>NC_135722.1:7151575-7760665 GCF_964656455.1 Halichoerus grypus | reverse complement strand
GTGATTGATGAGTCTGAGGAATCCCACCCGTTACCAGGGAACTGAGGCCCCCTGCTCAGGAATAACAGGAATGGCCCCTGGTTGCTTGACAATAAGTGTTGTTTGCTACGGGACCCTATCCACAGGAGCAGGTGGGGCAGGACTTGCAGTTCGACCATTTGAGACCCTCCTGGTTTCCCTACATGTCAAGGCAGCACATCACACTGGGCCTTAGTTTGAGGCCTTACATCACAGGGGCACCCTTTGGTTGTCTATCTCAAGGGGTTACCTTTGCCTAATTCACACAAAGACCTTCCCTGTGCTGGCAGCAGCCCATGCTGCTAAAACTGTGGGATCACTGAGGCTGACCACCTACTTTAGAGGTAAGAAAATTAAAACTCAGAGAGGTGGAGTGACATGCTTGGAGTCCCATGGCTGAGCCCTGGCCAGGAGGCCGGGCTCCCAGTCCAGAGCTCTTTCCAGCACACCAGACTCCTCACCCTCACCTCCAGACCTCCAGGCCTGACATCTGCAGCCCTGTCACAGAGTTACCCCCACACCCTTCCCTGGAGAGCCAGACCCTCTAGACAACTGCCCACTCTCCTTGGATGACTCGGAAGCCTCAAGCCGTAGGTTTCCCATCCCAGGCATCCCCATTTCCCTCTGTCAAATCCAATGCACACCAGGCCAATCAAACACAATTCAAATCAAATCCTCTATCTGCTTAAAACCCTCTGGTGGCTCAAGATAAAGACCACGCTTCCCCCACCAATAGGCTTCCATGGTTCTCTAGCCTTGCTTCACATGTAATAAATGTTTAAAAATTCAAATCATATAAAGTATGTTCTTGGATCCTCATGGAGAGAAATTAGAAATCAGTAGTGGAGAGGTATTTGGAAAACTCCTTCACACTAAACAACACACTTCTAAATAACCCTGGGCCAAAGAATTCATCACAAGGAAATTAGAAAATATTTTGAATTGAATGAAAATTTTTAAAAATGGCACATCAAAATTTGTGGGATGAAGCTAGAGAAGTGGTTCAAGGAGAAATTAATATCATTAAGTGATTACATTAGAAAGGAAGAAAGTCTCAAATCCAATATCTCAGCTTTCACCTTTAGAAATTAGAAAAAGAGGTCATTTAAACTAAAGTAAGTAAAAGAAAGGAAATAATAAACAGAAATCAGAAAAATAGAAAATGATCAAGAAAATCAGTGAAACTTGAGGCTGGTTCTTTGAGAAGTCAATAAAATTTATAAATCTCTAGATGTACTGATGAGGAAAAAAAAGAAAAGAAAAGACACACATTACCAATATCAGGAGTAAAAGAAGAAGCATCACTACCAATCCTACAGATATTAAAAAAATAAGGAAATATTATGAGCAACATTTTGCCAATGAATTTGACAACTTAGATGAAATTAACAAATTTCCTGAAGGATATGAACTAGCAAAGCTTGCTTAAGAAGAAATAGATAACATTATTAGCCCTATATCTGTGAAAGAAATTGAAGTTGTGGGTTAAAACCTTCCCACAGAGGAAATTCCAGGCCCCCATTGTGGGAAACAGAACGCCACAACGACCACTGGTGCATGTGCACTCAGACTCTGAGATCTCTGAGGAAACTTGAGATTGCAGGGTTAAAAATAACCCGAAAGGATCAGAGTGAGATGCCCTTGGAACGTGTGTGGTCAGTTCTAAAGTATGCAGCAGAAGATGTTCTGTAGATAGGAAGCCAGCTGTAAACAGCACACTGTGCACTCCCCTCTTTGTTCCCTTGTCCTGTAAACAGCACACTGGGCACCCCCCTCTGTTCCTTTATTCTGTTTTAAAGATTCTTACGTGCTTGACTAATCCTGTATACATGGAGGAATGTGCCTTACTATGCCTCTGCTGTAAACCATTATAGATCTATATCGCTATAGAAGGTTTATGTAAGAGGATGGAAAATAAACCTCAGCACCTTGGGCCGCTCCCTCAGGGTCCCCTGTGCCTCACTCTACTGTCGTCTCTTTTTCTCAGTTCCTTCGCTGCCCCAGGTCCCTGACTCTCTGAGGTCGACACATCATGGCTTCACTGGTGAATCCTGCCAAACAACTAAGAAAAAAAATAGTAACAATTATGCCCAAAATCTTCCAGAAGATTGAAAAAGAGAGAACACTTTCCAGCTCATTTTTTGAGGCCAGCATCACCCTGATTCCAAAGTCAGAAAAAGATATAACAACTATAAACCAATATCTTTTCCAAACATAGACACAAAAACTCTTACCAAACATTTATTAATTTTTTAAAAAGATTTTATTTATTTATTTGAGAGAGAGACACACAGTGAGAGAGGGAACACAAGCAGCGGGGAGTGGGAGAGGGAGAAGCAGGCTTCCCGCCCAGCAGGGAGCCCGATATGGGACTTGATCCCAGGACCCTGGGACCATGACCTGAGCTGAAGGCAGTTGCTTAACGACTGAGCCACCGAGGCGCCCCTGAACAAACATTTAGAAAATTAAATGCAACATTATGCTAAGAAGGGCAACACATCATGACTGAGTGGAGTTTATCTCAGGAAGGCAAAGCTGGTTTAACATTAAAAAATCAAGATTAACAAACTAAATTATTAACAAACTATAGAGGAAAGACCATATGATCATCTCAATAGATACAGAAAGTGCATTTGACAAAATTCAACATCCATTCCTGATAAACAACATTCAGCAAATTAGGAAAATTAGTGAATTTCCTCAACCTGACAAAGGATGTCTATGAAAAACCTACAGGTAACATCAGACTTAATGGTGAGAGACTGAATGCTTTCCTGTCAAGATCAGGACTGAAGCCAGGCTATCTACTCTCACCACTTCTATTCAGTATTGGTTCTAGTTGTGCAATAAGGAAAGAAAAAAATAAATAAAAGTCATCTAGACAAGAAAGGAAGACATAAAACTATCTTTAATTTGCAGATGACAAAATTGTAGAAAATTGTGGGCGACTGGGTGGCTCAGTTGGTTAAGCGACTGCCTTCAGCTCGGGTCATGATCCTGGAGTCCCGGGATCGAGTCCCACATCGGGCTCCCTGCTCAGCAGGGAGTCTGCTTCTCCCTCTGACCCTCCCCCCTCTCATGTACTCTCTCTCTCTCTCTCTCTCTCTCAAATAAATAAATAAATAAATATTTTTTAAAAATTGTAGAAAATCCTAAGAAATCTACAAAAATATTACTAGAACTAATAAATGAGTTTAGCAAGGTTACAGGAGGCAAGGTCAAGATACAAAAATCTCTTGTATTTCTATATACTTGTAGCAATCAGAAATCAAATGTTTAACAGAATGCCATTTAACAACAGCATGGGAAAATGTGATATTAAGGATAAATCCAACTAAAGAAAGACAAGATCTATAAACAGAAAAGCACAAAACTTTGCAGAATGGAATTAAAGAAGACCTAAATAAATCGAGAGATATACTATATTCATGGATTGAAAGACTCAATATCATCAAGTTGTCCATTCTCAACCAATTAATCTAGAGATTCAATGCAATTCCAGTCAAATGCCAGCAGATCTTTTCAGTATAAATTGACAAGATTATCCTAAAGTTTATATGAAAATACAAGGAACCTAGATCAGCCAAGTTGATTTTGAAAAACAAAAGCAAAGTTGGGTAACTTTTGTTTGATATGATAGAATCAAGAGTTTGGAAATAGAGTCATGCATATATGGTTGCTTGATTTTCTTTCTTTTTTTTTTTTAAGATTTTATTTATTTATTTGCCAGAGAGAGAGCACGGGAGAGAGAGAGAGAGTACAAGCAGGGGAGCAGCAGATAGAGGGAGAAGCAGGCTCCCTGCTGAGCGAGAAGCCCAATGTGGGACTCGATTCCAGAACCCTGGGATCATGACCTGAGCCGAAGGCAGATGCTTAACCGACTGAGCCACCCAGGTGTCCCTATGGTTGCTTGATTTTCAACCAATATGCCAAATCAGTTAAATAGAGAAAGGACAATCTTTTCAGCAAATGATGCTGGAATAATTAGATAGTCATATAAAAGAAGGAAGGAGAAAGAGAGAAAGAGAAAGAAAGAAAGAAAGAAAGAAAGAAAGAAAGAAAGAAAGAAAGAAAGAAAGAAAGAAGAAAGAAAGAAAGAAAGGGGGAGGGAAGGAAGGAAGGAAGGGGAGGGAGGAAGGAAGGAAAGAAGGAAAGAGAGAAGGAAGGAAGGAAAGAGGGAAGAAAGGTGAGAGGGGGAAAAAAAATGTTCAACCCTAACTCACACCATATACAAAAATTAACTTTAAATGTATAGTAGACAAATAAGAGCTAAAATTATAAAACCTTTAGAAGAAAACAACCTGGGTTTGGCAAAAATTTCTTAAATAAGACACAAAAATATGAGCTTATTACAAAGGAAAAAATGATATATCAGACTTCATAAAGCCTAAAAACATTTGTTTTCCAAAAGACACTGTTACAAAAACAAAAGGCAAGCTACAAACTTGGAGGAGATATTTGAAAAATCTGTATCTGACAAAGGACTTCTATCTAAAAAACATAAGGAGCACTTATCACTTAACAATAAAAAGGATAATCCAATTTTTAAAATAGGCAAAATGTTTGAACAGATGCTTCACCAGAGAGAATATGTGAATGGCAAGTCAGTGCGTGAAAAGAGGAACCACATTATCAGATGAGAACCACAAGAACATGCCACCACATAGAGGCGCCTGGGTGTCTCAGCCAGTTAAGGTCCTGGGTGGCTCAGTCGGTTAAGCATCTGCCTTCGGCTCAGGTCATGATCCCGGGGTCCTGGGATCGAGCCCCGCATCAGGCTCCCTGCTCAGCAGGAGCCTGCTTCTCCCTGTGCCTCTCTCCCCCACTCGTGCACACACTCTCTCTCTCTCTCAAATAAAGTCTTTTAAAAATGATTATCAAACGCCTGTGTACAAGAAATGGGGCCTCACTTATCCTCGGAAGCCCCCATGTGGCCCCCACCAACCTCACTGCTTCCTGCATCCCCTGCTTCCGTCCACCTGCCTGCTCTCGACACAGCCCTCAGCAATATGCTGTAGCAATACCAGCGTGGAATTCTGTGGTCTTCTGCCGCTCACTTCTTTCAACTCAATATTAGGTGACACATCCTTATCATTGGTGGCTGTAGCACTTCGCTCCCTTACACGTTTATTAAACTTGAACGCAAGCCTGGAGTGGAGCATCTATGGGAAGACTGCTCCCAGCCCAGGCGCTGAGGCCGCACGCGCTGGGCCCTGCGTATGGGGGGCAGGCTGGTGCTGTGGTCACACAAGTGGCAGGGCCTGTGGCCGTGGTGGTAAGTGTTGACTGGATTCTGGGTGAGAAGGGGCCTGTGAGGTCTTGAGCGAGGGCTGACATGATCTGACCGGATTCTGAAAGGTGGCCCTGGCCGGGGGTGGGGGGGTTGGGGGGTGGGGGGCAGGGTGTGGGGGGGTGGGCGGGCGGGGAGCCCCATCAGGCGGCTGTTGTGTCCGGGCAAGAAATGACCCACTTCGACCAACGGAAGTGGGTACCAGGGGAAGTGGTCGGAGGGAGGGCATGAATTTGGATGGAGTCCCTTGGATTTGGTGAAAGGTCAAGAGTGGAACTTGAAAGATAGGAAGCCCCCTGGTGGGGATTTCCCCAGATGGGTGGCTTTTCCCGAAGGGGAGAGTGAGGCTCACAAACTCAAACATCTGGGGAGAGCCCAGCGGGCTGGGGGTGGGGGGGTCAGTACAGGGATCAGCCTCAAGGGCCCGAGGCCACTCTGGCTCAGACAGCGTTGCCCGGAAGCTTGAGCCCAGGGTTGCCAAGCTTCCCGAGTGTTTTTAAGTCAGAGGCCACATTTTTGATGTGAAATCTCCAGAATATTCAATGTTGGCTCACTTGTTTAAAACACAGCATTTGGACCACACCACGTAAGTCTGGAGGAGCCAAGCCTCTCTTGTGTTTCAGCTGCGCCAGGAGCCACATGAGGACACTCTGGCCGGAGCAGCCCCCCGGGCTCCCGCCACTCACTTTTCCAGGCCCCTCCGGCCAGCTCCCCGAGACTGGGGTCATCTGTGTGGGCAGGCCTCTTCTCACAGCCAGCTGCGACCCAACACCCCCCTGCGCGGCCCTCCTGACGTCAGGACCTCAACACGGCCCACAGTGAAGGCTTGAGCTTCCCCCAGACCTGAGATGCCCTACCTCCAGTCAATGTGGGAGCCAGAGACCTAGGAGTTGTCCTTGAACCCTTCCTCTCTCACCCCACGTCACCAAGTCTCACTGTCTCCCTCGCTGAAACATACCTGCCGTCCATCCGTGTCTGTCCTCACCATGGCTACCACCCAAGCCACGGTCCCCTCTCCCCTGGACACCACAGGAGCTCCCACTGTTGCCCCCGGCCCTCCACACACAGTAACCATCCACCGCGTGTTCTCCAGGGCTCCCGTCACTGCCCCACAGGAAACCCTCCAGTGGCTCCCCACCCTCTGTGGGTTCTCACGAGACCCCCAGGACCCTGCATGACATGGTCTCATCCCCTGCCAGCTTCCCGCCCGCTCACTTGGCTCATGGCACCATGAACTTGGCAGGTCCTTGCCCCCCACAGGGACCTCACACACGCTCTTCCCCTGCTGCTCAGCTCTGCCCTCGACTCTCGGCCGCTTCACAGTCTAGGTGTGAGCACTTGTCTCACCGTGTCCCCAGAACTCCGCTCCCGAGCCTGACTCAAGGTTTTTTTTTTAAAAGATTTTATTTATTTATTTGACAGAGAGAGACACAGCGAGAGAGGGAACACAAGCAGGGGGAGTGGGAGAGGGGGAAGCAGGCTTCCCGCTGAGCAGAGAGCCTGATAGGGGGGCTCGATCCCAGGACCCTGGGACCATGACCTGAGCTGAAGGCAGGCGCTTAACGGCTGAGCCACCCAGGCGCCCCGACTCAAGGTTTTTTTAAATAGTTGTTGGTTGGATGAACGAATGAATGAGTGAATGAATGAATGGGAGAGAAGAGAGCATGAAGAGGCCAAAGAGAACATTCTATTGTTCAGTTCCATCTCCATTCCCTTGGCCTCCACCTGCTGAAAGCCTAGAGCCCTGCCTCCCCAAGCTCAGTGTGTGGCCGAGAGGCTCCAGGGACCCCCACCCACCCACAGATACTCTCTTTTCCACCCCATCTCCACGCACCAATGTCAGATCAGGCCCCCTGCCCATGCCTCCCCTTCTCCCCGTGGCATCAGTGGGAGGCACCGTGTTCTTTGGGTCCAGGAGGCAGCACATGCCGTCACTGGCCTGCCAGAGCCCCCTCCCAAGGTGTTTCTAACCACAGGAAGAAAGAAAATCAGCCCTTTCCTGGGAGTGGAGCAGCAGGATTGACATTTTGGGGCGTTGGCTGCCATGCTCTCCTCTGTGTGGAGGAAACAGATCTGTAGCAGACGGAAGCCAAGACGGGGCGCCTGGGGGGCTCAGTCAGGTAAGCGTCTGACTCTTGATCTTGGCTCAAGTCATGATCTCAGGGCCGTGGGATCAGGCCCCGCGTCAGGCTCAGCGCTCAGCACGGAGTCGGCTTGTCCCTCTCCCTCTGCTCCTCCCCCCTACACGTGTGCATTCGCTCTCTCAAATAAATAAATAAATAAATAAATAAATAAATAAAATCTTTTAAAAAGGGTGGGGGGAGACTGAAGCCAAGAGAGAAGCAGAAGCAAGGGACGGAGGAAGTGCACAGCCCAGGGCCCCACGCCACCAGTGCACCCCTCCTCCTGTTACCAAAACCCAAGTCTGGCTGCCCATCTTCCATCATTTGTGGCTCAGAGACCAATACCGAAGAGACAGGTTTTGACTGGGAAAGAAGATGAGCTTTATCCAGGAGGCCGGCCACCTGAGGAGAAGGTGGATTCTTGTCCAAAGGCCAACGCAAGGTTTCTGCCTGGCCCAGAGATTTTTTTAAACGGGTTTCATCAGCTAAGGGAGTCCAGGGGTCTGTGGCTTTTTTTGCTTACGTGCAGACTCGGTGATGCCACCTCCAGAGTTCTCTCGGTGCTCCGAGGTGGTACAAGAAGGTCTGGTTCCTTGGTGCCCCGGGGGTGGTTGTGCAAGACTATTCTGTTCTCTCTGCAAAGGGGGGCAAGTCTACACATGTGCAAAGGGAGGTCAGTGAAGTCCTTCGTGTGACCTTAAAAAGGAAAAACATTTCACTGAAAGATTGCTGGACTAAACAGAGAGCCAAGGCGCTTCAAGCAGACTTGCTGGCCTCTGGGGCCTGGGAATTTTCTGGTCCCTTATTCCCCAAGGCCAGTGTTGTGCGAATCTCAAAGAAAGCAAATTGGTTCTGTTGCAGATCAAGGGCCTTAAGTCAGCAGGCAAGGAATGTTAACTTGCTTCACGGTTAAGACCCAGTGGAATGCAGTTACACCCCCCAGCTCATGTGATGTCAGCCCCACCCCAAGGTGCCTGGTGATGCTGTGCTGGGGCCCCCCTGGGCCTGGTACCCAGTGGAGGCGGGGCATCCACAGGAGCTGAGACCTGACCCTTCAGGGATACAACTGTCTCCATGAGGAACCACCCACCCTCACCCTGGGCCGCATGGGGGAAGGCAAGACCCTGAGAACACTCCCTTTTTTGCAGGAGAAACTACAGCAAAAAAAAAAAGAGGACAGAATGGTCCTGTGATAAAAGGAGCCAACCTCTGGTAGGGGAGGAGGTTGGGGGGGAGGTGGAGGAGGCAAGACGATCCAGTTCCATCCAGACCTGGATGTTCTAATGGCTGCGGGGCAAACGCGCCCTCTGCCTCCTCAAACCTTGCCGACTGAGGCCGGCGGTGCGTGCGTGTGCGCGTGCGTGCGTGTGCGCGTGCGTGCGTGTGCGCGTGCGTGTGTGCGTGCGCGCGTGCGTGTGCATGTGTGAATGTATGTGTGCGTGCGTGTGCGCGTGTGTGCGTGAGTGCGTGCGTGTGCACGTGTGAATGTGTGTGTGCGTGCGTGCGTGTGTGAGTGCGTGCGTGTGCACGTGTGAATGTATGTGTGCACATGTGCGTGTGTGCATATAAAGGCTGGAAGCTGGCCTTTGGTTTCTAGGATTCAGAGCCATGGAGTATAGACACGTAGGGAGAGTCACAAGCCCCATGGCAGAGACTCCGGGGGGGGGGCAGGAAGTAACCAGGAGCCGGGAAGCCCCACCCTCACTGCACCCCCAAACCCTCCTGCATTTTGTTCAAACAGCATGGACAGGGAGTGAGCCCCAAGGTCCAGTCCCCCTCACATTCACATAGGTGCTCTTTCTCCAAAAGTAAGAGTTCCTCATTAAAACGGCCAAGCAAGTATCTGCCATATGTGAAAAGATGAATCACAGGTTGACCCAGCAGCCTGACTCTGTGGCGTGCTGTCGATGCCTGTCCTTCAAAAACACCTATCCCTGCTTGATCTGACTCCGGGCCAACCCCAGCTTCCCATGAACCTTCTCAAGTTAGCTTCCCAGGGCGACCAGGTGTCTCCCCCATCCTCATTGTCAGAAAAATAAAAGATGCTGGTAATAACATTAACAATGGGCATTCGCTGCTCGCCGGGGGCTGTTAGAGGTGATGTGCGCCAACTCGCTCTGTCCTCACGGGAGCTTTATAAGATCAGAACTATCATCGCCCCCATTTTACAGAGGAGGAAACTGAGGCACAGAGAGGTTAAACTCCTTTCCCAAGGCCACACAGCTTGGGCAGAACAGGGATTTCAATCCAGGCGGCCTACTCCAGAGTCTGCGTGCATAACCTTCGGGCAACACCGCCTCTCCTTTCGGGAGAATTCACGGGTTTGTTAACAGCCTGGCCGGCGCTGGTCACTCTGATCGCCTCTGTGCGCTTCTCATCCCCAGGAGCAGAATTTTAACTCCCAATTGCACCGTGTGTTTGCACATTGCCGGCCAAACCCCACCATTGTGTTTTCCGGGTAAAATGAGAGGGATTTTGCCAAAATCCCCGTCCCCCCCACACCCCCCGCCCTCAGCTTGTCCTTGCACCCACCTAAAATCACTGCCCTTGACAACAGGTTGTAACTCATAAAATCAAGAAGAGACCAGGCCCTGCTAGAGGACCAGGCGTTCCTAAAATGCAGCTATGCAGCGTCTGGCTTATTCAGTAAGGATGCTGGAACCCTGCCCTGAAGGCTAAGGACCCTGGCCCCCCCCCCACAGCCCCTCCCATAGGGCCTGGTGGGGGAAGAGGGGAGGGGGGAGGTGTTTGCACCCGGCCTTGTTAAAATGTGCCAGTCGGTCGCTGCCAGGGGTGGGCCGGACCCTCCGCAGAGCGAGGCAAAGTTCAGCCTGTGTGAGCGGCCCGCGCTCTGACCAGTCTTATTCCGACCGCTGGTTAACATCTCTCCGTTGAATTTTAACATGAAATATCTTTTTGACACAGCAAGGAGAGCGAAGTCCCTTTGGTGAAAGAAGGCCAGACGTGCCCGCGCCGCCGGGCACATGAAAGGGAAGCTGCCCAGGGCTCTCCCTGACCTATTTTGAGCGCATTTGTTCAATGGGCTGGATGCACCTGGGCCCGGGCCGCAATCACAGGGGCGCTGTGGTCAAGGCCGTGGCAGCTCGCACGAGGGGGCCAATTAAAGCCACTGCGCGGTCATCCCCGAGCCCTGGGCACCTGCCCGCGATGGCGCCGAGCTGGTGGCCGCTCGCAGCCGTGCCCCCACCCAGTGGCCCCCATGTGGGCGATGGCTACTGCAGGTGGCCGCCCGCCTGCTCCCCAGGGTCAGCAGCCTCGAGGCCAGAGGAGAGCACGCTCCACGGTGGCTGATGCCTGTGACTCCTCTGGAACCATGCCAGGGTCAAGGGGTCGGGCTTCTGTGCACCCCGGCCCGCCGGGGCTGGGTACGAGGCAGGGCCTGCACGGTGCAGCAACAGGGGAAACGGGCTGTTCTGGGGGGACTCTGGAAGTCGGCTCAGGTAAAGCCACATTTCTGTCCGAGAGAAATCTCTTACTGAGTCTCTCGGCCACACAAAAGTAGAGCTAAAATCCGGTCCAGTGCAAGCGGAGGCTGAGCAGGCAGCATGGAGAAGCAAAGGGGTCTCTGGCCTGGGCACCGAGGGGCTCTGACAGGGACTGACTTGGGGCTCCCTCTCGGGAGGTGCTGAGCTAGGAGATGGGGGCACTGGGGCTCAAGGGAAAGAGGATCTGAGGGAAGGGGCTGCCGATCGGAGGGGAGCAGGACCCCAGTGAGAGGGACAGGGGCGCTGAGGCAGGGATGCTTGCCATGAGGCTTTCGGTAGCTTCCCAGCATCCTCCTTTGCTACCCACTAGCCTTCAGCCAACCTCAGATGTTAAAAACATAGTTATTGGAGCTCAACAGACCTGGGCTGGAGTCCCAATTCTGCCACAGAGTAGCTGTGTGCCCTTAGATTCACCCCTCTGAGCCTCAGTTTCCACATCAGTAAAAATGGGTGTAAGAATGGAATATCTAATTGGAAGGGTTGTTGGAAGAATTAAATGAGTTAGTACAGGGAGAGAACTTAGAATCGTGTCCAACACATAATAAAGACTCAGTGACCATTAGGTATCAGCCCCCGTCACCACCATCATCATGAGACATTGAGGCATCTCTCAGCTGTTCGGTGGGTAATTCTGAGTTGAGCCCATAGCCCCATGTGGGGCACATTTACTAGTGATGAGGAGGAGTAGGGCCACCGTGTTCTTCCAGAAAGGAAAGTTCCAGACTTTCAGAACTGCCCAGAAGAGCAGTTTGAAAGAAGGAACACTCAGGAGACCAGATCTTCAGAGGTTCTGGAGATGTGGGAACTCCAGGCACCACCACGTGTGTGTTGGGGGTGTTTGGAGAAGGTGAAGACCCTCTCAGAACCGTGACTTCTTGTCCCGGAAACAACCCTGTGAAATGGGGTCTATGATGCTCTTCCCACAGATGAGGAACTGGAGGTCCGTCAAGCCCTGCCCTGCCCTGCCCTGCCCGGGGCCTGGTCTGTACGCCGGGTCCTGCCCTAGGCACTGTCCGGGGCATGGGGACTCCGACCCGGCCCTTAGGACGCATGCAGCCCTTATCTGAAGAGCTCAAGGCCACGGCAGGGACCGAGCTGTCAGGGAGGCGTGCAGGGGCAGCAGGGGAGAAGCTGGGAGAGCAGGGTAGGCTTGGGCTGCTGGACTGGTGGCAGTGGCCCTCGGACAGAAGAAAGAGCAAACAAGAGGAGAGGGCATGCAGGGCATTTCAGGAACGAGCCGTGTTCTGTGGGGGCCGGGCCCAGGCCCCGTGAAAGAGGCAGCACAGCGAAAGCTCTGAGGGCGGACTGGGGAGCAGAAGGCCCCAGGCAGCTTGGTCTTGCCTCTGAAGCACTGGGGTGTCATCGAAGGCTTTGCGCAAAGGTGACAAGCTGGCTGACACTCTCAAAGGGACCAACCCAGAGCGCTCTCCCAGGATAGCCATCCTGTCTTAAAGAATCCAGCCCATGGAGATGAGGGAAGGGGGAAGGAGAGCGGAGGCTCAGATGCCGCATTCATGTTGTGGCCTGAGTTCTGGGGACCCTGGAGGCAGGAGCAAACCCAGCTGGCTCTGACTGCCGCCTCCTCCAGCCACCCGCCTGGATTCTGCCAGCCCGGCGAGCCACCCGGGGAATTTGCTGAGTCACTGACAGTAAGCACTCCCGCCTGCCCTTTCTCCTGCCAGGCCTGGGACCAAAGGCAGCTGCTGTCACCGCAGGACATCGGGGGTTGGGAGGAATCGCAAAAAACCTGCTGCATGATCCAGCCAGAAAGATGTCCACGGTGCATCCCCAGGTCCAAGAAAAACCCACGTTGACGAACACCGCACCTGTGCCCATTTCCGAGGGGGTACGTAATCTCCTGAGAACACCTGATACTCTCCAAGGCTGGTTCTGGGCGGGGGACGCTAAGCCTTTCCACAACTCGATCTCCCCTCTGTCTTCTGCCCATCTGCCTCACCCTCTGCTCCTCGTCCCTCCCTTCACCCACTGTCATAATCTAAACCACTCGCTTTTGCTGGATCCTCCTCTTTCTGACCTCTAAAAATTGGAGACCAAGGGCTCCATTTCAGACCTCATCTCTTTGCTCCCTAGGTGAGCTCACCAGTCAAGGACTTGAAATGCCTTTCAGTCCAAAGGATATCAAGGGGATGACCCACCCATCCAGCTACATTATCTTCAATTTGCCTCTTTTCATCAGGGAGATGGTCCTAGCTGAGATGGAAATCAAAAGATCCCTATGTTCTAAATTTAGAGCTGTTTGTCTTTGGAGAGCCTTCTTTCTCTCTGGGTACATAGTTTCATTTTAGCTTAGGGGAGAAGGTCTTTCAAAAAGTTCCTATCCCGCTCTGAATATCAGCTTCCAGTGTGACCAACTTCTGACCGTAGAGCTACTTTTTAATCCTTTCAAATACCTTGTTAAGTTGCAGTGGGAGCAAAGAGTAAAGATTCCTGGCAGTATGGACGGGCTCCAGGGATGCAAGAGGTGTCCCCAGAGAGGATGCAAAAGATAGCACCTTCCCAAGGTCCAGAGCCACTCCCAAAGGTGGCCGAAAGAAAGAGGACTGAGACAAATCCCCTGAGAGCTGGCAACAGGCGGGAAGACCCTAGCTGCAAATGGGGTGCAACCCACACTTCTGTCCGGTCACATTTTGGGGCCCCCAACCCAATGTTGAGCTGCCTGCATATGTAAGAACTGATAACCTGCAGGCCCCTTGTAGACAGGAAGTCAAGCAAGTCCTCGGGACACGAAACCAGACAGACGAGGAGGCTATAGCTGTCCCCGGGAGAGAAAAGATCGACAACCACTGCGAACCTGAATTCACAAGAGTCTGGAGTTGGAAAGGAAGGGACAATGCGGAATTTTACCTTACTTTTCGACAGGGCTCTATAAAGATCCGGGAGAGCTGATTCTGGTAAGAATTCCCACCCTTTGCACCTGCACCCCAATGTTTAAAGCAGCAATGTCCACAGTAGCCAAACTATGGAATGAGCCTAGATGTCCAACAACAGATGCAACGATGTGGATAGAACTAGAGGGTGTTATGCTAAGTGAAACAAGTCAATCAGAGAAAGACAATTATCATATGATCTCACTCATGTGGAATTTAAGAAACTAAACAGAGGATCATAGGGGAAGAGAGGAAGAAATAAAACAGGACAAAATCAGAGAGGGAGACAAACCATAAGAGACTCTTAATCATAGGAGACAAACTGAGGGTTGCTGGAGGGCAGGTGGTGGGGGAATGGGATCACTGGGTGATGGGCATTAAGGAGGGCATGCGATGTAATGAGCACTGGGTGTTATACGCAACTGATGAATCACTGACCTCTACCTCTGAAACCGGTAACACATTATCTGTTAGTTAATTGAATTTAAGTTTAAAAAGAGAGAAAAACAAAGAATTCTCACCCTTTGCCAGATTCTGCCAGGTTTCCCAGGCCCCCACCTGCAGTCTGCTGACACAGTGCCCCCGGGGCAGGAGCGGGGCCCCACCTAGGGCCTAGAAAGTTATTCCAAAAGACCCCCAAGCTTAGGCGGTTGGATTAAAGCTGAGCCTCGCAAGGAGAGATCCTTGAAGATGTGAATTGTGCCAACAATAGAGAAGAGGACCAAGGACCGGGAGTGTGCAGGGAAGAGAAGGAACCAACGAAGAAGACAGAAGCAGGTGCAGAGGGCATGGGCCCAGGGAAGTGACTTCCAGAAGGAGGAGGGCCAGAGGCTGTGTGGCTCAAGCAAGGGGAGCCCTGAAAAAGTCACTGAATGCAGTGGCAGTGAGCTCACTGGGGACTGGGGTGCGACAGGGACAGAAACCTCATGGGAATCAATCCAAAAAAGAATGGGAAGAGAGAAACTGGAGGCGAATGCCGGTAACACTTTTGTGGGATTGTACTAGAAATAGTAGCAGGAAAAGAGGTGGGTGCTGAAGAGAGGCATTAAAAGGGAGGGGACTTTTCTGAGGATTGGGATGGAAATGGCATATTTGGGTTTTTTTTAAAATTTAATTTAATTAATTTATTTTTTTAAGTAACCGCTATCCCCAACGTGGGGCTCGAACTCACGACCCCGAAATCAAGAGTCAAATGCTCTTCCAGCTGAGCCAGCCAGGCGCCCTGGAAACTCGCATATGTGTACATTGGTGGGAACTATCCAGTAGGGAGGGAAAGACAGATGCCAAAGAGGCTTGAGGTGGAGAGGTGGGCTGCAGGGCACACGGCGAGGAGGCCATGATGAGGAGGAGCATGTGGGCCATGGAGGTGGCAGGAGCGAAGGCAGAATGGGGGGGGGGGGGGCTGAGGCAAGTCAGAGAACGAGACTGTTGGCTTCTGATGACTTCTATTTCCTTAGTGAAATGAGGAGAAAGGACATCTTTTGAGAGAGGATGAAGGAGGAGGGGACATAAAATAGCTCTGGAAGGGTATGCTCCCATAGAAGGCTAACAGAAACGCAATGCGCCATCACCAAACCAGGACAGAAGAAATATACAGCAAGAAAACGCAGTGGGTTCCGTAGAAAATAGGAACAAGGAAACAAAGATGTAAAGGGAAGATACAGCAAAGAAGAAAACATACCGGAAGTCCACGCATGACAGTAATTCCAATAAATGTGAACAGGCTAGAATCGCCAGCTAAAGTCAGAGCCTTTCTGTTTGGGTTTTACAAAAGGAGACGTTAAGCTTGGCTTGCAACCCAGAATGAGGAAGCTGAACGTGCCAGTGACCGGAGCAGACTCTAGAAGTATTTACACCCAAGTGTCAACAGTGGCGGTCACTGGTTGGTGAGTTTAGGACTGATCTTTGTTTTCTCTGTACCTTTCCATATTTTCTGAAATTTCTGGAAAGTGTGTACGTTAATTTTATACTCCGGAAAAAAAAAAATAGAAGCTGCTGTTAAAACCAGCTGGAGCAAATTTTAACAGCGCCTGCACCTGCTGTCCACATCTGTGCTGGTCCCAAAGATGCTCTAGGGAAGGGTCCCTGCCCTCCAGGACCTGGCTGGAAATGGGACCAGCCAGACAGTAATAGAAGGGTGCAGGCCAGTGCGAAAATGGGGCTCCACTCCTGACTTAGAGCCCAGGAGGGAGGCAAGAATAAGCCAGCAGAGCCCCCTGGAGGAGGCGGCGCTTGTCATGCCAGCTGGGGATGAGTGGCGGCAGACAACAGAGGGCGGGGGGCTGGGGGGGCAGGGCCGCACCGGCGGGGAGGTGGGGTGCAGATGGCTGCCACCGAGGACTCAGGCCCAGGCCACACACACACATACACACGCACACGTGCGCACACACGGAGGCCCTCGCAGCCTACAGATGTCGCCCCTGGCTCACGCCAGTCCCAGGATCAGTAAGAACCCCGGCCAGCGGTCTCCTGCGTGAGCCCTGGAGAGTCCCCCTGTGAGGCGGGCAGGGGTGCCGAGGGGGGTGGCAGCCCTGCCAAAGCCCCCCCACACCCATCAGAGACCAGGTGCCCCTGGCCAGGCCTCCCCGCCGGGCAGGAACAGCTGTGCTCTGGCCTCTGGGCCTCCCTCCGAGCTGGGTTAAACTTTGACTGATTCCTAACCCCTGTTCCGTAAATGTCACCTGGTCACAGTTTAATTCCAGTCTGGGTGGCTTCAGTCTCCACTTCCCCCACCTCCTGTAACCAGCTTCTCCTGGAGGTCCAGGGCCAGCTGCATCTGGAAGGATGCTGGTGGCTTCAGGGTCACGCCTCACAGCTCCTGGTCCCGGTTGGAGCCAACCTGAGTGACCTTTGCTGGACAGACACCTGGGGAGCCCGGTGTCGGCGAGGGTGGTGGCCTCTGCCACGCTCCAGGCTTCTCGGCCGGGGAAGCAGGTGCCGCTGCGGGGAAAGCAGGGCCCCCCCGTCGGCCCCTTTGCCCCGGGCCAGCTTCTGTGAAGTGGGCACCTCCACTGGGGCCCCCCGGGCGGGCTCCATGGCATTTTCTGAACTCCTGGACCAAGTGGGTGGCCTGGGCAGGTTCCAGGTTCTCCAGATGGTGGCTCTGGTGGTCCCCATCGTGTGGCTCACCACTCAGAGCATGCTGGAGAACTTCTCGGCCGCCGTGCCCAGCCACCGATGCTGGGTACCCCTCCTGGACAACAGCACTGCCCAGGCCAGTGTCCCCGGGGCCCTGGGCCCCAAGGATCTCCTGACCGTCTCCATCCCCCCGGGCCCCAACCATGAGCCCCACCAGTGTCGCCGCTTCCGCCAACCACAGTGGCAGCTCCTGGACCCCAACGCCACGGCCACCAACTGGAGCGAGGCTGCCACAGAGCCGTGCATGGACGGCTGGGTCTACGACTACAGCACCTTCACTTCCACCATTGTGGCCAAGGTAAGAGCCTCTCCTGACACCTTCCCCAAGTCCTGGCGCTTTAGAGGCCAAGGTCAGAACTCACATTTGACTGGACTCAGAATGGCCCAGTCCTGGGAGGGACCCGCCTCGACAGGCCCCCTCCTCCAGGACATCGCCCCGGGGTGGGGGGGAGTCAGCAGCAGGACTCGGGCTTGTGGAAGGGTGGGTGGTACCGAAAGCTGGGGCCCTGGACAGCCAGGTCGGCCGGGCTGCCCCTGATTAGCTGTGACTCAGGCAGCTCCCCTCCCCGCCGCCCAAGCGCGGAGCCCAGTTCCACCTCCTGTCTGGGGACAGGCGACCCCTGGGGGCCAATCAGGCAAATCTGGGCAAGAGGGAGGGGCTGCCCATCCCAGCAAGGGGAAGGAGCCTCTTTGTAGAACCAGAGAGGCCTGGGGGAGTGGTGACCAAGCACCAGCTCAGGGTGGCGCTGCCGAGTGGGTGAGGCAGGGGAGAGCGAATGAGTCTAGAGAGGGCTTGACCCTGGACCAGAGGGCCACAGGGTGACAGCCCGGTCCTACCACCCTAGAGGTCACCAGGCCATCCACCCTCGCCTAGCTCCCACGGGTCTTCCCATCCAGCGCCTCCGCCCCCTCACCTCTGGGCTCAGCTCCCACTCCTCTCCCACCAGTGGGACCTGGTGTGTGACTCCCACGCCCTAAAGCCCATGGCCCAGTCCATCTACCTGTCTGGGATCCTGGTGGGAGCTGCGGTGTGCGGCCACATCTCCGACAGGTGAGTGCCCCTGGCTCTGGCAGCACACTTTTCCTTGCGCCCCTGTGCTCCTACAGCCCTGGCATCTTGCCGCCCTCACTCCTGACACCATCCAGCTCTGCCACTGAGCAAGCCTCAGACCCGCTCTGGGCTTTGGCTTCCCCCAGGGCTCCTCTGGGGTTGGAGAGGGTCATCCGTCCCATCCAGCGTTCACTGCTAAAATCTGCTCAGCCCCAAGCCTGCCTTCAGATGCTGCTCGAGGGCTCCCGCTGACAGGGCACTCCTTCTCTGCCCAGCGCGCCTTCCAGCTGCCTGGACCTTGGGGACACTGCCTGGGCGTCCAAGCCTTCCGTGGGTGGATAACTCAGGGCCGGACGCAGGTGTCACTCTCGCCTCTGCTCAACGGGCAAGCCCAGGGGGGGTCCAGAGCCCTGTGGCTGGGGCCGTGGCACGCCGTGCTCCCAGCCACATCGTCTGTGTGTCCGTGTGCCCGCAGGTTTGGGCGCAGGCTGGTGCTGACCTGGAACTACCTTCAGATGGCCGTGTCGGGCACGGCCGCCGCCTTCGCCCCCACCTTCCCCGTGTACTGCCTGTTCCGCTTCCTGGCGGCCTTCGGCGTGGCGGGCGTCATGATGAACACCGGCACGCTCCGTAGGTCACCTGACCTGGGCCCTGCGAGGGAGGCTGGCGCAGGCTCCCGGCTGACCCCTGTGGTCTCCTTGCAGTGATGGAGTGGACATCAGCGCGCGCCCGAGCCTTGGCGATGACCTTGAACTCCCTGGGCTTCAGCTTCGGCCAGGTCCTGATGGCAGCCGTGGCCTACGGTGTGCGGGACTGGGCCCTGCTGCAGCTGGTGGTCTCTGCCCCCTTCTTCCTCTGCTTTGTGTACTCCTGGTGCGTGCCATGCCCCCGCCTCAGAGAAGACCTGCCTACCTTCCACCCTGGGAGCAGGGGGTGGGGGGTGCAGGAGGCCGGGAGCAGGGAGGGGAGGCCCAGGGTCCTGGCACAGCTGGCCGCCACAGGCCCACGAGCTCACCCAAGTGCCCGCGGGGCTGCTCCCCTCCCTGCTCCTCCCAGGTGCCTCCTCCTCTACTCATCCTTCTCCCACCCCTTCCTTCCCATCACCTCTTGGCCCTTTTCCCTCTCAAGACCCTGCTTGCTTTGGTGCGTGTGGGGTGAGCTGCAAAGATACAGCGCGCACGCACGCACACACAGCCCCGGCTAGCCTTCCGTACTGATGTTATTACTAAAGAACAGGGACCAAGACCCAGTGGTCAGCGGGGACTCCTGGCCTCCCCACAAGGCTGACATATGGGGGAGGTTAGGGAGCATTTGCACTGCCCTCAAATACACAGCCCTCAGGCCTGGCTCTTGCCAAACTCCTGGGACATAGTAGGTGCAGAGTAAATATTTGTTGGATGGCTACCTGGATGGATGGATGGATGGATGGATAGATAGATGATAGATAGATAGATAGATAGATAGATAGATAGATAGATAGATAGATAGATGATAAACTAGTGAGTGGATGGGTAGATGGAGGGGATGGATGGATGGACAGATGGATAGATGGATGGATGGATGGATGCACTTCAGGACAGAGCTGAACCTGGCTCGTTTACCTACAGACCCAGCAACTTAGGAGTTGCTTGGCCATTGTGGTCACTGCAGAGGAAAGCCCAGCAGAAGCCCAGGGGAGGATGGGACTCCCGCACTGGGAGGAGGGCTTACTCACAGACCTCTCCGAGCCCAACAGGATAGAGCCAAAAGCTCTTAAAATGGAGCCTTGAGCAACTAACTTGCAGTCACTCTCCAGAGCAGGAGACAGCAACACCTGGTACACTGGCTCAGAGAGGAGACAGTCCTGCCTGACAGGTGGCCTTCTACCTACTGACCCCCCGGTACCAACAGAGTGGAGGCGGGAGGGTGGAGGGCAAAGGTCAATGATGCGGAGTCCAGGGCACCCCTCCTGGCTGTCTGAGGCCGATGCTGGCCTTCCGGTCGCTGCCAGTGCTCTCTCCCAGGCCACATAACCTGTCCCCCGGCTCTGACTTCCCCCACGTGCTACAGACCCTGAGTCACATCCTGGGTCCTGCCTCTGCCCAGCCTCCAGCCTCCCATTTCCCACCCGCTGTGTGACATCTCCGTGACTGGGGTCTTGGCATCCCAAATGTAACATCTCCTGCACTTGCTCTTTCCCGAGGCTTCCCCAGCATGATAGCAGCCCCCACCCACCGGGTCCCAGAGTCAGAGTTGCCATGACACCTCCTCCCCGTCCCTCCCCGTCCCCCCACCCCAAGTCCAGCAGGTCACTGGGTCTTGTCAACTCTACCTCTAACATGTACCTTGAGTCCCCCTTCTCTCCCTGGTTCTGCTAACCCTGAAGGACCTCAGGGCCCCGCGCACGAGGAGCAGGAGGCCCCACCCCTAGCTGCTGCTCATAGGAGAGAGGGGGCCTGGCTGGGGGGGGGCCTGGCTGGAGGCAGGAGCCTGTGTAGGGTAGTGGGCATGACAGGGGACTCAGTGCGCTGGGCCAGTGCAAGCGGTCTGGGCTGATGTGGAGGGCGGCGGGGGCCACGTTAGTGTTACGGGCTGGGTCCCGGCACGAGAAGGGGGAACTGAGATGCATTGGGCCAACTAGCATCCTGGCATGGGCAACAGGGTCAAAAGTGAGGCAAGGGCAGTGGGGCGGGTCAGATGCAAGGGATACTGGAAGTGACAGGAATTGGTGGCTGACTGGGTGCAGGTGGAGGGGGCTGGTGATGTCAGGACCAAAGACCCTGCTGGGTGTGAAGCTGTTTGCAAGGAGGGGCCCTGGGGGAGGAGCCCGCTCAAGCAGGAAGGTGCAGCCTTGAGGGTGAGCAGGAAGACAGTGTGACAGCAGGGAGGCGCCAGACAGGAGGGGACCCTGGGGGGCCTGCCATCCCATAACCACTGGGGGGTCCTTACTGCACACGGGGTCACCTGGGCCTGGCTTCCAAGTGAGGCAAGGGAAAGGCCACCAGGTCGGGAGGGGGGCAGGAAGGGAAGGACTGGGCCTCCCAAGCACAATCCGAGAGGGAGAAGGAAAAAGGCAGAAAGGGTGGCCTGTTGGGGAAGGAGGGTGTCAAACGGCGTGGCCTCCCTGAGCCTGGGGCCTGTGGGCACCAGTGGGGCCAGCCCCCGGGGACAGGAGACAGAAGGGCAGTGAGGCTCGTGCAGGCCAGGCCCTGGGGGCCACAGGCAGGGCCCCCTTCCATTTCCACCTCTGAACCCTGGCAGGTGGCTGGCAGAGTCGGCCCGATGGCTCCTCATCACAGGCAGGCTGGAGCGGGGCCTGCGGGAGCTGCGGAGGGTGGCTGCCATCAACAGGAAGAGGGTGGTGGAGGGCACGCTGACCACCGAGGTGAGGCCAACCCTCAGACCCTCTCCCTGCCCCCGCACTGGGCCCCTGGGAGGAGGAGGGTCAGAGGGAGGAGGGTGGGTCCAGTGCTCCCAGTGCTGACAGGGTGCCCCCCCGCCCCGCCGCAGGCCTTACTCTCAGCCATGCAGGAGGAGCTGAGTGTGGGCCAGGCCCCTGCCAGCCTGGGTGCCCTTTTCTGCACGCCTGGGCTGCCCCTCCGGACCGGCATCTCCACTCTGTGCTGGTAGATGCCCCTTGAACCCTGCCCGGGGCCCCAGCCTCTGCCTCTGGCCTGCCTTGGGCTGTCGCCGGCCCCCGGGGACCCTGGAATCAGGGCTCTGGCTGGCATCCAGTCAAGGGGCCTCTAATGACTCCCCTGTCCGTCCCACGGTCCTGACAGCACCTCCAGGACAGGGCGTGCAGCACGGTCACCTCCCCTCTAGTAGCGGTCAGGCTCCCAAAGGAAGCAGCCCAGGCTGGGGGGGCGCGGGCGGGGGAGCGGGAGAGATGGGAGGAGTCACAGCAAAGGCTCCGGGAGAGCTGAAGTGCCCAGCCCGCTGAGGAGGAGAGCGCCCGCCGCCCCGTCCGGAGGGGCCAGGGAGGAGGGAGGGGGTTATCAGAGCCCAGGCACCAGGGCCACCCAGCAAGGACTGGAACCGCTGAGGCCACGGAGGAAGGACACACTCAGTAGAAGCCGTAGCCATGGAGGGGAGGCGGCACCCAGAGGGAGGGAGGTGGGAACATCCCGGCCTTCCCCCCCCACACACACCGCCCCGCTGGTGCCCCTGCACTTCGCACCAATGCCTCCCATTGGCCAAACCTCTCGACGGGCAGCATTGACAGGGAGCCCAGGGAAAGGTGGTCTGGAGACCACCCCTCCACTACACAGAGCCTGCAGGAGGAGGGTGGAAATGGGTCTGAGAACAAAGGAGCCAATGAGCAGCCCACCCCCGGCCTGACTCCCCCGGCCCCGCCCCGCAGGTTCGCCTTTGGCTTCACCTTCTACGGCCTGGCCCTGGACCTGCAGGCCCTAGACAGCAACATCTTCCTGCTCCAGGTCCTCATTGGGGTCGTGGACATTCCGGCCAAGATAGGCTCCCTGCTGCTGCTAAGCCGTCTGGGCCGCCGGCCCACCCAGGCGGGGTCCCTAGTGCTGTCAGGGCTCTGCATCCTGGCCAACACGCTGGTGCCCTACGGTGAGCGCGCGGGCCTGGGTGCGCACGGCTGTGGCCCGAGGCTTCCCTACCTGGGGGCGCTGAGCCAGGAACAGAGGCCCTTGTCCCCTCCTCAGAGGGTGCTGGACCAGAGCAGGGGCCCAGTTAGGAAGGAGGCTGCAGAGCCTCCGGGAGAGATGGTGGTGGCCTGCAGCAGGCAATGAGCAGGGATGGTGTGGAGGGGTGGCTTCGTGACAAACTGTGGAGATAAAATAAGGCTCAGAGCCGGAGTGCAGGGGGAAGGTGGGGAGCAGGGGGCCGAGGAGGTCTCCCAGGGTCTGGCTCCAGGTGTCAGGCTGGGTGGCAATTTGGGGGCAGTGAATGTAGCCATGAGGTCACTCGGGATGTGCTCTGGGGACACCCAGGTGGAGCTGAGTCACAGACATTGGGAGGTCAGGGAGAAGTCTAGGCTGGAGAGAACCCCCATCTGACCTCGGGGCCCCTGCGACCAACTTCGATAACCCCATCTCTGTCCACAGAGATGGGGGCCCTGCGTTCAGCCCTGGCCGTGCTGGGGCTCGGGGGCCTGGGGGCTGCCTTCACCTGCGTCAGCATCTACACTGGTGAGCTCTTCCCCACCGTGCTCAGGTGAGGGGTCGCCCAGAGCTGGGAGGGCAGTGCGGGGGCGGCCTTCCCCAGCCTCGGATGTCCCCACCGCCATCTCCCTTCCATGTGGTCTCAGGGCCGCCCAGGAGCATCCCGGCTCGGCCTGAACCACTGGGCCATCCTGGACAGAGTAGGGGCTGGGAGGTCAAAGCCACGGTGGGCAGGCAGAGGGGCCCCTCACTGGTGTGTCTGCAACGACAGGATGACCGCGGTGGGTCTGGGCCAGATGGCAGCCCGAGGGGGAGCGATCCTGGGGCCTCTGGTCCGGCTGCTGGCTGTCCACGGCCGCTGGCTGCCCCTGCTGGTGTACGGGGGGGTGCCAGTCCTTAGTGGCCTGGCTGCCCTCCTGCTCCCAGAGACTCAGAGCCTGCCGCTGCCCGACACCATTCAAGATGTGCAGAACCAGTGAGTGAACTCTGCCCCGGGAACCCCCTTTCTGTCCCTCCAGGGAAGCTTGGAGTAGGGCAGGCCTGGTCCCCCCCCACCCCCCGCTGCTGGGCAGAGGGAGAACAGGGGTGCAGAGAGGGACAGGCCTGGCTCGGAGTCACACCGTACATCTGTGGGAGAGGGGAGACCAAAGGCTGGGTCTCCTGGCTGACCGTGTGGACTTGGTCTCCTGCCCTTCATGCCACCATTTGAGGCCCAGAGAGCTGGGCCACCCTCCACTCCACCTTAAGAGAAGTCAGGAGGAAGGAAGTGCATAGACCTTCGGAAGGGGGAGGGCCGAGGTTGTGATGGGCATTGTTGGGGCGCTCACAGGCCCCAGACTCTCCCGATGAAGCCCCTGGATGGTCGGCAGCTCTGTCACTGCCCACGCCCTCCCCAGCACGTGCTCAGGGAGCTCATTCCTGGGCTCCTGGGCAGTATCTCCTGAGTCCTCAGGAGAGACACGGTGCAGGGGTCAGAGGTCACGCTGCACCCACGAGAACAACCCTCTTATCTTTTGTGTCTGAACAGGGCGGTAAAGAAGGCGACACGCAGCACCCCGGGGCCCACTGTCCTGAAATCCACACATTTTTAAGCCTCCCGGGAATTCTGCGAGGCGACGCTGGGAGGAGCACCTTCTCTCCTTTGGAGAAGGCAGGATGGCAAAGGCCCCCATCTCTAGAAGAGGGCCCAGGGGCTGCCCCTCTCTGCCTGAGGAGCCGCCTTCAACAAAGAAAGGGCCAGAGGACGGCTTCACCGGCTGGGGGCTGCCCCGTGCACCCTCATGGGACCCTCCCTCGTGACTGCGAGAAGGAGAAGGGACCCACAGGAACCTGTCCACCCCTGCTCCCCTCCTCACTGCTCACGGCCCCTAGCTGCCCACTGCCCCCCCCCCCGAGCTCGGAGGCCACCACCACCCACAGTCAAATCTTCCCCAGCTCCTCGCACTGCCCCGAGGGCCCCACACAAGTCTCAGCTCCTCAGCTGTTCCCAAAAGGCCCCCAGTCCCCCCTCTCTCCACATTCCAGCCAAGGACCAATCCTCCCCGCCCCTTCTCTACCTGACAAAGTCCCTCCCAGACCCAGGGCCCAGGGCCCAACCCGAGGACATAGTGAAACCCTTACCCACAGCCGTGGCCCTGCACCTGACTCCCACACTCCGGCCTCGGAGTTCCCAGAGGGTTGGGGTGGCCGCTTACCCCTTGACCCCAGCTCCCACACAGAGCCTGGCAGGAGGGGCACTGGTGCGGGGGACACAAAAGAGTGAATAAAGGAACACATGACAGCCCCTCGCTGCCTCCAGGGATGAGCCATGGGTGGGAGTGGGGGCAGGGAGAGCTCTGGGGAACCCCTCAAGGGGCTGGCCCTTTCCCAGGAGGGTTTTCCTGCCCTGAAGGCCGGGGCCAGAGTGTCTGCCCTTTCCGGCCTCTGTTGTGGGCCAGGCACCACCCTGGATGCCTCAAGGCATCATCTTATCTTCTCCCAAACCCTTCAAGGAAGACAGCCCATTTTACAGATGGGAAAGTAAGGCTCAGAGAAACCAACTGCCCATGACCTGCAGCTCAGAGGGGCAGAATCAAGAGCCCAGCCCCGGTCTCCAGAGCCCAGCCCTGGCTACAACACCCCCTGCCCCTCCGGCCGCACAAATGGGCAGCCAGTGATGCCTCTCGAGTCAGGCGCCTCGCTCTCAGAACCAGCCGGGACCCCGTGGAGTCCACCGGCACCCCTTACAGGAAAACCCCGGGCAGGGGCTCAGATGGAAAGGGACGGACGCCCGAGCTCCCCTAACACAAATGCGGGTGCAGGCAGAAGCCATTTGCGGCCCATCGGGGTCCCCACCAGCTGCTGATCTGCTGAGCCGCCCCAGAGCTGTGCTCAGGTGGTCTCTGCTTCTGCCTGTGTCACTGCTTCCTGGCACCTCCGCAAAGGGCTGTGCCCCCACACACGCGCGTGCCCATGCGCGTGCACACACACACACACACACACCCGCATCAGTAGTGGGTACACACAGAAGATGAACGGGAAAACGGAAAGCTGCTCCTTGCCCCTGGGAGACAGGATCACTCACTGGCCTGGTCTTACCCGCCGCAGCCCCTCGGCCTCTTGGTGGGGGGGTGGGGGGGTGGGATCATGTCTTTCAGGCGCCTGCCTGTGGTCGCCCCTCAGTGAAGACCCCAGGACAAGGGGGGTGGGGGTGGGGATCATGTTTGTAAAGCTGCCCAAAGGCAAGGTTGTCTCAGCCTGCCCTGAACTTTTGGTCCCGTCTGCCTGCTGCCCAGATGAGCCCCAGCTACTTTCTTACCCTTGCTCAGCATTCTTAGGGCCCCCTGGTGTCCAGAAGCTTCCAGAAGAGAGAACCCAGGGCTGGTGAGAGATGGCTCCTCCTCTCCCCTAGAGTGTTCTCCAGTTCGCCACGTGGTCAGAGCTATCCCTTTGCCCACATTCAGAGCAGCCTGGCTCCTGGCGCTTCCAGGGGGTCCCAGTCTTCTAGAACCCAGGACCTACCTGCTTCCAACATGAACTCACTGAACTCAACGGGACCCGGAAGCTGGGAGGGTCCAGGGCCCTGCCCCTCTCGGGCAGCTAGGTGGTGTCATCACCATGGCTGAGTGGATGCCCTGCAAAGGGAGAGGGGGCACTCTTGGCAGCAGTCAAAGGCCCGCTTTCCAGCTGGGCGCCACCACCCAAATGGCAGGCCTTCACTCGGGACACCACAGGGAGCTCCTGACCCCAGAGGCAGCAGGGGCACCCTGCAATGGAAGAGCCAAGGGAACTGGGTGTGGGAAGGAAGAAGCCATCAACTACCCTACAGTCTCATTCCCTCCCATGGCGGGAGAGGGGCAGTGGGGACAGGAAAGTGGCTCAGGACCCTCTCTGGCCATCCTCCTGTCTCCAGCCAGATCTGCAGCTCTCCCAGAAGGGTATGTGGGGAGGGCAATGCAGGCTCCTTCAGCTCCATATCCACCTCCAGGAAAGGGATGTCCTCCCAGAGGAATCCCAGCCCTGGCTGAGCTTGTGTTCCCTCCCCTGGGGGGGGGGCTGTGTGGTCGTCAAGGCCAAGGTATCAGCTAGACTGCACTTTGAGCTTCTGCCCCAACTCTGTCCTTGATCCTCCCCAGGTGGAATCTCCTGACATATCCCTGCAAGTACCAAGTGTCAAAGAGTGAGGTTCCTGGAATTTCAGTCACCCCCAGATGCTGTTTGCGCACTCCTGGGGGTCACTGCCAGGCCAGCCAGACCTCAAGAAGCTCAACTCAGGCCCAGTGTTAAGTTCAACATCAGATGCCCAGATGAAGGAGCTGAGACTGAGGTGACCATATCTCACAGATGGGTAAACTGAGTCAATGGTAGAGTCCAGAAATCTTTCCTCTTATAACCAAGTCCTCGAGTGACAGGAGCTCTTAGCCTCCTGACACAGAGAGGAAAGCCCTCAGTCCTACAGCCACATGGCAGTGAGCAGGACTGGGGCCTCTCCTTCCAACTCCTGCATTGTCCCTATTTCCAGTCCTCTACTCTGACAGACTGCTCAGGACCATTCTAGAAATTTCTAGAAAAGAATGTTCCCTTTTTGGCACCACAGAACTCCTGCCTGCCTCTATTTTCTTTGGCTAGTGGTGATGGGGCAGGGGAACCTGAGATGCTTCCATCCCTTGGACGGAGAGAGCAGCAGCAGAAGGCCCGGGAGCAAGGTCGTCACTGGTACATGGACAGGATGTCCTGGCAAGACTGCCCCGAGTCAGGGCCTCCCCCCTGCCCCAGGCTTCCACAGGGGGTTAGAGCTGACCTCAGGTTCCAACACTGTGAGCAGTGGGGGACGAGCCGAGCCCATGCCTCCCCCAGGTGGTTGGTTCAGGAGGGCAAGGTGAGGCCAAATCTATGGAAATCCACACCTGGGGGCGGCTGCAAGAGAACCCACTATCTCACCAATGACAAGAGTCTGGGGAAGAGCTCTCAAAGGTCCCTGGGGAAACACCCCAGGGTAAGGAGGATCTTCAAACAAAAGCTTCATTCCAGGATGGAAGGAAGGAGGGGGAGGGTCTCCTGTGGACGTGCAGCCCAGGGACCCTGAGAGGTGTCCAGGCCTAAACATGGACCAGGCTTGTGAGCTGGAAAATGCCGCAAGAATGAGCTGGCCGGCAACAGAGCCACCTGCGGATGGAAGCTCGCAAAGAGACCCAAGTGGTGAAGGGTGATGGCGAGCCAACGGCAGGAGAAAGCGGAGCCAGCAGAGGGAGACCCATCCAGCACAAAGTGGAGGAGACCTGAGTGCAGAAGCGTGGCTGAGTCACGGCTCATGTGTCCAGTGGCGTGGCAATCCACCACAGCCAGCTGGGAGATGAAGACCACCCACACTCTGCTCCCCTGAGAACGTCCGCACATTCGGGTCCTCACTACAACCTTCGCCTCGAGAGTTTCTACTCCTTGCCCCCGAGAAGCTTAGCAAATACAGACCAGCCTCTCAGCGTGTTTGGGACCGTGGGCCTGTTCAGTGTCTCCAGGAAGGAGCAAACACCCAGGGATGAGGTTCTGCAGGCCCAGGAGCTACCCACAGTCAGCCCGCATGGACTGGGGGGGCGGGGGGGGGCTGCAGATCATAGAGTCCAAATCCTTAGAGATGAAAAAGCAGAGACTCAAGTTAGGCAGAACTGGGGGCAAATGTGGACTCAGCCTCTGAAGCTCTTGTCGCCCCGGAGTACCACCACCTTCCCCGGGGCTGTAGCAAGGCCAGTGCCCTCGTAAGACCCGCGCACAAGCGGCCCCCAGAGGCATAGACCCACCTTAGCCACTAGGGGGCAACATGACGCTCTTGCCTCTGGGGATTTGTCCTGACACGCGGGGGTGGGTGGGCTCCACCAGGCCACCTAGCGGTTCTCCAGCCCCACCCTCCCGCCAGGAGGTACATGGGGGTGAGACAAAGGCCGCCCCCAGGAGCCCAAAACCATGCTCAGCCCAAAACTCTGGACGCTACTTACCAGCTCTCACAGGCCGCAATTTGGGCCCAAACCCCAGCCCAGAGCCAGGACCGATGTCCCAACAGTACCCACCCCAAAAAAACTGCACAGGACCGTTGGATTTGGAAAGTTTTTGTTTTCTTTTCCCACACATTTCCGGGGTTGGGGTGTTTTCCAAGACTCAGACACATTTGTTAACAAAGAGAGAAAAAAAACTGGGGGAGCAGAGAGCCCGTGGGCAGAGAAGTGACCCCAGCAGTCAGCGGGCAACGCCCGGCTCTCTCTTCCCTGGTGCCCGCGCCCAACGGGTGCCACAGGCTGCTGCTCAGGTATGTAGATAATTTGTCTTTAATATATATCTGCATTTGCCTTTCCCCTCCCACCCGCCCCCCCCACCCCTGCTCCTCCAGCAGCTTCCCCATCAATGCACGTCGCCCAGCGGCACACAATAGAACAGGCCTCTCCCGGCCCCAGCCCCTTCCCTGGGCGGCACCAGGCCAGCGCCTCCTCCTGGTCGGCAGAGTCGGGGCGCTTGGGGGGGCACCCCACTGCCCCGCCCCGCCCCCGCTCCCTCCCCCCCCACGCTGGGCCGCTCGGCCCACCCGCCCGCCGTTCTCCCACCGACTCTGCAAACCCAAAGGTAGGAAAGGGAGACACAAAAAAGAAGTGGAGAGGGAGGGTGGGGACAGAGAGACACAGCAAGCCTGGGATGGGGGCCGGAGGGCTTGGGAAGAGAAGGAAGGCAGGAGGGACAGAGGGAAGAAAAATGGAGGAAATGAACAGGACGAGTAGTGGACACTTTACAAAACCCCCAGCCTTCCTTCCCGCCCAACCCCACCAAAATAAAACTACCCCCCCTTAAAAAAATAAATCAACCCAGGGCTGTGAGCACGTGCCCTGCCCAGGGCGGGCGCAGAGCTGAGAGGGACAGACAGCCCCAGGACTGACGGCGCCGCCACTGGACGGCAGGAGGAAGGGGACGAGCACGGGGTTTCCTTTGCTATTTTTTTCTTTTTTCTTTCTTTCTTTTCATTTTTTTTTCTTTCGTTCGTTCTTTTTTCCCTTTTTTTTTCTTTCTTTCTTTTTTTTTTTTTCTTTTTTTTTTTTTGCGTTTCCTCTTCGTGAGAGAAGTCTGAGGCAGTCGGGGAGCGGGTCCCCAGAGCCCCGGCAGGGAGAGGGCCGCACCCCCCTCCCGGGCCGTCCCGGGAGGGGCAGTTGGCAGTGGGGCGCGGTGCCGGGGCTCAGACGTAGTACTCCTTGTCTTTGTTCTTCTTGGCCTTGCTGGGCGTCTTGGGAGCAGCCGGGGCCTTCTCTTTCACCACCGCCCCGTTGCTCTGGGCCGAGTTACTGATGTAGTTCCGGCTCTGGTCCACCTGGTAGGAGCCCTCGTCGCGGTTGCGGTACTTGTACATGGCGTAGAGAAGGATCAGGATGCAGAGCGCCGCGGCCGCCACGATGCCCACCACCATGCCCGTGGTGCTGCTGGACTCCCGGATCACCTCCACGGCGCCCGGCGGGCCCCGCTCCCCGGGCCCCGTGGGGTTGGCTGTGGGCAGACGGGGGAAGCCGGGGGCGGAGGTCACGCCGGGGCGCAGGGGAGGGGGCCTCCGCGGCTCGAAAGACGTGGGGGCCCCGGGCCCCAGGGGGGGGTTCTCCAGCAAGGGCTGCAGCGGGTCTCGGTGGTTCATTTTGCCCGCAGGCAGGTTGGGGGCCGGGGCGGAGGGGGCTAGCAGCACCCCGGGGGCCCCCGTGGCCCCATCTGTCCTGAGGTTGGGCCGGGGAGCGGGTTTGCGGGGTGACAGGAGGGTGGTGCGGTCCGTGACCAGGGGGAAGGTGGTGTAAAAGTCCTCGTCGTCCGTGGGGGGGAGGCTGGAGTCAAACACCTCCCCGGACGCAAAGCCGGAGGCCTCGATGGGCTCCTCGCAGTCGCTGTCGTCCTGCTCGGCCTGGCACGGGCCCCCGGCGGGCGGGCGGCGGGCCGCGGGTGGGGGCAGGGTGTCTTGGGTGGCGCCCACGCCCGTGAGGAAGGGATAGAAGGTGGGGGGTGGGGGCACGAAGGGGGATCGGGTGGCCACGGGAGGGGGGTCTAAGGAGTCCTCCGTGATAATGGGCAATATTAACTCTCCTCCTAGAACAAGAGAGAGAAGAGAAAAGACAGGGTGTCAGCGAGGGCCCAGGGTGCAGGCGGCCGGCACAGAGAGAGAAACAACAGCCTCACACACCCAAATCGGTTCCAATTGGCTTTGGCGGAGACTAGAGCGGGCCGGGCCCGCCCGCCAGCCTGCCGGAGCACTGCGCTTTAAGCGGGCAGCGGCTCAGATGCCCTGGGCACCCCACGCACGGGCTCTGTGGCTCACTGGGTTTTGGTCTTTTGTCTTAAGAAACCAAAAGGAACAGAAAGGAAAGGAAATCGAAAAGAAACGGAAAAAAAAAAACTCTACTGGTTTAAGGCTTAAAAACAGATACAAGAGCAGCATTTAAACAAACCTAACAACAGTATCTTTTAGGGTTTTTTTTTTTTTTTCTAGATTTTTCTCTTTTTTTGCTTTTGTTTTTTTTTTTTTTTTTGCTTTTGTTTTTAAAAAAGAAGATAGCATACCACGGAATTCAGGCAACTTACATCAACAAATAGGCCGTGTGATTTTAGCATGAAGAAAAAAATTACAAACAGAGCTGTGTAAGCGGGTTCTCCCGGAAAAAATAAGAAAAAACAACTTTTCCGTACAACGTTTTCTATCTGTTTGGTATCTCCCTCCCTCACTTTTCTCTCCCTGGACATCTTGCTTCCTCCTGAATACTCTCTCTCCTCCCTCACTTGTGCCCTCTCCCCCTCATTAAACACAAAGCTAAAATCTGCACAGTGCAGGCTGGCATTGAGAAACTGTTACCACCACTTGGTGTCAGCGTGCAGGGGGAGGTGGGGAGCAGTGGGAGGAGGGCTGGGGGAAGAGGTACATGACTGGCAGCTGTGTAGGAATTGCTACAATGGGTGAGAGGACTTGAGAGGGGATGATCATGGGAAGGAGCTTTGAAGGCTAATTGCAGGCTGGCCATGGGACGACAAGAAGTTGAAGGTGGGAGGTGACAAGGTCCATGAGAAAGAGTGGGCAAGGAGGAGACAGAAACATTGGAGAAGGGTCCTGTCCCATAGGACTTTGGGTGAGTTGGTGAGAAGCCATGTAGAGGCAGGGAGGTGGGGAAGGGATGGGAGTGAGGGAGGGAAGTGGACAGGGACATGAGTCCTGAGCTAACCCTAATTCCCCGACTTTCTCTTTCTTCACCCTCCACCTCTGACCCCCACTGGCTTCCCCCCTCCCCCTCCCCAGAACCCCCATGGGCCGCCAGGACCTGACCAGGGCTTGACAGCCTCTGGCCCTCTTATTATTGTTAAAACAATAATAAAACAACGGAAAGAAGAAGAAAGCAAAAAAAGAAAAGAAAATACATACACAGCCATCTGGGAAGGAAGCACTTGCTAATACAGGGCCCGAGGGGTGGGAGTGGGGGCGGGGACTAGTGGGGAAGGTTTGGTGGGGGGTGATTAGGTCTCCTCTCTCCCTAGGTCTGATAATTGAGGTACCCTGGGCATAAACTACAATTCCCATCAGCCCCAAAGGGTAGGAACTACAACTCCCATTAGCCCTTGGAGGGGTGTGGACCACAATTCCCATCAGCCCCCAGGACAACAACTACAACTCCCATCAGCCCACTGCCCCTTCCCCAAATACTGCTCACCCACTGGTGTGGGGTAGAGACAGCTGGAGTCTGGCCCTAGGGGACTGCTGGGAGGGCTTCCTCCTCTAGAGGGGCACCTCTGGGTCTGATTGGTGCTGGAGATTTCCTCTCTAGCTCTCCCTCCACCCAAGCCCTGTCCCCATCTGAGTGCCTCTCCCTGGTCTCTGCAGGGTCCGGTTTTCCTGACTCCACAACCCCCTACCCCCTCCATTGGAAGCATCCCAGGGCCCCACTGCAGCCAAGCCAGCCATGTGCCACTGCCACATCTTTGTGTGTCTTCTCCAGCTCCCTGCTCCCTAAGCCCTCTAGTCTCTGTGCTTACTGTTCAAACACTGCTGATCTTCACATCCCAAGCTCTAGCAACCTGGCAGAGCTGTCCTTGGCCACACTAGCCAGCCACAGCCAAGATCTTGCCATTGAACTTGTAGCCTTGCCGAGCTTCTCAGGCTGTTCCTCCCACCAGGCTCCCCTCTCCCCCTGGGCCAGGGCTCACCTGCACCCCAGACTGTGAAGCCCCAGGGCACCTGGCCCTCCTGGGGCTCAGCCACACTGAGAAACAGAGCCAAAAGCAGACAAGCATGCTCTGTGGAGCTGGGACCATCCAACGTTGGCCTTTTATGGAGGAGGATGCTTAGGCCTGGGGTGGGCAGGACTTCCCAAGGTCACTAGGGCCAAATCTCACATGGAGCCTGGAAAGACCTGATTCATCCTCCCCATGCCTGTGGTAATCTGCTTGACTCTTAGCTTGATTGTTAACCTGGGAGGCCACCCTGTGTGACTGCGGACAATCTTCTCTCACTCTCTGGACTCAGCTTCCTCATCTATAAAATTAAGGTATTGGGCTCCAGGCCCAGGGTAAGGCCAAGGCCTGGCTCCCACAGACCTCCAGCCTATGGATGAATAATTTGTCCCTCTACCACCTCCTGAGCCCTGGACCCACTAGGGATGGCCCAGCACCCTGGTCCCTGGGTAAGGGCCACACTCAGCTCTCAGCTCTTGGGGGGAGGCTGGTGCCTGTGTCCAATCATGGCAGGGTTCCCATCCCTGCTGGACCATACCCCTGCCCTCTCCCTGACCTTTGCCTTCTGTTTAGAGCACCTTGCCCCTGCGGATATCTCACTCATCCTTCAAGTCCAGCCAAATACCTCCTCTTCCAGGAAGGCTTGAGGCCCATCTGTCTGTCTCCCTAGCACCCAGCACTGGGCCTGGTATCTGGGATGGGGTGGGAGCCCTTCTCATGGGCCAGAGCAACTGGCTTCTCAGGCACTGCTGAGTTCAGCGTGACAGGCACCTTGCTCCATGGGCCCAGCTCTCACCCACAGCCATCTCTACCTTCGATCTTACAGGGGGTCACCAGCTGCTCCTGGAAGCTTCAGGATCAGGCTTGTCCTGGGCAGGTTTGTGGCCCTCAACCAGCTGCCCATAGCTAGGGCCCAGGGAGGAGTCCCTTGCTGGGGGGCATGTCATGCCCTAAAGGGGCTGATCAGGTCAATCAGGGCACAGACCTTGTCTCTCTACTCTTTCTCACCCCCAGATACACTGGGGAAGTGGGGGGGGGGTGCTTCAGGCCTTGGGCCACAGACAAATCCTGCCTAGCCTGAGCCCTCTGCAACCATTTATCCTAACTCACTGGTTCTTTAGGTCCTTGGGGCACATAGCAGCCCCCTCAAGTTCCCCCGTGCAGTCTCCTCCAGGCTCCAGAGCCCTCCCAGGCCTGGTCACATTGACTCTTGCCCCTGCCTTTCAACCCCAACTGTGTCCTGGCCTCCATATCTGGGTCTCAGCCCTGTCCCCATGTCCCCAGCTTCTCTAGGAGCTTTTCCTGGGCCCTGCTCTGTCCACGGCTTTGACAGCATCTCCTGAGGGTGTCCTGTACTCACCCACATCCTCCACGTGAGCCTCCATCTCCGCCCCCCCCCCCAACAGCTCCCACTCTCTCCAAAAGATAGCATGCTACCAAGACCCCACACTGTCTTCCTTTCCCCACATTCACTCAAGCCGATCTGGGCTCTGTGGCCAGCAAGTCATATGCAACATAGGGTATTGGGTTTTCCTGGGGTCATACACTGGTCCGGGAGGGGTCAGGCAAGCTTGCCCTGATAAGGGTCTGGAGGAAGGGAGGACCCCTCAGAGACTCCTGTGAAAGTCCAACCAGTGGCTCCCTGGGCCGCCCTTCTCACTGGGCATCGGAGGGAGCAGACTCGCAAAGACTTGTGGTACCCGGGACCCCGGGTTCAGTTCTACAAGGGTGCACCCAGGGATGGGGTGCCCCTGGGAGTCTGATAAAGAGCCTAGGCCGCTTCCCTCCCCTCCCCCACGTCAGGCAGCTACAGCGCTTAGAAGTACTCACAGGGGCATTTATCACAGATGCCACCCCCCTCCACTCTTTTTAAGTTGAATGTCAGGGCACGTCAGTCCCACTTGCTAGAGAGAATTCCATCTGGCCAAGGAGACCAGTGGCCATTCCTGAGCACCCCTCCTCCCCCAGCTCCCCTACCGCTAGGGTCTGCTGCACCAGCAAGCTGAGCTCTTTCTGCCTTTAGGGCACAGAGGCTCCTGACTGGAAATCTACCCAAGAACCCCATTCCCACCCAAGCAGGATGTGCCCACCCCCAAAGGAGCACGGAGAACTGAGGCTGAGTGTCAGAGGCTCAGCAGTCAGCTGGCTGAGGCCCCACCCACCAGCGCTGGGTACCTGCCTGGGCAAAGCCATTAGCCCACAGGGCACGTCGTGTGGGGTAGAAAAAAGGCAGCCCCTCAGTGTGGCCACGGCCCTTCAGGTGCATGACCTGGCAAACGGTCTCTCTGTACACTACCAGAAAAAGGTATTCTGTCTTCCTGGTGGACACAGCCCTGCTCCCAGGACCAGGACAAGCAGCTTGGTGAGGAGAGAGCACCGGCTAGATTTCAGCCCTTACTCACCTGTTCCAGCAGGGGACCACCTGTGCAACTGGGTGCGGTGGCCCAAAGGATGGAGTCCCGCCCCACTCGGAAACCCCAGCACAGCAACGGCAAACATCAAGGTGGACGCAAGGTCAGGCGTGCATGTGTGCATGCGTGTATGTGTGTGTGCGTGTGCGTGCACGCGCAGGAACACACCCTCAGAGTCTGTTTCTGTGCACATGGGCACACGTCTCTAAGCCTCGGTGTGCGTGTATACACGAACCTCGATGGATGTGAGCGCACAGACGCGGGTGTCAGGGGATCTGCATGTAAGTGAGCCTCTCGCGGTGCCTGTGTCCACCCGCCTCTCAGCACAGGTCAGAACCTGTGTGTTCGTGTGTGAATTCATGCCTGTACCGCTGAGAACCTGTGAGCACGCCACCGTGGGTCTGAGCATATGAGGTAGGCCTCTGGGAGTGCCCCTTTCCCCAAACTCATTTTCTCCCTCTCCTGGGCACCGAGACTACATTTCCCAGCATCCCTTGCAATTAGGTGTGGCCACATGACTAAGCAGTGGGCACTACTAGTGCTGCCCACGGAAGTCTCCTGTGTGTGATCCTCCGTGCTCTTTCTCCTCCTTCCGGCGACCTTGCAAACCACGTGCTGAATATCGAGGAGGAGCCATAGGATGGAAGGAGTCTGGATTCCCAAAGCACCCCTTGGGGCAGAACTGCCGCGGACCAGGAGCATCCTGGCGGGGCTTCACCTGAGCGAGAAACCTCCCTCGAAGTACCCACTGAGATTTGGGGGTCATCTGTTCCAGAAACAAATGTTACCTGAACTAACACAGACACTGAACCAGAAATGTACGTCACAAAAACCGGTGGCCTTCCCATAACAATCCAAGGAAACGGCTAGAAAGATGCAGAACCATGAAATGCAGTGGCAGGACATCCGGTTCCAACCCTGCTTGCGATGACCTACAGGGAAGGCCATGCGCCTGTTGAGGTTGAGGCAGGAAAGGAACGTGCCAGAAAGTCGGGGTGACAAGGCTGGCTTTTACTGTCTGCTTTCAGTCACATATTACAAGAAGACGAAGTTAGGCAAGAGTGGGTGGGTTTGCAAGCAGAGAAGGGAACAGAGAGAGACCAGAAATGTGGGGCTCGCCAAGTGTCAAAAAAGCCCCTGCTTCCAACCCGCAAATCACAAGAGAGGTCAGGAATGGCTTTGAGGGACAAAGTGAAACCTCCACCTGAATAAGGAGGGCTCAGCCATGCCCCACAGATCAAACTAAGGACGTGGCCTTCCCACCTACTGTTTCAAATGCCCTCAAAATAGTCATGACTAAATTAAGAGACAGGCAAGGATTCAGAGAAACAAGGAAATAAAGCTCTTGACAAGTATGTCCAGGAAAGAACGCTGAGTGTAGTTACTTTGACTGCTTGAGCCTTTGGGCCCCCAAATATGCAGGAGCAGGAAGTGGGCTGTCAACACCATGGGGCCCCCAAGAAGGACATTTCCCCCAACGCCCACTTCAGAGATGGCCATGGAGGATAAGAACTGGTTAGAACCTCACACAGGGCAGCGCCAGGGCCACAAAGACCGGAGATGCAGGGTTTAAGGAAGAAACCTCCCCCCTGCACGGGTGGAGTCTCACTGCAGGGATGGAGTCTGATGTACTGCATGCTGGCTGGATTTCCTAACGCTTAGAACTTGGGGCCTCTGTGTGTCTCCTTCCATCCTTCTCTTTTTTGTTTTATTTATTTATTTATTTATTTTCATCCTTCTCTTTTCTCAGTTAGTTTTTACTGTGGTGGCTGCATCTGGCCCACCATTGGATTTGGGGTGTGTGCTGAGCTCTGTAGACAGTGAGATCAATTATCCTTTTAGTACACAGGGATCCGGACCACATACGGGTCCTCAGGAGCAAGTCTGGACCCAACAAGTGGGCCGCCACCTGCCAGACCCCCTCACCTTTGCCGTGACGGCCCTGAGTGGGTGGGGCTCCAGGATGTCAGGAAGAGTGAAAGGGATTGTTGGTGACCCAAAGCCACACTGGGCAGATAAATTGCCAGCTGGTCCCCAAATCTGTTTCTGCTTCCTCCTGGGGGCACAGCAAGGCCACACCTCCCTGCCTTCCCGGACACGGAGCTGTGGCCACGTGACTGAGCAGAAGCAGCAGGTGTAATGTGCGTCTCCTCCCGGGCCTGACCCACAGAACCCACCCCTTCGTGACCCCGCCTGTTGGCCACCTTCCACCACAACTGAGGAAGTCACCTGGGGAAGGGGACGAGGCCCTGGAGTAGCGCTTGCCGAGGAGCTGCCCACCCACCAGGAACACTGGTTTGTAACCTTAAGTGAAGGACAAACACATTTCTGTGTTTATGGAGGTTACCCATTACAGCAACTGGTGGTACCTTAAGAAACCCTGGAATGTGAGCACATCTGCACCTCTGTGATTCTGAGCTAAAAGCGTAGGTCTGAGTGAGTGTGTCTGTGTGTCTGTGGACTTGAGCCTGTGAACGCCTTGGAGGGTCTCGTGTATGTGTGCATGGGGGCCGAGCCTCAGGAGGGATGCGCGCCTATGGGGTGCGTGCACGAGCTGCTTCCGTGGGCTGAGCACGTGTGGGCATCTGGGGATCTGAGTACACGTGTCCGCGGGCACCTGAACAGCCATGTGTGCTCACTCGGAGGCGGGCACTTTACTGGGTCTGAACATGTCTGTATGGCCTGAGGGCCTGAGAATAGGGGGCCTTCCCCGCGCAGCTCAGGTGTGCATCTGAGCACAGGAGTAAGTGTGTCAGTATCTGCGAGGGCCCATGTGGGCCAGTGTAGACACCAGCGTGTGTGTGTGTGCGTGTGTGTGTGTGTGTGTGTGTGTGCACTGCCCTAGGACTGTGTGTGCCTTGAGAGGGCTGAGCATGGTTGTGGCTCCCAGCATGTGTGTGAGTCTGAATGTATGTGCCTCTGAGTGTGTGTGTGTCTCTGAACACATGGGCGTGAACGTAAGAATGGGCCTCTGCAGGTCTGAGCTACGGGGAGCCTCAGAGGGTCCCCTCTCATGGGGCCACGGGAGGGGGGCAGGCGTGGGTCTAAATGAATGTCTGAATGAGCATGGCCCCCGGGCTCTGGCGACACACAGCCCACCTCTGAGGACCTGTGCACACGTACCCTGGGGATCTCGGCACATAGATGCACGTGGGCGCACCTCTGTGGGAATGAGCCGCACGTGCTGGGACATGACATCCCTCTGAGGATGTTTGTGCGTCCCGGTGCCTGTGAACTTATTTGCGGGACACTAGGTCTGAGCGTGAGTGCAAACTTGGGTGGAGCTGTGCCGCACACACCTCTGAGCCCGGGCACAGATGCATGCTTCCCTGAACTCATGCAAATGCGTGCGCCCACACCTCGGAGGTCTGAGCACACTGTTCTGAACGTGCGTGCACGGTCCCTCTGAACCATCTGTGAGCATCTGTAAGCCTGAGCATGCACGGAGGACGTGGTCGGAGCTATGCAGGTGGATTTGTATACATGTACGTACCTCTGTGAGCTGACTGCAGGTGTGGAACTCTGGCAGTCCAAGGACGTGTGTGGACAAGCTCACGCTGAACACACACGCCCATCGTGAGTGTCTGAAATATGTGGGTGCCTCTGACCATGTGCATGTGATCCGAAACATTTGGTCTGTCCCTCAACAGGTATGAGTGTGTGTGAGCGTGCCTCCGTGTGCTGGAGACACCCCGTGTACATACCTTGGTGTGATGAGCACATGTAAGTGTGAAACACTGTGGGTCTGAGCAGGTGGGCGCCTGTGAGCAAGTGGGCAGGTGTGAGCTTGCTGGGAGATCCATGAATGTATGTGCATGGATGTATGTGTGTGTGCTTCTGTGTGTGCATATAGATGTGTGCCTCTGTGGATCTGAGTCTGGGTGTGCACTTCCTATGTGCCTCAAGGGACGCATACTCTAATCCCTACAGGGGCCAGGCCCACAACGTAATGCGTGGGTCAGGCTGGCTAAGACGGTGAGACATTACCCACAATGCAGGGCACATCCCCACTAAAGGCACTCCCATTCAAAAGAATCTAAACACTGTGTCCGGCAAACAATACCCTTCTTTGACTAGATTGCCAACCTCAAGTGAAATACCCATGTTAGAGGATGATCTCACCAAGATGGGAGGAGGAGGAGGAGTGGGGCCTGGGGTCTGTGAAGGGGCCCAAGTCAAGGGAAAGGATGGAAAGCAAGTAGGGATGATCCCAGGCTTGACATCTGGACGCAGGGAGGAGGATCTGGCAGGTGGGAAGGATGCAAATGCCCTGGGGTCCCTGGGGTCAGCCCCTGGGTAGCCACAGTCTCCAGGCAGGCCTCTAACACTGACCTTGGAGCCCAAGGAGGCCTGGCCCTCGGCTAGAGGAAAAAGCCTCCCTGTACCGGGGGCACAAGAGGGCCTCTGGCTGGAGTCCCCTTTCCCTCTAAGTAGGGGGGTGGCATGGTCTAGATCAGCCTGAGGGGCTCTGGAGTCATCTTGACATTCGCCTTGCCTCCCATCAGGATAAAAATCCAACTTTAAGCATTTCAGAGTGGCGCGAGTATGGAAATGCAGGTGTGTGCCATGCACATCTCGGGGAGAGCCAGGGGCGTCCGCCGGCTTCCTCTGGAGGCTTAAGCACGCACTCTGCCCTTAATTTGAAGCCGTGTGCCGGGCTCCCCGCTGGCCTCTCCCTAACCCCAGCTTCCATTCTTCCTCCACCCTCCAACCTCTCCTCATAGGCTTGGCTCTTTGACTGGGGGAGGGCAGCTGACCTGGCTACTTCAGCTTCTCCTTGCTCCCTTGTCCTCACACAGCCTTAGGGAGCTCGGCCCCCGGTGCCCACACTCAGTGCCACAGCTGGGAAGCTAGAACCTTGGTAGATAGCGTGTGGCCCTGGTACGGCCCGGGATGTGCTGCACGTCCCTGCACAGTGGCCGTCTGGCACAACACTCCTCTCCGTGGGGTCCAAGGAGAGCAGACCCCTCCTCTCACCCCACAGCACCCCCCCAGAGTGAGCACATGTGTGCAAACACATGGGATGGGGCCAAGTGCCCTTCTCTCAGGACCCGCCAGCCCTATGTCCCCAGAGTCCTCCCCCAGGGCTCTCATGGGGCCATTCATCATGGCCACTTTTGGCAGGCCCAGGCTCAAGGCACTGCTTCCACCTCCAGGAAAGCCCAGTCCTGACGAGTCAGAGGGGTGAAGCAGGGTCGAGGAGGGGAGTGCCATATTGAAGCTGCCAGATGTCCAGAACCTCCCAGAGCAATGGCAGAGCGTGAGGGTGCATCCCTGAGCTGAAATGGCCTAGTGAGATGGAGCCAGATGGCCCCCCAGCAGAGGGGCCTCCCCACAGTGGAGGGCGTCTGTTCCAGAAAGTACCACCTCTTAGCTGTGGATGGGGAGGCCTTTCTAACCCAACAGCCTACAGCTCCTCCAAGTGCCTCAGGGCCCAGGACCACCAAACAACCCTCTTCAGCTCTGGCCTACAGTGTCAGGGGTGCTGGGCCCCAGAACTGCCTCTGCCTTTGGCCTCTGGAACCTGAGCCTCTGCCCCAAGGTTCCATGGCTTTTCTTGCTCTCCCCACACTCCTTCCATGGTTGCAGCCTAGCCTCAGCTTGAGCATCTCCTCTGGGACTGGCAGACCCCCCCATACCCCCACCCCAGGCCAGATTCACAAGATATGCCCCAGTCACGCTGCCCACCTCACCTGACTGATCACCTCCCCCAAACCTACAGGCATCCGCCCCAACCTCCAGCCTTCCAGTAGCAACAGCCCAGGTGCCATGCATTGCAAGGTAACCAGGAGAAGTCTCTGGAAACCCAAGCCAGGGATGAGGCTCCCACAGGCTCATCCAGGCCCACCACCAAGTCCCATGATCCCTCACTGAGAAATCTGGCCATATTCAGTCCTTCCTCCCTTCCCACTGCCAGTTGTAAGCACCAGGACCTCAGCTCCTCAGGCCCTCCCTCCCCCCGGCTCCTCTCAGCTACCCCAACCTACTCAGATGAGCAGCCCTTGCACCCACTGCACCACTCCACACCCCACACTTCTCAGTTGGCACTCAAGGCCCACCCTTCCTTTGCCAATCAGGTCTCTCTCTGGGGCCACACCCTTCTCTCCAACTGAAAGGATCCAGCAGAGGCCTGGAATGCCACCCCCAGGAAGCCTTCCCTCCCAGTCCTGCCCTCCTTCAATGGAAGGTGCTCCACTAGAAATATAGACCAGACCTCAGGTCCCAGTCTCCCCAAGGGACCACACCTCCCAGCCACGCACTGCCTGGCACAGAGCTGCTGTGTGGTAGAACTGCCCCAGCTTGGCCTGGCAGCCCTTGCAGAGTGTCTGGCCACCTCCCTGAGACCGGGAATGAGCAGAGATCTCCTCTACTGCTGACCCGGGGAAAATCAGGCCTCAGGGACTGATGGGAGTTGCAGTTCTGGACCCAAAAGCTGATGGGATTTGTAGTTCCTAAGCTTGCGATCTCCCACCTACCCCCCCTCCACCCCACACCCAATAAAGACTCATGGGAGCTGCAGTTACTCATCTCGCTAGGGAAAAGTCTCCCTCTTTCCTTCCCAGCATTCCTTGGCCCTGAACCCCAGGATCCCAAGCTAAGGACCTCACTACCTCGGAGGGCTGGGGCACCAAAGGGCCAGAAACTGCCTTGCCAGAGGGACAATTTGAGGGACCTGGAGGGGAATGGCAGGAAGGCAGAGGAAGCTATCGGGGAAAGGTAAGACCTGGCAGCAGGCCCCTTGGGCTCGGGCCAGGTGGCAGGGACAGTCGCCCCCCTCCCATCAGCGTCACCGGGCCCGGGGCAGGGGAGGGGGGAAAGGCACTCACCAGTACTGGGCTCACACTCTTCCAGGTCCTCGTCATCACTTGGACACTCGGCAGAGGCCACCAAGAGGTCATCCGTGTTCTGTGGGCGAGAGGAGGGAGGGGTGGGGAAGAGGGCCCAGTGGTGGGTCAGTAGGCCCCAAAGCCACCTCTTGAGGTGTGGCACCACACAGGAGATGGGTCCTGGGCCAAGACACACACCCTGGTCCGTGCCCCAGTTCTCCCATTGCTGGCTGGGTGATCGAGAGCCTCCTGTTCCCTGCTGTGCAAAGACAGACTGGCCAGCGCCCACCCTGCAGGAACTCCCACAGCTCCCGGGGACCAGTGAGACAGCACATGCTGTGTCTTTTATTTCTAGGAAGCCGGGGAGACTGGACGCTGGCCCTGGGGGTGCAGGGCTGGAGCAAGGGGGCCCAGGGCATCGGGGAGATGAGGCATGGGGGCCTCTGGAGGCCAGCACAGACAGAGAAGGGAAGCAGGACCTGGGGTGGGGGGTGGCTCCTGGCTCCAACCTCACTATCCCACCACCCTCATCTCTCTCCCAACCCCCTTCCCAGAGCCTGGAACCAGGCTGCACACAATAATTAGGGCTGTGGTTGCCATGGCAATGGGAGTCGACTTTGTCAGCATTTTCTCTCCTCCTGATTGCAAAGAAAGAGAATCCCCAAGATGAGTGAATGTAAGGGGGTGGGGAGGGGAGCACGCTCAGGGTGTGTTAGGGAAGAGACCCAAGGAGGGAAACCCAGAGTCCAGGCAGGAATGGTGCCCAAGAGACTGCAGGGTGTGGGGAGAGGGCTCCTGAAGGCCAAAGGTGGGAGGAGTCTGGGGTGGGGAGGGGTGAAAGGGTCACATGGTGCCTCTTCTCCACTCCCACACTCCCACCCCAACCCCTATCTTCGAAGACTGGTTTTCCTTGGGCATCCTTGCCCCCCCAGCACCCCCCATCCTGTGGGGGCTTCTCCAGCACAGCTGTGACCCCGAAGGCCCCCGCCCCTCTCTTCCACCTGGATGGTCAGTCCATCGCCCTCCCACTGAGACTGGGGGGCCCTTCTTGCCTCTGGACACTGGGCATAGTCGGTGCCCAACCTTGGGGCTCCCTGCTCCCTGGGGCAAGGTCTGGCCTTTGGGGGCCCTAGCTTTTCTTGCCCGTGAAGGCAGAGGGGAAGGGGGTTCAGACTTCTCTCTCCCGCCTGCATGAGGGTGTCAGCCAGCCCCAGGCCACCTACAGCACAGACTGGCAGGGCTGAGGGGACTGACAGACAGTGAAGGCCGGTGGAGTTGGGGCCCACCCCCCAGGCTGCCCCCATACTTCTCCCTCACCCCAGCAGCACAGATTTCTCTCCAGACACAGAGGCTCAACAGCCATGGGTGATGAGGGACAACAGTAGCTCGGGCGGGGGGCTGGGGTGACTGAGTAAGGTCTACCACGCCAGGTGTGAGCCCTCCCTGGGCCACAATCATTGAAGGCAACAACCAGAAAACTCAGCCGGGCCCCCGAGTTGCCTCCGTAAGTCACACATGCCCAATTGGCTTTTGGCACCTGGAGAGCCAGGCCTATCCTGCCCCGTGAGAGCCTCATTCCCCAGGTTCGACCCCCCTCCATGTACAAGAGATCAACTCAAATCACTTGGGCTTGACCTGATCCAGAGAGAGCACATGAGCAGGTGGGCAGGCAGTGCGGGGGGTAAAGCACCAGGGAACTGTCTGAACCAACACCCCCTCCGACCCACAGGCATAGGGAACCCTGAGGCCTGCTGGGGGGGCGGGGGGACACCTGCTCAAGGTCACGAGGAGAGGATGCGAGAAGGCAGTGGGCTTGGAGTCCCACTATGAGGACACCGGCAATCCGGGAGACATTGTTCCGCGCCTCAGCCAGCCTCCAGAGAGCGGCGGCCACCCGCAGCTGAGCCTCTGGCCCCTCCAGGGCTGTCTCCTAGGTGCCCAGCCAGAGCAATGCCATCCTGGTTGTACCCATCTCCCACTCGCTGCCCACACCCCACGGGGCCTGGCCTCCAGTATGGGGCAGGCAGACGGGTCATTCCACCTTCACTCCAGTCCAGAGTGGACTCTTAGGCAGTCTTCCCTGGTCTAGCGGGAGTACCAAACTCCCCCTTACCACTGGGCCTGACCCCTAGAAACAGTAACCACCTTCCCACGTACAACAACCCTGGTCACCAGGGCAAAGGCCACTTCGTGAAGGGAGGCCTTTCCCACCTCACCTGAACCATCGCCGTGACAAGGATGCGAAGGAGCCTCCAGGACCCCACCAGGCCCCTCAGACCCTCCTCTGGGTGCCACAGTTGCTACGTAGACATTAGCCCTGTCCCCCACCTGAGGCCTCGCTCCTCGTCCGTCAGCCCCAAGGGTCCTCACCTGGGTGGTGCTGTCCCTCAGCGTGGGGGAGCGGCCCCGGCGTGTGGTCGTAGTAGCCATGGTGGTGGTGGTCTCCATGATGGTGGTGGCCATGTCGGCCAGCAGGGTGGTGGCCGTGGTCTCCGCACTGAGCAGCACGGACGGCCCCTCCCCCACCAGGCGCAGGTGGCCCTCGGTCCGCACATTGGGGTCGCTCTCGGCGGCCAGCGCCAGCACCTTGAGCCCATTGTAGTAGAGGCCGGACACCTGGCCCTGGAAGGGGCGGCCCTGATCCCGGCCCCCGATCTTGATGGCAGCCTGGCTGTTGAAGATGGTCAGCTGGCGGCCTGGTGGGGAGGGGAGTTGGTGGGGGCGGCAGACAGAGGAGGGGCAGGCAGCGGGGAGAGATCAGAGAGGGATGGGGAGAACAGAGGGAAGCCAAGGGAAGGAAAGAGGATCGAGAGGGAAACCAGCAAGGGGCAGGGGCGGGGGGTTGGAGAAACGAGGAAGGGGCAGACACCAAAGGGAAAGTCCTCGTCAGCCACAGCCCCCAGCGCAGCCAGGTGGGGACCCCAGAGGGGGAGGGTCCCCAAGGCACACATGGGCTGGGAAAGGGAGCCCAGCTCCCCCCTCTCCCAGCCATGCTCATGCCTCTGACCTTCCCATCCCCCTCTCCTCTCCTGCTCCAGGGGCATCGCTCCCCCCCTTCTTTCCCTTCCCTCAATTTGATCCCCATCTTCTCCCTCTGCTTCCCCAAACGTGCCACGCCCGGTGTCCCCCCCAAGCCATGGAGCCCTCAGAAGCAGCAGACAGAGGAGACAAAGAGGCAGAGACAAAGAAGGGGACTGGCAGGCTGAGTGGTCAGTGCGTGTCAAAGCAGAGAGGGAGGCGACACCGACGTGCCGGAGGTGAGGACGGTGCGCGGGAGGAGGGCTGGCGTGCGTGAGGGTGGGAGCAGCCACACAGACCCCACTCTGCCCTGCCAGCCACCACCAAGCCCTCTGACCTCTGGCCAGGCTCCCCTCTCGCCTCCCCCCTCCAAGGCCCAGCTGCTGCCCCTGCCCAGGGGGGACCAGGCCCTGGAGAGCAGAGGCCTTCCTCCCCGCCAGGATGTGCAAGCACAGAGATGGAAAACGTTAAAGGGACCTTGCTTCGCTCGCTGACAGCCAAAAAAAAAACCCGCTCCAGCTCCAATCTCGCTCCCCACTCAGCAGTGACACCTGAGCATTCCCACCTGGGTGGGGTTCGGCTGTTCTTTTTGGTTTTAGTGGATCTGGGGGTCGGTTTAACCCTCTGAGTTTGTTGCTTTGGTTTGGTTTTTAGAAAAGATATTTATTATGTTTAAGTTTAGATTTAACTTTGGTTTTTGGTGTTGCTTATTTGGGGAGGAGGAGGGGCAGAGGAGCTACTCCATTGCCCCCCCGCTCCCCTGGACCTTCCCTGCGGGCGCTGGGGGGTTTAAAACCTGGCTTAGCCCTCGTTAGCCTCTGGTTAGTGCCTCGTTAAAGATCTGGTTTAGAGTTAGGTGTCTGTATGCCCTGCCTCCAAAACCTGGGCTGAGGATAGTCCAACCTGTGAAACCCACACCCTCTGGAAACACAGGTTCCCTGGGCCACCCAACCATCTGTCTGACCGTCCATGGCGGGGAATCTGCTCAGTCCTCCGCTCAGCCTCTCCCCCCGCCCCCGGTGCCCTCCCACTGCCTAGCTCCTTACTCTGCCCTGGAGCAGCGGCACCCTCTTCCAAATGGGGGAACCGGAGGCCACAAAAGCTGAGCACTAGTTAGTAGCAACTGGAATACCAGACCCAGAGAGGTGCCTGAGGACTACCGCATCCAGAGATTACTCCCAGGCATAAGAATTAGGAGACAGTGAAGAGGCAGTGGTTGAACACGTTGGGGAAGCAAATGCTTCACAATTAAACGACAGGTTTCTTTCTCACAGGACTTCTCAGTGCCTTTATTAAACCAACGTCCACATGCATCTCCAAGAGGAAGAAACGGGATTCAGCATTTCCCAAGCTCATTTTACCACAATCTCTTTCTTGGGAAGTCTCTCATGGGACTTGCGCTTCACCGGACATGTTTTAGAACTGGAAATTGACTCATTCGATAAATATTTATTGAGCACCTACCACATGCCAGATGCTGACAGTAAAATAATCCCTCCAAGAGGGCCCAGATCTCATTCTTAAATACTTTCCTGCTCTTTACTTCATCTCAGTCTCCCAGCAGCCCCCACAAGTTAGGCTGAGGGGGCTGAGGGGGCTGACCCCTCCTGAGAAAGGGGAAGTGAGCTCCTCCTTCCACACTCTGGGAAATACCAGAGCATTTTGCCCAATCTTTCACTTTCCAGAAGCGGAAGTAGAGGTCTAAAGAGAGGGTATGGCCCCGCAGCTAAGGAAGGACCACTGGGGTTCACCATCACCTGAATGCAAAGCCCCACCACCCCTCCCCCCCGCAAGGACCTGTCAAGTGGCTCTGCCTACCTGGGGTCACAAGTTGTCCCAGCCTCAGCCCAAGCTGCTCCCTTGGCCTCTCTAATTCTGGGAGAGGGAGTTGGGTAATGGAGAGGAAGCTACACAGGTTAGCGAACTTGGCCCCTGCAGCCCCGCCCGCCATGAACTCCTCAAAGGGTTAAAGTTCGCCCCGCTGGAGAGAGCAACCCAGTGCGGCTGGGGGCTGTAGGTTTTAGCGATGTCTGTTACAGTCCCTTTAACTTTTTGTCCTGTTATGGATTTATCACATCTGGTTATCAATATGTTTAGTCCCCGCTGGCTGTGTGGGGGGCTGGAGGTGACATTTGGGGGTTTTAGCTGGGGCAGGCCCCAGTGGACATTTAAAAGCACAGTTATCAGCTGGTTACGTGGGGGTTTAACAGTGCTACTTCCCCCCTAGAGTTTAGCCTTAGAGGTACAGAGCTCGCCCCCTCTCCGAAGGGAATGGGATGGCTTTGCCCTTGGCCCCAACTTCCCTTGGTGACAAGTGGCCTTCTCCCTCACACCCAGCAGTGCCTCGCCACTCAGCTAGCCTGTTCTGTCTTCCTCATCTGAGCAGCCAGCACAGAAAGCCCTGTGGGACGGCTGCCCCTGCTCCTACCTCCTAGTTTCTCCCTACCCCTGCCTCTGTTCACTTCCGAGAGGCCTTCCGGACCAACGTGGACCCATTCCAGAGACAGTGTCCTACAGCCACTCCCTTGGGTGGGTGGGTGGGGGTCTTCCAGTAGGATGTGAGGCCTCCCTCCCCCGCTTCCCTTTCCTCCTAGGATGACCCCAGTGAAGCCTTCCCACCCTCCTTTTGGATCCTAGGATCAGCACTTCCTGCTTCTCAGCGCCCTGTGGCCCTCTGGCCGGCCCTTCACCAAACCCTGCTCCCGATCTACACTCTAGCCTGCTTTACCAGGTTCGGGAGGCTCAGCTCGTGGATTATCCTAGCCCATCCCAGCTTTGGAAAGAGCCCAAGGACTCTCCTTCTTCTGAGCAAAACCCAGCCCTGTCCAAAACCACCACTCTACTTCTAAAGACACAGATGATTGACTCCCGAGAGGAAAGGGGGGGCATCCCAGGGGTATCATCAGGCCTCCGCTAAGGGGCGGGCGATGGGGAAGGCACGGTGGGGAAAGAGAGAGCTCTGCACCTTTAAGATAGTGTTTTTAAAGTTAATTAATTAATTAATTAATTCTGGTTAATTACCTTTGTCGAGCAGCCACTCATCTACTACTCGACCAAGCCGGTAGGGGATTCTCTGTCTAGCAATCGCCAGGCGCTCGTTATCAAAGTTTCCTTGGAAAAGTTTAGAAAGACAGTAGGTTTCTCAGGCGGCGAAGTCCAAAGGAGTTAGCAAAGTAATTACGCGTTTCTCAGGAGATTCAGAGTAAAGCAGCAACATCCACCAGAAAGGGGGGAAGGTCCACCCAAGGCGGGAGTAGAAGCGCTAGGTCCCTCGTCCTCCCGTCCCCTCCCTAGGCTCCCGTCCAGAGCCAGCCCCACCCGAGGGGCATGAGTGACCCAAACAAAAAGACAGGGACATAGAAGAAAAGGAAAGGGGACGGAAAAGAAAAGGCAGCTGGAAGGTCAAAGGTCAGAGGTTAAACAGGTTTATCTGTGTTCAAGCTGTTGTGCCCACCTTCCTTCCCCATCCCAGAGTGGGGCAGTGAGGGCAGGGAGGGGCATTTAGCAGGTTTAAGTTAGGGGGTGGGGGGCCTCAGTGGCCCGGCTGGTTACTGAGTTTAGAGGGTGGTTTAGAAGTGGGAGGGATGGGTTAAGTGGGGTTTATGCGGCATTTAGGGGGTGGCCCGGCACTCGCGCTTAACAGTGACATTTAAACCACTTCTCCAGGCACTCAGCTCCCTTTCCCTTCCGTGCTCAGCTCCCCGAGGCGCCTTCTTTGCCAGTTCACCCCGCACCCCTACCCCACCGGCTTCCATCCCCATCCCTCCCTCCCCAAAGGGCCCACCACCACAGCCTTGCCACCCTGCCCGCCATCCCTACAGGTCACTGCGCCACCCCGCCGCTCCACCCACCCCTCTGGCCTTCTCCACCTCTCCTGCAGCCATCTCTTCCACACCTCTAAGCCTGCCCTGGTTCCCTCCCCACAGGCCCCCCCAAGCCCCTCTGTCTGGTGGCTCTCTCCCCCCATCTCAGCCCCATTCCAAGACCCTCAGACTCGGCTCTACTCTGGTCCCCTTTTGTCTCTGCCCTGGGGACCCAGCCCAGCTCCTGACCCCCTGTCACTCACTAGCCTTTCTCCTTCAGGCTCCTCCCCCCAATCCCTAACCCCACCCCTTCTCCACCCTGCCTGTCCCTCTCTCCACTCACCATTGTCCAGGCCCTGGAGATGGGGAGCAAAGATTGTGTGTGTGTGTGTGTGTGTGTGTGTCTGTATGAGAGAAACAGACTGTGGAAAGGGGTTTGTCAGTGTGCCTAGGAGTTCGGTGTGCTCCTCCCTGCACCCACAGGCTGTGGATTATCCTAGTCTATAGCAGTGGAAATGGAAATGATTTCCTTTGGGGGAATCTGGCCACTCTTCCCATTGAAACCACGTACAGTGTTCAATAACGTGTTGGCGGGGGGCGGGGGGGGCGGCTTTCCTGCTCCTCTCACACTGCACGGCTGTGCGTGCCCCCAGTGAGGCCTGGGCCCGGGCCTGCCGTGGACGTCTCCCGTGAACAAGCACATGACGTGTCCGTGTGTGTGCACAGCTGCTGCCTCCCTAGATGCTCCTGACACAAGACCTTGCCTTCCCTACGGATTTAGGTCACTAGTGTTTCAGTAAAAATGGATTGTTCACTTGTTTAGTCACTCAACAAACATTTCCTGAGTGCCTGCTCCATTCCTCGTGCTGGGTATTGGAGATGCAAAGACGAAGGCTTGGCCCTTACCCGCAGAGTGCCCCAGCCAAGCAGGGGAGACTGACAAGTGACCAGCAGTGTTCTTTGTTCTCCTAGAGGTGGCACAGGGCATCCCAGCCTGGGGGTGGGAGTGAGAGGGACCAAAGAAGACACTGGAGGAGAGGTGAAGGGGCCAGAAGGGAGTCAGGCACAGAGCCAGAGACTCAGGAGGGCAGGAGGCTCTTAGGGACCTCCTGTGTGTGTCTCTGTAGCTGTCCCTGTGTGTGTCCCAAGAGGAAGGGAAGAATGTACATCTGCCTCATTGGGGCACATAACAGTTCTAACCAAAGTTCTGTTTGTTGAGCACTTCCTCTATGCCATGCCTTTCTAGTGCTTTCTTGGGTTATTACTATGAGGTGCCTATTATCCCTATCTTTCAGAGGCGGAGACAGATTCACAGAGGCTGGATGACTCGCCCAAGGCCACATGACTTGTCAGTAGGAGGTCCAGGATTAAAAGGCCTCGGAGTCTAAGAGCTGAGTCTCCGTGCTCCCGAAAAGTCTGGAGGCCCAGGCCCTGCGCCCGTGCCGCCTGGCAGCCCAGCCCGCCAGTGTGGCTCAGGATGACATTTGGCTTGCGTCGACCATCTGCCCTCACACTGCACACAGGCAGGCACCAGGTTACCTGGTTTGCGAGTGAGGGGGCACCCAGCAGTCTTCCCCACCCCCCGCCAGGGGTCCCTGATCAGAAGAGAGCATGCATGAACCCTCCAACCTGGCCTCTGGCCTGCTGGGCCCCAAGGGAAGAAGCTCTGGACCCGAGTCATGGCTTGATGTGGTGAAGCCTTCACGTCCTCCCAGTACAACCCTGTTCAGCCCAGGCTGGAGTCCTCACTGTTACCAAAGTTGCCCTCACGTGTGTGTGGCTGAGAGCGAGAGAAGACTGATGGCCGTAGGGTAATCACACCTACACAGCCTAGCCTGTGCACCTGCAAGACTTCACACAGGAGCGTTTGTGTGCCTCAGCGACCCCACACATGCCCAGAACCTGGGTGGAGGCTGGCGTCCCTCGGCAGGGCTCGTGTTGCTCCTATGTCGGTCTGACCTCACAAGTCTTTGCAGTCACCATGTGTCTGTGGCTGGCCTGTATGTCCGTTAGCCTCTGTATTTCTTGGGGGGGGGGGGATGTGGTTCTCTTTAGCTCCAGAGAGGGTTGGGCACAAGCCTGCACGATGGGGAGCTGGGTAAGTGGGCCCATGAGGGTTTGCACACCTGCGCCTTTCCCTGTCCTTCTGCCCACACCCTTCTCAGCCAGCGTGGGGCAGCCTCTCTGCCCCCTCCTTGGCTGTAACTTCTGCCTCAGAGAGGGACTGAGGCTGCAGATGCTCTCCCTTCTCCTCAGTCGCCCCCATGTGTGACTGTGCGGGGTCGCTCAGCCAGATCATACCTCCGCAAGTCTGCATTTCTGCAGTTCTCCCCTGCAGTGGCTCCCTTCCCCTCCCCCTCAGTCTCCCGCACTGGGCTCTCCTCCTCTCCTTCCCAAGGCTCTGTCCACCTCTTCTCCCACTGGCTGGGTCCGTGCCACAGCATCTCCATATATCTCTCTGCATCACTCCGGGGCTGCCTCCGTCTCTGCTCCTGTCCCAGTGACTGTTCCCATATCTCTCCATCGCCCCTCCCCTGGCTCCCCCGCACTCTGAGGCTCTTTCTCTGCCTCCTCATCTCTCCTATGTCCTCACCCCCTCCCTCCCCTTGCTCCTCAGACCTTGGTTTGTCCTGGGCCACCACAGCCATCACACTGTGTGACGCTGTCGAACGGGGTCCATTTGCATCCCCGTGCTCCCCCCTCCTAGACTGCGAGCTCCCTGCAAGCACAGGCTGTGTCCTGCTCCCCTGTGTCGCCCGAGCCTGACACCCGGGAGGCTCCCTGTAAAGCTCTGTGGAATGTGCTTCCACCCTTGTCACTTGGCGTTCTCTCCCTTTCACCATGTCCCTTATTCCCTGAGACACTGGGGTTCCTTTTCTCTGAGCCTCTGTGGTCACTTCTCTTCCTTTATCTAGATCTCATGATATGGATCTGATTTGCTCTTTGTAAAGACTTTGGTTCATTCCTTGGTTCTGTCCTTGGGATCAGGCCTGCCTCCTCGCAGAGATATATTTTGGGTTACTGATGGATCTCTCTTTGGTTTCTTCATCTGCCTCCTCATTTCTGCCTGTCCCTCAATTCTAAACCCATCCTTTGCTCAGTCGTGTCAGACTCTCCCTATTTCTACCCCTCTTCCTCTTCTCTTCTCCCCCACCCCCACCTGGACCCTGGCCTTGCAGCCTTCCCAGCTCAGCTCCGCCCTCTCCCTCCTAGCCCACAGACTCCCACCACCGAGGTCTAGCTCCGTCTTGCGAATCCCGAGGTTTCTCTTTAGCCACGCCCCCGTCCGGGTCCCCACTAGCCTTGCCTTTCGCGCGGCCTCAGCCCAGCCCCAGCACGGCCAGAAACCTCTCCGCTTAGCCCCGCCCCCGGTGCAGGCAGCGATCCTATCAGAGGCCGCCTTGCCCGCCCCGCCCCGCCCGCAGCGCCTCCTCCGCGCGCCGGCACCGCCTACCTGCCGGGTACCGCTCATTGACCGGCCAGCTGTCCACCTGCAGGGTGGCGTTGCCGCCACTTCGAGTGAAGCGCACCACGTGGTATTTGCCGTCGCTCACGATGGCGTTGGGCTCATCGATGGTAATGTCGTCCGTGCCCACATTAAAGATCACCCCCACGGTGCCCTGGTCCTGGGGACAAGGAGGTAGAGGTCAGCAACCGGGAGGGAATAACAGTTCACTCTTTCTAGAACTCCACCTGTGACCACCACTGGCCCAGATCTGTGGCACTTCACAGCTTTAAAACGCACATCTCCCCGTCATGCCTTTGCTGACCCTCTCACCTGCCCAAAGAGGTGGGCAGGCTTGCTTCTCTCCCACATGCAGGCATGGGAGTGACCTGAGATTCAGAGAGGTTGGGACCACGGTGGGGTGCAGAGCCTGGACCGGGAGCACTTCCACTAACCCCACCTCCCTCTTGCCTTTTGGTTCGTTCAGAATATTCACAAATGTTTACAGGGCACCCATTCTGTGCAAGGGCCACTGAGCCCAGGCCCCAGACATGGTGGCTAGGACCAAGCTGGGGGCCAATGGAAGCTCAGAGGGTGGAGGATTCCCTAGCGCAAGACCAACACTTTCCTCCATGCCGGAGGAAAGACTGGCCTCCCTGCTCCCTACCACCCCCAGCCTCGAGCCTCCCCTTCCCTGCACGCTCAGCACTGAACAGGTCCCCCGGGGCCCCTGCACTAGGGCATCAACATGCTTCTGCTGGCAGCTCATCAGGCCCCATGTTGGTCAGGCCTGAGTGTGAAATCACAGGAGCAGAGGCAGGGTCTGAACTGTGTATTTTGGGGGGTGATGAGTATGGAAAGAGATCAGGGAGACAAACCAAAGTAGACTTACTAAGGAAAGATGAGCGTGTGGGTATAAGGGGTAGACGATGGGGCTGGGAGCTGAGGAAGGACACGAGAAGAAAGTGAGAGACCCATGCCTGGAGAAGGGGAGCAAAGAGTCAGTCTCAGCAACCTCTGGGACCTAGGGTCTCAGGCTCTGGACACGGCAGGGCCTGGGGAACCCTGCAAAGGCCACCCAGGATCCAGCCCCAGAAGAGTTCTGTTGATGGCACCGGCGTGAGAGGGAGCGCTTCACCAAACCCTAAAATGTGCCGGGCCCTCTCTTCTCTTCATCCCCACAGCAACCCTCTCAGGAAGCTGATGGCATTCCCAATTCACAAAGGAGAAAACTGAGGAGGTTGAGTAACACCCCCAAATCCACATCACAGGAAAAGAACCCCAGATTTGAACCCCAGTTGGCCTGACTCCAAAGCCAGTGCGCTCTCCCTCCCACTGGTCTAGGGAGACACTGACTCAAACTGCAGGGGGATGATCTGAGCAGCTACTAAGGCCAACCCACCTGAGAGACCAAAGACACCTACCTAAAGAAGCCAAGGGAAGGCCCAGGAGGGCCTAAACCTGAGTCCCCATTCCATTCCCATGCACTTGCCGGCAGCACTTGAGCTCAGCCTCCTGAGTCCCCCACAGCCCTCCTCCTGCACAGGACAGACACCCACACAGGCTCACTTAGGCCCCCTGAATCACACACAGTCATAGGACCCAGATCATCAGAGAATACACACACTCACAGGTCTTCCTGAAAGACTACCCCAGTCCAGCCTGGGCATGAGGGCCCATTCACCTGCCAACTCCTCATCCAACAGAGCCAAGCAGCTTGGTGGCACTGAGGATGGGATGCGGGGCTCACAGATGGGGCGGGGACTGGGGTTTGCAGAGAGCTGGGCACAGGGTGGGCAGCTGCGGCTCACTTGGGAGATCCAGGCCTGATCCCTTCCCCCCTCGTGGGTCCAGTTCTCCCCCTCCTAGAACCTGGGAAAGCCCCCGCCACACACACACACACACACACACACACACACACACACACACAGAGTCATACACGCATGCAGCATCTCTCCTCAGGTGCAGTAAAGCAGGGAAACTGAGGCCGGGCTCGCCTAACAAAGAGTACTCACAAGCCCCACGCACCCACCACCCACAGACTGACAACATCCCAGGGAGACTGGATGATCACATGCTCCCCACACACATGAGGGAAACAGCCGATGCTCCTCAGTACTATTATTAGCGATAACATCGCCCAGAATAGCATCAGCCCCTTGGATGCTTCGGGGGCTTTCTCCCCGTGAGGCTCAGGCCAGGCGGTGATGGTGGTCAAGGAGTAGAGGCCGCCTGGGAGCTGGGGTGCCAGGGAGGCCTGCCGGGGTGACTGGAAGGCAGGACACCCGGGTTTTCTAGGAGGCAGCTGAGCTCAGAGCCATACGCTCCGGGGGAGAGGCAGCTCCCAGAGCTGCTCCCGACGTGAAGTCAGTTGTCACTTCTGTTAAAGTCATTAATTCCTAATTCCCCAATTACCTCATTAGGCGGCAGTGGGGAGAACGCGGCCGCTCCTACAGCAAATAATTATGGGAGTCAAAATTAATTTGGCAAAGTGGAGCGACGCTTTATTAGAAACGTCAAATTGCTTTTCTCTTATTTTGCTGCCGCCTCCCCACTCTCTGAGAGCTGCTAGTGACGCGGCAGCAGGAGCTGGTGTGTTCTCAGGAGAGGAGTGGCTTGGGGGCTGCCCCCCAGGGGCTTCAGCCCTGCTGGCCGGCCTGGCGCTCCCCTCAGAGCTGGCCTCTCCCGGGGCTCCCACCCTTCCTCTGGGGCCCCGGCCCTCACCTGGCGCCCCACCCCTGCCCTCTGCAGCACCAGGCCTCATCCCTCCATAACCCTGAGCCAGGTGAGGCCTGGGGGACGCTGGGAGAGAAGAGGGGGTCCCTTCTCCCTGCACCCCGAGCCCCTACGCTGTCTCTTCAGCACTGAGGAGCCCTGTCTCCTGACCCCACAGGCACAAAGACCCGCAGGAGTGTTCAACGAGGCAGACGCAGAGCACAGGCAGATCTGGAATCCCAGACACTCGGGGTGGGGCTGATACTGAGCGCTTCCTGCAGGCCGGGCCGTGTCCCGAGGGCTTGACGCACACAGTCTCACTGGAACCTCACAGACTCCCTTTGTCCTTTTACCGTCCTGTTATCGGGCCACTCCACAGATGAGGACACTGAGGCTCGTGGGGTGAGTGCACGAGGCCAGAGCAAGGAAATGACAGAGAGGAGACTCAAGCCCAGCCCGTCAGCTCCGAAGCCATGGCTGAACTCTCACGAGTGTGCGGAGACAGAGCACAGCCCTCACTCCCAGACAGGGCCACGGGGACACAGCCACACCTGCCACAGCGCCAGGAGACTGGAGTAACAGCACATACCACTCCGCCGGGGAAGGCCCACGGGGAGCGGCACACGCGATCAGAGGCCGCGAGCCTCTCCCCCACGGTCCCTCGAGGTCCCACTGTCACCCCTGACACCATCAGTAAGCACCCAGCCCCACACGCCACACACACTCATGTGTGCCATCCACAGCCACGGTCTCTCACCTCCAGCCAGAGACACTGTCCCGCTCACACAGGCACGAACCTTCCAGGCCTTCTCCCCCAGCGACTCGCCCCTCCGCACCCCTTTCCTACACGCTTCTCTGCCTGGCCTCCCCCGTCCAGCACCCAGCAGCTGCCGCTCCCACTCCAGCTCCACTCCGCCCACAGGACATCTCACACCTCCTGCCTTTGCTCCCTGGTGTTGGGGGAGGTGTGTGCAGCCTGGGGACCCTGAAAAGCTGATGTGCACGGAGGGGCCAGTTGCCACGGTCCAGTCAGATGGGGAGAGGCCAGAGCTCAAACATGTTTCCTCGGTCCCCCTAAAGCCCGGGGCCCCCTCACCCAGATCTTTCCAGCATAGAGAGCCTGGCCACCTTGCTCGACCCCCCGGCTCAGGGGGTCCTGGCCATGGTCAGCATGTGGGATGTGGGCAGCAGGGGACTTACAGGTGGAAGTGCAGAGTGAGGTCAGAGGCCCAGGGGTTAAGACCATGAGAAGGGGACAGGGGAGAGGCTAAGTGCAGAAATGAAACAGAGCAAGGCCTGAGGCCACTGGGAAGAGTGTGGGGTAGGACTAGAGATGGGGAAAGGGTCAAGGAAGGAAAGGGGCTACCTGAAGACCAGAGTTAAGATGAAAACTGAGAAGAGCCGTGAATATGGTGGGGGGGGGGTCGGGGCATGGTATGACAGGGGGTTATGGCAGGTAGGGCATATGGTGGGCAGGGGGGGTATGATGGGTAGGGCATATGGTGGGCAGGGGGTATGGCAAGAATGGCGGGTATGCAGGTAGGGTGGGTAGGACATATGGCGAATGGGGGTGTATGGTGGGTAGGGGGTATGGTGGGTAGACGGTATGGTGGGCAGGGGGGTATGAATGGTGGGTATGGCAGGTAGGGCGGGTGGGGGTGTATGGTGGGGAGGGGGTATGGCGGGTAGGGTGTAAAGTGGATAGGGTTATGGTGGGTAGAGGGGTATGGCGGGCAGGGGGGAATGGCAAGAACAGTGGGTATGGCAGGTAGGGTGAGGAGGGCATATGGCGAGTAGGGGGGTATCACGGGTAGTGGGTATGTTGGGTAGGGGGTATGGAGGGTAGGGGTATGGTGGGTAGGGGGTATGGCTGGTAGGGGGTATGGCGGGTAGGGGTTTATGGCAGGTGGGGAGTATGGCGGGTAGGGGGTATGGCGGGTAGGGGTTTATGGCAGATAGGGGGGTATGGCAGGTAGGGGGGTATGGCAGGTAGGGGGTATGGCGGGTAGGGGTTTATGGCAGGTAAGGGGGTATGGTGGGTGGGGGGTATGGTGGGCAGGGGGATATGCAATAACGGTGGATATGGCAGGTAGCGTGGAAGGGGGTTATGAAGTGTAGGGGGGCAGGGGTAGGGCGGGTAGGGCAGATAGGGGCAGGTCTGGCAGGAGGCCCAGAGGGAGGCACTAGAAAGTGGCAGAGGTTGAGGCGGGGAGATGGGCAAAAAAGGGCGGAGCCAACTGGGCCAGGAGATCCAGGTGGGGATGTGGAGCTGGGCCAAGAGGTTAGAGAGGAGGGAGCTTGGCAGAGAGGGTACAGGGGAGGCAGGGTAAAGGGGCTGCTGGGAGGGCAAAGGTCATGGGAGCGGAGGTTAAGGGCAGAGCATAGGCAGCCGCAGATCTACAAGCAAGGTGCGGAGCAGGCACGGACTGCACTGGGGCCAGGAGATGTGAAGAAGCAGAGCGAGATAGGGACACCCGGGTGGCTCAGTCGTTAAGCATCTGCCTTCGGCTCAGGTCATGGTCCCAAGGTCCTGGGATCGAGCCCCGCATCGGGTTCCCTGCTCAGCGGGAAGCCTGCTTCTCCCTCTCCCACTCCCCCTGCTTGTGTTCCCTCTCTCACTGTGTCTCTCTCTGTGAAATAAATAAAATCTTAAAAAAAAAAAAAGTTAAAAAAAAAGAAGCAGAGCGAGAATCCAGGCAGGACACAGCGGGCTGCCCTGGGTGGTCTAGCAGTGAGCAGGCCAGTCACCATGTGGGGACGCTTCATGGGCTGCAAGAAGGGCCAGAAGGCTCAAGGAGGCCCTGTGTTCAGGAAGGTCAGAAGACACAGATGGAGTCAGGGAGTGGGGAGTGGAGAGCTTCCAATCAGCTAGGGTGGCTCCGGGAATGCATGACAGGAAGGGAGTGGGCCTCAGAGGCAGAGCCACGCAGAGGGACCTCCAGGAATTGGGGAACACATGAGGGAAGATTCGAGGTGCTGATCCCATGGCAATGAGGAGACTGAGTAGATTTGGGGTAGGAAGACCAGGGGCGGCGGGGAGGGGGTGGGGGCAAGGGCCAGGGCCCTAGATCCTTACGATGTGCAGCTGTAAGTAGTCTCCGAGGCCGGAGGCACTGTCCACCCGCACCAGTACGGCACTCCGCTGGTGCGTGCTGAAGCCCACGGCCAGGCGGTCCATCCTCGTGCTGGGCCGGTCATTGGGGGGCCACGTGTAGGTGATGAGCGCTCCCCCCTTCCCAAAGATGTATGTGGTCCCGGCTGCAAAGAGAAGGGAGAAAGGGAGATGTGACTTCAGGCGAGCGAAATTGGCAGGTCCTAGGGACTGCAACCAGAGCACAGGGCCACCGGCTTGGGCTGTGATGCCGACGGCAAGGGCCACCGGCTTGGGCTGTGATGCCGACGGCAGCCGCCAGCCCTGCAGTCCTCGGGAACAGTTGGCGGGCGGGTGCCCGGTGAGAGCCCGTGCACGCGCACAGACAGATGTAGCTGCCTCATCAAGAATTCTAGCTTTAATTACAGCAAAACAGAGAGGCAACAGAGAGAGTGACACTGAGAGAGAACCCAGAGAGAGGCTGCAAAGGGATCGAGAAGTGTATGGAGGGCAGGTGGGCCCCAGGGGGCCTGGGCCCCACCAGCTCAACTTCTCTCAGCGCTGGCGGAGGTGACAGATTAGAGGTGTGGGCTTCCGTGGGGCCAAGCTGAGCAGGCACCAAGGCGAAAGGAGCCCCAGGCGATGGCGAGAGGCACAGGGGCTGTGTTCAGCTCTGACTCATAGCCCACAGCCTGGCACCCTTCCACCACCTGCCCCCACCCCCTCCCAAGCCCCTGGAAATCCTGGTCCCAGTTTGCCCAGGACTCCTTGCTTCCACTCCCAATTAGGGGGCTGCCTGGGTCCCAAAAGAGGGGGTGCCTGGAGCCTTACCCGGCAAAGAAGAGACAGGTATTGGGGCTGGGGGTGTGGTGGTATGGAATAGAGACTGACAGCCAGAAGAGGAAGGAGGCAGAGAGACAGATGGACACAGAGGGACAGAGAGGGGTGTAGGTGAGAGAAAGTGGGAGAATGGGAGCCAGAGATGAAGGCTCCCTCTCCCTGCCCTCCCCCACCCCACCCTCCCTCCCCCTCTTAGTCTCCTCCATCCGGCTGCCTGCCGGGGGCGGGTGTGAGGTCCCTAACGATCTCAGCCCCAAAATAAACCCCATTAGTCGCCATGTTCCCTCCTGTGGCTGACTGGGCTCCCTGGGGGGGGGGCAGACGGATGGCTGGGGTGGGGGCTGGGGGCTGGTCACCCAGTTTCCGGGAAGGGAGGCTTGTCTGGGAAGCCTTAGAGGACTAGTACTCTGGGGCCTTCAGAGAAGGAAGAGAACAATCGTGCATTCTTTAGGACATAAATGGAGCAGATGAGATTCATAAAATGCTTAATTAAATAATTAGCCACTAACAAGTCCTCTCAAAGCACTTCTTGGGGGAGGGGGGTTCAGGGGAGGACTTATCCGGAGAGAGAAAGGCAGGTGGGGCCTGAGGGCAAAAGCCTGAAGTAGCCTGGGAGGAAAGGGCGGCCTTCAGGTAGGATGGGAAGCCCTGGGGTCAGGGAGCTAGGAGCCCGGGAGGCCAGGCCAGAGGAGGGCCTGAGGCCTGAGACACTTCAGAGGAGCGCAAACCCGCTCCATGTTTGCTCCATCAAGAGGGCAGCCCAGCTGGTAACACTAAGGTCCCTCAAGCACCTTGGGGCGTCTCTCACCTCAGGGACTAGGAGCCCCAGTGCAGTTTGGACCAGCAGGGATGAGGGGGCTCTACCCCAGGAAGCTCCCAAGCCCCTGAAGGAGACTAGACTCCGAGGGCCTTGGAGGGAGGCGCCATCTACACCAGCCGCAGGCCCAGGACAGAGCTGAGAAGGGAAGGCTGCTGCCTGGGTCCCGGAGAGGCAGTGAGGCCAGCAGGGCTTGGGGGTGGGGGGGTGGCAGGAGCTGCTCTCCAGAGCACTTGTCATCAATGCCCTCCATCTCCCCAGATCTGGCCAGAGAGGAGAGATGACCCCGGCCCCAGGGCAGGGCAGGGCAGGCGGGAAAGAACCACCCTGATGCCTAATAACTGGCAGAGAGAGGGAGCTTGGCTCTGCCCCCTGCCCCCAGACCAGGTATCCTTTATACCTGGGGGCCCTGGAGGCCCCGTGGTGAGGGCAGGACCCTCAGGATGGGGGCCCCAGGATTAGGTAGGAGAGCTGGCTGGAGGTAGGGTACACAGTGAGCCACACCCCCACCCCAGGCGGGTCACTTGCCCGGAAGGGGCTGGGCCTGCAAGCCAGGAGCAGGGTAGGCCTCAGCCGGGAGCAGCCTCTCCACTCCCAACACTGCAGCACTCTGGAAAACCGGCTGTTTCCATGGCAACCATAATACCCAGGGTCCTCCCTTCCCCCTCCACTCACAAGCTGTAAGTCCCAATTTGGGGTGTGGGGAGGGCTGGGGGAACTGAGATTGCTGACCTTCCTCCACACAGCTCGCCTCCCAGCCTCCCTGACCAGAGGCTGCTGCCTCTTCACCTCATGGGCTTCAGGGCCCCCCAGGTCAGACGCAGGAGGGACTCATTGGGTTTCTTGGTCCCTCAGACCCGCCAAACCCCATGTCCGTGGGACCTGCTTCCAAACCTCCCAGGTCTAAGGGAAAGGAAGCCCTTCCTCCTCACTTCCTCACCCCAGGAACCCAGACAGCACATCGCCTTGGAGAGAACCCTGCCTGAGCCCAGAGAGGGCCTGAGGAGCAGGCAGGCCCCACTCCCCACAGGGCACTGCGGCCTCCTGCCGGCACCCAAGCCCCAGGCCCCACAGCAGACCCGTCCCCAGGAAGGCACCCACAGACCCCACACCCACACACAGGCGATGACACACCCAGCTGCACACAAAGACCCAGTGTGGAGAGGAGACACGAGGCAGCATGGCGGGGAGCACACAAAGACGGGCTTGGCAGGCAGCAAGGACGGGGGCTGGCTGGGCACAGGACAGGACGGCCACACGTCCCCGCCCCCGAGGCCAAAGGGCACCCCGCCCCGAGCCCTCCAGCCCCCCGGTTCCCGGTCCCCAGCCCAGGCCCTGCTCAGCCCGGCTTCCCCCGGGGTTTACTACCCAGCTGTTCTAACCCTGCAGCCAGTTTATTACACGGGGCAGGCCTGTTAAAGCCTAAGGGCGTTTATTACACTGTGGGGGAATCGGGTGGAGATACACGCGTCTTGCACCGACAAGGTTGAATGGCTTATTGGACGGGGGCAGCAGTAATTACCCTGGGGAGACATTTCTCCCTCCAGAAGGGGGGTGGATGGCAGGCAGGAGGGTAGGGCCCTGAAGGTAACTCCCGCCTCTCCCCCCACCCCACCCCCTGCAAGCTGTCCTCCACGCCCCTGGCCACCAGACTCCCGGGGGCACGGAGACAAGGAGCCCAGGACACCACACGGCATCCAGAACCTCTAAAAGTTTCCAGAAAGGGCTCCGGGGTAGGGGCCTAAGCCAAGGCCCAGAATGTTACTCTAGGATGGCCCAGACCCACTGTCTTTGACCTCCCCATCTAGCTAGTGAGCTACATAGTGCCTAGCGGGGGGGGGGGGGGCATACAACCCTGAAGCCCAAGGCAAGAGAGCCTCTGGCCACACACAAGGTGCCACGGGCCTAGGTACCCACCACCAACGGCCCGGGGCTGGCACCTTCTGTCCACACCCAACATCGTCTGGGCCTCCTGGACCCCAAAATTCACTGATCCCAGTAAAACACTAAATGATCAAGAATCTTCCATAGAATTCCCACACACCTGCATTCTAGAAAAACACAACAACCAGCCATTAATAATGGTTAGCTAACGCAGACCCAAACAATAAACTCATTTCTTGTAAAAAAAAAAAAACCACCCACAAAGCGATGCCCCTGTGGTTAAAACTACACGTGCAGACCCTCCGCCTGCTGGCCTCCCTGCAGCATCAGAAGCCATGACAAAAACCTTCTGGTAGACCTAGAATCTGAGAAGCTAAAACTCCTGTACAATCCCGAAAAGCCATGGTCCTGGGTGCCCATAGCCCGTACCAGCTCTTTGTATATGGACCTCCACAACCCAGGGGGACCTCCACAGGTCCACATCCCTGGGCTCAGCTCTCTTGATAGAATGATATTCCTTCAATTCTTGTGCCCATTCTTGGCCATAACCACCCAGTCAGAAACCCAAGTTAACACACCCCCTTTCAGAATCAAGATCAATGCCAGCCCCCTTTAGAAGCAAGCTAGAGTGATGAATCCAGAACCCTGGAAGCTACTGACTCAGAACTGAGGCTGGAATTGACCCCACCCCACCCCCCACCCACCCGCTTCAGGGAGTAGCAGAAATGAAGGTCGGAGGGGCTGAAAGGCTCTCAAACCAAAATCGGGGTCAAGGACCAGGAGAGTGTCACCCCCTCGAGGCATTTTTAGGAGCCAGGTGTACTGGTCCCCCCATGCCCAGACTGACATCTGGTGCAGGGGTGTCAATGGGTGTCTGGCAGGTCTGTAGGGATGTTATGTAACAGGAGGGGTTGAGGGATGGAAGGTAAATGGAGGAAAGAGTGAAGAGAAGGAGGGAAGGAAGGCAAAGAGAAATACAGGGAGAAGCCAAGAGAAGGGACATGGAGAAGCGAGTGCAGAAGGAGAGGCTCCCTCACACTGGGGGATGCTAGGGAGATGTTGGGGCAGAGAGGAAGGATCTCCTCCCACCTAGAAAGCTCTCCCAAGCTGGCCTCTTCCTCTAGCCAAGCATGGGGTCCCAAGAGAAGCCTTCCCTTCACCTTTCCTCATGACTAAGGTCCGCAGAGGTGGGGGTCAGCCATAATAGATGGCCTCCTCCCTACTCTTCTAGCTGCCCTTTGACCCTCTTCCCTCCTCTCACCTGCCTGACCCTTTCTGGCTCCTCCCTTCAGGCTCCTACCACCTTCCATCCCTGTCCTGCAGCACCCTCCTTTTCCCCTCTGCTGCCATGTGGCACTGGGCAGCCATTAGCCCTCTTGGGGCTGTTCTTCTCCTCTGCACAGCAAGAGGGTGGCCATCTCTGAGGCAACCCCAACACCAACATTCCATACACACACACACACACACACGCTCTCTCCTCCATTTTCTCTCCTGGTCTCCCAGCTCTTTGCATCCTGACTCCAGCTCCTTCACTGAGCCTCCCTGTGCCACTCAGCTCCAAGGAAGGCCCCTCCTTCCAATCTGCTCACCTCCCCTGAGCCAACTCCTCTCTCGATCCCTTCTTCTTTCACCTCTGGTCCTCTGGACCTCCCCGCACACACTCTCCCCCAATATCCCTGTCTCCCCTTCTGTATCTCACCCCTCCATGTCTCGCCTCAGTGCCCAGAAAGACCGTGTCCTATCTGGGCCCCTTTGGGAGCAACACTGGGCCTCTGGGGAGCCAGAGGAGCAATGAAGAGGAAGGAGGAAGGCACAGAGGGCCAGAGAGCTCGTGGGGAGAAAAAGAGAGCCAAGAGTCAGAGAAGGTGCAGGCTGGGAAAGTGGAGGAAGAGAGAGACAAGAGAGAGTGCTGCATGGAGAGGACCCTAGCTGGGACAGGGACAGAGATGAGCAGAGGGACACTGCGCTGGGGAAGAGAGAAGAAAGCAATGGAGAGGCGGCTGGCAAGGGACCACTCTTGGGAAGTGGACAAAGACAGCATAGAGGCATGAAAAATGAGCTAAAGACGAAGTAGGAGAGCAGGGGAGAGTAGAAACGGGGTGAAAAGATTGGAAGGGACATGGGGCAAAGGTTGGGAAGCAAGGATGGACAGATGCGGAACGGGACTGGGGAGGCAGAGGTGAGCGCAGATCTGGAAGGCCCTGAGAGGCATGGCTGGGAAGGGAGAAAGATATAAGTGTGGAAGATGAAGGAGGAACAAAAGTGGAGTAAAAAAAAAATATGAGAGGTGATGGATGGGCAGAAATGGGAAGTGATGGAAGCACAGAAATGGGAGGCAACAAGGGTACAGAGTGAGAACTGGTGACAGTACAGTGATGAGAGCCCAGGAGAGTCAAGATAAAAGGTGATGGGAGCTTGGAGACGTCAGGACACCATGGGAGTCAAGATGGGAGGTGATGGGGGTACAGGTCTAGGAGGTGAAGGAGGTACAGAGATGAGAGGTGATGGGAGACAGGTCTAGGAGGTGAAGGAGGTACAGAGATGGCAGGTGATGGGGGATAGGTCTAGGAGGCAAAGGAGGTATAGAGATGAGAGGTGATGGGGGCACAGGTCTAGGAGGTGAAGGAGGTACAGAGATGGGAGGTGATGGGGCACAGGTCTAGGAGGTGAAGGAGGTACAGAGATGGGAGGTGATGGGGGACAGGTCTAGGAGGTGAAGGAGGTACAGAGATGGGAGGTGATGGGGGACAGGTCTAGGAGGCAAAGGAGGTACAGAGATGGGAGGTGATGGGGGGACGGGTCTAGGAGGCGAAGGAGGTACAGAGATGGGAGGTGATGGGGGACGGGTCTAGGAGGCGAAGGAGGTACAGAGATAGGAGGTGATGTAAGTGCAGAAGCAGGAAGTAAGAGAGGTACAGAGTTGGGGGGCCCCCTATGGAAATTGATGGCAGTATACAGGGAAGGGAAGTGATGAGTGGACTAAAATGGGAGGTGATGGGGCCTCTGGGATGGGAAGTGACAGGGGGTCTGAGGTGGAATGTGGAGGGACTGAGGTGGGAAGTGATGGGGTCTGGCATGGAAACGAGGTGAAATGGGAAGATGGCCGGACACGGAGGTGATGGATAGTGCACAGACAGAAGGTGTGGGGTGCGGTGATGGGAAGTGAGAGGCCACAAGACCAGGAAGGACAGAGATGGAAGGTGACAGGTACAGAGTCAGAAATGGTATACAGAGAACCTTGGGGTTGAAGCTATGAAGCGATGAGGGACCTGAGACGGGAGGTGATGCAGGCCGGAAACAAGTGATAGAGGTTGGAAATGGAAGGTGATGAGGTCTGAGAGGGAAGATGAAGTAGGTTTTGAGATGGAAGGTTATGAGGGGCTGAGATAAGAGGTGACAGTGGGAAGTAAGAAAGGCCTGCCACAAGAGGCTATGGGGAGACTGGGCGGGGAGGTGATGGAGCCTGGAGTGGGGGTGATGGGGTGATAGGGAGGCTGGAATGGGGGTGAGGGAGAGACTGGGAGGAGGGGTGATGGGGAGATGGACTGGGAGATTACAGGGAGCCTGGGTTGGAAGGTGATGGAGAGCCCAGGATGGGGGAACGTAATCTCTAAGCAACTGGACTGCAGAGGTTAGAGACGCTGGGGGTCAGAGGTGGAGGTAGAGCAGAGAAGAAGGGGCATGCAAAGGAGAAAGGAAGCTGGGAGAGGGCTGGGACAGTGGAAGGAGCCGCCTGTTTGGGAGGTGATGGAAGGACAGTAGGGGGGACAGAAAGGATGGTTGCTGGAGGGACAGAGGTGAAAAAGACGGACATGGAGAGGTGAAAGAGGAAGAGATGGCACATGTCAGAGGCAGAAATGACAGATGGGACAGAGGGGAGCACAGATGGGGGGACACAGATAAGAACCCAGGCACAGAGATGCTAGAGCAGCCATGGGAATGTAGGGAGAGGTAGAGGTGGAGGTAAGGCGGCTGGAGAGATGGTAAGGGGCAGAGATGGAGGAGATGGTGAGGGAGAGAGACCGGGTAGGGGCGAACTGGACAGAGGATGAAAGGACAGAGACAGGGAGGGGACGGAGCGGAAACAGGAAGGTGATGACAAACCCCAGACGGGGAGAAGGAGGTGAAGGTGAGGCAAGAGATGAGTGATGGAGGCAGAGCTGAGGGCGAGGAAGGAAGGGGCTGATGGAGAGGCGAGGGCGGGGCTGAGAAGATGGGAGCCGGAGCTGGCCGGTGAGGGAGCGCGGTCCCGCGAAGCGGAGGGCGCCGGGCCGGGCGCGCACAAGCCGGGGTGCGGCCCGCAGGGCCAGGGCCGCGCGCACGGGAGGCCCGGGGAGGGGGCGCGGGGTGGGGGGGCGGCGGCCGGCCACGGCAGCGCCACTTACCGTGCCCGCCGCGGGTGAGGAAGGGCATGCGGTTGATGGCGATGGGCACGGTGCCGTGCTTACTGTGGAAGTGGTGGACGTGGTGGGTGGTGCTGAGGCTGGAGGAGACCCGGGCCCCCTCGGCCGCCCCCAGCAACAGCAGCAGCAGCAGCAGCGGCGGCGGCGGCGTCAGGGGCCCGGCCAGGGCGGGGGGGCGGCGCGGGCACCCCCCCGGCCCGCTCCCCCCGGGGGGCATTTCGGCCCGGGGGCGGCCGCCTCACAGCCCCATGGCCGGGGGCGGGGACGCGGGGCTGTGTAGCCCCGCGAAGCCCCCCTCCGGCTCCGAGCCCCGGGAGGGGGGGATAGGGGGGTGAAAAGAAGGAAAACCAGAGCCCAAGCCTCGGTCCGGAGCCAACGAAATCAACTGGATCCCGCCGGGGAATCCGAGGTCCGCCGAGCGGCAACGCCAAGGTCCAGGACGCCTGGGTCCATCCCGAGGAGCTAAGGGGCTGCCCGCATCCCGGCGGGGTCGGAGCGGCGCAGGAGGGCCGTCAGAAACCCGGGGGAGCGCCCGGGGGAGGGGGCATGGTGCCGGGTGGAGAGGCAGGGGAGGCGCGGGGGCCAAGCAGGGATGGGAGAGCGGGGGAAATCCTGCGGAAAAACCGAGCCGGGGGGGGGGGGGAGGGGACTGGAGGGGAGAAGCGGGAGACCGACGGAGACTAGAGCCGGCCGCGCCGCTGCTGCCGCTGCCGCCCGACGGAGGCCCGGGGAAAGGAGGGAGCGGCCGAGGTGGGGGGGGGGGAGGGCGGGAGAAGGGAGGAGGGAAGCAAATCCGGGTGAGGGGGGAATGAAGGCAGGAGAGGAGGGGAGAGGAGAGGAGGGGAGCGGGGCTGAGCAGAGGAAAGGCGCGAGCCTGCGAGATTCCGGCGGAGAGATGGAGGCAGCGGAGTGTTGCTGCAGAGGCTGAGGGCTGGAAGGGAGAGGGAGGGAGGGAGACAGGAAGGGAGGAAAGGAGAGGAGTGGAGAGGGGAGGGGAGGGGAGAGGGAGCGCGGGAGGAGGAGGGGGCAGGGCAGAGGGACCTGAGCGGCTCCCGATCTGCGGGCGGCGCTGGGCAGCTCCGCCGCACGGCACCTGGCTAGCCCGCTAGGCGCTCGCCTCTCCTCTGCGCGCGCCCCGCCCCTCCCCCGCGCCCGGGCGCGCGCCACCCTCCCGCCCGCTCCAGAGAAGAGGCCCTGCTGAATAATTGAACAGGACTGAGGCTAGCAAGAGAAGCAGCTCTCTTCCTCCTCCTTCCCTTCCCCCGCACCTGGACGAACCCCAATAGGGCTCTCTGGTCCAGCACGCAGAGATGTGGCCACGGCCACCTCTGCACGCACCCCTCGGAACACACGTGCACGCTAGGATGTGGACGGGTATGGAGACACCCACGTGCGCATACAGGCACCAGTGAGCGCGCAGACACACACAGGCTCAGACACATACATGCATACATGTGCTCATAGACACTGGCACACGGACTCACAGTCAGCGCAAGGGAGGGGCACGGGGTATACACGTGGACAGAGGCACACATCCGCGCACACATACACGTTTGGCCACGAGCGATGAACAGCCAACATACACACAGACACCTCCTCCCAGCTTACCCTCCAAAAACAATGACCCAGAGCCTCAAAGGTACTCAAGAGTAAGACATGTCACACACGCATAGTCTTCTCACCACCTCCCCAAAAGGATGCTCCCCTACCCCCTGGACACCCCTGCTGGACTCCTCCAATCCTTCCTCTCGACTCCCCCTGCCCCTCCGCCAGCCTCAACCTCTCCCTCCACGGAGTTTCGAGGACACCTGTCCACTGAGTATGCCACGTAAGACAAAACCCTTTCTGGGTCACTTATGTTCAGCTGAGGAAGCCACTTAATCTAGGTGCCCCTCCACTGGGATCTGCCCCCTCCCCAGAGTTTTGGGGACCTCTGGAAAACACTTGTCATAGCCCAAGAAGTAAGTGCAGAGAGGCTCCCTTTCCCTCATCTGGATGTGACCTCTGCATCCACATCAATCTGGGTTGGGTTAGGACCAGGGAAGGGGGGTTATGTGGGGGGGAGCCAGAGGGTAGAGAAAGGAAAAGGGAGGGAGGTGGACATGGACCTGGAAGGAGCCAAAGAAATAGTGGGGTAGAGTGGGGAGGAGAGGTGGTGAAGAAAGGGCAAAAGGAAGGGGGAGGTGATGTGAGAAAGGGGAGAGGGAATGGGGGCGCCCAGGGAGGAGAGGGCTGGCTCCTGCTTATCCATTCTGAATTCCATCTTGGAGCAAAAACTGTCACCAAGAGCCGCGCACGTGCTTCGAGCGGCTCCCGAATGCAGTCAGCACCCGGGACAGCTCCTCTGTTGCCACTGCCACCTCCCCAACCTCGTGAGCTGACAGGGGCCCCCGTTTGGCCCCAGGCCCTCCAGAAGTGAAGAAGGGGTTCCTCAGAAGAGAAGGCTACAAGGTGCTACAGGGCTTCAGGAGGGAGGAGAGTAGAGACAGCAGCCTGCGAAGCAGGGCTGGGGTCCCCCAAAGCCTTGTCCTCCGGCCCTCTCCGTCCCATTCTTACGCCCCTGGCTCCAGAATAGAGACTGACAGAGCTCTGAGCAGGCAGAAAATGTATGGTCCCCGAGGGAGGGAGGGAGGGGCCGGTGGCAGTGAGAGGAGAGGAAGGGAAACCGCCTAGAGGCCAATCAATATCAGTGAGTGGGAAGTGGAGAGAGTTGGAGGGGGTGACGCTGGGGAGCGAGGGGAGAGACAGAGGGTACAAAAGAAGAGAAGTGTGCGAGAGATCAATAGAGGCTGCAGAGAGGGACAGAGCAAAAGGATGAGCTGAGAAACAGAGACAGGGGCAGACTTGGTGAAGAGCTGCCTGCCTGCAAGGGGTGGGCTCTGGAAGACAGAACCCCGGAGCAGAACTGATGGGAGCGCCTGGGTCCCGAACCTGAGCGCCTGGGTCCTGAACCCCAGCCCCATGGCAGGGAGTGTCCCTCCTTCTCTCTTCCCTTCCTCTCTCGCTTCATATTCTCTTTTTCATTCTCTCTCCACTTTCCTCTCTCTCAGGGCAGAGATGGGTTCCCTCCTATTAAATCTCCTGCCTTCTCAGAGCAGACTAATGAGCTTTAAAGGGACACAGAGGTCCTTCACACCCCATGTCACAGATGGAGAAACTGAGGCCACAAGTTGGGAAAGGCTGTCCGGAATGAAGGTCAGACCTCTCCTCATCCCGGTCTCTCCCCCACGAGACAACCCCAACCCTCTGAAGACACCCTGGCCAGGCCCACCCTCCTCCCTGTCTTCAGGCACAGAGCCCCTTGGTGTCCAGGGGTAGAGTGAACTGAACAGGCCTCTTGGCCAGGTTCCTGCTTGGCCTTGTGCCTCAATCGGGTCCCGACAAGACCAGCCATAGAGAGGCAGCATGAACAAGAAATAGCCGAGCCGTGGAGACTTAGGAGACACAACCCCCAGAGAAGAGGGAAGTATGGTTTGGGGAGCAACGGCAGAGCCCCCAGCCCCAGGTTCCCGCCCTGCCCTTCTCGGAAGGTCCCCCAGGGCTGGCATTTGGAGAAACAGCAGGCAGAATCCCGCCGGCTGCCAGGCTGCACCCACCTTGTCTTTACCTGCATGGCTCTGCTCAGGCTCTGCTACCAGACACACAGACCAATGCTCGGGGATGGTGATTCTTCCTGAGACGTGCCCTGCTCCCCAGCCCCGATTACCCCTGCCTCCCACCTGCCTGGAACCTGGAAAAGCTGTTCCAGCCTCTCTTCCCACCCTTGCTAAAAGATGGCATGACTCCCTAAACCCCCACCAATCACTATGCCGGCTTCCAGAAGGCTCCAGTGTGTGGGGCTATAGTAGTGACAATGGGCAGCGGCATTTCTTGACCGTGATCCCTTGCACCCCAGGCAAGAAATGCCCACTATTAGCACCCCCAGCACCCGGGGCCTAAATGAGCAGCAGGAGGTAACAGAGGCAGCAGCTCCTAGGGCCTAGCTGCACTCTGCCCCCAGCACCCTAGGACTTAGAGCATGCAGCCTCGGGGTCTTCATCAGTTAAACAGGACGGTCAGTCTCCATCCCCCTGTCTTCATTGAGGAACAAATTCAAAGGGCCCTGTAAGCTGCCAAACACTAAACAATCAGCGGACATTGCTACTATTAAGCAGCAAAGCTACCACCATCTCCAGATCTCCTGCGTACAGCGACTGAGCTGGGTAGAAAGAGGCCCAGCCCTGTCTTTATTCCCCAGTAGCCAGGGCTCGAGTGTCCCCAAGGTGGCCCTCGTCTGGAGGCTTTGGAAGGAACAGAGAGCAGCAGGTCAGACGAGAAAATCCTGGAGACAAGAAGGGGATGTGGAGGTTCTCAAGGCTGGGCCATGCCTGAGAGCACCAGGACAATGCTGAGGGAGACGGGCTAGACATACTTCCAGAGGAGAAGGAAAAAACCAAGGCCTGCCAAGAGCCCAAGCCCCCAAACAGGCAGGTTTATCCAGTAAGAAACTCAGGACTCAGGCCCAGACGACGAAGGCTCCAAGGTCTGTCAAGGAGGCAAAGGCAGCGACCCCAGTTCTTAGCCCAGATCTACTATTAACTACCCCCCCAGGAATCCACCCACCCCTCCGGGCCTCAGTTTCCATCTTTGTAAAATGAAGAAGCCCAGTGCTGCGTCGTGGTGTGTGTGTGTGTGTGTGTGTGTGTGTGTGTGTGTGTGTGTCTTTCTGCAGGCCTCTGACTTGTCACATCCCTAGTCTCTCAGCAGGGCTATTCCAAGGAAGACCATTCAGGTGATGCCTGAGAAGGCTGCCCTCTCCCCAGCTGCTGCCGCAGCCCAATCATCCAAGAGAAACGCCACAGCCCCCCTCAGATAGGAGGTCACCTCTCCCCACTGCCTGCCCCAAGCTCTCACCAGCTGCTGGCCACCAACCACGAGGGAGTGGAGACGGCTGCTCACCCTGCCCTCTCCAGGGAGGGGCCTCAAACAACATGCAAGTTGGCAGACAGATGCCCAGACGGGGAGGAGAAGAACCAGACAAGGACATGGAGGAGTGTCCTTGTGGCCCCAAGGGACAACCTGCAGAGATTTTCCAGGGGCCGGGGGATAAGGGACCTGCACAGCTGGGGTCTAGGGAAGCCAGCTAGGCCTGGCCTCCCGGGAACCTCCTGAGCCTGCCCCTTGGGAGTGGGCCCACTCTGGGCAAGAAATAAGAGACTTCCACTGCACGCTTCAGAGGGCACCAGAGGAAAGGGGGTGCAGGTCAACGCCTGCCCCCTATCCTGCACCATAGCGTGTATGTGGAGCTACAAATAAGACACGGAAGACTATCACCCAAATCTCACGGGGATAGCAACAGAGGCTGACGCCTTTGGTTATAGGTGAAGGGAGCAGTGTCCAACCAGCTCCGACCGAGGAGAGGAGGCCATCTGTCAACAGATCGCCCCAGGGACTCAGCAGCAGCAATCCTGCACGGGCCCAAAAGAAAAGACTCCTGAGTGGACCGTAGCCAGCAGCTCCCTTGGCTCTCATGGCAGGAAGGGATAAGAAGGAAGCAAGCAGCATGGCTCTCGGAGACTCCCCCCTCCTCCCAGAAAGTCCCCATAGCTGGGCATGGGCCAGGAACCCCCCTCCCCGGGCACTCACGGTCGTTGCAGACAGGGCCTCCATAGGAAGTCATGGTGCAGTCACAGGTGAAGCCGTCCCACTGCTGCAGGCAAACGCCCTGGTTGGCACAGGACTCTTCGGTGCAGGTGGTGCTGGGGCCTGGAAGAGGCAGGAGGAAGGAACACCCCCCGCTCAGCCAAGCCCCTTCCCTCGCCGGAGGTGTGGAAGCTTCAGAGCCAGGCGGAAGGTCCTGCTCTCAACCCTGCCAGATTGGAAGGGCCAAATCCTGACGGGGCATGGGGGGCGGGGAGTGGACGGGTGCTCAGGGACTGCTAGGCTGGGCCTCGAACTATGATAAGGGGCCAGGGTAAGAGGCAACAGGAAGGGCAAACGACCCTTCACCCTCTGCACCCCTGCCCCAGAGCCGCCCCGATGCACCCCTGCAGCTTGGCCCTCCTGCAGCCTGCAGAGTCACCCCTAACTCCTCCACCCTCCACTCACCGTCGCAGCCCCTCTCCACCTGCCCGATGCGGTGCAGGGCGTCAGCGATGAGGTCTGGGAGGCGTCCGTTGAGGTCCACCGAGGCCAGGCAGCCCTGAAAGCCATCCCGGGAGGCCACCAGCTTGGGCAGGTTGCTGAACATGTTCTTGCTCAGACCACCAATGTACAACTCCCCTGTAAAGGGGGGGGGTCAAAACCTCGGCATCCTGGTCCCCGGTCCCCTCCCAGGACACCAGCCTCTGGTTGACAAGTCCTCCCAGCCTGCAGCATCCCCTCCCAGGCTCCAGTTTCCATACAGAGATCCCACGACCCACCCCCACCTCTTCCTCCTTCCTTCTCCACTTTGCCATCTGTCTGCTCCCCTCCCAGAGAAGCCCAGATGCCCAGGGCGGTCTTGCTTGGGGGTGGGGGGGGGAGCAGCTGGAAGAACGGGTTCCATGCACTCTCCCACACATCTGATTCCAGTTCCGGCCTGTAATCAGGGCCTTTCAGAGACGTGAGGCCCTCCCTGGGCCCCTCCCACTCCCTCCCTTCTCCCTGTTCCCAGAGCTTCTTCAGGCCTCTCCCAGCCAGCTCTCACTTCCCTCCCAGGTGCTCTAACCCAGCTCCCTTTCCCCAACAGCTGGGGCTGGGCCTGGGGACTCTGAGCGACTCCAGAAAGCAGTTCTCCTCAGGGACACTTGACCCCACGCCCCGCTGCCTGGCCACGTCACACCCAACTCCCTGGAAATCTTGGCCAGCCCATCGCAGAGCTTAGGCAAGACACAGTCTTGGCCACTGGCTCCTGGAAACAGAGAGGAGCCCAGACCCCCCTCAGGTTTGCCGCCCCGGATTCTCTGTGACACACTGCCCCCTTCTGGGAGCTGGGGGGACTGGCAGCACTCTGCCAGCACCAGACCCAGCTTCTAGCTCCAACCCTGCCTCCGGCTCACTGGCCTCTGAAGCTCCCATTTTCTCCTCTCCAAGAGGGGGGTGAATTCAAGAGGGTCTCTGAGGACCCTCCCCAAGTCCAGACAGTCTGAGCCACACTGACACACAGGGGTCCCCATGGGGCTGAGGCCTGTCTGGGGCCAGTGGAGGAGGCCGCTCATGCTGCCCCAGTGGGCTCTGGAGAAGCTGCAGGGCTCATCTTCACTCCTGGTCCAATGCCCGGGCTTTAGGCTCCTTCCCTCCTCTCTCAAGCACCCATTCTGAGGGCAGGCTTTGGTGACTTCGAGAGCTTCCCCAGAGGCCCTGGGGAACGCGTGACCCTGGTGTGACACAGACCCTACAGGGAAGCCTGGGTCCAAAAGAACCCCCCAAGTCAGCCTAGCCAATGCCCAAAGTAGGGCAGCAGACAGGGAGCCCACAACTGTTACTCCCTCCTCCCCTTATCAACTGCCCCCTCCCAGCCCACCCGGGGGAGGCACCTGCCGGGACGCTGAGCTCCCCGTTCTCTTTCCAGCCCTCAGCCAAGGCAGGCTTCTCTGGCTTGGAGGCCCAAGAGGCCTTCAGCAGCCCTGGGCTGCCTACTCCTAGCTCCAGAGCGAGGCCGCCAAGCTCCCCGCGAGGCACATCTTGTGGCCAGGCTTCCCGTGTTGAGGGCAGCCTCACGGGAGAGCTGAACAGAAAACATCAGGCTGGACACAGCAGAGAATGAGAATGAGGTGGAAACCACAGTGGCAGTGGAGAGAGAGGATCCCAGGGCGGGGGAGAGCTTGCTGCAGCCGAGGGGGGTCTGGGTTAGGCCAGGCCTTCTCCACAGGCCCCAGGCCCCACCTTTGAGATCGAGGTTTCGGGCGCCATTGGAGTGCTGCGTGACCGTGCGGGAGTCAATCTTGAGCGTGTGCACATTTCCTGGGTCCCTGGACACCACCACGTTGTGCCACTGGTTGTCATTGACTGGTTTGTCTGAGTTCCCCTTCATCAAGGACGGGCCATTCCCCAGGTCAAACACGTAGTGGATGTACCTGCCCCACAGTAGGGAGGAGACACTGGGTCAAGGCAGGGGCAAAGCTGGGAGGGCAGGGTAAGGAGGAGCTATGGTTCGCAAGGGGTTCCAGGTACCACGGGACAAAGGGATAGAGAGGGAGACCTCAGAGTGGAGGGACCCAGCCCAATGGCAAGAGGACTCTGGTGTGAAGTCCCATCATGGAGAGAACGTGGGGATGGAGGGCCACAGAGGAGCCGGCTCCTGAGACAGCCTCAGAAGAGGAGCTGGTCTGGGGAGAGGTTTGTGGGGACAGCAGGGCCCTCTGGGGGCGGGGGCAGGACAGAGCTGCTCTAGGGTGGGGTCCTCTCAGGCAAGAGAGGCCACAAGGGCCGGGCCCTGCCTTCTGCCTGTAGAAAGGCCCTGCCTGAGCCCAGACAGTGAACGGAGGACAGCTATAACTGGGAGAATCCTGGCGAGGCCGTTAACTGGGGAGTCACCAGGGTGGAAGCAGGGGGTGCTGCTTTTCCATCTTGGCTGGTGGCTGGGGACCTGAACCTTGAGCTGTGGTTCAAGGGGACTGGATATCTCAGCCAGCAGCTGGGGGCCGGATCGTGGTCAGCAGGGGAAGGGGATCCCTTCCTCGCCAGTGGTGCCGGGCCCAGCACCTCACCCCTTGACCAGCTCGATGACAATGAAGTCATTGCCGTTGCCCGAGTTGAACAGGAGAAGCCCATCAGGGGCTGTGGTCTTGAACTGGAAGAAGAGGTGCATGGAAGCGTAGGCTTGGAGCGTGGCGAGCGCCAGGTAGCTGCTGCGACTCTTGAAGGTGACCGGATCGGCCACAATGGCCCGTAGGCCGAAGCGAGCGTTGAGCTCGCAGTAGGTGATGTCACCGTCCTTACACTGGTCCATGTAGGGCTGGCCGTTGAACACCAGCCCACTCAGGTGCCCGATGAAGTTGGAGGGCACCACAGAGATGAAGCGTCGCTCTGTCATGATGCCCGTCTCGATGTTGTGGAACTCCAGCCGCGTATGGGCTCCTGCCATCTGTCCTGCTCGGGGCCAGACACAGAGATGAGGTGGGCAGACTGGGGGAGCATTTCCGGGGCTGGGCCTTGGGTCTCCCAGGAGCCTCCCTTCCACACAAGGGCCTCGGGGGGAGGGGTGCTGGCAGCTGGGCCTTGGAGGAGCCGGCCGACTCACTGGTCCAGCGCTCACGGGCATCCGGGGCCATGCCGCCTGCAAGGAGCACCCCCTAATATGCCACTCCTTGGGGAGAAATGGCAGCCGTAGCTTGCCAGAATGCTGCCCCAGGGAGGGAGGCCCAGGCAGTTGTCACCAAGAAGAGAGCCATCCACAGGCCGCTGGAGATGTATCCACTCCCTGGTCTCAGAGCACTTACCCTCGACGGTGACATTGTCCACAGACAGCTGCAAACTCTTGCCACGCCGCACCACCCTCACCGTGTGCCACTCGTTGTCGTTGAGCTTGTGGCCCGCAAAGAGCGTCTCAGGGCCTTTACCTGTGGCACCAAGGGGGGAGTGAGCACGGCGCTCCCACGCGCCCGCATATGGCTTCCTGTGCCGCCCCGAGCGCGCACAGAGTCTCACCCCCGTGCACTGCGCACACACAGCTTGCGGCACGTCTTCAGCCGTGCCACGCACCCACACACACGAGGGCACACGCTCGCACGGTGGTTCCACACCCCGTCACAAATCCAGATAACAGTACTGCCACTTTGTGCGACTGCCAAGGGCGTCATTGGAATAGAGTCTGATGGGAAAGGTGCCTCTAGACTGGTGCCCTGAGGCCCTGCACACAGACACTCATACCTACAACCAATATTTTCTTTCCAAGTCTTCTAAGGAACTTCAATGTCAGTGTGTGTAGCCAGCAGTGAGATTCCCAGCATATAGGCATAGACCTATAATTTTCAAAAATACAGAGCATTACCATGCCCCCACGTGTGAGTCTGCACCCACAGCTTCGTTGCTGGCAGTGAAACCTTTGTAGAGACACGCAGCTCCCCCATCTCCGGAGGGACCCCGTGGGACCCTTCTGTACACAGCTGGTTAACTCCGCACATCTGGACATGCGACCACACACACAGCGCAGCCAACATGGCCAGAGAGGGGAACCTTTCTTAGGAATCATGACCATTTATTCAAGACCAGGATTATCTGATCCAAGTCTAGGATGAAATATATTTTTTTGTAGAATGATGCTACACCGCGCTGCACACCCAGATCACCACCGGGCCCCCCAGGGCTCAGGCCAGAGGGGACCGGGCTCACCAGGCATGCGCACACAGGGACCAAACACCCACAGAGACACGCTGAGCACACACAGCCCCTCTGCAGGCGTCTGCCGTGCTCCTGGGCTCTCTTGCGTGACATCAGGGCACACCATGCAGAAACACTCTCAGAGACGGAACATTGAGCCCAGCACACTGGGATGCTCAGAAATGTCCACACCTGCTCTCCATCTCACCCCAGCCGAGAGCCTCCCTGTCCCCTCTGAATGCACCCCAAACTTGGCAGGAACTCAGCCCCCACCCGCCACAGGAGCCGTGGAGGGCTGAACTTTGAAGCCCTGACCCTGTTCCCCACCCTCATCTTCTTTCTTGCGTGCCTCGCCCTCCCCCTTGTGGCCACCTCTGGAGATGCAGTGGAATGTCCCCGCTCCTCTCCGGCTTCTTCTGGCCGTAGGGCGGTGGGCCTTCCTGTGGGAGGTGCCACCAAGGCTTTGCCCCGCCCTCCCGAGGACTTGAGTTGACAAGCCTTCCTGGCCTTCCTTTGCTCAGACCTAGGGAGCATGCTGACCCACGGTCCTCCACCAACTCTTCCTGGTTCAGCGTCACTGGGCCCGTTCTGCCCTCCACAGCCACCCCACCCCCACCCACCCTCATGCCTGCTCCCCTCCCCACACCCACTGCCCAACCCCCACACAAGCTAGCCCCCGCTATCCCTCCCCAGATCCCAGCGTCCAGCATCCCAGGCCCCTGGGGGCTCTGCAGAAGAAGAGGGAAGCCACTTACTGGGTGCGCAGCCGACGCGCAGGCAGTCTGGGGGGGCCATGGGGCGGGCAGAGGGGGAGGGGAGACAAAAAGGCAGAACAAGTTTTTTGTTTTTTTGTTTTTTACATCCTTCACAGGCAGGGGTGTCTGCGGGCGGGGGTTCCCCCCGGGACCACTTTCCGGGGACCACGCGTGCCCAGGTGCCCTCTCCCCTTCCTCAGTTGGACCCCTGTCCCTCCTGCCCCCAAGAGGGCTCCAACCCTCCCCAGAGCTGGGAGGCAGGGCAGTCAGGTGATGGGAAGAGGGCTTGCGTCTCCCTTAGAGGGGCCCAGGCCTCTCATGTCTGAGGGAGATGGGCACCTTGGGAATCCCAGTCGTACAGGGGATCATAGTGGGGCTGCGGGCTTGACCAACCCCACATCTCCACATCTCCGGGAGGGAGATGGATGGGGAGGGCCAGAATCCCTGCATCCCCTGCTCTGGGACGACTCCCTGCTCAGAGCCCAAGTTGTGACACGTCACTCCCCATGCCCCCTGGGCTCTGAGCTAAATGGAGGGGTCTGCCCCAGGACTCCCTTCCCGAGGCCATCCACCTCCCAAAGTCCCAGGGGGCCAGCACCACCCCTCCAGGAACCTTCCTTCTACCCTTCCTAACACGGAGGATGCCAGGCTGCCACTGGGGACTGGAGTGATCTTTCACCCTGAAGAGCAACTAGCATCGATCTGTTCTCCAAGGGAGGGGCCAGGGCCTCACAGATGGGGATACCAAGGCCCCCAAAGTGTGATTCCAGAGGACACCCAGAGAGTCAGGGACAGGCAGGCACCATAGGCTAAGTCTCCTGTCCCTGCTCCAGCCCCAGCATTGTTATCCTATGACTCCAGGGTCAGCGGGCCCCATGTGGCCAGAAAGCACGCTATCTACACAGAACTGCAGCCCAGGGCCCCAGGGCCTTGGGCAACCCCCACCCCACCTCGATGGGACACATTATCCACACCGTGTTAGTCAGCCAGCCTTACAGAGGGAATGGACACTAGGGTCCTACGAAGTTGGGAATTAGGGCCCTTTGGACACTGCACCATGCCATCGGACCCAGACAGCCTGGGGCTGCAGAAGTCCTACACCCTGAGGCAGAGGAGCTGGGTCCCAATCTCATTATGTGGCTGTGGGCAAATCACTTTTCTCTGAGCCTCAGCTTTCCTCCCTGTGAGCTGAGAACAAGAAAGAGGGGTTCAGCGGGCGGGCCCTTGTCTTTCAGAAAAGGGGCAGTTTCCAGCAATATCCTGGCATCCTATGGCTCCTCCCAGAGCAGACTCTACCCACAGCCCTACGCCCAGGAAACAAAGGCGGGGGCATCTGGCATCCCTTGGGCCCCTGAAGGTTCCTGCAGTGGAGGTGAACAGATTCCCCTGTGGCTCTGGGGGCACGGGCCCCTCGGGCAGTACGGCTGAGCTCCACACGCGTTGTCAACCGCAACAGAAGAGTGGGGGGAGCAGCCGGGACCCTGAGCCACCGCCTGGCACCAAGGGAGGGAAGAGGAAGCAGAGGAAGGCCAAGGAGCAGATTCAGGGGAAAGTCAGAGGCCCAGTGAGAAGGAGGTCGAGAGGGTGCAGAGAGAAAAGAGGAAGGAAGGGGGAGCTGAGGGAAGGAGAAGCTAGATGGAAGGAGGGGAAGAATGTCAGGGTGAGGGTGGGAGGGTGCCAGGCCTGCAGTCGGGTCACGGGGGCTCTCTTTGGGCCAGCAGAGCCTTCACCAATGAAGGGTCCAAAAAAGAAAAAAGGGGCTGGAAGGGCAGGCCGATCCCCTGTTGGGAAAAGCTCAGTTCTTCCCCTCCCCAGCAGGGGAGTGCCAGGAATGGGGGTCCATCTGTCCAGAGAAGAGGTGTTGGCTCCAGGTCCACCCCCTGCAAGGACCCACCCTCAGAAGCCCCGCTCCAGTGGGGTTTGAGGACAGCAAACACCCTGTGAAGACGGGTACTGCGGGAAGGAGCCAGCACCATCCCGGAGGCAGGCAGAAAGTGGGGGTGAGAGAGGGCACCAGCCCTCCGGGCACCCACCCGCCCGGAGCCAGCTCAGGCAGCACTAGCTAGCGACTTGTTAGCTAGTGACCTGCGCCTCAGGTTCTGGGAAGGAATGGAAGTGACAGGTCTGCGCAGACCCACCAAGGTCCTGGCTGGACATAGAGACCAGGACGAGGGGATGAGTGTGTGAGGAAACAGGTGGGAAAGGTCACCTGCATGTTAAGGAACCCAGGGTAAAGAACCTAGCCTTTCCATCCACGCCCCACCTGATCTCCTGCCCCACCCAGACCACACAGATCCCACAGATGGGAGATGGTAGGCCCAAGGCTCCTATGCAAGAAGCCTCAGGAGCCCACTGGCCAGAAGCTCATCTCAGAAGTGACATGAAAGAGTGGCAGTCTGCAGTTCTTGTTCGGAGCAATCTCCCCGGCAGCCCAGGCTATGGGAGGAGTTTGAGAACCACTGACAGCCCCCAACCCCCCCCAATGGGAACGAAGCACCCTTCCATGGCTCCGGGGGTTAACAGGCTTTGGAATGTAATGTGTATTCAGCCTGGTTTACGGCAAGAACGAGTTAGGCTTACTCTGTATGCCTGAGAGGGCAGAACTAGGTCCACAAGTGGGAACTTCAGAAGGAGCGGCTGACACGAAGGAAAAAAGACCCAATGATTAGAGTGGCCATCAGAGGTGGGGAGCTCCTGACATGGGCGGCTGAGCAGAGATGGAGGAACTAACGGGTAACTCACACATGGGCTGGGGCGGGGACGGGGCATGCTGCCTGGAGGAGGTAACTTCTAAGGGTATCTCCAGCTTGGAGATTCTCCTATTACAATATGCCCTTCATATCAGCCTCATGGACAGCTGGGTCTTCAGGGGCACGCCTGGTGGAGGGCAACAGGGACGGGCCAGGCTGGGCAATGGCCCAAGAGGCCATACCAAGGGCAAAAGGACCCAGGAACACAGGTCACAGTGGAACAGGGTGATGAATCCAGGGGACTCTAGTGTTCTCTGGGGACAGAAATCAATCACCTGCTCAGAAGCTGCAGACAGCAGAGCTTAGGGTACTTGCTCAGTGTCTGCAGGCCAAGGGACAGGACAGGAGGCACAGTCCAGTGTCTCTAGCATCCTCTGCCCAGAAGGACGCAGCGGCTCCTGGTTGGCCCTTCCTGGCCCAGCAAACGCCCCACCTTCTGAAGCTGGCACTGAGGGCCTCCTCCCAGTTGTCCCACCAAGTGACCACTGGCAGCCTCACTTTCCTCTTTAGGACCCAGCATCAAGTCTGCATCCTTCCACCAAGCATCTGACAGGTTGCAGAGCTGCCTTCCTTCCCTACAAGATGAGACCTCGAGGCCAGAGAGCAAGGCTTCTCAGGCTTCTCTCTGGTCCCCAGCAGTAAGTCCAGCTCAGGACCAGCCTTGGTGGTGTTCCCCGCCTGTGAGGCCCCTCAGGCACTGGGTAGCAAGCAGGCTGGGGAAGCAGGAGTCAGACTGGGTCATGCAGTGTGGAAGCAAGCCTCCAGGCCTGGCTTGAAGCTTAGGTCCTTACCCCAGTAAGATTTTCCTTCGAGAAGGCTGGGTGAGTCCCTACATATGTGTCCTGCATCTGTGTAATGCCTTCATTCCCGTTATTCCATCTGAGCCTCAAAACTACCATAGAAGGTAAACAGAGCGAGGATCCTTAACTTCATTTTATAGATAAAATGAGGGCCAGCAGAGGGGAATGACTTACCCAGCAGTCAAAGAGACTGGGTCTGAAACCCAGATCTCCTGGCCCCAGGCCCAGTGCTCTTCCCATCAGAGCCTGAGGCTGCATGGCTGGGTGCGGATCACACAGCAGCCGCACGCCTCCCTGTACACATGTCCCTCGGTATTGTGGACAGATGCATCTGCACCAAGCATTTGGTCATGGCTTGTCATGAGCCATATTAGAGATGGCATCTCTGCATGGGGCCCGGCAGAGGCAGAGGTGAGAGGTGGGAGGACTGTCTTGCTGGCTGGCATCCTGAGGGCCACCTTCTTCTCTGCCTTCTAAGTACTTATGAGGCACAGACAGAAAAGCATGCCAATGGGAAGGAGAGGGTGAAAGGTCCTGAGGACCCACCAGAAAGCATTTTCCTGGCTGAGGACACCGCCTCCTGTCTAATCTAAAGGAACCCAAGCTTCTTCCCCAAGCACCTAAGACAGCCCAGGTGAGGAAGAAGCATCTGCCTTCCCTGCAAACAGAAGGCCAGAGATGTTCCCTACCGTATCACTCCCCAGCACACAGAACCATGTGCTACTGTGCGGAGAACACACACCTCCCAGGGCGAAGGAGTATGTCACACTGGGTCTGGGTACACAGACCAGGAATGTCTGAGGAAGCACGGGGCCACTCATGGGGTCCTGGGCTGGTGCCTTCCTCCCGTGACCATTTCAGAGGGACCAGGGGTGTTGTACAGACCATGAGACATTGGCCAAAGGGAGTCTCCCTTCCCACTTTCCCCCTGCAGCACTGACACCCAGCACCACTCTGTGGGCTATGATGGCACAAAGCAGAGCTTCACAGAGCCCTCATGTTCCCCAACTCTATGGCCCCAGCCACCTACACATCTCCCTGCCTCCAGCCCCGCCCTGCTCAGCAAATCCTTGTCCTGGGAGGACAAAGACCAACTGGCCAAAAGGGGAAAGGGAAAGACATCATATAAATTTATTAATGAGGCAATGGGTCCCCAAAAGGCCACAGTCTGTTCCACAAATGGCCTAGAGACCAAAGTTAGCGTGAAACTGCAGATCAAGATTTAAAAGCTCAAAGTTCTGTGTTCTCTCCAGTTGAGACTCCTAATCTGCTCAGAAGAATCCTACTTCTCTTCCTGCCCAGGACACAACGAGCGAGCCTCGTGGCCTGAATCTTCCTACATGGCAGGCCCTTGGGTGCTATACTTCTATGTGTTTAGCGAGGCTAGTATGAAACGGACAGTCATGAGCCCAGCCTGGATGGCTCAGGACCTCCAACTTCCAGTGTTCCCCTGACTGAAAGCCCCACCAAGGCGGGATCCTCGTCTTCGCTGCTGTTATAGTCCAGGGGCAGAAGACACTGGCGCTTACAAAGTGTCCCATAAATATGAGCGGAATGAGTGCACCTGCTGCTTTCTTCCTGCCCCAACAGGCCTGATGGTCCCATCCGCACAGACACCCTGGGGATGGCCAGGTGATGTATGCTCTGGGCAGGAGCAGAGATGGCAAGCCATCTGATGGTGAGGGTTCCTGATGCCCTCCACTCCCCAGTCTGTTAGAGGCAATGGGAAAACACTGTACTTTAGGGCAAATGACCTGGGCTTGAGTCTGGGCTCCTTCTCCAACCACTGCTGGCTTTGTGATGTTGGATGAGTCAGTATGTGAATTTCACAATCTATAAAACAGGCAAAGCAAAGCCCAGCAGGTGATCTTGTGGCTTCACAGGGCAGCTATGGGACTCAAGCGTGAAAGGAGACAAGGGAAGACATGTCCTGAGTTGTCCAGCGTCATCTGTGCACCTGTGCACACAGACAGACATGGCTCTTTAAACTCAGAGCAGGTGAGAGTGGCTCTGTACAGGGTCAGGTCCTCCTCATCGCCAGATGAGCTGCGCTGAGCTCAGGCTTAGCACCGCCAGGCATCTGTAAGTCCTTCCCAAATGAATGAACCAGTGAAAGAGTAAGTGGATGAGCCGACAACCAAGAAGGAGCTATGTTGTTACGTGTGGATGCAGGACAGGCGCCACCAAACCCAAATGAGTATCCCGGGAGAGCGGCTGTCACACCGAGACACACTTGGATGGATGGCACGGCCATGCTGGGGGTACCCCATATCCAGTGCTGCCAAACATGGGGCATCCCCTACACTGTGCATCCTTGCTAGAGACAGAGCTCTCAGGGGCGCTGACCCAGGGTTGGCACCTCCCCATTTCCCACTCTCGGTGGCGCCACCACCAGCTTCTCCAGACAGAGGGGGTGTGGTCAGAGGCAAGGACAGGGAAGGGACCAGAACACAGGGCGGGGTGGTTACCGAGGTTGACCGTGAGCTTCATCTGGCCCCCATCCAGCTCGAGGCGCAGGGTGTCGGCAGACTCCCTGGAGGTGGTGGCCATCATTAGCCCGTAGGCCCGCTGTGACATGAAGCGCAGAGACACATCCTCCGCCTCCGTGTGCATGGCATTCGGCAGCATGATCTTCATGTACATGGAGCCATCATAGCTCAGGACCGTGGCCTCTGCCCCAGAAGTGGGGAGAGAGGGAATCGAGGTACAGGTGAAGGCCAGTGGAGGGAGAGAGAAGACCAAGAGGATCGTTACAAGGATGACAGGCCCAGGGCTGGCCTGTGAGGGGCACCCTGAGGAGGAAAGGGCCCAAAGATGGGCAGCAGGGACACCCGGAATGAAAACCAGCCTCACCTCTCTCACAGACCCGCCCCAGAAAGCCGGTCCCGATGCAGTCACAGACGAAGCGGTTCCAGCCCTCTCGACAGACGCCCCCGTTGCGACAGGGGGCAGAGGCACACTGCTTCAGTGTCTCCCGGGAGCAGAAGGGGGCGATGCCCACCGCCCCCTGAGCCTCGGCCAGGCCCCGAAGGTCTCGGCTGCGCCCATCGATGAAGAGGTCCCGCACACAGCCCACGTAGCCAGCCCGGAGCGCCGCCGTCCACACCTCCGGGGGCAGAGGCAGGTCCACCCGTCCTCCCTCAGGGAGACCACCCAGGTACAGCTCACTCTCCAGGTCCAGAATCTCACTCTCCCCGGTGGCCAAAAACGGTGTGCTGCGGCTGTTCACCGAGATGGAGCCTAAGGATCAAGGGAGAGTGGGCCTCAGGGACGAAGGCAGGATTGAGAGTCAACACGGGCCAGAAAGGGACCCCTGACCACCCACCCCACACCCTACAGCAGCCCTGGGCCGGAAGCTCAGCCTTATTTGCAGCTGCTGATACTACTTGACAAAGATTTCAAGTTCAGGAGCTCAGGTGAGCCAGCCCCAGCCCAGCTGTGGTGTGTGGTGGGCCTCCGTCCACACTCCTCCCTCTGCACCTGAGTGAGTCCTCAGGGGATGCACAGCAGTTGGACATGCCCCAAAGGGCTGGATCACTCATGGGTCATCTCCCCAGCCAGTGCCTTAAACGAGAAACCAGAGGCAGAGAACCCTAAGGAGGCTGAAAGGTTTGAATCCAAAGTGTTTTCTTCCTACTAACATTTATTGAACTTCTTTGACTGTGTGTCAAGCACTCGGCACTTCTCTTATGTCAGGGTCTCAAGGTAACCCTATGAAAATAGCCCTTTATGATCCCATTCTGAAGCGGCAGGTGAGGCTTAGGGAGATTGGGGAACCTGCCCAAAGCACCCCAGAGGGTAAGGAGCAGAGGCAGAGTGCCATCCAGACCCTGCTGGTCCAACCCTCTGCCTGGTGGACAAGATGGGCAGGCAGATCCGCTCCCAGAGCCCGACACAGGGTGACAGTCAGGAGAGGGGTGGCCAGGCACAGAGCTCCTGAGTCGTAAGACTTCTTTAGAAGGAAAGGCTGGTTATCTTAGAAAAAAGATTTGGGATCAAGTGGGAGCTTCAAAACCTTTACTGAGATCTTTAAGAAGCAGAAGCCTATACATTAGAAACTATTCTGTTTACATTTTTTTCTATACTTTTTCCTTCTTCTGTCCTTTCTCAAGAATTCTTAAGGAAAAAAAAAAGTCTTTGGGCGCCTGGGTGGCTCAGTCAGTTAAGTGTCTGCCTTTGGCTCAGGTCACGATCCCAGGGTCCTGGGATCAAGCCCCGCGTCAGGCTCCCTGCTCAGCGAGGAGTCTGCTTCTCCCTCTGCCTCTGCCCCTCCCTCCCACCCCCCCAACCCATCCACTAGTGCACTTGCTTTCTCTCTCTCTCTCTCTCTCTCATAAATAAATAATATTAAAAAAAAAAAAGTCTGCCTATCTCCGCAGGGTTAAAGAGAGGTAAGGAGGGTTTGGTCTACATTAGCCTGACTGGGCAGAGATCTTGGACAGGGTAGGGGGTGCAGTAGGAGATCAAAGCATGAGTACAGGGTGTCAAATTCAAGAAGCAGAATTAGGGCCTCTTCTATGGATGGGACTCCTAATCTGGAGCACGTTCTCCTCTGCTCAAAACCTTTTCTAAGCCAGAGAAGTCACTCCCCTGTGTCCCATTTTAATAACATGGCCCTAGCTTGTCTCTCCTGACAAGGTGTCAGATGTCCCAGGGTCTCGCTGCTAAAACCCACTCCCTGACCAGGCCCCCCTATATGGCCCTCTGATCACCCATATCCCTGTTGGTAGCAGATTCCCCAGATGCCTGCTCTACCCACCTGCTGTGGGGCCTCCTGGACATGGACGCTGCCCAGCTGGACTCTCAGTAAATGAACCAAATGGGGGAGAAGGAAGAGGGAGGGAAAGGAAGAGATGGGGAAAGAATGTACAATGGAGAGTCAACAAAAGGAAATTAAAGTGAGTACAGGCCTTGCTGCAGATCCTTGCTCCAAAACAGGAAATGGAACAACCCAAGTGTCCATTGACAGATAAATGGACAAACAAAAGGTGGTGGTATTTACATACAATGGAATATTATTCAGCCATAAAAAGGAAGGAAATGCTGACACCTGCTACAACATGGATGAACTTGAAAACACATTCAGTGAAATCAGCCAGACACAAAAGGACAATTATTATATGATTCCATTTACAGGAGGTCCCTAGGGTAGTCAATCCATAGAAACAGAAAGTAGGATGGTGGCTGCCAGGGGCTGGGGGAGGGGAACAGGGAGTTAGTGTTTCATGGGGACAGAGTTTCAGCTTGGGAAGATGAAAAGTTCTGGAGATGTATGGTGGTAATAGTTGTACAACAGTGTGAAGGTCCTTAATGCCACCGAACTGTGCACTTTAAAAATGGTTAAAATGGTAATGTTATGTGTAATTTAACACAACTAAAAAAAAAAAAAACATGGAAAAGGTCAAGGAGAGCTTTGTTGGGATGACTGCCCCAAGTCTGGGATTAAGTGCACAAATGAACTTGGGACATCAGAAATGGCCAGAGCTGGTCAAACAGTGACCCAAGGACCAGCCAGACCTGGTGTGTGGGCTCTGGAGATCTGTGGGAGGCTAACGAGACCACTGCATGAAGGGAGAGAGGAGCAGAAGGCCCTGGGGTTCTCTGCAAGGCCTGAGCAGACTTCCAACCTAGAGAGTCACTAGTCACCTATGGGGAAACCCTGGGAGGCAGCGAGTGCTCTGTGAAGACCCCCAGGTGCCATCATGAGACAAAACCAAGGGATGAACCCATGTACTGTAAAGCCTGGAGAAGGGGATATTTCTCTGGGGAAGAGAAGGGAAGAAACAGCCAGCCACGAGAGGCGGATGTTTCTGGGAGCCATAGTGCCTCCTTCCTCCCTGTGTGTGGGGGGAAACAGCCCCTCCACCCAGTCTCGAAGGCCTGATGCAGTGACAACTGGGGGGGCGGGCACAACAATTTAGCTGATGTTGGTAAGTGCTTACATTGGATAATGTGTCAGTTCTCCTTTACATCAATTCATTCTCTCGTGGTCAACAAATGGAGAAGAACAAAGAGAGAATTGGACAGAAAAGAAGAGGATGGGCAAAGAAGACCAAAAAGGAAGAGTAGAGGAAAGGGTGGTTGGAAGCAAGAGAAGTTTCAAGAAATAGCACCTGCCTGGCCCGAGCACTCTCTGCCCTGCTGTTTTATTGTGCTAGAAACCTCACCAGGTGAGAGCGTCAGGTGCTCCTGTGTCCCCCCCACCAGAGCACAAGCTCCATAACAGCGAAGACTCTTTCGTCCACCACCATCCCTAACCCAGCACCAGCCCTCATCCAGCACCTTGGACAGCACCTGGCACACAGTAGGTACTCCGTAAGTACTTGTTAAGTGAGTTAATAAAAGGAAGTCGCATGGACCTAGCTAGAAGGGAGGCAGGGTTGGGAAGATTTTTGTTTGTTTAAAGGAGAATGGGATATCTACTCTGTGTTAGGCACTGTGCTATGCTTTTACAGATATTCTCTTATTTTCTCCTCTTAAGGACCCCAGTGCAATGGTTCCTTTTATAGATAATGAAACTGGGCTTCAAGGGGCTGAGTAAGGGCCTAAAGTCGCACACATGGTAAGTGGGAGAGCTGAGGTGTGAAGCCAGCTCTGCTGACTCCGAACACTACGCTCCTCTTGTCAATGTACCATGACAGGAGGGGCAATGAAGGGGCTGACAGGATGGGAGGAAGGGAAGGGGAGGACAGCAGTGGGAGGGACCTGGAAAGGATGGGGAGGGGCCAGGAGGAGAGTGGGAGGGGCCTAGAACAGATGGGGGAGAGGCCAGGAGGAGAGTGGGAGGGGGCTGGAAAGGAAGTCAGGCAGGGGGAGGGTGGAAGGGGCCCCCCAACCCCCAGGCCTCCTGACCTTTGCGCCCGTCCCTTTGGAAGTCCACGTGGCACCACTCGCCGTCGTTGACCTTGCGGCTAGACGCCCGCAGCTTGATGCCCCCAGAGCCCATGTCCAGCAGGAGGTAGAGGTAGCCATCCAACAGCTCCATGGCAAAGTAGTCAGCCCGCTGGGCAGAGCTGTGGCTGCCGGCCCCGGCCCCAGCCCGCCGGCCCTGGCTAAAGAGCAGGAGCCCGTTGGGCTCAGTTGTGCGGAAGTCCAGGGAGATGGAGCCAGTGCGTTTGGCACTCCAGCGGGGCAGTGCCACGAAAGCCTCAGGACTCTCAAAGGTCACGGGGTCGAGGGCAGCCACATCCTCACAGCGGAATGACAGGTCCCCCTGCAGCTTCATCTTGGGGTCCCCTTCCTTTGCCAGGCGGGATAGTTCCAGCTTGAAGTCATTATTCTTATAGACCACCTGCAGGGAGGGGTGCGGTCAGGGATGAAGAAGCAAAAGCAGCTCAGGGCCTGGCCACTCCTGCCCAGCAGCAGCAGAAGCCACCAGGGGACCCTGCCAAGGGGGGTGGGGGGCCTGCTCAGTGCCACTGGATCGCTGGCTTAGACCTCTGTTCTAGAATTTCATGCACAGAGGCTGTGAACAAACACCTCCCTTGCCCCACTTATGGTCTGTGCTCTGTCCTCTGGCCCAGCCTAGCAGGGCGGCCCTCAGTACCTGCTGAATCGGGGTTCATAATAATGGCAAGAGAATCACTGCTCACATCTAGTGGACATCTTCCAACTGACAAAGTATTTTTATTTATCCTCTTGTCTGCCCCTCACACCCACCTTGAGAAGTAGGTACTGACTACTCATTTTCCAGATGAGGAAACTAAGAATTAGACAGGCCGACAGACTTGGCCAAGGTCACAGAGCTAGTGGGTGGAAGAGCCAGGACCAAACACAGGTCTTTAGTCTTCACATCCAACATTCTTTCCTCTGCACCACTGCTGCCCTCGAGGGTCCTCGAGGGTCCTAGAGAGGATGGGGGACTTCAGAGGCTCAAGGAAATGAGAGAGGAGAAGCTTCTTGATGAAATCAATGGGGCTTAGGTTTTGAAGAGGGGAGGTCTCCCTGCACCTTGAAAGGAACAGAGGAACCAGGCCGTTGGCCAGCTCAGACTAAATCACACTGAAGACATGGACCAAAGGGTTTCCTGGCTGACCCCAGACCCTTCCCAGCCTTACTCACGTCCTTGAGGCAGCCCATAAAGTTGTTGCTGACGGGTGAGCCCGGCAGGTCAGCCGTGTTGGGACTGCCCCCAATGTAGAAGAAGTCATCCGAGCCCAGCATGGTGTAATCCTCCTGCGTGTAGCCTGTGGTGGTCAGGATCCCGTCCACTGAGATGGTCACCTGCCCAGCCCAGGGAGGGAGGGGGAGAGACAAGGAGACAACCGGCATCAACTCCCTGGGAAAAGCCACGGGCTGGGCAAGGGAGGGGCCAGGGGGCTGCGGGGGAGGGGGACCCCCCATTTTTATGTCTGCTTGTCTTGGAAGAGGAACAGTGGGGGGGAGAGAGGGAAGGCAGGAAAGGAGGTAGCACAAGATTTGATGGTTTCAGGGTGGGCTAAGTCCTGCCCCACAGCCCCCAACTCAGCAGGCAGAGGCCTGAAGGGTACTTGGAGGGCTCACCATGAAGAACAGCAAGAAGCAGTTCCTGGAAATGGCTCCAAACAGGAGTAGCGACCTCAGGACAAGGCCCCATTATGGGGGGATGCAAATGGCATCCTCACTTCCCTCCTCTTGAGGTGCTTTCTGGACCCTCATGTGATTTCAGAGCATCTCTCATAAAGGAGGTAGAGAATACCAGTTCTCCTTGGATCTTGGTGGCTTTGCCTCACCTGAGGCTGTCCCTTCAGGGCACTGAGGAGTCCACTCAATCTGAGACCAACAGGGAAATGGGAGATAGCGAGGGCATGCGGAACAGGAACTCAGATACGACTGGGGAGCATTGGAACTTCCTGGGGGACACAGAACGCCCCCCGGGGGCTGATTCCCACCACCACCACCCTAACATCAAGGGTTTCCACTGGTCCTTGCCTTCTTCCTGAGTCTGTCTCTTTATTCCCCAGGTCCCTCTGTATGCCGGTGGTTCTCTTGTCTCCCAAGGAGAGGGTAGCCCTTTATTTATCAGCCTGCCTTCTTTTCTTCGTTGTCTTCCCTACTAACACCGCCATCATTATTCAGGGGGTGTGGGCTAACCTCACGATACCTTAACCCTGGGCTGAAAAGTCAGCTAAGAAAGCAACGTGGGTAAGGAGGGGGGGAGTACCCGATGTTCCAAGGAGAGGACAGGGGCTCAGCAGTGACCTGGGGAAGGCAGAAGTGACCTTGGGGAGGAGTGACAGATGCAAGGAACTCTCTGTCTACCCCCTCCCCAGACAAATGCCCACCTGGCCCCTGAAAAGTTTAGCCATAGGAGCAGCCCGCAAGGGCTCCAGAGACCCAGCAAGACTGTGGGGGAAGAACCAAGGGCTTCGGGACCATGAGCGCCCCACTGTAGGGAAGCTGTGGCTTAGGATGGTCACCTGGGAAGAGCAGGCAGGCTCCTACAGGAGACATCAGGAAGCTGGCTCACAGTGAACCCAACACTGTGCTTCCGCAGACCACAGCTCACCCCCACTTCCCAGTCCCCAAAGATGCTTCAGGACCCTCTTTTCAGGCACAGTCTGGAGATTTGGGCCTTCCAGTCACATCCTGTGATGTCCCCACCCACACCAGCCCATACGCACATGCCACCAGCCATCTTCCTGAGCCTGGTCTCCAGGGTTCCATTGTCATGGGGTGGGAAGAGGATGTTAGGAACTCCGAAAGAACATGGGCACAACGAGGCAAGGGGAGCTTCCCCCACAGGGCCCTCGAGTCCTCCTCACTCACAGTGAGTGGGGGTAGAGCTGAGCAGAATGAGGGCTGAAGGGGCCCCCTCCTGGGAACCATCAAACCTTGTGCTGGGGGGACTAGGTTCAAGGACAGAAGGTCTATGTGGGAGGCGGCAGTTTGGCTTTTGAGTCTTATTTTGAGGGGAGGGCTGGTCATTATTGTTTATTTCTTCCCTCAACCCACCTAAGGCTGGGAAGTAGGGATTGGGGTGGGAAAGGGAAGTATCAAAGTATTAGTCACAAAAACATGCATACAAGATTAGGATGGGCAGAAGGGGGCTGGGGAAAGGGAAGAAGGGGACTGGGGTGAAGGGGTGGGATAGGACAGGGAGGGGTGGTAGGTGAAGGGGTCTCCCTAGGGCAAATTCAGCTCTGTCCCACCCTGCACCTCCACTCTTGATGCCACACCGAGACCTGGAAATAGGCCACTAATTAGTTCCTGAGCCTGTGTCTGGTCACCCCAGCTAGACGGTCAGCTCCTGAAGGGTAGGTATCTGGCCTGACATGTCCCTGTAACCACATTAATCCCAGCACAATCCAGGGACACATCATGGTCGTTAAAGGCGAACATCAAGTCACCTCGTGACCCAGAGAAACACTGGGCTCTCCCTGCCTGTGTCCCATCTATAAGCCCAACACCTCAGGAGCCTTGAGTGGACAGAGCCTCCATCCTCTGAGACTGCTCTAATCAGGTGCCCTTGCTTCTGTGCAGGGGGAGGGCCCCGCTGGCCCCCAAGTTCCTTAGGAGGAGGCTTCCCTGGCCTCCTCAGCCTTCCAGCCCCCCTAAGCCACTCAGCTGTGTCCTCCCTCCTGGGCCCCAGCAGCTATTTTCTTCATCCTATGGGCTCTCTTTGGCCCAGTCCATGCAGTGAGCTCATCTGCCTTTGCCATTCTAGAGTTAGAAGGACCTGACCTGTGGGGAGCACCCTCCTCAATTCCCCTTCAGACTGGGCGCAAATCTGACCTTGCCCTCTACGGTTTTATGCAAATCCCTGCCATGTGGTGCCCCTTTTGGAAAAGGGCTGCCTTAATCACCCTCCTATCTGTCCCCCAAATTCACAACTATTTTTTAGAGCAGCCCTGGCCCAGGGGCTGAGGGAGAGGGTCGCAGGAGACAGGGTGACATACGGAGGTGCACAGAGGAAGGGGGGGTCAGCCTGGGGGTGGAGGAAGTAGAAGGAGAAAGAGGGAGACGGGCACTAGGTGGAAAGGAAGCCAAGAGTAGGGGGAATGGAGGACAGTCTCTGGGGAAGGCAAGGAGGGAGATGACGGAGATTAGTAAAACCCGACTGTTCCCTCAGACAAATCAAAGTCCAGACACAAAAATGGCGGGTTCGTTAGTAAAAGCAGGAAACAGGGGCGTAATTCCCCCGTCCCCCTCCACCCCAGGGGTTCGCGATGCCCCTGCCCCCCAACCCCCCCTCCCCGCGCAGCTTCTGGAAGGGGTGGGGCCGGCGGGGGAGGAGGGCAGGGGGGCCGTGCGACAGAACAGCCTCTGCAGCTGGGACACATGCAGGTTAGAGGGCCAGGGTTGGGAGCCAGGCCCAGCAGGAGAGGAGAGAGAGAGGCAGCCGCAGGTGAGAGGGCATGCGGGGTCAGGGGAGATGGGGAAGAGCAGAGATGGAGGTGAGGAAGCTGTGGGTGCAAGAAGGAGAAGCTTCCTTCCAACGGAGGAGGAGAGAGGAGCCACCGCTAGGACAGAGACATTTATGGGTTGAGAAAGAAAGGGAAGGGACACGAGGCTCAGATCTTCCTCACCAGAGGGTGACTCAGACACTCGTTCCCACCACCCATTCACTACTGATCACTGACCCAGACACACCTGCTCACACACCACATCCTGCTGGGGGCAGCGGGAGAAGTCCTGACCGGCTCATTTCCAAGCATCCTCCTTTCGGTCACCAGGACCACGGCTAGCACCCGAGACACAGCAGACACTCGGCACCCAACCCACACCAACACATCAACCCGGACTGCCAGGGCCCTGAGTGAGGACTGAGGACGCCAACGGGAATGAGCCATAGCTCTGCCCTGGAACAGCCATGCACAGCCGGGAAGAAGGGGTGAAGCACCGAAGACACGGGAGCCCAGCCTCCCTCCACACCCCAGGAGCATGGAGTGTGGCTGGAGGTGGCTGCAAGAGGCAGCCTCTGACCTGGGCGGGGTCTCAACCCTCCCTGCTGGGCCCACCTCTCTTCTGCTCTGCTCTGCCTGTCTGCTCGTAGGCAGGCTGGTGGGATGTGAACCCGGGTCCTGGCCATACCTGTCCCCACAGGCACACTCCATGCCTGTCCTGACCCAGGAAGAAAGGCTGAGGAAGAGGCGCCTTTCCCAGCTGCCTGCTAGGATCACAGGGTCACTGACCTCCTTGGGAGGGGGACTTATTCAGGGGAGAATAAGATGGAGGGCCGATGTTTTTGACTTGTGGATGGGCTAGATGGGTTTCTGGGATTTTGAAGGCCATCCACATTGTATGCAAAATTGTCTCATTTGTCCATTACTATCATCAAATTCTCAAAGGGTTCTAGAAGCCAAAGGTGGTTAAGAACAACTAGTTTAGGAAGAAGGCCCGGGCCTCCCCTTAAGATTAAGTGGGGTGGGGGCGCCTGGGTGGCTCAGTCGTTAAGCGTCTGCCTTCGGCTCAGGTCATGATCCCAGGGTCCTGGGATGGAGCCCCGCATCGGGCTCCCTGCTCCGCGGGAAGCCTGCTTCTCCCTCTCCCACTCCCCCAGCTTGTGCTCCCTCTCTCACTGTGTCTCTCTCTGTCAGATAAATAAATAAAATCTTAAAAAAAAGATTAAGTGGGAGGAGTAGGGCATGAAGACAGGATGGCTGAGGGAGGTCGTGCAAGCCTGCTACCTGCTCAAGTCCAGCCATCTGTTTGGGGCAGGGAGAAGCTAAAAGGAGAATCAGGTTGAAAAGATTCCCAGGAAAGTGATTGGGCCAGCAGTTATAGCCCTACAGCAACTCCTGACGTCTGGATTTGATAAGGTTTGGGGCTAGAGGGGAAAGACTTCAGGTCAGAAACCGTGAGTTCCTCTCGCCTTTCCCATTTTCCAGAACAATCTCTGCCTCTCATCTGTAAAAGGGGTGTAACTACCTCCATCACTCGTACTTCAGGCTGATGATGTGGATCGACTGAGATAACAGAAGTGAAGGCACCGGACCCTCCATAACTGCTATGTGCCCCCCCGAGCTGTCGCTGGGCCTCAGTTTCCCCTTCGGTTAACTGACAACAGTCTCTGCCTGATGCCTCAACCTAGGCATTTGTCAAGTTTAAATTATATGCAGGATGTGAGAGCTATTTAAAAGAATCAGAGACCCCAGTATGTGTCTTTGATTATTATTATTATTACAAGAAAACTATTATTATTTTTACAAGAAAACTTCCATCATCCTGACCACACCTGACCCAAACCTCTCAACATACTGGCCTTTTTGGTCTGTATCCACCCTCTCCCCCAAGGAGAAGCGCTCCAATAACAAGAAAAGAGACCTTATAAAAATGAGTTAGTAAAAATAAATTCAAAGCCAACTGGAACTGGGGCTGAGGAATGCCTGGGAGTAACAACAGGGTGAACCCTGTCTCTTTTGGGGCCCCATGCTCTGAGTCTAGTCTTCCCCTGAAAAGGCTGATCCCCAGGGACAGGTTTTCGAGGGTTTATGAGGCTCCTCAGGCCACCAGGAGGCAATCAGCCCTGATCATCAAGCAGTGATGCTCACACCGTAGACTTTAAAAACGTAGAATTTAGCAGGAACGTTCCTTGCCGGGGCTGAAACCAGACAAGGCTGTTTGCCTCTTAACCAACTTAACCACGTTCCTCCATCCTTCCTCCTCCTCCCCAGGTCAATTCCTGAGGCATTCTGGGGTTTCATACAGTTATTTTGAGACTGATTCCTAAGAAGGGATGGTAATAGGATCTCCTGTGGGGCCAGAGATGCTGTATTCTCCAGGGTTTGCTATGGGAAGGGAATCACTTCTTTACAAAACATCCTCACCCTGGAAACACTGAGATAGATAATCAGTTAACATGTTATAAAGACGAATAAAATTATAATTTCCTTTACAGAGTACAGACGCTTTCTCTTCCATTACCCTGCTTGATCTTCACACTGACCCCATGAAATAGCCAATGTATATTATCAGCTGTTCAGTAGATGAGGAAACTGAGCTTTGGTCCAAGCCCATGTGGTCAATTTTTAACTGAACCAAGACCAGAAGGAAGGTCTACGGAGTCCTTATTCTCAGATGGTTTTGCCCTGGTGTTTGGGGTGTGCCACATGGGTTTATCTTGCCTCCTTTCTGTCCCCAAAGTCACAGGTTGGCTGTCCAGGGAGGCTCTGCAAAGAAAGAGTTCCAAATGCCCAGCTCCTGGCCTGGCTGGAGGGATGGACAGAAGCTAACTTCTAGAAGCAGCCGCTGGAGAGCAGAGCCTGTGGGTGGCATGGCGCCGGGACCACCACTTGGCTCTACTAGAACACCAGGATGACTGGGAGTGACCAGAAGAGGTCTTGGATGGGGAAGGGCTGGGATGACTGCGGCTGTGGGCACTGCCTCGGGGACAGGGCAGAGGACAGGACCACCACGGGTCTGTGGGTGAAGGGAAACACGGCCCGTGGAAGCATCAGGACAGGCCAGACATAGCCTCACAGGTGGAGCCCCTGGGGAGGTCGGGGAGCTGCTCTGACTGGGAGCCCAGCTAGCAAGCTTCCCTCATGGCCAGCCAGGCAGCCTCACAGATCAGGGAGGCTGGGAAGGCCAGGCAGCTGCCCCAAGCAGCGCGGGCCCCATGGGAGCAGACACGTCCATCTGCGGGGTCCCCAGCCTGGTGCTCAATCACTCTGCATTATTAATAGGCGATGACTAACTGCCTGCCGCTGCAGAGCTGGGACGGGCAGGCGCGAGGGAATCCCAGGGGATGGCACCAGCACAGCCGCCAGGCACACACGCCGAGGCGAGGCGGGGAGCAAAGGGCCCGCCCCAGCTCCTGCCCTGCTCCTGCCCATCACAGCCCAAGACTTGAGGGCCGGCCCCCACTGCTCGCCCCCCCCCCCAGAGCCCTGCCCAGGGTCAAACCTCCACACCGTCCCACAGCCCGCAGCTCACACCAGCGTTCACACGTGTGGAGTCCCCAGCAGAAGCCCACAGACACACAGCACAGTCTCCCACTAACACCCCCTAAATGTCACACCAACATTTACCCACAGTCGCACCCACACACCAACACACACCAGCTGCGTTTACACGGACACCCACACCGACACTCACCGGGACTGAGCCCAACCCAAACAGAGGAGTTTGGCAACACGGAGCCCCACTTCACCCCTCCTGCACCTCCTCCTCTCATCCCCTCACCAGGGAAGGTAACCACCCCGTCAGAGGCCATGCGGGACAGGCAGGGGGACGGAGGTCAGGGGAGATGGGGGGGCGGAAGGAAGACAGTGTGAAACACAGTGTTAGTCAGAACAGCAGAGCGGTGGGGGGAACTGGCCGCTATCCCTCCTGCGGGGAAAAGACCATTCATGCCATGCAAATGTCGGGGGAGACAGAACCACGAACCCTCAAGGCTGAGGAGGGAGGGAGGGGATGTCACCTCTTCCCTGGCAGCCAGCATAGGACAGTGCCCAAACTGGTATGAACTGGTCCCGGGCCGCTCCACATCTCCCAGGGCCATTCCCCCACCTCAAGGAATCTGCCCAGCTGGCTGCCACTGGAGGCTCAGCCCCAGCCCCCCCACTCCCAACTGGAGGGGCCTGTCCAGGAGCTGACAGTGACCAGAGCGTAGCATGTCATGGGATGGTGTTTTCCATGGATTTTCAGGAGACCAAGAAAGAAACTAAATCAAAGAGAAAAAACGAGGGAGCGGGGGAATGGGGGAAAAGGAACAAAATAAAGCAATAGAAATCAGCAGCCTGGCATCGGGGCTGGTCTAACCAGAGCCGATGAACATGGGGCCTGCCCCCGGGTCTCTCTGGCCAGGAATCTGAATTCAGGAGTCAGGGTTAGGGCAGGGACAGGCCAAATTCCTCGATTTCCATTTGTCTTTTGGATTTGAGTTTGGGCCAAAAAAGAAAGAAAAGGGAAAGAGGAAAACTAAAAGAGAGAAGCAAAATCTAAAGATTGTCCAGGACGCCAAAAACAATCGGAAGAGCAAAACAACCAAAACCAAATGGGGAAAGGAACCAACAAAAGAGGGAGAATCGAACAGTTAAAAAAACCCACGGCAAACCAAACGGTAAGACAATTAGAGTGATATCTACCAGATAATGCAGTTTGTTTACCATAGCGTGTCCAATCCCTGCGTGCTTCACCGGAGATATGGGGGAGGGGGTGGGGGGGGTCAAAAAAAACAACAACAACAACAACAAAGACAACAACGAAAGAACAGAACGAAAAGAAAAGATAAATAAAATGACCAACTGTGAAACTCAAGGAAGGAGGAAAAATATATATCCATATATATTTGGTTGGTGGTTCAGACCCTCCCCCTTAGGCTCAGCTAAAACATTTTGTTTAAAGAAAATTAAATTATAATGGGAGGGAGAAATAAAACACACAAAAAAATTAAATCCCTTCTTCTCCCAATCCCCCCTCCCAACCCCCCCTCTGGATTCCTCTGCCCCCCCAACCCCTCCCGGAAGAGCCGGCTGCAGAGAAGGGGAACAGTTAAAGACCTTGGTTAGTAGAGAAGAAAACAACAAAAGAACTGGACCAGGAAAGCAAAGACTTAAAGATGGCCGACATTCCGCAATGAGACAGAAAGGTTAGTTCGGTTTTTCACTCATACCTCACCCCACCTGTCCCTGCCATCCCTTGGTCCCCTGGGTTATAAGCGTGTTAGTAACACACACAGAGTCGGCAACGGGGTTTTCCAACAGAGGGTGAGAGAGGGAAGGCAGGGGGTTAAGAAGCAGACCCAGTTATGCAGTATTAGTAAGTCCTTTCAGCTGAAATGTTAGGGAGTTGAGGGGAAGGAAGGGTAGGGGGACAAGGGATGCGAGAAAGGGATGGGCTATTGACTCAGGTAATGGACAATGGCTTGTTGGCTAACTGGTCAACCAGATGGCCTTCTAGAGAACTGGCCAACTGGCTGACCAGTGACCATATCGAGTTAATGGGTTAACTGGTTGGTGATGGGCCAGCTGGCTGTCAGGCTGGGAGAAGGTGGCCAACGCCCCTAGAGAATCACAGGACTGGCTAGAATGAGAAATTTCATTTGGAGGCAAAGGGAAGAGGTTCCCAAGGAGCATAGGAAGGGATGTAGGGGTCTGCTTTTCCTGGGCAGGGAGGATAGGCAAATCGATCCAGGGAATCATGGAGGGAAGGGGGCAGGTTCTCTTTTATTGTTTCTCTTCCTTGAGAAAAGCAGAGAGATAAAGTTGCCACCAGAACAGAGAAAAGGAAACTTTGCCCTCCATGGGCTGGCAGAAGGCTCATGTTCACGGCATATCTCATTCCTCTCCTTCCTCTCTCCCACTCATCACTGATCCCTCCTTCCTGCCTAATTTGACTTTCCAGAACCCATTTTCCCCCCCTAAAGTTCCCCAGGTTCTTCAAATACCGCACCCTCGGTCCTTTACGCTCCTCTGGGCAGCCACCCATCCTGGAATAAAGTGCCCGCACCACCACCCCTGCAAGACCCTGGAATTGGTAAGGCTTTCCCAGCAGCCCAGCCTCCTTCCATGCACACACACAGACCCCTGAGCCTCCACTCCCCCCAGCCAGCACCAGAAATCCATATCCCCCACACACCACACCATAAAAAGGAACACAGAGGCCCACCCACCTCTAAAACCCCTCACTCCTCCCTAAGCCATAAACCAGCTTCTTCTATCCCAGTCTCTAGAGTCCCCACCCCCATGTGGCCCTGTTTATTTTCTCTTCTCAAGGCTAAAGGCAGAGGCAACAATCACCTTCCCAATAACCCTTGTCATTGTGGAGGAGAAATCAAAGGGACTGAGGCAGCTTCGCAGAGGGTATCAGAAATGGTGGGACACTATTGCTCCATGTCCATTAAACACTAAACTGCACACCCGAGAGTGTGATTTCAAGAAGTATTCTAGGGACAGATCCATTAGTTACAGCATTATTATCACTGGTGGGCGCAGGACTAATTCAGAAAGACAATTAATAAGGGCCTCGTATAATGAAAAATAACAGAATTCTATATTTAGCAGCTAGAAGAAGTGCCGGATAACCAATATCAATTATTAGGGATGCAGAAGTAGTTTACATAACGGGAAGGCAAGAGTCGAATGTCAGGTGCAGTGACCAGTGAGAGGGGCTAACCCACGATACGAGAATTAGTACTGCTGGCTGGTAGGACTGTCGCGAAGTGAAGAGGCCAAACAGTCAGGACAAGGGACAATTAGTTTCAGGGCAGCTAAATCAGTTGCACCCAAAAAGGTAAGAGTTGTCTGATATCCCTGACTAGTTTAGCAATGCAGAAAAAAAAGGCGTTGGGTGGGGGGGGGGGTTGGGGATTAGATGTAAAAATCCAACTACTATTATTCTTTTTGAACTAGAACTGGTTGCAGAGACTAAAATTAAAAAAAAAAAAAAGTTTTCAACTTTCTTGGACAACTTTAATTCTTAACAAGTAGAACAGCGAATTCAGAAACAGGATTGAGAGGAAAGAGAGGTGAGTTCAAAGCCTGGGCCTGCCGCTAATGTCAGGACATCCTGGCTTCCTCTGAAAAATAGCAAGGTTGGAGTAGGTGAGGCCGTGGCAGGTCCAGAACCCAAAACCCAAGGCGACTGTGGCCAAATTAACTAGAATGGAGAGGGTACTGGAAGCCATTCCTGGCGGCCTGTGACACAGCATAGGGAAGGGGTCCACAGCAGCCCGTGCCTTCCGGAATGCCAGGATGCGGAAGACTATGGCCTCCCACTAGCACATGAGTGGTAAAGGCTCTTCCCCACTCTAGAAACAGAGGGTTCCTGGAGTCCAAGAGCACAAGAATGACAGCAAAGGAGGAAGGAAGAAGGCATCAAGTCATGGGGGGGCGGGGGGCTTAGCCATTATATCCAGGGGCAACTCAGCCCCCTCCCTACCTTGAACTCTGGCTGTAGCTCTGACCCCTCAAGAAAGCCAAGACGGGGACTCTACACACAAATCATAAATCACAGAACTCTGGATGAAGGCAACCTTCACAGAGCTTGAGGAAGAGCAGCTCAGGACAGAGAAGAGGCGCTCACTCTACTCACGGATCGCGGGGACCCATTTTTCAGAGAGGTACTCAGAACGCTCAGATGGTTTCGAGATTCGGGAACATCCAAGAATGGCAGATCCACAAGACAAATTACGAATTCGAGCAGCCTTTGCACTTTGCACCAGCGACAACAACCAGGCTCTCCCTGGGAGGCAGGAAAATGGGCGTAGCTTCGAAGTCAGACTGACTTCAGACTTCCAGTCCTACCCTTTCCTAAGCGGATAATGGGGGGGGGGGGGTTGGGTGGCAAGCTCTCTAACCTGTGGAGTCTCGATTTGCTCATTGATAAAATGGGAATATGTCCCACTGCACAGGATGGTTCATGAAAATTAGGTGAGATACAAAAAAGAAAAGAGATTGTCAGTGTCTTCCAAGAAACGCTGTGAAAAGAAGGAACACAGTCCTGAGACAATTCAGAGGGGTGGAGGGAGAGGCTTTCTTTCCTCTGGTTTGTAAGGGAAGAGGAGTTGTTCCCAGGGCATCAGAGGCAGTTCAATATTTGGGTGAAATAGATCGGCTGGGTCCTCATGTCCAAAATCTCACCAACCAGCTTCAAGAAAGCGCCTAAACGAACCACAAAAATGCTTGAAAAAGAGCTACAAATGCACACTAGCTGCTGGTTTTAAGCCCTCAAGAAGGGGACCACCTGGTAGAGAGAAGAAATGAACACGAATATTGACCACGCGGAAGGAATGTGATGACAGGGCGGGAACGCAGTGTCTCATCGGCAGTGTCTCCCCAGGGGGCCTGAGGGGACACGCTGTCCTTGGTTGAGAACCACAGCTCTAGGGATGACAGGAGCCCCCCAAAAAACAGGCAAGGACTCGAAGGGCCTGGTAAGGATGGACTCGGCCACAGACTGGGCCTTGAGTGGGGACAGTGAGTCCAGAGCACAAGCCCGAGGCTGACCTTCTCGGGGATCGTCACAGTGACCAAAACAGGACTGCGCCTCACATGTATGGATGTGGATCCCTCCAGAAACCCTTCCTAAACAGCACTCTCAATCAAAATCTTTGTACAGACACCCTCTTTGGCCCTGAAGGCCTGTATTGGGGTCACCATGACCGGACTCTGCTCTGACCCATCGTAAAAGAGACCAGGGAGGGGGGGAAGGGCGCCTGGGTGGCTCAGTTGGTTAAGTGTCCGACTCTTGATTTCAGCTCAGGTCATGATCCTGAGATCGAGCCCCATGTTGGGATCCGTGCTCAGCTGGAAGTCTGCTTGAGATTCTCTCTCCCTCTCCCTCTGCCCCTCCTCCCACTCAGGTGCACGCTCTCTCTCTCTCTCAAATAAATAAATAAATCTTCAAAAAAAAAAAAAAAAGGCCAGGGGGAAGTGATTTTCAGCAGTTACCAGCCTGAACCCCCGACTCTGGGAGCCCGAGGAAGAGGCCACCGTGGGTCACTGTCTACACTCAGTACTGCTGAGGCCGGACCTCATCCGCCTCCCCTAGTCTCCTCTTGGTGACTCTCAAGCTCCTAGGACTTTTAAGGTCCCTGCTGCTCCCTTGGCACTCGTGTAGCTTTGCTCTGCTCACTTTTAACAGACTTCTCCTGTCTCCTCGGGAGCCGAAGGGCTGGGAGGGCGTGGACTGCCTTTTTTCCCTCTGTACCCATTGTGGATGCACAATACGTTTGTTGACCAGCAACACGTGGATGGGGACCCTGGGCTTGCAGCGTGTTGCCAGAGGTCAGTACCGGGTGACAGCACCGGTCCTGCGGAGGGAAAACCAGCAAGAAGCACCAAAACAAGCCCTCCGCCCCCCAGCAGGCACTGTGTGTATGGCACCTACAAGTAGGACGAATGTATGGGACACACTCAAGTGCGCTCAGACAATAGAGACAACACAGGACCGCCCTCCCACGGGGTCAGAGAACGATGTGATGTGAAGCAAGGCATGGCACCGGGCTTGGTACCCCATGGAGGACGGGGAGCACAGAGAACAGGCCCATAGGTAGGAGCCCCACAGCCACAGCGAGCAGCAGGCTCAGGAGAGAGCAGCAGGATTAGTCACAGAGGCCTCCCAGCAAGGTGGAAGGCGCCAAAGGAGGAGGATTCCCCATTCAGTCATCCCCCAGTGGTGGTGAAGAACAGGTAGGAAGAGTGTGAGGTCAGCCAGGATCCCCACTCCCATGGAGGAGCCCGTCAGGGAGGACGGGGGGAGAAGGAGCATGGCGAGGACTATGAGGAGGAGAGGCAGCGGAAGGCTAGCTGCCGCACAGCTAGAACTAGGAAGTACAGAGAAGGTAACTAGCAAGAGGAGGCCTAACCCAGCAGCGGTTAAGTGCCTCCCGGGACAGAGACAGTCCACGTTTCTGGCAGCACTCAGCCTGCTGGAAATGGAGCTGGATGAGCTTCCCAGCCACTCACTGCGAGAGAAAGCAGTGCATCCAAGAGAAAAGGACCAGCAGAAGCCCGGGCCCCTGGCTCCTGCCTGAGTGAACAGAAAAAGGAGTCAGGAGGTGAAGACAAGCATCACTGGATGCACAGTGGCCCTGCTGGGTTTGAAAAAGTGTCTGGCTGGGACTCTGCTTGAGGCAGGAACTTGCAGGACCGGAACAGGGGGTTGGGAGTGGGGTGTCAAGCAGAAGCCTGGCCAGAGAGATGGCCTCACCCACCGTAGCCACCCTGGGCCTTATAAGTGGCATGGAGGCCACCACGAAGATGGTAGAGCTGATGCCCTCTCCAGGCAGTCCATCTGGGAGCCAGAGCTGAGGAGCCACCGCAGAGATGAATCTCGTCCTTCCTGCAGGGGCTGACCCAAGGGCCTCCTCTGGGCTCCTGCAAGGGGCCCCCGGGGGCCACCGAAAGATCGCCGTGGGCTGCTGGGCCCGCCGGGAAGAGCAAGGAGAAGGAAGTGTGCAGCCCTGAGGAGAGGCAGGGCCAAGCACGCCCTGCAGTCCTGCTCTCCTCACACCTGCCGCACATCGACCCTGCCCGGACCCCATCCCTGCCTCTGCTCTAGAAAGGCCCTGCCTGAGGGCAGGCCGCACTCTGTCCCCACGTGTACATCTGCGCCCTTCCGCCCTAGAATCAGGGTACCCACAGCTACTATGCCAGGCCAGAGCCTTTCCACAGGCTCCCAGGGCCCACCCACCCAGGCTCTACCGCCCTCCTCCCATCTCCCAAATTGCCCTCCTGCCAGGTCACCTGACTTCTTAGCCCGGGGCCCTTGAAACCCTAGCAGCGGCCACCAGTGTGAGCCAGGCCCTTTCCCTTCCCTCAGGCCCCCGCCCCAGGCAGCTCTGCAGACTCCTCTCCACTGGGCTTCCTGTTGCTTGCAGCCTGCCCGCAGCCCCGCGTTCCTGGGCCCTCACACCCCAAGCCTGGAACTTCTCCAGAAGCACACCTCATGGGCCAGGCCCTGAGGCCTCACACCCACAGCGCAGGCTGCCCCCTCGCCACGCTCCCGTCTGCCCCAGCACAGCTGCCCTCCCCCACCCCACCCCCGCCTCCTTCTCGCGCCCCCTACCTGGCGCAGGTTCCGGGTGACCCGGACGTCGTGCCAGGCGTTGTCGTTGAACTTGCCGTTGACGGGTTCCACGAGGGCCTCGAAGGCTCCTGAGCCCAGGTTGATGACCAGCCAGACAGCCCCAGACTTGAGGGACAGGTTGACATAGTCGGCCGACTTGCCCGTGTGCAGCATCAGCCCGTTGCGCTGCAGCGTGCGGAAAGCCAGCGTGATCTCGTCCGTGCTGCTCTGGATTGGGTTGTGTGACAGGTCGTAGCAGAAGAACTCGTTGCCTTTGAAGGTCGCCACGAACTCCTCCTTGCCTGGATGCCGCGGTGTGGGGAAACGGGAGAGGCTGAGTGGGGCTGGGCATGCCAGACCTCCCGCGGCCCCTCCAACGGCCCGGGGCGTGGGTCCTGGGCGCTGGCGGGAGCCCCACAGCCCCCTCTGCAAGCTTCAGGCCCTCTTCCATCCCCCCCCGCCTGTCCACCCTCCTCTCTGGACCCGGACGTCTTGACTGTCAGAAGTCCACTTCGCCCGTGTCCATTTCCAAAGCGGGAGGCTGCTAAGTGGCTCTCACACTGACAACTGACAATTTAGCTGCCACAGGGCCAGGAAAAGCGGACGTTTGCACTCTCTCCTTCCCGGCCAACCCTCCATTGGCCACTCCCCTGAACAAAGGGATGCGGAAGAGCCTCCACCTGCCTTCTCCCTGGAGTACCTCCCCTAAGGCTGGGGCACGAGGGTCTCCTGAGCGCAGCCCGCCTCCCACCCCTGCCCCTTCTCTGGTGATGGTCATTCTCAGTGCCCGGGGCAGTTTCAGGCCTCTTATGGGGGGATGGGAGCAGCAGGCCTGTTAGGCGGCAGGGAACAGAAGAGGAGGATGGGGAACGGTGGGGTGGGGTAAGGCACTGGGAAGACACACAGGAGGACAATGCAGGTGACAGCGATATGCACCGGGGAGCTGTGGGCCACCGGGTGAGGCTTATACAGATGACCGCAGGCCGGCTACCATCCCCAGCCCCATCTTCTACTCCAACCTGAGAGGCGAGTGCAGACGGGCCCTAGGCGGAGAGCCTCTGAGGGGCCCAGAGGGCAGGGGTAGGACCCCTGAAAGCCAGCAGATGGCTGTGGGTCTTGTACGCATGTGCGTGCGTGTGCGTGCATGCGCGTGTGTGTGTGTAAGCACCTGGCACAGGGCTCCCTCCAAGGGCACTTTTCAAGCAGAAGCAAAAAAAGACTGGGAGACGCTAGGGATTTGTAGCGTCTGTAAGTGGGTGACAAGTGACAGGACAACAGCTGTGCAGAGGGACGTTGGGGTCCCAGCCCCACACCTCCACAAGCTAGAGCACACACAGGAGGAAGAGAACGGGACATGGAGTCAGGGCAGAGCAGAGGACCTGGACAATGACAAGGACTCACTTCTCCCCAACACACAGAGCTGCAATGGCTCATCCCTCATGTCACAGGGTGAATGAGGGTGGGGATGGCCGGCCTCAGGCCCTCATGAGCGCAGGGGTTCTCAGTCTAGGCCACCAGGCCCAGGAAGGAGCAGGGCGCAATGCCAGGGCGCACGTACAGCCCTCTGAAGACACCTGTGCCCCTGTGAGCCTGGCCACAGTAGCAAGCACCACGTGTGGGAGCGGCCGCGACCCGGGTGCGCTTCCCGCAGATGCCCCTCCCCGGCACACAACAGCCCTGCTTCTCTCCCTCCGGGCATGCTGCCCATAGACTCCATCCTCACTGCCTCTGGGTGCCAAGGCACCAGCTGCTGCCCCAGAGCCTGGCACCGCACCCACTGCAGCTGGCAAGGCCCGGTTTCCTGAGGCCACGGGGCCGTGAAGCTGGTGGGGGCAGGAGCAACAGGGGACAGTTGGAACCCCACTCTGCCTACCCTCGGGCTCCAGCGAGAAGGGCCAGAAAACAAAGAGGAGACAGGCAGAGGCAGGAAGGGGACGTGGGGAAGAAGGGCCACGCAGAGGGGGACCACAGAGACGGGGAAAGATGGCCATCGGGGGCAGAAGGAACATGGAGCCGGCTCAGAGCTCGGACGGAGCAAGAGGTGACAGAGTGAAGCAGCTGGTTAAAGACAAGCAGCGAGCCGAGGGCGGGCAGGAGAGGGGGACAGAATGGGGCCAGCAAGGAAAGGGGGACAGAGGCCTCTAGGGAATGGAAGCCAAGGCTTTCTCGGGGCCTGGCCATTTCCATAGCAACCAGTCCTGCTGCCCAAGTTCTGGCAGAGCCAGGGGGCTCAAGGACCAGAGAAGGGGACGTGTTTGACCTTGGGTTTGCCACACGTACTAGTCCTTCCCAGAAGCCAGGCCTCCCCTCCTGTTCCCTCACCTTCACTGCAGTCAAAGGAACTATCATTAAAGGGACAGTCAAACAGAAAGAAAGAATAAAGCAATCACGTGAAGAAGTGATGGGGACAGAACAAAAGAGACCAGAGAGGAGGGCCAGGGGCTGGACCACAGCTGCCAAGGCGAAATGAAGAAACACGGCCATTCCTCGATTCCTCTGGGCCCTGCCTGGGATCTCCTAGGAGAGGAGGCAAAGCCAGCCAGGGAGTCGGAGGAGTCTATGCGTTCTCCAATTGCACCAGCGACCCGGATAGGCCCAGAGATGGACAGAGCCTTGGAGCAGCCAGACAGGGTGGGAAAGAATTGGAAGAGAGGGACAGAACGGAGGTGAGCAAATGTGAACAAGACAACCCAAAGACGGTGGGAAGGACAGAGACAGACCCCGAATGGGGAGGAGGGCAGCAGGACCTCAAGGGATTGATGGGGGTCTCTGTGGCCATAAGGATGCCCACCCAGGGTGCTCAGAGGGCCGCAAACCAGACCTGGGAGGAGCCAGACCTAAAGCACCAGGGGGCGCTGTCACCCACCATCTCCAGGAACTACAACTCCCCGCCGTGCCTGAGCGACAATGGTAGCTCCTGATGCCCACCCCCAGCCCACCCCCCACCCCCCACCCCCGCACAGGAAGGGGCGTCAGGGCTGATTCTTGTTCACCTCCCACGGTCAGGGAGTGGGGAGCCCCACAAGTGCCCCCAGTCAAGCTGAACGTGGCTAGAGACCACTTGTCACAGAGCTGTGAGGGACAGAGCAGTGGCCTCCTTTCCGGGCCCAGCTCAAAGCCCTCCTCTGGGAAGGTCTCCAGCCCTCCGTCGCCCCTCCCTACTCTCAAGCACTCCAGCTGTCTGTTCTGCTCATTTGGCACTTACTGCCTAGTAACATCTTGTACTGCTCCCTGGAGAGGAAGTGTGATGTGAGAAAGAAGACCTGGGCACTAATGCTGGCTCTTCCACCAGCCTGGTGACCTTGACCAAGAGGCAAATCTCTAAGCCCCAGCTTTCTCCTCTGGACAAAGGGGCTGACCGTTGACCTACCTCACAGGTTGCTGTGCCATCTAGAAGGAGAACAGACGGGATGGAGCTTCGTAAACTGTAAACTATGCCGCTAATAAATGACTCTTGCACTGGTGTGTAACTTTGTGTGTGTGTGTGTACGTGCGTGCTCTCTCTCTCTCTAAATGAATGAATAAGTTCACTCTTGGACAAAGTCTGCACTTTTCATACACTTTGCATGGACCACGCTTTCTTGTAGTTATTTGTTAGAATGTCAATGAGCCCCTTGAGAACAGAGACCATTCACCCATTTAAAATAAAGTTGCCGAGCACGTGCCCGCAGAAGTGCCAGGAGCTGTGTAAAGCACTGGGGGAGTACAAACAACAACAGCCCACCCCTGCCCTCAGGGGGCTCGGTCTGGGGGGAGGAGGAGGCAAACAGGGGAGTGACAGTAATGATGCAGGATAACGGCGAGGGAGAAAATCGACGCATAGACAAATGCGACAGCGAGCAGCGTGTGGGTTTGCTTGCAGAGTTCCGGGGAGACTTCCGGGGTAGAGGGCCCGGCCGCTTTCTCAAGAGTGGGCTGAGAGAGACACCGAATAGTCGGGAAGAAGGCAGGGATGGCGGAAAGCCAAGCCAACAGCCCAGCACGTACTAGGGAGCAAAGACGGGACTCCGGACGCAATAGCCCCAGGGCTTGGCACCCACTGAGCTCCTTGAGGGTTGCCAAACTGGCCCCCTGAACTCCTTGGGAAAGAGATTCTCTTAAGAGAAGCAGCCTGAGTGCAGAAAAAGTCGCTGAGAACCTACACAGCCCTGAGACGGACCGAAAGCCAGCCGCGGGGGCTCAGGCAAGCATCAGTTTCCCCATCTGTAAACCCAGGGCAACAAGGCCTTCCACAAAGGGCGGTGAAGGCTCATTTAGGGGATGCATACCTCTTATAAAGGCCTCATCTCCTAACCAGAATCTCCCCGGGCTGCTGGTACCTAGCAGGCTTCCAGAATTTGATGGTTAAATGGGGGAGGTACCCCGCTTCTTTACCCTGCTTCCCAGATACTTTCTAAAGACAGGCCTGAACATCTGCCACCAAAAGTCATCTGTGTTCTAGAAAAAGGTCATTAGGACAACTGGGATTTGGGAAAGAAATGGAAGTCTGTGGCCCTTCACACCAGGGCAGGTCCCAGGGACGCAGGCCTTGGACCTCAGAGGGGGGACAAAGGGGCACACCTTTGTTGACTCAGCTGCCCCCCCCAAGGAAGTGCATTTAGCCTGCAAGGGGTGAGGGCTGGGCTCTCTGGGGACCGTGGGGTCACTGACCTTTCGTTGGCTGGTGCACATCGCCGGCTCCTCCTCTCCCGGCCCCCCCCTCGGAGAACAGTAAGGACCCTACTGGAGAAGCAGAATTGGGGGGTCAGGCACAGGGGGCTACCCAGCCAGTCCCACCCCAGCCTTGAGGTGATGGAAGGCCCTCTCCAGGGTAGAGGTCCTGCTTGGAGGTACAGCTGGGGCACGGGGGTGCTATTCTGGGGACTCACTTGCTTCGGGGCCTCTGGGGAAGGAGCCAGATGACAAACCCAACAGGCCCACAGACCCTGTGAGACTCAGCCACCAACTTCTGCCCTCGGCCCAGGGGTGGGGAGACTGCGGGGAGGAGCAGGGGGCTCCCTGCTGGTTCAGGAGCTCCTCCTTCCCAAGAACATGCAAATAGGCCAGCCCTGGGGACCTGCAGGCCCCTAAGCTTCTACTTCCAGATTCTCAGCTCACTCTCCTCCCCACTCTGCGTCTTCTCGCACCTTCTCTGCAGGGCGGGAGTTCATGCTTTTCAACTCCTCCAAAAGCCTGACACAGGCATCCCTCCTCCCAGACCTTCCTGATTCACACACCAAAGGCCTCTTGTGTTCTTGGCCTGTCCTCAAGGCAAACCTGATTCTCCATCTACATCTGGCTCACTCAGTAGTGAGCCTTCTTACTGTCACCTCTGTCCCCTGCTTTCCCAATTAGATCAGATCATGGGGCTTCCCAGGGCCAGGGCCATGGTTTGTGTCTGTTCCTCGCGCCTTCAGCAGGGCTATGCACACCAAGAGAGGTTCTGCCTGACTGGAGCTCGTCATGTATGTAGGGAAGGCCTTTCTCAGGGCTGACTTCCCACTTCCCACCTCCCCCCGCCCCCTCACGCAGCTCATCAACCCTCAGGCCTCCTCTCCAAAGCCCCCGCAGACACATGTTATCACACTGGGTTCCAGGCTGGCTTGAGCTCTCCACACCCCCCACCCACGACAGTGACTCGTGCACTCAGTGCCTGGCTCCCGGGCCCCCACACCTATTGCCAGACCCCACAGGATGGCTTGAGAATGGAGTTTAAACGTCCGTGTCTGGGCCCTTATTCCACCTCAATCCCAAATCCCCACAAGTGAAGCTAGTATCACACCTGAGCTGTGGACCTTTCAGGGGAGGGGGGAAGCGGGGCTCTGGATCCTTTGGGTCTTCATCTATGACCAAGGTGTGCTACCGCCAACAGCCCCAGAACCAGGCATTGAGAGGCAAGAAGGAGGTGAGTGAACCAACCCTGTCCTGACCACCCCCTCAGGACGCCTCCTTTCCCCACAGTTTTTGCCATGATTTCACAACCCTGCAAGAAACCCAGGCCCCTACCTTCCCAGACTTAAATCCATCCCAAATTCCATATCTGAATCTCTCTCCACAGCCCAGTCTTCGTCCTCTAGGCCTCTCCTGCCTATAGGCTAAAGACACCCCCTCCACAGAAGATGAGCCCTGACAGAGGACCGCCCTGGGCTTGGGGAGCAGTGCCTAAGGGTCCAGAATACCTGAGCTCAAGAATCAGGGATGGGGAGACCAGGGAGGGCTCAGCGCTGGGGGGGATCACAGTCAGGATCCCTAGGCTGTCAGGTTTGCTCAACACCGGGCTTTTAAAGATGGTAGGGACTTGGTTGAAGGGAGGCTAAAAATAGAGAAGCAGCCCCAATGGTACCACCGACTAAAGGCCATATAATCACTAACGAGTCACCTCAACTCTCTGGGCCTGAATGTCCTCATCTGTCAAACAGTGTCAAGAGATGTTGGTGAGGGCAGATGGTGGGACAGCTGTGCAAAGGGGGCATCCTGCACCCCAATCCCCTGCCTCTCCCTGCTTCGCTGCCGCTGTGGACAGAGGGGACACCCCGCAGCAGCAGGGGGAGCGTTGCGAGGCTGCCTAGAAGCCTCTTCCTCCAGCCCATGCTTTTCTCTTTGTACTTGGGTCCACAGAAAAGAAAGAATGATCAGAATGAGTGGAAGGAAATAAAACACCACCATGAGAAGGGGAAAAGAAGATACACTACCAGGAAAACGCAAAAGGGTGACTTGGAGACAGCGGCAGGAGTTGCAACATCTCTTGATGTCAGAAACCAAGGTGACATGAGCGCGGATGGAGCGCAGCAGGGAGGGCGGGGGAGGGGAGAGCACAGACTGGGGGCCGGCCCCGCCCCCACCCCAGCACCCCAGTCCCAGAACACGGAGAGACAACAGAGGCAGCGGGCAGGAAGGGCAGGAAGGGCAGGAAGGACAGGAAGGCAGTGGGACAGGTAGGCAGGAAGGCAGGGAGAGGGGGCAGGGAGAGGAACAGAAAATCCAGTTGCAGGTTGGGGGCAATCCAATCCAATCCAATCCAAACCAGAACTTCAAACCATACCTTCGCTGTTTAACGTCAGGTGAGCCGGACCTTGGAAAGGGGAAGGGGAGAAAGAAAGAAAGGGAAAAAAAAAAAAGGAGAAAAAAGAAAGAAAAGGGGAAAGAAACAAAGAAAACACGAGTCATCAAAATCAGCCAGAGAGAGGGGAGAAAAAAGCTTTTGCTGCCACAATTTAAAAACCCTTTTTAACTTGTGACAGGCATCGAGGGGGAAGCCCCCAGCCCCGGAAGCTGAGGAGAGGGGCCCCGATGCCGGAAACAGGGTGGAGGGCACGAGGGGGGACAGAGAGAGAGAGAGTGAGAGAGGGGGGTACCAGAGGGGGTGAGGGGGTACAGGCAGAACCAGAGGAAGGGTTGGGGCAGGGAGTCACTGCAAGGGGAGAGAGGAGATTTTGGTTTCTTTTTTTTCTTCTTGCCGGAAAAAAAAAAGGAAAAGGAGGAGAAGCATGAGGCTGGGAGGGCTGCTTTTTCCTTTTTCTTTTTTTCTTTTTTTTTTTCTTCCGGGAGGCGGAGAGAAAAAAAAACAGTCAACGAGAAAAAACGATTCAGATGGAGGAGAAAATAAAACACGACACAAAAATCAAAGCCACCTGGAGAGAGAGAGAGTGTCCTGTTAGCGCAGGATTAAGTGGACAGGGGGGACCTCCGACCCCACCCCCACCCCCACCCTCACCCCTGTGAGGCTGGCAGAGAAGGTGGAGGGGGGTGTGCGGGGCCTGGGCCTAGAAGGAATCTCCCACCAAAGTGGGCTTTGGAAAGGCATCTGTCCAGCCCCAGTCCTCCCAGCTGCCCACCTCCCCAACAACCTCCATACGGATTGCCGAGCTCCTGGATTCTATGAGGAAAGCGGGGCTCTCGGGAGGACAAAGTTAGAGCAGAAGCAGATAGGAGGATGGGAAATGCTGGAGCAGAGATCCTGAGCTTGGATCCTTCCACAAGGAGGACTAGGAGACTAGGGCCCGCACTCTGGGACAGCAAGAACCAAAGAGGATGGCCAAGGCCTGTGGGCAAGAGGTCTGGCTCTCTGAGAGGTCAGAAGTTCTCTACAGACCCCCTTTCTCTGGTCTGGCCCTCTCTGAGATGAGCCAAAAGCTGAATTTTGAAAATGGAAAACAGAAGTCCTATCTCCAAGACTCAGGGCATGACGGGCTGGGATTTTTTTTCCAGGGTTACCTCGGCCCCTTGAAAAAGCCTTGTCAGTCCTGACCCATGCCTTCCTAAACCTTAGGAGGAAAGACTCTGGCCCAGTGGACCAGCACCCTAGTCCCCAGAGAACACCAGCCACAGAAAGCCCTCCCCCAGAGAGGCTGGCAGCACCAGGTCCCCAGCGAAGCTGAGGTCCCAGGGCTCCCTGACATGACCAGCCAGGCCCTCCCTCTCCCCCCACCCTACATCCCAGGTCTCTAGTCAAAAGGGTGGGCAAGGAACAGCCCTTGGAAACCATCCCAGTGCCGTGGCAATGAGAGGGTGGCCCTAGGGACAAAAAGCCTGGCCAGAGTGGGATTATCAAGGTAAAGGACTCCAGGTGCCTCTGAGACAAAGCAGAGGCCAGGATGCCTGTGCTCCGGGAGGTCAGGAAGGGAGTGGCCAGGGGCCAAAGGCCTGGACCCTGTGGAAGATGTGGGCAGTGGTTCACCTCGCCCCCTTCTCCTCTCTTGGGGGAAAGGCATGCGTCTCCCACCTCTGCGTCTCAGGCCAGTTGGGGGAGGGGACGGCAGCTGCATCAGGATCGAACAGCTCTTGGGAAGACAAAGGTTTTATCCATAAAACAGGGGAGGACCAAGCATTTGGACTGAGTCTTACTCTTTGCTCTGAATGCCCCCCACAAACTTTCCGCAAGGTCTACCAGCATCTTCCAAACCTTCTAAATCCAGGAGCCAGACCTAGAGCCCTAAACCTTCACCCAACTCTTCCAGGCAGAAATAGCCTCGCCTGTAGGCTCCAGCCTTGGAAATCCAGGCCCAGGAGCTGGAGGCCCTAGGACTGGCGCTCTGTCCCCCCAAGGCCTGAGCGGCTGCGTGGGGTAGGAACACTGCGTGGGGTAGGGACGGAGCCAAATCTCTCCCCTCGCAGACCCTTCCGCTGCCCAGCTCCCAGGCAGCTTCATTAGCATGCGGCACTCTCCCTCTGTCACCACGGCAACCAGCTGCTCAGCTCCCTCAGGCGTGACAGCACCAGCCATCTTGGTGAAGGGGAGGTCGGTTCCCTACCCTGTCTTCCCATGGCTCAGGTCAGCCTGGCCTGCAGGTGCGCCCCCTAAAGACTACGCCCCACCCCCCGCCCCACCCCCATCCCCCAGGCCTAAAATCTCTGCTCCTTCCTCGTGCCCAGCCAGCCTGGGGAAGCCCTCCCCACGTCCACCTGTGGCATCAGCCCCTCCTCCCACCCCCTGGAGAAGAGGTTGGCAGTGACGGATGGCATTACCAAGGGTCCTTTCCTCGGGCACTTTATCTGGCTGCTTCTGGGTCTTCTCTCCCTGCTACAAGAGGCTAGGGAGAAAGGAGGAGGGGCAACCAGAATCCCCAAAAGGAGATGTTGTCAGGGGCTAGGGAGCAGGATGGCCGGGTTCCTGGGAGAAAGCTAGGCCTGAGGCACAGCATTGAGGGTCGGGAAAAGAGGGTGAAGGCGGCACGGAGGACTCCAAGATCTCAACTGCAGAGTCCAGAGCATTGTGCCACAGAGGAGGCCCCAGCCCCCACCCCCGGAAACCACTCCCAGTCTCAGTCCCTGCCCTTCTACCAGAAGCCCAAAAGGACCAGCACCGAAAGAAGGAAGTTGGCGACAGGAGACAAGATTGACAGACACACAAGCAGGCACCTCACAGAGAGACGCACAGATGCGTCTCACCCCTGGGTGTGTTACACACACACACCAACACGCAGGCCCAGGCACTGCCCCCTCCAAACCAGCAGGCTACCACGCCACCCCCAAGAAATGGCTCAGCGGTGTCCAGAGGGGCTCATTCCCCACGTGTCCCCAAGCCCGGCTCCCCTTCTTGTCCCCGGCTACCCTGCTTGCTTGGGAAAGCACTGATGGTCCCTCTCCTCTCCCCTCCTGGCTCAGTCACCTCCCCCCAACAGCCCTCCTGCTTTCTTCTGTGGCCTGGCTCTTTCCCCTCCCTGAGTTCCCTCCTTTCTGTCCCGCCCTCCACTTCTTCCTGCCTCTACTTACCCCCCTCCTTCCTCCCATCTCTCTGCCCCCTTCTGCCTTGCCACGAGCCTCTCCCTTCGGGCCCATTCCCCTCCCCTCTCCCTTCCTCCATCTCTCCCTTTGTTCCAGAGGAGACATGACATCAAGAGCAAGTAAAAGTCACATCAGCACTAAATCTTATCTCCAGCCCTCAGAAGGCTGCGTCCACGCAGACACACAGACTCTCTCACGCACACAGAGGTAAACACTGACACACAGAGATGCAGACTAAGATGCAGGCACTCCTACAGAGGCACACAGAGATGTGGCCGCGCCATGGAAGACACGAGGACAGACGTGCACGCACCTGCACACACACTCAGGCGCGAGCACACAAGCTCAGAGGTACAGACGTGCACAAAGGCACACGGACACAACCGAGCCGCTGAGCCCGAGGAACACGTGTGCACACGGATACACACACTCTCTCTCTCTCTCTCTCTCTCACACACACACACACACACACGGATGGGTGCCTGCCCGCCAGGACCAGGGGAACTGAAGCCACCCAAGGAGAAGAGACATCAGTAAGAGACAAGCCAAACCATAGACACCACAAGGAAAAATGGATTCCAGCCCATACTCCAGCCAAAAGCCCTCCCCTTCTTTCTCACCCAGGACTCCCCAACCCTGGGTGCTGTCCCCTGCCCCTCTCATGCCAGGGCCCAGGCCCAGGGAGCTCCCAGCCTAGAGTTGCTGCATCCCTCCCACTCCTACCCTCTTCTTGCTTCTCCAGGAAAAGAACATGGGACAGGTTTGGGGATGGGATCCCACCTCCTGCCCACCTTGCTGCCTGCCTTCTCCCCAGTGGCTGCATGAGCTCCCCTGCAGCCCAGCCTCCACGCGTGGACCAGCCCACTGAGTCTTCCCAGTTTTCCCATCTCCCCGACCTCGTCCAGCCCCAGAGGAAGAAAAGGAGCAGGGCACACCAAAGCGAGAGGGGAAGGTTCGGAGAATGACAGGAGCCCAGAGAGAGCCTGGGGAAAGACAGAGACAGAAAAAGGTCCAGAGACAGAGCCCTGGAGAAAAAGAAAGGTAAAGACAGAAACCAGAGAGAGAGAGAGAAGGCAGACGAAACAGAAGACCGGGAAGGAATGGACAGAGGGACTCCAAAGAGAGGCAGGTTCCTGCCCTAACGCTGGCCCTCGGCCAGGGCCCAAAGAAGAAGCAGACGGCCCCTACCTCCCAGCGCACGTGTCAGTCAGAGCAGAGAAGCTGCCACCCACCTACACCCAAGGACCCGGGGACACGGCCCCCTCACCCTCTGCCTGCATCCTTCAGACCCAGAGCGGATTCACCCAAGCAGCCCCCAGCCCCCGGCTGCATGGCCCTCTTAAGCTCCCTCCACCGGGCTGGGCCAAAGTGTGTCTCCTCACTCACTTCCGGGCACTTCAGATCCTCCAGCCCCATCCCTTCACCCTCACTCTGGTCTCCTCCCTAAAGAAGAGGACATGCCAGGTGGCAGACTGGCCCGTGGAAAGGCCTGCCCTCTGCCCGCCAGTTCTCCCCAGCAAACCAATAAGGAGGGAACAGGCAGCCAAGAGGACCCCCAGACATCCTTCCCCTAGGGGGCCCCCAAGCATGGGCAGGAGAGGGAGCCCTTAGGTGGCCAACGACACCCCCTCACATAGGACCCCGTGGTGATTGATCTACCACCCCAATGACAAAAAAGCATCACTCACCTTCCATGGGGTGCTCCTCTGCAGGCCAGCAAGGTTCAGGAAAGGGCAAGGCAGAGAGAGAGAGGAAAGGAGGGCTGGTTAGTGCACGTACCAAGGACAGGTTCCCAGGGGGGTGAGTTCAAGGTCCCTGAGCCCACCCAGGCCCAGCGGCCACCTGAGCCAAGGCCACACACACAGGGTCACACAGTCCAGGAGGCCCCCCGTTTCATGTTACATTTCAGGAAACTGAGGCCCAGGGCAGGGAAGTGACCCTCAAGGTCACACGGAGAACTGGAGGCAGAGCCGGGAGTGGCAGGCAGGCAGGGTTGGCTCTCCCAGGCACGCTCCTCCCCTGCATTCCACGGTGCCTCGGAGACAGATGGGGACACGCTCACACAGGGCTTACCCGAGACACACTCACACTCGGTGACACACTGACACACATAGGCGCTCAGCGGTCCGGAGACACATGTCATCTCTCACGCAACCCACACTCGAAGCTTTTGCACACACAGACGCAACCACCATCCCCTCCCGGCCCCCAGGGGAGAAAAGCCATCCAAATGCGGTCAGAAGGTCAGAAAGCACAGTTCTGCCTCAAAGTGCCATGTGACGCGCATCCCATCCCAGTCACTTAACCTCTCTGAGCCACCAGTCCCTCCTCTGTAAAAATGAGACAGGCAGACTTGAATGTTTCCCAGGCCCTTCTGGCTCTGGTTCTGTGATTCTAGGACAAGCAGTTGGGGGAGGTGGAGCGCTGCCCCCCAGCTGCAGGGGCCACACTGGGCCCACCCCTAAGTCCCGCCACAGCCTTTGGGTAGCCAGCCCTCCCCTAGGCGGGGCTCGGCCTGGGTCTGGGTCTTGACCTCAATGGGTCTTGACCCCAGTGGGTCAAGAGAGGATGGAGACAGTTCCTTCAAAGAAGCTACAACAACCCAAGCAGGCCAGGCTCTGGTCTGCCCTGGGAGAGGGCCGGGTCACCCCCTTCCCCGAACATTCCTCACGCGCCCACCTACTGGGAGACTTTAGAGGAAGCAAACAGGGGGGCAGAGAAACAGTGCAACCTACAAACGCACAGACCCGATGGGGAAACACACACACGCATGCACATGCATGCACATGCACATGGGCCTGCAGGCCCCAGGATACACACATATACACACAAACAGCCGTTTGGCGCACACTCACGCCCACATGCACGTACTGTCTCTACCTCCAGCATCATTTTGTGTTATTTACTCAGGGGCTCTTAGGGGGTTAGCTCTACTCCAGAAACACACACACTGTCATTTATCAGACCTTATCCCACCTCCTTAATACACACACACAGGCTGAGTGCAGAATCAATACCCACATAGTGATCTAATACCTAATATTAGATGCATACACCACCACCACACCCCACTCTCCCTCGGCCGGCTGAAGACTCCTGCCCTGCGATGAATACAGCCCCCTCTCCTTCTGTCTGTCGATCATCTATCTGCATTTCACGCAAGCCTTTACCTATTACCTGCATCCCCCAAAGCTGTGTCTACAAGGATGTTCTTAAATAAACTGAATCGCATTGCATTTAGGGCAAGGGTTGCTATGCGGACTAGAAAGGGGCCCTCAGGAAAACCCCTGGGCTCTCGCGAGGAGCCTCATGTCAGGACCTCTTTGGCCCCAGTGTGCAAAGGCCCTGGTCAGTCAGCACAATCATCTCTCCAGCACCCGTACAAACAAACAGGCATGGTGATTTCTAAATAATCCAACATGGCTGGTATTTCCAAAAGTATTCCCACCTGCCACAAACGTGGGCCACGCTATACTCAGGAAGGCGCAACAAGCAAGCTTGATTTGCTGGCTGCATGAGCCTTCCCTCTCCTGGCTTCCGAGACACAGCTCCTAGAGACTCACTGACCTCTCCTTCTCTGCTGCTCTTTGCTTTCTGCTGATTCATCTGTGTCCCACACCTACCATCACGGACCCCTCCAGGCTCGGTCCTATGCCCTCCACACTCCTTCCTTCTCCGTGCCCTCCTTGGCGACAGCTCACTTCCGTGGCTTAAGGAATCCCCGACCTGTGTTTGTAGACTGAACCTCTTCCCTTCCCCGGGTACCAGTTGTGTATCCCCAACTGTCTGCTCAGCAATTACTCAGACAGCTTCCCTGACATCCAAACTCCACTACTAAAGCCATGCTAATCTCCACGCCCGCAACCAAGGGCCCATTGCCCTGCATTGGGCAAGGGCACTGCTTTCAACCCACACTTCTGGAGCACCCACGAGGTACCCTCCACTCTGCCAGGCTCAAGAAGCCTTTAGTAGCCAAGTGGCCAGCACCCTACCGACCCTCAACAGGCGTCTCACGCATGACCCTCCCAGCAACGTCATGAGCTTGGTGGTATTACCTACTTCCTGTGGGCAGGGAAGGAAACTTGCCCAGCAGCACAAAATCACCTCTGACTTTGACCACTGGGCTCCTAGCCCACACCCCCACCCTTCACCTATGGTTTCCTGCAAGAGCCTCCTCCTGGTTGTTCTCCCTGCCCATCCCCAACCAAGCTCTCTTCGCACGGGTGCCAGATACACGTGACAAAATACTAATGTGAGCAACACACACACACACACACACTCATGTGCACACACGCACACATGCTCAGAACTTTTCAGTGGTTCAAACTTCTCTTCCATGTTCTCAACCTATGTATCCACCTGCCTTCAGAGAAGCTCTACCTGAGCTTCTCACCCTCAACATGCCCAAGATGGACCTCCTAACCCCTCCCTGTCCTCCCGCCTGCTCTTCCTGGTCAAGGTAGGCATCCAGAAATCAGCCTTACTCTTTTTTCATACCAATCACCAGATCCCGTCAGCCCCACCTTCTAAAACCCTAAAAACTAAACAAAACTCCTAGAAATGCTTTTCGTCCGTCCACCCCTCCCCCACCACGGCCCCAAAGCCAGACCTTCCTCAGATCCTCTCCCTGGAACATGAATAAGCCTCTTTAATGATCTCCCCCTACAGCCAGTCTTTTCCCCTGCAATTCTGAGTCCACACACCACCAAAGTGGTCCAACCAAGTCACGACCCTGCTTAAAACCCTTCAAGACTTCCCAGGATACTCCTCCAGGATACGGTCCGATCTTCTCAGGCAAGCCCACTGGAAATTTGGCCACGCCTCCCTCCAACCTCCTTTCCTAAAACAATCCAGGCTCCAGCCACACCCAACTGCTGTTCATTTCCCTAATGGCCCACGTTTCTGCAAATACCGTTCCCTTGGCTTGAAACACCCTTCCCTATTTCCACTCCTCCCATCCTCAGCTCCCTGAGAAAGCCAGCTCTTGTTTTAAGACCAGGTCAGTATACCTCTGTTTGTGTTCCCAACTGGCCTCCCAGGCAGGGCTAGCCGCCCCTCCTCTGTGCCCACTCTCAATATGTACATTGTATCATTATTTCACTTTATTGTATCTCCAACGCGAATTGCATTTCCATGTCTGCTTCCTGGCTGGACTGTGTGATATCCAAGAGCAAGGACAATGTCTCATTCATCTCTACCTCCAGCTGCTTGCACAGTTCCTGGCTCAGAAAAAGGCATGCCTATGTTTGTTGAATGAATAATCAAAAACACTTCTCACATACTGAGTACTTCGAGTGTGCCTGGCTCTTTCCATGCATTGTTTCCATCCCTTGTCACTACTACCTCGTCAGTGGATGCTGCCATCACTCTCTCGTAGACATAGGGAAACTAAGCCTCATAAAGTGTGAGAAACTTGTCCTGTGTCACACTGCCGGTAAGGGACAGAGTCAAAATCTAAACCCAAATCTGTCTGGCTTTAAAACTTCCCATGGCCTGCATTCTTGGCCAGAAGTCAAGACTTTTAGAAGCTGACCTGACTCTATAGTTCTGATCTTATCTCCCCCAAGGCTCAACCATGTTGGTCTCCTCACCCGTCCCCCACACACCCGACTCACATCTCCTAGACAGCGAGTTTAGGCTGTTTTCCTGGAGGGAAAGCCCCGCCTGTTCCTTCCACAAATCTCACTTAGTCCTCATTCAAGATCTAGCCAAGTCCCACCTCCTCCTTGCAGCCTTCTCTGACCACCGGGGTTAATGATCATAGTCGCCTTTACTGATCATTTAGAATAGTGCCTGGCCCATTGTAAAGGATTTCCATATAACTCATTGAGTCCTTGCAACAACATTTTAACCTCCATGTTGCAGAGTAGGACATTGAAGAACAAAGTGATTAAGTAAATTGCCCAAGTTGACACACACAGCAAGGAGCAAACTCGGATTGGACCCCGGGCAGCCCTTGCTCTTAACCACGCTGCTGTCTGAGGCTTTGCTTGTGAGTATCTGTCTCATCTCTGGGTTCTCACACCAGCCACTCCCTGAACCGCTCTCTTGAGCCCAGAGCCGTCTCTCTCGCAGCAGAATTTTTGTCAGGACCACGGGTATCGGATATTACAGCTGACAGAGTGGTGCCACATACATGACCTCATTTACTCAACTTTCACACACAGAGGTCTTATCCGCCCCACCAGCGGGCATAGATGGTATTGTCTTGCCTAACATGAACTCAGGATTCCAGCAGATTCGTTATCAAGGACAGTGAGGAAGCCCAGAACAAAAGAGAAGAAAACGTTCTGAGAGACCAAAATGAACATCATTGGCAGTGATGCATTAAAAACTGTTATCTCTGGGGTGCCTGGGTGGCTCAGTCATTAAGCGTCTGCCTTCGGCTCAGGTCATGATCCCAGGGTCCTGGGATCGAGCCCCGCATTGGGCTCCCTGCTCTGCGGGAAGCCTGCTTCTCTGTCTCCCGCTCTCCCTGCTTGTGTTCCCTCTTTCGCTGTGTCTCTCTCTGTCAAATAAATAAATAAAACCTTTAAAAAAATAAAAATAAAAATAAAATAAAAACTGTTATCTCCTCACAGGAGAACCTCTCAGACCTCACCCAGAACCCACATACTGGTGGCGACCCACAACCCAACACGCTTGGAAATGCTGATTTCCAAGTTCTCAAACAGAGAGGGGAGGCCGGGGGAGAGATGTGGGCTGCCGCCTGACAACTCCTCCTAAGGACAGAGGTGGAAAAACTCATGAAAAGCTAATAGAAGAACTCCAAATACAGCAGTCAGGCATCATTTCAGGCAGGGACAAATCTCAGTGAAGGAACCACTGTGTGACAGTCCAATACCTAAGGGGAATCACGACATCCTGAGTCATCCGGAAAAGGTTAAATCACTTTCCAAATATTATGCTTAGGGAGGCAGAGAGGTGTGCAACATATCCCAGAAAGATTTCCATCTGAAATGCTTTCAGTGTTGGTGAGTTGTGTATTTTAATGGGATAATGCTCCACTTTCCAGGGTGAGTTTCTCCCCAAGGGCTCCGGAAGACTGCGATTTTACTGATCAATTTCCACTGCCCTCTCCCGGTGCTGGGACAGCTGGCTGGCAGACATAGGAACACCCTCATGGCACACTGGCTTAAGGGAGAAGTTGTGACCCGAAGAATTGGGGGTGGCTATTGGCTTCTGATGAAACGCTGTCCCTAAACACCCCAATAAACCACATGGAAGTAATGCACGGACACAGCTGACCAACTGCCTGAGCTTTGAGAGGCAGCATGGACAAAGGTGGGGTACAACCAGCCCCGGAGTCAGCTCCGGGTTCAGATCCCAGCTCTTCCACCTCAGGCGGTGGCATGAGGATGAAATGAGAGAAAACGTCCAAGGCACAGCAAACGCTCACTAGCTGGGAGGCCCCAGGCTCTCCCCCCTTGACTGTGTGATCTGGTCTCTTTTTGTTCTAACTGTTCCTTCGCTATGTCTGCGGCCACTCCTCTCCAACTGTGGGCTCCTCTGAAGTCTCTTCACCTTCTCCTTGGCCACCTCATCCGATTCCAGAGCTTCAAATATTCTCTCTCCACACATGCCCCCTGGAGTACCCAGGTCTCCATCCGCAGCCCCGCCTTCAATGCAAAGCTCTGGTCTTGCATTTCCAACAGGCTGGGCGCCTCTGTCTAAGAACACCAAGGGATACCACATTTCAACACGTGCATGATCTGTGGCCCGATACTGCTCCCCTCCCACCGCCCTCCCTTTCCTTTCACCCCTCTGCTGCCATGAACCCACCACCACTGTCCTTCCACGCAAACCTGAAACCTCATCACCTCTGCCTCCTCCCTGCCCACCCCCACGCAACAGAGTCCTAGAGCTTCCATCCCAGCATCAGCTCCCGAGCATGTGCTTCTCCTGCTGTGACAAAGGCCACCACCCTTCCTCGCCATTCCCCAAGACCAGCAAGATTCAGGGCCTCAAAATCTCTCTCGTGAACTATCTCCCAAGTGGTTTCTCCACTCCATAACTCTGCTGCCCATAATCCTTCTACACCAGACACCTAGCTTCTGATACATAGCTCTTATTATTCATATATCTGCTCAAAATTCTTCTGTGGCTACATTTCCCAATACTCAGGACACAGCATCCAATAAATGTTGGTTGAATGATTTAAGTCAAAACTCCAAGACCTGGCTTCAGCCTGCTTCTCCTGCATTAGATTCCACTCGTTTCCTTATATTCTTGGTGCCCCCTCTATGGATGGGACATACATGTCCCTCCCTCCCATGCCTTTGCTCTTACCAGTGTCTGTGCATGGAGTGGCCTCCTCAGACCATGCTTATTCATCCATGGACAAGGTCAATCTTCAATAGCATGCCTTTTATTACCAATCCCACTCAACTTGTAAAACTATCCCTTCCTCGAAACACCAATAGCACTCTGCTGGTAATAGTAACTCCCATCTACTCACCACTTATTATGTACCAGACATTCATTTAATTCCCACAACAGACCTGTGAGACAAGCATGCTTATCCCCATTTACAGATAAGGAAAAATTCGTCTGACGCTTAGGCACTCACCTGATGGCACGGACCTAGTGAGTGCAGAAGTCAGATTGAAACGCAGACCTGAGACTCTGGAGTCTGTGGTCTGATCACTAAGCTGCACTGCCTTGCTACATCTCTGGGTATATACCACACCATTTTTTTAAAAGATTTTATTTATTTATTTGTCCGAGAGAGAGCACAAGCCAGGGGAGCAGCAGAGGGAGAAGGAGAAGCAGGCTCCCCGCTGAGCAGGGAGCCCAATGTGGGGCTCAGTCCCAGGACCCTGGGATCATGACTTGGGCTGAAGGCAGATGCTTAACCGACTGAGCCACCCAGGCGTCCCTGTACCATACTATTATTTGTCTTGTTCTTTTGCTGGTGTTTATTGAGCATTGTCTATGTGCCAGATGCTTTTCTAAGCATTTGACACCAATTAGCTGATTTAGCTCCCATAACAACTCCATAAGGTAGGTACTATTATTGCCCCCATTTTCCAGAAAAGGAAACCAGGATGGAGAGAGCTGAAGTCCAGGGTCACTGCCCAGGCAGCCTGGCTGCAGAATCTGTGCTCTTTACCACAGACTGGACTGCTTTTTTATCTGCTTCCCCGATTAAACAGTCAATGCCCAGAGCAGCATCTTATTCATTTCTGACCCCCCTTCAGCCCTCAACACAAGGCCTCGCACAAAGGAGGCCTTGAAAACTACTTACTGAATTCAATGACCAACCAACATAAGAAACATACCTATGAATAACATGCATCTAACTCCCTGCCTACTAGCTTCATACTCCTCTCCCAAGCTAGGTGTACCCCTACCACTCTGTCCTATACATCTGTGCCCCCATTCCACTCGAGGTCTCCTACACACACCTGCACACCCTCTCCCCTGATCACTTTTCAGCCCTTTATCCTCACACATGAGGGACAGGATGAGTTCACATGCAAGTCACTGCACCATTCCCGTGGACTCCATCCCCGCTTTGGCAGATAATTAGCACTGGGTACACACACTCAGTTACTCATACTTAGCTCTCTCTTCAGTTACCTGTGGCCAGACTCTCCCCGCCCCCACCCCCTACCCCCCACTCCCCACCCCCACCCCAGAGAAAAAAGAAGCACATTTCCTAACAGGGAGGTTCTCAGTCAATGGGTAGGCCCAGACCCAGGAAGGCCTGGGGGGGATTCCAAAGCATCCACAAATCCATATGCACACCAGATACTGAAGGCACATTGATATGTCTTGCATGTAAGGCTAAAAAACTTTTTTCTAATGTATATTTGATTAACCACAATGGCAAATGTAACATTGAAGTCATCTAAAAGCTTTCCTGAATTCATAGTAGCTTTGTGTTGTCCCTTTTCACAACGGACAGATATAAAAATAACTCCTATTTGGAAAGGGTACTATGAATTACTGACTTTTTAAAATGCCCACAATCTCAAAAAGTTGAAGCTCACTCAAAGCAGATAATAATGAAATGACAATAACTTCGGGGGGAAACTTGGGGACTCTGGCCCTCAGATCTGTCTCAGGGATGAGAAGCCGGGCCTATTCCCCTTAAAGTTTTCCTCCTCAACCCATATACCCAAGAGTGGAGCTGCATTCTCCTCCTCCTTGGCTGGATGAGAATGTACTAGAAGTGTAATGAGCACAGGATACTACCAAAGCTGCCCAGGAAATAGGAACAAATATCAGGAGAGGGAATGAGGTCATGGGGTGGGGAGAGGGAGGCAAATGAGTAGGGCTGTCACTGTGCCTGTCACCTCCAGATACGATCGGTATTTACAACCCCGTGCCCATCCACAGCACGTATCTGAAAATATACGCCTATTTTCATATACACACACAGCCTTACCCAAGCCTTTATTCTCCCAAATATTTATTAACATCTCTTAATTCATTCTACAAATTTTTATCAAACACCCACTAAGTGGCTAGTACCATATTAGGTACAAGGAATACAGAGAGGAATATCCCTGCCCTTTTATCAGACAAAGCACCACCCCTCCCTCAACAGCTAGCAACACAAACACACACATACACACAGAGGCAATCCTGCCCCAACAACTGTCTGACACCCACCTAATACCCCCTTTCCCTCTTCTTCATGAATCACACACACACACACACACACACACACAATGGGTCAGGTAAGCAACCGTCTCTCCTAGCTCCAACACAGCTAACACAAACATTCATCTCATACACATCCAACACACGCAAATGATACACAAACTGTCCCTCCCGCACACAGGTACTCCAACACATCTCAGACACACAACCACACAACCCGTATTCAGAAGCATGCACCTTATTTGGCTCACTGGGAGCCTCTGGCCAATAAATCCTTGCAGGGAATGGACACAAGGGTCTGGTTGACCAATGTGCTGCTGGCTGCATTTTTCATACACTCAGGCCCAATTCTGCCAGTAAGCCCATGGACCGGCTACTAGAACCTCTCCATAGCTCAAATTCCCTTTCCATCAAGTTAGAAGGGTGGTTCATCCTATTTTCTTAGAAAAGCTTGGAGGGGAAAGGTCATAGAGATCAGAGAATCAAGTTCAAAGTCATGGAAAGAAAGATTCCTCATGGAGTTCCAGTGTCTTACTGAGGTCTCACATTAAGACACACGCACGCGGGTACCTACATATGAGCTCACGCCCTTACACTTGTATACTATTCACTCCCGTAAGCACTGCACTCCCATCTGTAAACACTACTCTATTCAAGCAGACCATTCACACATAATACACACAGTGCCAGACTCACAGCCTCTGCGTGCAAACACACCCAGACACACACTTTCACAGTTTAGGGAGCACCTGAACTCCTTGGAGAAAAGGTGAGAAGGTGTCAGGTTAACTTAATACACCCAGTTCCTGAAGATATATCCCACAACCTTGTACAAATAACCCCACAAAAGCAATCCAAACACCTTCCTTAAGGATTCCTCTACCACAACCACAGATACACAGTCAGAATACTGTGCATCCCAAACCCAGGGCCACACCTGCAGACTCGGCTCCTCCCAGGGCTGTCCACATGCTGGCAGCCAGGAGGACACCCATCCGCAAAGCGGTCCTAGGGCCGCACTAGTCTGAGGGCACACACATGCACCTGCACACACTCCCCAAGGGACTCGACCTCTCGGGGGAGGGGGCAGGCACACACACGGCAGCTAGGTGGCCCACAGCTTCTAGGGGTCTGGGGCAGAGGAAAGCATGCCTGCCGCCACAGACCACGGTCGAAGGAGATGCCCACCCTCGCCCCCAAACTGACGGGGAACGTCTCCCCCCGCCCCACCAGACCAAGGTACAACAGGTGCCTTCAAGTCCCTCCTTTCCCGTCCCCCTGAACCACAGCCCGCAGGGACCGGGGCCTGGCGCCACCCGCGCGACCTGTTCCCTCGTTTCACTCAGCTCCGCCTCTGGAAGCTGGGGAGCTGGTGGAAGCTCTCCCTCCCTGAAACCTCCCTTTCCAGGCACAACCTTGCCATCCCCACTCTCCTTCACCTGCCCTCGCTGCGTGCCCTTCTCCTCACGCCCAGGCCCCCTTCCTCCCGTCGTGCCCCGGCCTCACCAGCCATACTTCCCGCGCTTCACTCTCACCAACTCAGATCGCCGCCCGCAGCAGGCAACACCTGCTCCGCCCGCCTCCGCCCGCCGCGCGCCCGCCTCGCAGGCCCCGCCCACCCCGGCCCCACCCGCAGCCCCTCACGCCCCGCCCCCCGGGCAGACCCCTCCCACTCCCGGCCCTGCACACCGCCCGGCCTTCCAGGCTGCACACACCGTCGGGACTCCTCCCAGGCCCCGGACCTGGCGCCCGCATAGTCCCCGCCCACATGAGCCGCCCCGCACAGATCGAGTCCGCACACTCGCTCACACACCCCCTCACACACCCGACCCACAGGCCCTCAAGCGCCGGGACCCTCGTCCTCCCGCCAGCCCCCCGCCGGACCAGACGATACAGTACTACCCTCAGGTCGCCCCGCACAGGCCACGTCCACACAGGCCACTGGCTAGCCACGCGCCCCCTCTGCTCGGGCGTCCTCACCCGCCCCTCGCAAGGACACGCCTCACGACCCTCGCGTGCTGGTGCACGCTCTCACACGCTCTCATACGGCCTCGCGCCCGAGCCCGCGGGCCGCTGGCTCCACCTCAGGCGCAGGCGGCCGCTCACTCCCGAGCCCAGGCGCCCAGCGGCGGCTCCCCCACCCCACCCCACCCCACCCCGGGGCTCACCTTCGCTGCAGAACTTGCCGCCGAAGCCCGTGTGGCTGCAGTCGCAGCCCACCTCGCCGGGGGCCAGCACGGTGCAGAGGCCGCCGTTGGCACAGGGGTTGCGCGCGGGCGCGCACAGTGGGTCGGCGGCGGCGCCGCGCAGGCCCTGGCTGCCCAGGAGCGCGGGGGGCCGCTCGCCCAGCTTCAGGTTGGCCAGGAGGCCGCGGAAGGGCGGCTCGTACTTGACGGTGCTGAGTGTGAGCGCCGAGAGGCGCACGTCGGGCGGGATGCCGCCCACGAACAGGTCGCTGGCCACCTGCATCTCACGCCGCTTCGAGCGCACCTCGGCCGCGCGGGCCTCGCCGTCCACCGCCAGCGCCGTGCGGCGCGCATCGCGGGTCAGCAGCACCATGTGCCAGCGGTCGTCGGCCACCGGCGTGTCCAGCTGCAGCGTGGCCGGCTCGGCGCACGAGAGCGTGAAGCGCAGCCGCAGGCGCCCGTCCACCAGCAGCAGCTCCAGGAAGTCGCAGTCGCCACCGTCGTCCAGGTAGAGCAGCAGCGCGCGCGTGGCGTTGGTGCGCAGGCTGAAGCTGAGCTCGCCGCTGCTCGCCGCGCCCGCCCAGCGCGCGTAGCGAGCCCACTGCCCGGGGCCGCCGCCGAACTCCAGGCTGCCCGCGCCCGCCGCCAGCGCCAGCAGCAGCAGCAGCAGCAGCAACCGCGGCGACGGCGACGGCGGCCGCCACGGGCTCCCGGCCGCCATGCCTCCGGCGGCCCCGGCCCCGCCCGGCCCCCGGCCCCGCTCAGGCTTCAGAGCCGCGGGCGCATGGGGCGGGGAGGGGGCCGGGCGCCCCCCGCGCCGAGCGGGGCTCCCTCGCCGGCTCACAGTGCCATGGGCCCGGCCGCGGGGCGAGGCGCGGAGGCCCAGGTACCGGCTTCCCCGGGCGGCGGCGGAGGCGGAGGCGCCCCTCCCCCGCTGCGGGCTCCGACGAAAGATGGGGGAGGGATGCCTGCGGGGAAACAGAGAGGAAAGGGTTAATGAGGGGTTCGGAGGAGGGGAGAGGGTTAAGGAGGGGATCATCGGTGCTGACTCCCCCGTCACACCAGCAAGCACCCAAATGTTCCCCTTTAGGACTTGAGGAGCGGGCCCTGACCCGGAGAGGGTCCCAGAGCAAGAGACACCACCACGGACAGTAGGACTGGGGGCCCAGCACTTGCAGAGAGATGGCACTCATTAGGGTAGTTATTAATTTGAGATGTGGACGGGTGGGTAGTAGCATCTTAAAGTTCGGTAGGAGCCCAACCGGGGCGGCCTCACCCTCGCCCCCCCCCCCCGGTCAGGACCAGGGCCAGCTCCTGTGGGTGAGGCCTGGAGATTCTCCACCAGCTGGAGATTCTCCACCAGCCCCTTCCTCTCTGAGCCACCCAACCTCTGTGTGATGCTCCCACCACCAGCCAGCTAGTCGCTGCTCTCTCATCAGCTCCTGATGCTGGATAATGAAGTTGCTAAATAATTCATTGGGATTAATTAAATGCCAATTCGTCAATGGGATCATTGGGTAACCTGGCTGAGAAGGGGGCAAGGGAGAGAAGCCAGCTAGGACCCAGGCATCCAGGCCCCAAACCCTCTCCATCCATGCAAGGACACATGTCTCCAATTCCCCCTAAACAACACTCACCCCTTCCTGGGCCCCAACCCCACTGCTCACCAGGCCAGATCCTTCCTAAACTTAAATGTCTGTCACGCTCAACCTCCAATTCCCAGTCCTCACCCTCAGTCCTGGCCCAATACCTGGGTTCTCTTCACCCTTCAATTCCACCCCCTCCCCATCCAGGGCTGGGGGAGCCACCAGGAGGCAGGCAGGCTTATTTACATAAAATTGCCTTTCTGAAATGATTACCCTTGTAACGGGCTGTCAGAGAGCAATTTATACCCCACACCGGGGAGGGGAATTTGCATCTCGTTAAACTCCAAGTCGTAATTATTTATATCCAACAACCCTCCTGAATATTGCATTGATTTTATTTTGGGGAGGGAGGAAGGGAAGGAGGTGGGGAGAAGCCTGGGAGAGAAGCAGGGCGGGGCCAAAGTTTAGGAAGAGACAAGGAAAGATTGAAGTTGTTGGGGTGGGGGGGTGGAGCACAGGAAAAGTGACAGAGACAGAAGAGTAATGGAGGAGAAAGGTGGCCTGATGGGGAGAAGAGGAAAGAGACGATAGAGAAAATTAATCCAAACAGCATTTGTCAAAGCCCTGGATGCTGGGCATTTTTACAAATGGCATTTTACTTAATCACTCTGAGAAGTCCCGCTATTCCCATTAACCACTGGGGAAGCCCTCATAGAAAGTCTAGGGACTTGCCCAAGGTCACACAGCCCGTCAGCAGGGAACTGGGACTTAGATCCACAGGTGTCAGACTCCAGTCTCTCCACAAAGGATACAAAGGGTAGGGCAGACACGGGTGTAGCTCAGGGCAGTGGGAACCAAAAGGAGAGAAGAGGGGTGAGAGAGAAGGTCGGATGGGTGTAGTTCCTTTCTACATGGGAGAAAGCTGGGGTATGAAGGGAGAGAGAGAAACCTAAGGGCCCCCTAAAAAAAACATAGCAGGGGAGTGAGAAGAGTCAAGGGAAGGCAGGGATGGTTAGAGTGACATGTGTGCCGAAGGAAGAAGGGCCAGAGAAGGTCCCAGGAGAACAGTGGGAGAGTTTGGGGAGCTATTTCCAAGAAACCCTCAAAGCCCAGTTCTCAGGTCCTTCCATCTGGCTTCTTCTGACTGTTGCCCCCACCACCACCAACCCCCCACCCCAGGCCCACAGGCATCAATGGGGACTCAAGTGTCCTGCGTCACTGCCCCTCCAAGGGCTGCCCCTTCCTGAGCAGGGGACAGAGCAGGCAGACAGCCCCCTCTCCCTCCGAACACTGTCCGGGTTATATATAGCTTTACCACTGCCTCTCCTCATTGGGTAATGGAGATAATTAACATGCGCGGGCTAATTAGCCAATCAAATTAAATGCAGCACCTGCTCCCAAGCTGATTGACGCCCTTACCCACACACACATGCACCCCCACCCCAGCCCTGGGCAGGGGAGGGGGACCCTCAGGCTTGGGGGAGGGAAAGGCCAAGCCCCCTCTTCTCCAGAAGGGGCAGGGAGACCCCCAGCGGAGGCACAGGCCGGAAGACCAGAAAAGTGACGTCCTTCCTCCCTCCCCCGCTGGGGTCTCAGTCTCCGACTGGCCCAGCCTCTCTCTGTCTCTCTCCCAAACCCCACCCCCACCTCTGGACACATTTTGGGGAGGGAATTAATTAGCTATCGATTTCCACTAGCAGAGGGAATAGGATTTCGTGCTGCTGTCCACTCACCCCTCAGCTCAGGAAAGGGAGGGGATCAGTTCTCCTGCCCCACCCTGAACCCAATCCCTCTGTCATACTCACATCCCCCACCCTCGAGGGAGCCGGCAGAGGGCTTCTTACTGAAAAAGCCTCGGGGCTGGGTCTCCCTTGTTCAGGAGGCTGGCAGAGCACAGATCGAGTGAAGGTTGGTGAGGAGGCCTCCAGAGGTTGGGGAGGTAGATGCCTGCGTCCTAGGAGCCAGAAGGAATTTACCTGGAGGCCAGTGGGGGTGGGGGAGGCAAAGTGCGTGAGAGTCCAGGAGGGGGTGACTCCACAGGGCAGTGTGTGCCAAGCTGTGGAGGGAGAGTGTGGGAAGGGAGCGGGTACTGTGCTGGGAGGCAGCTGTGGCGGCAGAGACTGGGCTTGTGCGGTGTCTCCTGGGAGGGGCGAGGGCAGGGTCTGGGAACCAGGGCCCCTCAAGACTCATTACTCATTCTCCCCACAGCCCACAGCTCCGCAGCCCAGGCCAGCCTGGCTCGGTGCCGGGCACAGGGGCTGCCGGCCTGGCCAGGAGGAAGCCCTAACCCTCCCCCGGTCCTCTCTCCAGGGACCTGGAGACCCTTTGGGCAGCTGCAGGCTTGTGAGACAGAGATGGCCCCAAGAAGACTGTGTGCTAAGTGGACACCTGGGTCCCTTCCACCCCACCCCACCTCACCCCACAGTTCCCCGGGAAACCTGCTGCTCTTCCCCTCCCCGGGACTAAGCTTCTGCTGACCCAGCCTCCAGCCCACCCTTCCTGCCAGGACGCAGGGCGTTCCTGCAAACCTAGGACCCACTAACCTTCCTCTACTCCTGGCACACAGCTCTCTGGGCTCAATCTCCTTGCCATGGGCCAGGCCCATCGCCTTGCACAACTACGTCAAGTAAATGGTTCCCCTGGAGTTGTACAAGGCAATGGCCCCTCCCCCACTGGAAGCCCCCTGCCCCCACCGTCCAGGCACTGCTCCCCAAGACCCACTCTTCTTCTCCAGTGCCCACTGTCAGTGCAGGGACACTGGCCAGAGCAGCCTCGGGATATCCTGTCTGCTGACTGACGTCAGTGTAGTGCACACAGCCAGCCACTGCTGGCCCCCCGACCACTGTTCCTGGGGGACCTGACCTCTCCCATGTTCCCCAGGACTCTGCACCCAGTCAGCCTCCTAGCACCTCCTACCCACAGATGGCCTCTGCAACCTTGAGCCAATGGGGAGGGGAGCTGCGTGGGGAGGGGGTGTGGGGTGACTCGGCCACTCTGAGGACCTGACTTACTCTCTCGCCCACTGAGCCCTGTCCCACAGACTCTTTCTAGGTCTTCCTAGGCTGACAGCCGCCTTCTCGTCTCCCACGGCCAGGCCAGGCCAGTGCCACGGCGGCACGTGGACTGCAACTTCTGGACTCCCCAGTGCACGCCCGGCGCCTGGCTGGACCACCACACGCACTGTCTCAGTTTCAGGAGTTTGATGAGCCCACTCATCACCCCAGGCTTACAGACAAGCAACCTGAGCTTAGCATGATAAACCCATCTGCCCAAGTGCGAGTGCAGGTAAGGGGTCTGCTCGCTCCAACGCCTGGGGCCTTCCTGCCACCTTGCCCGGGCCACAGGCCACAGGGAGGTGTCGAGCTCAGAGCCCACCTTTCTCTGATCTGGCCTTCACAGGGGGTCACTGCCCTCTACAGACAACCCAGACTTAATCGGCCCCTGGAACTGAAAACCACAGAACTCAGAGCTCATGGAGTTCAACCCTCTTGCTTTTTCTGAGGTGGGAACTGAGTCCCAGAGAGGGGCAGTGACTGACCCAGGGCCACATGGCAGAGCAAGACTAAAACAAAGGTCACTGGCCTTCCATTCTAGACGCTTCCCCCTGTACCCACCGTTCCAGACCTGGGCCTTCTGCCTGACCAAAAGCCTCAGCACCCCCACGCCCCCGGGGCAACCTGAGCGAACGGTTGCAAATTCCACGGATGCAAATTCCGGGAGGAGAGCTAGTCCATGCCTACTCTGGCAGAGCCCCTGGCCAGGGGCCTTCTCCCCACATCCACCCACCCCCATCTCGGGCCACCTCGATACCACACGCACCCGTGCACGCACACACACCTCCAGCCATGGGAACGCCAGCCTCCCTCTGGCTTTCTTCGCCTCACGCCAGCTGGGAGTGTGACAGCAGGGGCCTCCCCCAGGCGCCGGCGAGGAAGAGCTGGGTTTACACACATTCTGGTGGCCCCAGAAGGCAGCCCATGGACAGGTGGGAGAAGTGCGTGTTAGGGGGAGGGAGATTTTGGCTCGAGCTAAAGAGAGGCTTGCTGGCAATTTAAAGCCTCCAACAGTGGAGTAGGCTGCCTCCGGGGGGGTGGTGAGTTCCCCTTCTGTGGAGGTGTGTGAGCTGAGCAGGATGACTACTGCTCAGAGTAGCTCAGGAGGGGGGCCCTTGAATCCCATGGGAGGGGACATCACACTACTTGAGCCCTAAGGTCCCTTTCAGTCCCAATGTGTTTTTTTGGAGGGTCCCCTCTCCTCCGTGAAACCACAGGCAGGCTTGGTGGGCTGCAAACAGTTCTGACCTCCCTCCTCTGCTCCCTCCTTCCAGCCCTGATGACTTTTTTGGGGAGACCTAGAGCGTGTCCGCATCTGGCCACCCCTCAGGAGTGGGCAAAAACAAAGCAGTGATCGGAGGCACTAACTCCGGAGCCTGGGTTCAAATACCAGAGCTACCCCTTTCTGGCTGTGTGACTTTGGGCAAATCACTTAGCCCCTCTGGGCCTCAGTTTCCTTACGTGTAAAATAGAGGTAATACTGGTGTTGTCAAAATTAAGAGTTAATATATGTAAAGCACTTTATAACAGTGCCTGGCATAGCCTAAAGTATGTGTTGTGTTAATGATTACATTTAAAACTCCTCATCTCCAAATCTTGCAATTTGCAAAACTCCACGTGTCCCATGTTTCCTTTGATTCCACCAGGGCCCGGTGAGAGAAGCAATCAAGGCAGGTCTTATCACCGCCCCCTTTTGCAGATGGGGAAACACACTCAGAGAGGAAAAGGGGCCCCCCAAGGTCACAGAGCTTGGAGGTTGCAGAGCTGGGACTCAAATTTTGCCCCCTGGGCCCTCCCCAATTCTGCTGGACACCTCCTCCTGCCTAGGAAGGTGGGAGAAGGTCTAAAGACCAGAGGGAGTCCCATAGCAGCACCGCTGGAAGTGAGGGCAACCTGAGTGTGTACATGGCGGCCCCCTGAGCAGGTCTCTGTGTACCTGGAGAGAAGCATGCGGGGGGCTGGGCACAAGAGGCGGCACCTCGAGGCGTGCATGATGAGGCTGTCGTCAGGTGTGGGGCTGAGGAGTTGGGTGGGCTGGGGACGGAGGTGCAATTGAATGACTCGGCAAAGTGGGGGCTGGAGCACAAGTGCCTAGGAGCTTGGGGGCAGACAGTGAGAGCGGTGAGCTCACCCCTATGCCCGTCCCTGAGCTGTGCACAGCTGGGGGATGCCGACCTGGGTGGGCACACCCCAGTGATGCAGGGGGACAGATGGTTTCCAGGGGCAGCCTTGTGAGTAAGCATGAGGTACCTGGGACTGTTCCCATGACAGGTGTGCGCACACGTGTGTGTGGAAGGTTGTGATCATGAGGAAAAGAGCTGCCACTTGCCAGAGGCTCGCTCCATTCCTGACAAATACACGACGTAGAGTTGAGAGCATTTAGCCCAGAGCCGGGCCCACAGTAGGAACGCGATGCGTACAATTGTTACTGTCACTGGCAGCTCATGGAGTCCTTGCAGGAACCCCAGGAGGTAGGTACGAGGACCCCCATTTTACAGATGAGGAACTGAGGCTCACTGAGGGGCAGAGCTGAGCCCACATGGCGCCCCCATGGTGGTGGCAAGAAGGCTTTGTAAATGATCAGGTGCCATGCAGATGCTGGATTATCTGTTGAGTGAGTCTCTGAGCCCCACGGGCCTGCCGGTGTGGATGGAGCCAGGCGGGGAGCCGCCCCAACAGATGGAGCAGCAGGGTAGGTGGCGTGTGAGACACATGGTCGGCGTCCCCCTGGGAGCTGAGCTCAGAGCTGGGATGAATGGACAGCGTGGCTCCAGCGTCAGGCAGGGGTAGGGCCCCCAAGGATTAGTGCCGAGGGGGGGGCCTAGAAATGGGAGTTTCTGGGGAAGGCCAGGTGTAGCTAGTGACGGGGAGGGACTGTGGTCGTGGTCAGGAGGGGTAGGAGGGCCTGGGGCTTGGGGGGGCTCTCGCAGGGCACAAAGATATGAGAGTGAACGAGAGCGAATGAAAGTGGGGGAGAAGTTAGGGGGTGAGCCAGGGCATAAAGGGTGTTGGCAAACACGAGTGTGTGCCAGGGTGCACACACACACAAAGGCCTGAGGCAACGTGGTGCCATGACACATCGTGATGCCGACTGGGGCTGGGGGTGTCCGGGAGGGTGTGTTCCGGAGGCGAGGGTGTGTATGGAGGAGCGCAAGTGTGCTGACTTGACCCTGGCTCCTGGGGACGTGAATGGGTGGGTGGGGAGCTGTGTGTGTGTGTGTGTGTGTGTGTGTGAGGGTGAGGGCTGACAGTGCGGAGCTGGGGCTGGGGCTCCGGGGGCAGGTGGGGGCCATGCGTGTGTCGTGTACATGAGCGCAGGGCACCTGGGGGAGGTCTCTGAGGCAGGCAGCGAGGTGGCAGTCTCCGGGCGGGGAGTGTAGGCGTGTGCTGCCGGGAGGTGTGCTGTGTATGCATGTGTGTGTGCCTGTGTAGGTGTGTGTCTGGGTGGGCGCCACCGAGTGTATGTATCAGTGTCAGGTTGTCTGTGTCACTGTCAAGGGCGGGCAGGAGGGAGTAGCTGGACTGGGGCAGAGACTGCGAGCTTCCCAGAGAGCTCCCTAACAGCCCCTCCAGAGCCCAGCGCCAGCCTCTCAGGAGCCCGCAGTGTGGATTCAGCCCAGGCCAAGAAGCCAGGACAGAGCCCCGACTCCTGGAGAGAGCTTCCCGGCCACCCGGTGACCACCGGCCCCTGCCTATCGGTCAGTTCCACCCACCCCTGTGGATCTGAGGACAGGATGGGTCTGAGAACACTTCCTCCAGCGGGAATGAAGGAACCCCCGGCTAGACCCTTCTCCCCTGCCCTCAGGAAGATCCGACCCAGCCTCAGATGCCAGCATCCCCGAGGCATCCCTGGAAGCAGGAGGACTTAGGGACTGGAGTGGCTGAAGCACCCACAAAACAGAAGGCCTCACGATTAACAGACCAGCCGACCTCCTTCCACTCTTTCTTCCCTCTGTCTCCTTTCTCTTTCTACTTCTCTGGCAGAAGATAGAGAATGCAAAGCCCTAAAGTCCCCCAGAAGGAATACCCAGACACAAGGCAGGTGGACAGAGGGAGGGGGGAGGGAGTGGAAGGTCCTCCCCCACCCCACCCCCAACACACACAAAACCAGAGGTGTATGGAAACCCCCAAAGCTGTGGAGAGGACTGGATGCCCAAACCCAGCCCCTAAGGTTTATTCCATCCCTCCAGGTCTGGACGACTAGCCCCGTCACCTCCAGGCACCAAGAAACAATCCTTTCCCAGCCCTCGCTCATTCAATAAGGCACCAAATGCCTTCACCCAGGACTCAGGTAGGGGTTGAGAGTAAAGAAGACAACCGCCCCCCGAAAAGCCAATTTTGCCTCCAAGGGCCCATCGAGGGTTCAAGGGCTCACACCCAGCCCAAAGAACCCAGGGCAGATGGCTCCTTCAGCTGGGGGAGAGGCTGGGACATGAGAAATTGTCCCCTCCTCTTTGGGGGTGGGGGAGCAAGCCCAGGGCCCTGCAGCTGCCTCTCCCTGCAGCACTCTCTGACCATAACCCTGTCGCCGCCCCCAGCGCATTCCCATCCCAGCACAGCCCCCTCCTACTGATTTCCCAGTCTCCCTCTCCATCGCCCCCAACCTTCCCCCGCAAGCTTCCGCTCCTCTCCCTCAGGCCCCCCATCTTTCCCGGCTCTCCACAAGCACAGACCCATCTCTGCCTCAAGCACCTTGGCACCTTCCCCTCCGCTCCCTCCCAATAACCTCCTCTCCCCTTGGCTCCCATCCCCCAGTAAAGCCTGGTCCTCAGTGGTGCCCCCCAGTATGAAGCCCTTGGCCTGGCCCCTGCTCCTTCCTTGCCTCTCCACTTCTCTCTTTCCCCTCTCCAGCGCCCTCTCCTTCTCCCACCAAGCCCAGTTCCTCGCTGGTTTCTCCCCTGCAGACCCTTCAGAGCACAACAGCTTCCCAGCCCCTCTGGATGAACACTGCTTCCAGCCCTTGGGGCTAGCACAGACTGGGGACCCCCCTTCAGAGCCTCCCTCCCAGCCCTCCGGATGCCCCTCCTTCTCGGCCCATCCCCTCCCCCAACGACCCTCCCTCCCACCCCTCCCCATTCACCCCTGCTCAGGACCTGTGCCCCTTCCACAGGGAGCCTCCGACCCCCAACCCCCTCCCCAGCCACTTAGCCTCCTCGCTGTCACCCAGCCAGCCCTCTCAGCGCGGCAGCGCCCCCGCCCCCCAATCCATCCTTCCTGCCTCCCCCGCCCCTCCGATCGCTCCCCTCCCCCGATCCGCTCCCGCCCCCCGCCCGTCTCCGCCGCAGCCCCCCCCCGTACCTGGTTCTGGGGGCGCCAGGAGCTGGAGGGTGGGGATCAGAGCCCCAAGGCCGCCCCGTCTCCAGCGGGTGGCAGAGCCGGGGCCAGCGGTGTCGGCCGCCTCGCGCCTCTCTCGCTCCCCGCCGCGTCCCCTCCCGCCGGCTCGTCCGCCCGCCCGCCCCGCCGCGGTGCCGCTCGGAGGAGGATGCTCTGCGAGTCAGGGCGGCTGCTCCCGCCGCCGCATCCCTGCAACACCGACTGACGGCAGCATCAGCACCAGTGCCCGCCCCCCAGACACGAGCATTGGGCCACGCTGCGCTAACGGACGAGCGGCGCAGCCAATGCGAAGGCGCAGAAGCCGCCAGTCCCGCTGCTCCACGGGCCCACCTCCCTCCCCTGCCGGGGACCCAGGCGTCCCGGCCCCAGGGCATCCGAGCTCTTCCCCGCCTGTCGCGGTCCTTGGCCCTGGCGCCCAGGCTCCCAACCAGGCAGACCCCCAACTCAGCCCCAATGTCTTTTCCGGCAACCCAGACACCCTAACCTCTCCCGTATTGGGTCGGGTTCTCGGGTCCCGCGTCCCTCGGCCGACGGCCCCGTGTGGCAGCGCCCAGGACTGAGACGTGCCCAAGGAGAGGCTCTGGGCCCCGACTTGGGGCACCGAGGGAACAGGACCAGTGAGGGGGCTCGGGCCGCAGCGCCCTCTACTGGTTACGCCCAGGGACGGGCCCGGGCTGCCGGGAGCCTAGGGAAGGAGGACCTGCCCGAGGCCGCGGGGGGATCTTTCCAGCCCCTAGCCTGGCCTCCGCCTCCCACCGCCCGAGGGCGCCCTGGCTTCCCTTAGAACTGAGGCGTGAGGGTCTCAGCTGGGATAAGGAAGGAGGCAGTGGGGGAGGGAAAGGCAGCGATGATGGCGAGGTAGACCTAAGGGCTTGGGGTTTCCCAGCCCTGCCTGATGGGAATCCGAGTTTGAAGCCTGGTTCCCAGTCCTGCTGCTACCCCCCCGTCCAGAGTTCCGGGCAGGACTGGGGGCAGAGGTGAGGCTGCACTTTGCCTGGATCTCTTAAGGAATCCGGTCTTCTGTTCTCCTCACCCTCCCCCCCCCCCCGCCCCAACCAGGAGTTTCAGAGTGAGCCTGGCGCTGGGTGGAGGCCTTCTCCGTGAGGACACCCTAACTGTGCGCGTGTATGAGTGTGGGAGGAAGGGGACACCCCTTCCCTCCCTCAGCCAATCAAAGATGGACCTGGCACCTAGTGTGTGTACCACAAAGTTGGACCCTGGGCTTCTGAATGAGGCTGTGTGTGTGTGTACCAGACCATTCTGCCACCTCACCCAGAACCCTGATCTCTGTCGCAGGGTCCGTGATTTGCATAGCCCGTAGTAGGTAGTGCTTCTTTAGCCAGAGGCAACATGCAAGAACACTCACCTTCCACTACTAATGCATGCACGGGCACCCAGGGGCACACTCTCACAGCCATGCCCACCTATCCATGTGCACACAGGCATTCCCAAAGAGACACCCAGGGACAGTTGCAGAAATGCCCCACCGGGGCAAGATACCCACAGGAAGCACATGCTTGCCCAAGAACATACACCTACACATACAAACTTGAGCACACAAGTGCCCGCACACTTAGAGGTAAATGCACGCCCAGGGGAATAGGTGCACACAGAGGACTTGCTCACAGGGTCATTCTGTCCCCGTGAAGCACTTCGCACAGGAGTGGCCAATTACCGAGTAGATGGGCGGGGATCCCCACCCACAAAGTGGTCTTCCTCTCCAGACTGCGTGGGGGAGGAGGGGACCCAGACTGCAAGGGGCGTTTCCTAGAGGTCTGGAAGAGCGATCCCTAAGCCAGGTCCCAGACTCGAGGCCCACTCTGACCTTGGAAAGACCCTCAGCCTGGCCACCAAGGCCACTAGAGGAGCCAGAGAATGGGAACTGCTGAGTCAGGGACTGTAGATGTGAAATAGCCTCTCTGACCCCACAGCCCACTGCCCCACCCATCCCCCACTGCTCACACACACACACACACACACACACAAACATACACACACATACACAGACACAGACTTGCCCAGCCAGACACCAGGGCATGGAGAGACAGGCAGACAGGTGCAGTGACTCAGAGACTCTCTCAGACCCTTTTAGATGGGTGTAAAAAGGGATAGGAGGAGGACAGGGGCAGGGAGAGATGTAAGAGTGAGCATCTGTCTCCTGTCCCTACCCCCAGCTCCCTGGGCCACCTTTGCCCATCAAGGGCAGGAAAGGTCACCTGGCAGCTGCTTCACCTCCTGCCCCTCCTCCCAGGTACAGGAATGTCTCCCCCCAAGGTCCAAGGTTCAGACTACCCATCGTAGTTGGGACCCACCACCTCCAGACAACCCCCCCCAAAAAAGGCACCCACTCAGTGTGGCCCTTCTCCCAGGCACAGTCCAGCAGGGACACACAGTAGGGGGAAATGCAGCAAATAGAGCGTGTGCGTCTGTGCACACAAACACATGCGCACACACACACACACACACACACACAATGTGAAGGCTCATACACCACATTCACACAGGCAACCATGAAATGACAGTCCCACGTTACACTCCCGGGGCAGGGCAGACCTGAGCCCATGTCTGCATTCACACACACACACTGGGAAGAGGCCAGGCTGGGGCTGAAGGCTGCAGGGAGGGGAGCCGACCAGGCTGCAGGGATGGAGGCAGCGCGGGAGGCGGGCGGCACAGGGAGCGAGCTGCTCTTCACAACACAATCGCCGTCTGTTGTTATAGCAACTCAGCCCCCAAATCGTGAAACGGATATTACAGCCTTCAGAGGGGGAAGGGCAGGAGGGGGCTGAGGACGCTAGTGCGAGGGACCCGATGGGGGACAGGACTGGGGGCCTGGGAGAGGGCAGTGCTGCAGCTGAGAAGTAACAGGATGGGGGGAGGAGGTGACCTCAATGAGGAGTGGGCCAGGAGTAGGGTGTCAAGGGGAGAGGTGCGCATGGGGTCAGGGGACCCTGAAGGAGGGGCTGAGGCCATTGCTTTGCAGGTAGCAATTGGGGTGCTCAAGCCTCCACCCCCAGGACAACCCACAGCTGCTGGAGGATACACCCCAGGTTGGGGGCTGAGGAGGTAACTCCCCCACTCTCCCGGGGGCTGCTTGGAGCCTGGCCCAGCTTCAGAATCTTTAGAAGACCCCCAGTCCACCCTCTTCACCCAGACCAGCCTAGAAGTGGTCTTAGCCTTCCTCAGGTAGCGGTGACCCCCAAAACCTCCGTGCTGCAAACTCAGGAGGGAAGAGCTGGGCTGGGAGAGGCCAGAGGAGGCTTGAGAACAGGATCAATATGCATTTCCTCTGGAAGTGGCCGTCCTTCCGGCTGGCAGCAGCACCGGGCCAGGAGGCTGCAAGCTCAAGGAGTACACCCCCCACCCTGAAGCATGCAAGCCCAGCAGGGGCTACTGGGGCCTAGGCTGCCCGGGGCCCCACCCCTTCCCCTCCCCCTCGGCCAGCACTCTGGGCTGCCCTCTCTCCCCCATGATTCCCTGCAGTGAGGTCCCCATTGCTGGAAGGATTCAAGCTGGGGCTGAAAAGCCACCTGTCAAGCAAGGGAATTTCGGCTATGGGCTGAAGGCTATGGTTATACATGACCACTGGGCCCAGCAATTCTGGGAGCAAAGAAGCACAAGCTTCAAGTTTTAGACACCCAAGATTCTGGACTCCTGGAGATTCTAGACCCTTCCCCAAATTGTTATATTACAAGGTTTTTTGGTTCTACAGTTCTAGCTCCCAATTCTAGTCCCCCTACAATTCCCAACACATGAGATTCCAGACTTCCCAAGATTCTCTGACTACAGAGTTCTAGACTCCAAGACTCTAGTCCCTATGATTACAGTTCTCGGCTCCCGCACCCCATCCCACCACCACCCCCACCCCCCCACCCCCGTGAAGATTCTAGACTCTGATGGTCTAGGTTAATTACATGGGCCTTTTTATTCCATCTGGAAAATACAAATATTCACAAGAGTCTGTACAACCTTAGGGACGCCAGCCCTGGCCCAACCCTCAGTTGCATGCCACCCTCACACCCCGCCCCCCAGCCCCAGCCTGCTGCCCCAGCACCCCAGGCTTTCTGCTCTGGTCCAAGTCTTTTCTCCAAGGCAGATATGAGTGCTTGATCCAGTCACAGCTGGGAAGGAGAAAAAACAACAACAACAAAATAGAGGTTGTAAGGAAGACCCTCCCCAAAAAAGTAGGAGTCCACCTGGCCTGGGCCATTTGGACAGAGCACCTGTTTCCCGATCCTGCCCCCCCCCCCGCCCCCATGCCCCAGCCCTCAGTGGCACAGGCTGTGGAGGGACGACTCACCATCCATTACAAGTGGATGTCGAATACGCCATCCTCCACTCCCTGCACCTCCTCTTCTCGGATCTCTGCAGGGAAGTGGGGGGGGGGGTCACAGGAACAACACCTGGGTCATCGTGCCTTTGGCAGCCCTTCCCCCACTCACACGAGGCACCCCACCCCATCCCGGAAGCAGGCCCATCCACCAAAAATCAATTCACCAAATGACCAATTGGCCCCATTTTTGAGGCTCTTTCTCTAAGTTTTCATTCCGCTGCAGCTTTTTCACAGCCACAGATTTGTCAGTGCAGTTTGCTTAAAATGTCAATTTTGTGTGTGTTTCACATTAGACCCCCAGTACTTCTGGAAGGCTCAATGCAAATGGTTTCGTCTTTTCTATTTTTGAGGACTTATGCCTGATGCCTGCCTCTATTTTTGAGGACTTACGCCAATCCAAACGGTTGTGGTCAACTGCCTTAGACCCCCGTTTAACGTGGTTGCTCAGACTTTTCTTGGCAAAATAATCATTGGGGGAATTGTCATTCAGCAAACTGACCCTAAAGCCACCAGAGACCCCAAGAGAGCCGCCAAAGATGTTCAGGGCAAGGGACTTTTCTCAGAATGGTGTCCAGAGCAGCCAAAAAGGGAAATACAGGCAAATGGCTCACACAACTCTCTCTACAATCCATTGTCAATCCTCCTAACAAAATAAGAGTGTGACTGGAATTTTTTTTTTTTTTAATGCCCAACATAGGGTTTGAACTCACTACCCTGAGATCAAGAGTCACATGCTCTACAACTAAGCCAGCCAGGTGCTCCTGTGACTGAAATCTTGAAACCTCTTTCACTTTTACTCTTCTTTATGTATTAGCCTCTCTTAGCTTCAGAAAATAAAGGGTTCCCAAGCCACCTTCTGGCCCCCTTACCTGTTCAACCCTTCTTTATCGCCCCACCAAAATAATAGAATTACAAACTCTGGAATGGTTTCCATCCTGGATAAGCTAATACTTTGCCAGAATGGCCCTGCCTTCCTCCCTTCAGAGACCAAAACAGAATGAGATCCCCTCTTACCTGGAGGCCGGGAGCCTCGCCTACCGGGGCGGGGCAGGGAGAAGCTGAAGGCCCGATGATGGGTGTGTGTGGGTGAGGGTGAGGGTGCAGAACCCTCCAGACTCACACTCTGGGCCCGGCGCCGGCACTCAACTGACAGACGGTCTCTACACTGCTTGTGGCAGTTCACACCACAGGCTGGGGGAGGCAGAGGGGGAGCCCAGCCAGGGCCATTTGTCAGAACAACCTTCATCCTGTTCTCCAGGCCTCCACCTCTCCCCAGCTTCTTTTGCTCTTGAGCAGCTGCCCCACCGAAATAAGAATCTCCTTCCAAAGCGCTCTCTTCATCCTACTTGCCAGTCCATGCCCTCTCCAGAGCTCTCTGTTCCTGGGCAGCTCTCTCACCAAAATAAAAGCCCACTTGAAGGCTACCCCCTTCAATATGATCATCGTGCCTCTCTGGCTGCAAGGTTCTTCACTGCTCGGCAATTGCCCCACCAAAATAAGAATCCCTACCCAGAGAGTAACTGTTCCCCCGCCCCCCAAATTCAGCCCACCAGCCCTGCTCACCTCGGCATTTGAGGCCCTGCTTGTAGATGCCCAGGATCTGAAATAGAGGAGGGGGCCGTGCTGGGGAAGAGGTCTTTAGAGCTAATGACTCTACGTCTTCCTTCTCAAGGGCAGGGACTGGGACAGACCCTCTCTGGGCCCCTCTCAGGGCTAGTTAGGTGCAGAACAGCGAGAGGAGAGACAGTCGGGATTAATACTGTTTGCCCCGGCTGAGAAGCGTCCAGCAGGGGCGGGGCCAGAGGGCGCGCGGGGCGGGGGAGGGGCCAGGGCCGGAGGGGCGTGGCTTAGGCGGGGGCTCACCAGGGCCTTGCAGTGGCGGCAGGCAACCGGGCGCAAGGAGTTGCTCTCCTGGAAGTTGTGCACGAAGCCCATGCGGCCGCCCAGCACGGAGCTGGAGCGCAGGAAGTAGGAGACCATCTCCTCCCTGCTGATGCAGCCATCCCTGTCGGGGGAGGGGGAGCGCCTCAGGTCGGGCCCGCCCCTGGACCACCCACCAACCGGCCTAACCCATCCCACTGGGAAGCTCCCTACCAAGTAAAGATCCTCACCCAACTCCTGATTGTGGATTTGGATTCCTGGTGCAGGAAAGACTACGCTAGCCTTGGAGTCAGGCAGATGCGCGGGCTGCTACTAACTACTTGTGTGGTCTTGGGCAAGTCACTTGCCCCAACTACCAGTCACCCCCCAGGTTTCCTCCCCCCGAAAAATGGGGATCATAATTCCTGCCCTGGCCACTTCACAGATTTGGGGTGGACACTAACTAAAAGGGCTGTGCACTTGCCCACGAGATCATCAGCTTTTGTTTTCCAAAGTGAGCTCTTTGGAACACCAGTGGGGAGCCCTGAGAATTAAAAGAGATTTGTGAGGAGCTGCGGGACCGGGCAAGATTGGGAAAAGCCGCTGCGCCTCATTCTCATGTGAGTGTCAGAAGGACACCTGCAGTCAGGGTTCCCCACATAATCCAGGGCTGCCCACAGAACCCTTTTCTCACCCATCAACGTATAGTAGGGCAAGAGTGAGCATGTGCTTGGGAGACAGACCTCAGTTCAAATTCTGGTCAGCTACTTCCTGGCTGTGTGATCTTTGGGCTAGTTAATCTCCCTGTGCCTCAGTTTCTGCTTCTACAAATGGGGACTGTGATAATCCCTGCACCTCAGAGGGTTTGTGTGAGGATTCAGTGAGGCAGGTGCATAGGAAGCATTTACAACAGTGTCTGTGTAGTTAGCGGGTCCTGGGCCACCAGGAGCTCTTTCCGGCAGGGTTGGTCCTTGTTGGAAGCTCCTGCCCATTATATCTGGGGCTCTGTGACCTGACCCAGGCGACTGACCCTTCAGTTCAATGGGGCATGGGGGCCACTGGCCATCTAGAAAACAATATCACCCTAGATTCCTACCTCCACACTGTGCATGAACATTAAATCTTCATCGAACTGAGAACACTAATGTAAAAAAATAAAATTATTAAAGTATCTGCTGAAAAGGTGTAAGAGAACAACTTGGTAATTTCCAGGAGATGAGGGTCTTTCTACACATAACACAAATCCGAGAAGCCATAAAGGAAAAGACTGACATATTGAGCACACGACATTTTTTTTAAATTTTATATGGCAAAAGACAACATAAATGACAGACTGGGAGAAAATATTTGCGAACACATTCAACAGCAAAGGGTTAATATTCATTAACAGAGATTCTGAAAATTGATGAGAAAAAGACCAATGAACCCGGTGGAATAATGGAGAAAGAATATGAACAGGCAATCCACAGAATAAATATAAGAGGCCAATAAACATATGAAAAGATATCCTACCCCCACTGGTATTGGAGAGATTCAAATTTAACCAAGACACCATTTGCCAATTAGACTGACAAAATTGTAAAGCTTATTATAGCGTCCACTGCTGGCAGGGAAGTTGGGAAATGGGCACTTGCTCACTGCTGATGGGGGTGCAAACTGACACAACCTTGCCTGAGGTCACTTTGGCAGTCTCTCTCCTAATTTAGAATGTGCATATCTTTTGATCCAATTATCCCACTTCTAGGAATTTCTCCTACCAAAATAGTGACCTGAGTGCAAGGGTACAAAGAGGTTCACAGCAGCATGGCATATATTAATAGCGAAAAACTGGGAACAGTCTACATGTCCGTCAGTAGAGAATGGTGAGGCCAATGACGGCCCAGCTACACCGTGGGGCTATGCTGCAGCTATTCTAAAGAATGAGGTCGTTCTGCATAAAGCAGCATGGAAAGCTGTCCATGATAAAGGGTTAGGTGGAAAACAAAAACAAAAGCAAAAAACCAAGATGTGCAATTCCATCAAGACAGCGATTGAACAACAACACCACAAAAACCTGAAAATCCTACTGCTACAAATACATAGAAAATCCTAGTTAAAATACATCCACATTTGCTTTAAGGGCATAGGCGAGTTTTCGAGAAAGGAATGGAAATCCCCAAGTTGCAGAAACAAAGAGCGAGCTTCAAGCTGACGCAGGGAGTGGGGACCAGATGTTGAGGCTGCCCCAGGAGGGGGTTGCTGGTCTCCCCAGTGAGCCAGGTGCTGGGTTTTGATACCCAGATGCTCTGGGCACAAGGCTTGGGGCGTGCAGAAGGTGGGGAGTTAAGGCTGAGACCCCTGCGTGAAGCTATATCCAAGGTCTCCAAGGGCTGCACCCTCACTGAAAGTGTGACCTGGAAAAAAATCCACCCACCAACGCAGGGACCTAACCTAGAACTCGGGCTCAGTTCTGGTAGCAGAAACTAAGCAACCACAACCAGCACGATGGGCAGAGCCAGATTCGTACGATAGTCCTGTTTGTCCACGGAACAGACCCAGACAAACAGAATCTGTGTCAATTTGCACATACATGGAAAAAAAAAAGACTGGAAGGATACTCTGTTGCCAAGCCAGTAACATTGCTAACAAGTTACTAAGGATAATATAACCTTCTGATGGGAAAGAGGGGGTAAAAGAAGAAGGGATTTTCACTTCTTACTTCATAGGCTTTGTTCACTCTAAGTCTATTTTACTACCTGGATTTCTTTTTCACCACGGAGTGTTGCAGTATGAAAAAAAAAAAAAACAACCAGATTTTTTGAAACGTGAATAACATTAAAATATAACTCGACCCGAGATGGACTGTAAATTTCGACTGGAGTTTTGTCCGCTCAGCAAAACAGGGATATGAACATGGTTGCGGGGGGGCATGTTTAACCTACTTCAGAGAACCAGCTGTTTGTCCAAATTGTCAGGATGTGAATTGTTGATAAGCAAGTGGGTGCTGCTAATTACAGGCCTTTCTTTTCTATTCATTAAAACAGGCTACCCAGGAGTTGAACTTGCCCACACTTTTTGCCAGCTGTGAGTTCCACAAATAAAGCGGCATTTATGTCCCCAGGCCACAGTCTTTGCAAGATTCAGGTGTAGCCCCCCATCTGTCTGAATGAGTGAGGTAACCCTGTGCTGCTGGAGCTGGCAGCCTCCCCCCGCCCAATAAGAGCCCCTCCCCACATTGGTAGCTTCCTCTGCCGAGATCATCTGGTTCAATGGCCTCCTCTTGCACAGGAGGAAGCTGAAACCGGAGGGGAAGTGAGCCTGCCTTCCCTCTCCCCCAGCCCCCTGCCCTCCTCACTGGTTCTGGTCGAGGTCCCCAAAGGCGCTGAGGTAAGGGAAGTTCCCACGGATGATCTGGAACTCTTCCTGGGAGATGTGGCCATCCCCATCGACGTCAAAGTTCCGGAACACAGACTGGAGCACACAGAGGGACACACAAGGGCAGGAGCATAAAACAAGCATCAGCCCCGTCCTGCCCATATTCCCAGTCCACATTAGGAAGGGTGTCTCAGATGTGGCTGGCTCTCCCTCTCCCCTTTTATCTCCCTCTTCCATACCCTCACACCAACCCCACCCACTGGCTATGCCACTTGCCTTCTGGAGACTGAGCACTGGCCCTTGAACATGGCACTGGTGTGGCTCCAAGGGGAGTGGCCTGGCAAAATCACTCTTGATTGGCCTGTCCTATGGGCTTGTCCCCCAGCCCCACAGGTGCCAGGGCAGGCGGCCACAGAGTCTCACCTCCACCATCTTCTCGATGTGCTCCACCACAAGTGCCTGATCCAGCTTGGGTTTGGCAGCTGAGGTCCACTCATCCAGCACTGGGGGTCGGGGAGGTGGGGTGCAGCTTGTGGGGCTGGTTGGCTATGGGAATGGTCAGGACTGAGTGAGAGCCAGAGGGAGGGAGCCCAGGGCCCAGGAGAGCAGAGGGAGGGAAGCCCTGGGGAGAAGGGAGCCCACCCAACAAGCTGGAGAGGTGAGGTAGCCTCTAAGAGCTCTGCTTGCCCTCATGTCCTGGGATTTTCAGGAAGGGCAGAGGTAGGAGAGAAAGAGGGTGGGCAGAGTGGGGAAGCAGGGATTCCCTATCTCACCGAGGACTTGGAGCGTGGCTCCCGCTGCAGGGACAGCTGGTAGAGTTCATCCTCTGTCTGATACTGATCCAGGGATACCTGGGACACACACAGGTCTGATCATACCCACTGCCCCTGCTGCCCTCAGGAGCCCACTGTCCAGAGCCCAGGGTCATAGGTCCACCTAGAGGCCACAGCTCAGCCTGGAACCCAGTCCAGAAGCTAGACTCAGGACAAAGGCCAGCTTAGAACATACCCCAGCAGGGCGCCTGGGTGGCTCAGGCTTGATTTTGCCTTAGGTCGTGATCTCAGTGTCATGAGACTGAGCCAGCAACCACACGCCAGGCTAGCCCACAGACCAGAAGCCACATCTTGGCCCAAACCCGGAGCACAATGCACTGCCAAGAATCCAGCCAAGAATCCAGGTCAGAACACAGCCAAGAGCTCTGAGATAAAGCCCCAACCTAGAACCCAACCCAACGTCCAGAATCCAGCTCAGATTTCAATCCTGATCCCAGTCCAGAGCCTAGAAAGAGCTAAGAAGTCACTCTAAACCCAAAACCCAAGCCCCAGCTCCATGTCCAGCACCTAATCCAGATCTAGACTAGAACCTCACTCTCATCCTAGACCCCAAAACCAAGTCCAAGTCTGGGCTTGAGCTCAAGGCCATGTTTAGAAACCACCCCTGCACCCAGAACCCAGAGCTGGGCCCCAAGCTTTGAACACAGCCCATTTCCGGGAACTCAACCCAGGACCCAGGACCCACTTCAAGGCCCAGCACAAAAAGCCCACATGGCAGCCTTGAACTCAGATCTCCGTCCATAGCCCTGTTCAGAGCCTGGAACTCATCTCAGAGTCCACTCCAAACCCTGGAGCCCAGGCTGGATCTCAGTCCCTCTCTCAGAACCTCGAACCCAAGGTCAAGTCCACAGCCTTGCACAAGCCCAAGACCAGGTGTGGGTGTCAACCCTGGTGCCCAGCCCCCCAGCATCCCTGCTCCCAACGCCTCACCGTGAGTAGGCTCAGCAGGTCGGGGTTGGCTTGCACCGGTGGCCGAAGGCTGGTCACCATGGCCAGTTCCTCCAGGATGCTGAAGAGCTGCTTCATCTTGGCGCCGTTAAGTCGGGTCCGGGCAGGGTCCAGCCAGTCCGGCAGCGCCAGCTGCAGGGCCACCAAGTCCTTGAGGTGTACGCCCAGGATGGGAAAGCGGAAGCCCACAGAGGCGGCCAGCCGGCGCCGATAGTTGCCATAGTTGCCCGTGGCCGTCACTAGTTCTGTCAGACCTTCCCAGAGCTGGGGGGGGCGGGGGGTGCAGAAGGCAGAGGGTCACACACACACACACACACACACACACACACACACACCATTGGCTCAACTACCCTCCCACCCCCCCAGCCCGGGAAATGTGGGAGGGGATGAGGAGTCAGAGTCAGGGGTGGGTGAAAGGTTAAAAATCCTCCCTCACTGTCCCCCGACAGTGTCTCCCCGGAGGGTCAGAGTTCATAGGTCATGAGCTCAAGGGAACACCCACAGCCCAATACCACACCTCTGCACCAGGCCTGGGCATGGACTATCAATATTTCACAAGAGAAGAAACTGAGGCTCAGGGAGGCAAACAGCACAGGAGAAAGATCCAGAAGAATGTTCCTAGCTGTGTTGTTTGTGACAGCCCACACTGGAAAGACCCCCAGATGTTCAACAGGAGAATGGATCTATACATTGTGGTAGACTTACAATAAAATATCATATGGCAACAGAACCGAATGAACAACTGCTCCAAGTAACAGAATGTAAGAATGAAAGAAGCAAGACATAAAATAACATACAACAGGATTCCATTCATAGAAAATCCAAAAACAGGCGACAAAAACCCCGCATTGTTTGGAGATTCATACGTAAGTGGTACAGCTATAAAGAAAAGCAAGCCCATCATTACGAAAGTCATGACATTGGTTACCTCTGATGGGGAGGGAGTTATGCTCTAAGGTGCTGGGAGCTTCGGGGGCTGGCAATGTTCTATTTCTTGACCTGGGTGGTAGTTACACAGGCGTTTTCTTTATAATGTTTCTTTAATCTGTACATATGCTTTCTATACGTCTCTGTACGTATGTCACCCAATATGTGAAAAGATAAATATAAGAAGAGGAGAAAAGCGCAAACTTTGGGGTCAGGCAGACCTGTGAGCCCTCACTCTGCCACTCTCACTGTGTAACCTAGGAAGAGCATTGAACCCCTCCGAGCCTCAGTTTCTGTATCTGTCAAATGGGGACAGGAGTGGCCAGCCCCCAACACTACTGGGAGTTCTCAATGAGGCCAGACCTGGGAAGGCTGGCCCCGCAGGCTTGATGAGGTTCTTCCCCTGACACCCCCCCCCCTTGGGTCCCAGGCACCTTGATGGTCTCAGGGCTAACATGACTGTGGGTCTCCTTGAGGCGGGAGATGGAGCTATGGCTCAGGCCTCCGACCACCGCCATCAGTGTGTTGAAATTCTGCAACTGCAGCAGCTTCTGTGGGGGGGGGGGAGAACGAGGAGGGGCAAGGCAGTGAGTCACTGGACAAGGCCCAGGATTTGGCCCAGCTTTTCTGGAAAGGAGGCAGTGGGTGAGTGGAAAGGAGGGAGTCGCCCTCCTGGCCCCCTGGGAGCTTAGGAGAGGGGGAGAAGCATGCACCTCTGCCACATGGACGAAGTGCGTGATGACCAGGGCCCGCTGAGGGGCCGTGGGCTTGCTGAGGATCATGAGCTGCACCCACTGCGAGACACTGTTGAAGAGGGAGATGAATCGCTCCAGGACCGGGTTGTCCACGGTGCAGCCGTGGGTCACGAAACTGTGATAGTCCTGAAACTGGGGGCAGGAGTGGCCTCAGCCCCGCCGGGCCCCTCCCCTCACAGATGGCCACTCCTCACCCTCCAGCTGCCCGTGATCGGTTACACTGAAACCCCCGACCCACCCCGGGACCCTGCCTACCCCAGTGACTGACCCCGTTCCCCCTGGGACCCTCTCCCCAGCCCACACTCCACCCCCTGACTGAAGGCCCTTGGGCCGCACCAGGATCTTGCAGAAGGAGCGATACTCCAAGTAGGTGAGATGTTCTGCCAGCTCCATGGGCTCCAGGTGGTCGAACAATAGGGACATCTTTCGCTTTTTCTGTCCTACGGGGTTCCGCTGGGTCACCTGCCTCTTCCACTTGTAGGTGGGGCTGGGAGGTGGGGCAGGGGCAGTGAGCCCTTTGCTGGAGACGCCCCATCCCGTGCGGCCCCACACTCACGCAGACACACCACTCAGGCTGACAGAGGACCTACACCATCTGAGGCACTGTGCCGGACACTGAGGTCCCCCGTCCCAGCAACTCCTGCAATCTCCCCCTCGTCATGCACTCAGGTACTGTGCTAGGCGCTGGGGGGACAGAGATGAGCAAGACACAGTTCCTGCCCTTGAGGAGCTCACAGTCTACTGAGGGAGACAGACACAAAAACAAACAATCACAAAACAGCATGGCACATATACAGGTCTTTGCACGGGGCGGCAGGGGTGGGCGGGGGGTCTGCACACAGGGCTGCGGCGGGGAACACAGGAGGGAATGACAAATTCTGCCCTGGGAGGCCTCCGAGCCCTCCGAGCCCAGAGACACTCCACACTTGAGCGGAGTCTTCACAACACAGAGAGGCAGGCAAGGGGACCCAGATGAGCAGAGCACCATGGTGGGAAGGGAGGCAAGGCTGGAGAATGGCGAGCGGACCGTGCAGCTGCGGTATGGAGGGCGTGGGATGGGAGTGGGCTGTGGAAGATGGGGCAGGAATGCCAAGCTGGCCGGAGACTACCAAAGGCCTTAATCCCCGGCTGAGACATTGTGAAGGTGACAAGGAGCCATAGGTTTTCAAGCAAGAGAGTGACATGACCCTCACTCATTCAAGTCAACAAACATTTATTAAGCACAGATGGTGTGGGATGCTGAGTGCCCTCCCCAGCCCTCTAGCTCGCCCCACGCACACACTCTCGATGTCAATGAGGCTGCTGTGCCGCCTGTTCCCTTCTTGGTCGAGCAGAGCCTTCAGCTCCTTGATCTGCTCAGCGAGCTCAGGGTTCAAGTCAAACTCTGCTGGGAATGCTGAGATCCAGTACCTGCTGGAAGCTTCGAGTCACCCAAGGCAGCCCTTCCCCAACCATACCCGGAGACCGGAGCTCCCCAGAGAGGGGGAAAGAGCCCCAAACTGTGGTTCCCCCCAACCTCGGGGCTCATTCCTTCCCCACCCCCGCTGTGCAGATCCAGAAACCCAGGCCCACACCAGCAAGGGGCAAGCCCGCAGCCGCACACCCACCATGGACAGAGCCGGGACCCAAACCCACACGACCAACTCCCAGAACGTGCCCTTTCCGCTCCTTCAGGCCAGTCTAAAGCCTGAGAGAAGGAAGCAAGAGGAGGGGACAGAGCCCCAACAGGAAGACTCACCTGACCAGGTGGCATGTTTTCACCTGCAGCGAATTGGAGTTGTCCTTCCGGGATTGTTGGTAGGTGAAGGAGAGTTAAGGAAATCGAGAATGGAGACTAATTCTAGAAAGGGAGGCAGGGGAAGGGTTCCGAGTTCCGGAGGGAGGCTGAAGGCCCGGCCTGGTCCTCGGAGAAATGCTGGGGGCGGGATCTGGGGTGGGGCCTGTCGGAAAGGGGCTGAAGGCTGCGGGGGTGCGGGGTGAGCTTTGGGAGGGTGCACAGCTGAGAAGGGGGCCAGGTTCTGGGGGTGGCTGAAAGCATGGCCTGGGTCCTGGGAGAGAGGCCAGAGGACGGACCTGGGCTGGGAGTAGGGACAGGTCCTAGACTGTAGGGAGCAGGAGAGCAAAGCCCAGGTTGGGGAGGGGGCGGGGCCTGAGTCGAGAGGAAGAAAGGGGTGGAGCCTAGGCCGTGGAGAAAGGCTGGGCCAAGCCTGAATTCTAGGACCTAGGAGGGGCTCGCGAAGCCCAATCTTGGCCTGGGCTGGGCAGCCGGGCTCCCTCATGGACTGGGACTGCGGGGCCCATGGCGAGGCCTGCGAAGGATATATGTGGAGCAGTTTTGCCGCCAGCTGAGAAGAAGGGATGTACCAAGGGTGCATCATGAGGAACATGCGCACCAGCTGAGGATCCCGTACCTTCCCGGAGTCATCTAACTCCGAGGGGTCAGAGAGAAGCGGGTTGACCCTTGGTCCCCTAGCTGTGGTCCCTCAAGCCTACCTCACAGCCCCGCCGGATATCTGGCCCCCCGCCCATCACCTGCTTTCCCAGGACTCTGAAACCAGTAGGCAGACGAGAGAGAAAAGGTAGGGTGGGAGAGGGATAAGGCAGGATCCGAAGAACTGGAGGAGGGGAGCATCTGACCCGGCCCATCGTCCCGAGGGGAACCAGCTGGGGCGGAAGAAGCCTGGGTTCCCCAGGGTCAGGAATCCAGAGGTCATTTCCTGAGTGCTTGGGGGAAGGGGCACCCCTTCACCAGATAAGCTGCCCCCATCAGCCGGAAACAGCTCCCAGGCCGGAGATAGAGAGTTCCTCCGGATCCTCCGGGGAGGCAGATAATGCTCCTCATGGGCCAGAGTCTGGGGATCCCATCCCTCTCCCTTCAAAGCCGGCATACTAGGGAAGGGAAACAATCTTTCTGAAGCGTAGGGATCTCTCTACCCTGTGACGAAGAGCAGGCTTTCGTTAAAAAGGTTGCAGGATGCGGAACTGGATGGGTCTAGGCCAGGGGTCTGTCCTGGGAGGCAGGGACCCCGCTTCAGGCTCGGGGCTGGGCTCAGGCTGGGTGTGCCCTCCCGTGCCACTCACCGAAGGCTTCGATGCAGCCGCGGAGCAGCTCCTCCACTGTGCAGCCCTTGTCCAGGTCTAGGGTGCCCGCCATGGCTGCCGGAGCGGGTAGGCTAGACCAAGCTGCACTCCGGAGCCTCCCACGGGGCTCGGACCGGACCCCTGTCCCGGGAGAGGCAGAGAGGGAGTCTGCGGAGGCGCGGCGGGCGGCGGGGGTGGGTTCGAGTTGCCAGGCGAGGCGGGGCGGGGCGGGGCGGGCACGCCCCCTGCTGGGCAGGGGCGGAGTCGTCCCCTGCGGCCACTCCCGGGGTTAAACGGTCTGGCCCGGGGATGGTGCAACCCACCAGTTGGGAAACCGACCGGCCGAGAGGCTTCCGGCTCACCCTCGGAGTCACGGGAAGGCCGAGGGGGGCTCCCCGGGGATGGGGACGAGCCAGGACTCCGGGGACTGGTTTGTGCCCCAGCCCCTGGTGGGCCCTCTTCCCCTCGCGTCCTCTCCCCAGAGGCACCTGCAGCACCCCGCGGCTCGGCTCCGCGCCCCTCCCGCTTCCCTCCTGCCACAGCCTCCCTTCCCCCGCAGGGTTATTTTGGGAACCCAGAGCCTGAGGGGACCTCGGAGGAATTTCTCCCTGGGATGGGAGGGAGGGAGGAACCCAGGCGTCCTGCCCGCATCGCCCCCTCCTGGGCTCCCGAGGAGGGGAGGCGGGGCTGTGGCAGCCCCCAGGGGCCTTCCCCTGGGGAGGCGAGCTGGAGTGGAGAAGAACATTCCTGGGGCGGGGTGGGGGTGGGGGGGAGCCCGCGGCGGCCGGGAGGCGTCAGCGGGAAGCCTGAGCCTGGGAACCGCGCGCTCCCAAGCCACCTCCTCAGTGAAGGCCCCAGGGGTCCGGCCTCAGCCCTTCAGCTGACCGTCTTCCTCCCCAGCCGGAGTTCCTGACCCAGGCCCCCACACTGCACAGTCGAACTGGGAGCGCACACAGAGGCCGGCCACATTCGAGCACACAGAGAAGGGTGCCCAGAAGGGGGCGCTAGCGCCGTGAGGGGTGGAGAATGCCGGGCTGAATCCACCAGCAACTCCAGTCACTGGCAGGGTCGGACGCACCCATGCAGGGACACACACCCATTCTATACCCGAGGCCAGGGGCTCATATTGGGGTGTAAGACACCCGCCCCTCCCCCCACACACACACCCGAGCCTCAGCCACTTGCCTCCCATCCTCTGTCTCAGACACACAATGGCACTCACACCCGCACACACCTGCAGGAAGGAACCCTTCGGCACACATACCCAGCCTTCCAGCCCAGAACGCAAACCCGTGGATGGGGCCAGTTCCCGGACTTGCAGCTCACTCGAGCCAGGCCAGCCTGGAATTCCGCGGCCACAGAGGCGCTGGATCGCACACGTGTGCACACACACAAGACAGGGCACCTACACGCATGCACACTCCCACACATGCACACACCCCCATGGGTGCGCACACACGCCCATTCCGCCGCCCCCCCTCCTTCATCCGCAGTCCAGCACAAGCTCTGCGGCCGCAACGCCCTGCCACCCCTCATGCCCGGACGTTGGCAGGGCCTGGCCCCACGAAAAGGTACCCCGCCCCTACACAAACTCCCCCGGGGCTGGAGGGGGGCTCCTCTCCTGAGTTCTCCGGCAGACTTTCCTAGGAGCCACCCATAGCCAACCCCGTCTAGCCCTGCTGCTGCCTCGCTGCGTGACCTTGAGAGTCACTTGGCCTCTCGGAGCCTCAATTTTCTCATCTGTCAAATGGGGGGGGGGCCGCGGGAGAGAAGGTCCCGCTGAGACGTGGCTGGGAAGAGCCGGATGTGCCGCGGATGCCGCCCCCTCCCGCGGGTTGTCCAGGGCGCTTCAGCTCTCTCCCTCCCACCCCGGACCCGGCCGCAGACTCTGCACCCACCAATCCACCCGCTGCCCCCAGCCCGCCTGCGTCGCCCGGGGGGGAAGGGGGAGCCCTAGGGGCCCGGCCCTCTTCTGCCCAGCGCCCCGCCCGCTCTCGCTCACTCACTCTTGGGACCCGCGGCACGGAACCCGCACCCGGCCGGGCCGGCGCCACCTCGGTGCGCTCCCGCCCGCCGGCCTCGCTGCGGCTGCGGCTCCCGCCCGCTCTCCGCGCCGCGGCCCCGCTTCCCGCCGCCCCGCCCCCGCGCCGCGGCCGCCCCCTCCCCTCCCCGCCCCTCCCGCCCCTGCGCGGGGCTCCGCACCGCCGGCTGCCCCTCCCCCTACCGGGGGCTCCCTCTCGCCCCGCACGCGGCGGGCCCTGCGGCAGCTTAACCCCTCCCCTGCCGCGCCGCCCGGGAGGCCGGGGCCGCGGGCTGGGGCTACGCCACCCGCCGCGCGGAGGGTGGGCGAGTGGAGGTCAGGCCTCGCGGGACGTGGAGGGGGGAACTAAACCGAGAGCCCTCTCCCCCAACCCAGACGCCCCTATGCCCCCCGCCCTGCCTGGTGTTGGGGCAGAGGAAGCCGGGAGGGGCAGGAAGCGGACTGCGGTGGGGAAGGGGCGCCCCGCCCAGCCCCCGGCCCGGGTTCCTGTTTTCGAGACAAACCGTTCCCACGGGGCTAACCGGACCCGGGGCCGGGCGTCTTCCTGCGGGCAGAGGGGGGCACAGACCTGGTAGAGATCGGGGGCGTGGGGACAGCGGGTCCTTGTGATAGCCTGGAGCAGGGGCTAGGAACATTTTGGGGACAGGGGCCTGTGGGAGGGAGGAATGAAAACGCGGCTACCTGAAAACGTGGCCTCGGTGTCTGGGGATGGGGGCGGGGGGCTCCAGTTCACACAGCGGGGACGGGCCCCGGAAGCCTGGCTCCCCACGGGGCCAGATGGGAAGGGGCAGCTGCAAGCCGCGGGTGGGTTCTACGCAGCTTGGAGACTGGAAACCGGCGTGCGGGTCCCCCCACCCCCGGCAGGGAGGAACTTGGGAGGGGCAGCCACAGGCAGTTGGGGTCCCCACAAGCCAGGCCCAGGGGAGCCGGTAACCATTTCCGGCGGTTTGGGTTCAAACACACTCACTGTGAAACCACGGGCCCCAAACCTGCCTTTCGAGGCTTGCCCCTTCCTGCTTCAGGGCTAGGGAGGCAGAACCTCCCCTACACCTCAGTCTTGGTAATATGAGGCCCAGAAACTGGCCGTTTCTGGTCCTCAGTTTCCCCAAAGTGGGAGGGGGCAACACTGGCCTAGCCTAGACGGTCTGTGAGTGTCCCCCGCCCTAACTCCCCGACTTCAGACCAAGCGTAGCCACCTGCTTAGAGACCCTTAAACGCCGCAGTGGGGCGGGGCTAAGGGCGGAGTCAAAAGGGCGCCACCCACCCACAGGCTCCTCCCCCTCCCAAGTCCTGCCCGGGACGGCGTGGATCCTCGGTAGTCCCGGAGGCGTCTGCCCAAGTCCCAGCTCCCGGCCCCGGTGGGCTCCACCCAGGAGACGCCCCGCCCTCGGCCAGCCTGGCAGGCCGCTGACCTAGTATGGACACAGCTCTGGGAAGAGAGGCGTGGAGGGTGACGCCTGAAGGAGGCTGGAGAGTCTCGGGCCCCGCCCCCATGGGCTGCCCCCTCCTTCCGAGGGGACGCACCTGCGGGTGGAGGGGTGGGGCACGGTGACTGCGCAGCGGCTGTTACGCCTGCCCAGAGCTAAAAATATTTCCCAACAGACAGAGGAATAAGGAGGCTCCCAAGGAGAATCAATTTATTGGGGAGTGGGTGCAGTCGGTCAGACCCATAAATAGGAGGGGGCAGGGAGCCAGAGGACAGGATGGGAGCAGCGTCCTCAGTCACGCTGGACACTAGGATCTTGATGCCGGGGGAAAATGGGGGGTTCCAGGAGAAGGTTGAGAGATCTAACTCTAGTATCCCCCTCCAGATGAAGAGCTGGGGTTGGCCCAAGGGATTGCAAACAAACTCAGGGGCCAGTTTGGGGTCCAGTCTGGAGGCTCAGATGGTCTCGTCAGGGGCTGGCAGGCGCTTCCGCAAAGGCTCTATGCCCCAAATCTCCCGGGCATACTGGGCAATGGTTCTGTCGCTGGAGAACTTGCCTGATGTGGCTATGTTCCGGATCACCGTCCGCGTCCACTCTCTTGGGTTCTACAGGCCAAAAGACAGCTCTGGGTTCATTCTGCCAGTGGGATCCCCAACATCCACCACAGCCCAGCCAGGGCCACCAAAGCCTTGCTGACCCCTGGCCCAGGACGCCTCACCTTGTACAAGTCACTGACTTTCTCCTGACATTTAATGTAGTCTTCGTAATCTGCAAAGACTTTAAACCTGGAAAGGAATAGAGAGGCAGGAAGTTCCATGAAGTCAAGGGCCAAGCCTGTCCTGTCCCGGTGGTCTTCCGGGGGCCAGGAGAGTAAAGCTGCTTCCAAAGGAGCAAAGGAGCCTGACCCCAACTGCCCAGGACCCCTGCCCAGCCTCCCCACACACTACCTGAGCCCAGTTCAGCCCAGCAGCCCCACCTGCACGGTTCCCTGGCCAGTCAGCTCACCGGTCATGGTGCATGAGCATGTTGACAATGTCCTTGAATAGGTCCGGCTGTTTGGGGGAGAAGAAGCCACTGCTCAGCTGCTCAATGATCTGCCGAAGCTCGGGAATTCGGTCATAGTACTCCTGGGCGTTGTACCTGTGGGGGAAGAGTGGTCAGCACCGTGGAAAGGAGTTCCTGGCTCCTCCTCCCAAGAAAACCTGAGAAGTCCTAAGCCCCAGGGTCAAAACCCAGGCCCAGCCTGCTGCTGCCCTCCCCGAAGCAGCTGCACCACCTCTGGCGGTCCTTCCCTGGAGGCCCCCTCCCTTCTCTGCCCAGCTTTTCATCCCCCTTCTGTGCTTGAGGTCTGGAGAGGGAGAAAGGTAAGCGGCAGAGCCAAGGCCCCAAACCAAGTGCTCTTCCTCCCACACACCGCTACCTCTGCTAACCAGTATGTTTCCTTCCCGAATGCCTGGGCTCAAAACCCTCCCCAAGACCAGTCTCATCTCTTTCCTTCCCTCCCCACCTCCATCCAGCCATTCAGGCCGAGGAGTGGGTGCAGTTGGTCAGGATCCACAAATATGAGGCGGCAGGACTCTGGAAAACAGTATGGAGGTTCCTCAAAAAGTTGAAAATAGAGCTACCATATGATCCAGCAATTGCACTACTGGGTATTTACCCCAAAGATACAAAAGTAGGGACCCGAAAGGGTACGTGCACCCCGATGTTTATAGCAGCAATGTCCACAGTGGCCAAACTGTGGAAAGAGCCAAGATGTCCATCAACAGATGAATGGATAAAGAAGATGTGGTATATATATATAATGGACTATTATGCAGCCATCAAAAGGAATGAGATCTTGCCATTTGCAACGACATGGATGGAACTGGAGGGTATTATGCTGAGCGAAATAAGTCAAACAGAGAAAGACATGTATCATATGACCTCATTGATATGAGGAATTCTTAATCTCAGGAAACAAACTGAGGGTTGCTGGAGTGGGGGGTGGGGTGGGAGGGATGGGATGACTGGGTGATGGACACTGGGGAGGGTATGTGCTCTGGTAAGCGCTGTGAATTGTGCAAGACTGTTGAATCTCAGATCTGTACCTCTGAAACAAATAATGCAATATATGTTAAGAAAGAAAAAAAGAAGAAGAAGAATGTAGCAGGAGGGGAAGAATGAAGGGGGGGAAATTGGAGGGGGAGAAGAACCATGAGAGACGATGGACTCTGAAAAACAAACTGAGGGTTCTGGAGGGGAGGGGGGTGGGAGGATGGGTTAGCCTGGTGATGGGTATTGAGGAGGGCACGTTCTGCATGGAGCACTGGGTGTTATGCACAAACAATGAATCATGGAACACTATATCTAAAACTAATGATGTAATGTATGGGGATTAACATAACAATAAAAAAATTTAAAAAAAAATATGAGGCGGCAGGGAGCCAGAGGACATCCCTCACCCCGATCCCCAGCATGGACGCTGCAGGCCACTCTCCTCGCACTCCGGTGTCAGCCCCCACACTGGGGCCCCCACCTGCACTTTGCCCCCTCCTCCCCTGCAGTCCAGTCTCCACCTCGCAGCCAAAACCGTCCTTCTGGAGCCGCTTCTGAACATGTTGGATCTTGCTCAAAACATGTCCTATCTCCCTCCTGTCCAAAGGACAGAATCTGAACTTCCTAGTCAAGCCCAACAGGAGAATTTCCTTTCAATATTTAATGCCAGCTCTCAGAAGCAGTTGGGGGGAGCGTAAACTGGTACCAACTTTCTGGAAGGCCATTTGGCAACATGCATCAGGAGCCTTAAGAACTCATACTTTAAAAAAAAGAAAAGAAAAAAAGAACTCATACTTTATTTGACTCAGAAATATCCCCTCTACTAATTATCTTAAGGAAATAAAGATGTGGACATGGGTGTAAAAGGATGATCATCACAGGGATATTTACACTGCCGAACAGCAGAAATCAACCTAATGTCCAACACTATGGAACTAGTTCAATAAGTTATGGCACCTCCGTTTTGATGGAACCCTATGCAGTTAAAATATTTTAAAGACTGTTTAATGACATCAGGAATCAAAATTGTGTGAAGACATCAAAATTGTACAGGCGTTGGTCCCAACTTTTACAGATACACACGCATACATAAGTACGTGGAAAAAGAGCTGTGACTTTAAAAACGGATGATGAGATTATGAATGACAGTTATTTTATTCTTTGTGGTTTTGTATGTTTCCAATTCAAGAGCATGTATTGCTTTTATGATAAGGAAAAAATATGTTTTAAAATAAATTTTAAGAAATGTAAAGCCAGGAAAATATCTACTTTGAAGAATGGCATTTCCGACCACAAGCACAGCTGTACGTACTCTACTTATATTTCCCTTTTTGCCACAGCTGCCAGGGAGCTCAGAATTTAATTTTACTTCCAGAAATTCCAGAAATAATATCATGTCCTAGGAATGATATAATTTCCTTTTCCTTTGCCTTGAGTTCTGTGTGGCTTCTTTCTTTTCCTATACCATTAACCTCATGTGTTATAAGTGACCTCAAAAGTTCTCCAGAATCCTGAGGGCCAAAACTAAGACCTTACTTACGCAGGCTGGACCAGCCTTTCCAGGCATGCCCTCTGGCCCCCCAAGCCCTACCCTCCAGTAGCCACACCTCGATGCCTCCTGCCCACGGACTGTGAACTTTGGAGCCCTTGCCCCCCATACCCTCTCTGGTCAAGCTTTTCCACATCCTCCACCCGCATGCCGAAGATGAAGAAGTTCTCTTCTCCCGCCTCTTCCGCCATCTCCACATTGGCCCCGTCCATGGTGCCGATGGTCAGAGCCCCATTGAGCATGAACTTCATGTTGCCCGTGCCTGAGGCCTCAGTGCCTGCTGTGGAGATCTGCTCGGAGAGGTCAGCGGCTGGGATCACTGTGGGGAAGCAGCAGGGGACAAGCTCAGCTCCAGGAATAGTCCCAACCCAGCCGGGGACTGTGGAGTTAAACAGATTCAGAGCCCCCTCCATCCCAACCCCCCAGAAGTCACCAACTGGGTCTCCCTCTCATCACCAGCCCCCTGTCACTGCTTGGTGATCCTTGAACATCCGAGATCTAACCTGGACTCTCTCCCCATCCTTGCCCCACTGTGTGTGTGATTTGAAGGGCAAATCTTCCCTATCATTTCTGCCTGAAATTCCACCATGAGAGGGGGACATCCTCGTGATTGGAGCATTGTCCTCTCCAGATTCTTCTTCCAAGTGCCAGTATGCTAGGAACAGGTGACCAATAGCTCTTCCTGGCACTGAACTCATCCGAGCCTCCCTCTGGTGGCACCCCACCTTTCTCTGCCAGCGAGACTCGGTAGTTCTCCAGGAAGATCACACGGAGGCGGTCTCCTACCACCGGGTCGTGGTTAACCACATCCCCAATGGCCGTGATGAGTTTGATGATCATCTTGGCCATGTGGTATCCAGGGGCAGCCTGTGGGGGCAGAGTCTGGGGTCAACCCCAGAGCCCAGCCCCCTACCCCCTATCCTGCAACCCAGCCAGGCCAACCTCAACCTGGGTGTCGAAGGACCAGAGCCACAGTCTGTGTCCTGGCTTCTCACCTTCCCTCCAATCATCACAGTTCGGGGCACAACAAACCGATTGGGTTCCTGCTTGATGCCTGTTGAGAAACAGAGCAGAGATCAGTGGGCCAGGTCTTCCCTCTGGGTAACACCTCCTGACAGCACCCATCCAGTCAGGGCCTTGGCTAGGAGACAGTAGACCTGATTTGGGCAACTGCTTGCTATGTGACCTCAGATCTGCCATTTTCCCCCTCTCTGAGCCTCAGTTTGCCCGTCTACGAAATGGGGATAATCCTATGTCCCAAGAGCTGTCCCAAGGCCGAAGGAGAGACATTGATTAGGAAGTATGGAGTACACAGAGGGGAGCCCCAAGAGACAGAGTGAAACCCTGCCACTCACGGTTGTACAGAGTGATGACGTGGAGGCAGTTGAGGAGCTGGCGTTTATATTCATGAATTCGCTTCACCTGGATGTCGAAGAGCGAGTTGGGGTTGATATGGACTTTGTATTCCTTCTCCAGGTATGCAGCGAACTTTAACTTGTTTTCCTGAAGGGAGGGAGGGAGAAGAGCTCACCAACAGGCCTCAGCCTCAGGAAATCCTACAGTGTCATTTCTTTCCCAGAAAGATGGAGGATGGGAGTCTCGCTTGCCGCCCCCTCCATGCCTGCCCCAGAGCAGACATTGCTAATCAATGTCAGCACTCTTCCAGCGCCATCAGCGGATGCCTTCTCGCCATGGACTCCAGGTAACTTCTACCAGGGGCCTGAGGTTGCAGGAGAGACGGGCTCCCCCGGCCATTCCCGGACCCAGGCACCCAGCGCCTCCGGCACGCTCCCTCCCACCCCTGGCACGAGGGTCCCGGGTTGTCGCACTGCCTACCTGCTTCACTTGAGCCACATCCCGGATAAAGGCTTCATCATCCACAAAGGAGAGCAGTTTGTGCAGCTGGTCCAGGTCTGAGATGTAGTCCTCCCCAATGCGCTGCGGGAGACGGCGGTCAGGCCTATGTCCCTCCTCTGTCCTCCCTCACAGAGGGGTCCCTTTCCAGGTCAGCCAAGCCCTGTCCCCGGCAGACAGCCTCTCCTTCTCCAGCCTCCAGCAGGGGCGTTGTGTGTGCACAGCCATCTTCCCTCCGGACCTTGAGCTCTGACGGCTGACCCCACCTGACCCCAGCAGGCCTTCCTCCTGGCCTTTTCCTCAAACAGGCAATGACCCCGAAGCCCTGCTCACAATCTCTTACCCCCTCCCTGCCAGTCTCACTTCAGATGTGACCTGCTGATGACCCTCTCCATTAGACTGTGAACCCGGGAGCCCCCTACAGTGACCCACCTCCACATCCATACACAGCTGATCTCTGTAGTGACCCGTGTTGACTCCCACTGGCCATACAGTGACCTCTCACCTCAGCAATGACCTCTGCCAGCCCAGGGTTACACAGAAGTAGCCAGCGACGAGGGGTGATGCCGTTGGTCTTATTCTGGAACTTATGAGGCTCCAGCTCGTAGAAGTCCTTGAAGCTGCAGGATGGGGTTGGAGGGTCAGTACTCGTCCCTGTGGGACGAAGGCCTCCTCCCTGAGGCCTTACCCTGGTTTCTTGCTGAGAGGGGCCTGGAGGTGAGGGGGTGGTTGTGTGTGAGAGGGGGTCATCTGGGGACAGAACTGTTCTGGACATCAGGGCCACGATGGTTATAAAAGCCGTGCTACCTGTGGAAAGGGCCAGCTGGGGTCAGGTAGTGAGGGGGCCTGGCCTGTATGTCAAGGACGTGGGCTGGGGGCGGGGCCAGCAGAGGGGCGGGGCCAGCGGGAGGAAAGGGAGGTGTCTCACATTGTCTTCTTGAGGATCTCTGAGTGGATGCGAGCCACGCCGTTGACCGCGTGTGACCCGGCGATGCACAGGTGGGCCATGTTGATGCGCTTCACTGTGCCCTCCTCCACCAGCGACATGCGCCGCAGCCGGTCTACATCCCCTGGGAACGCAGCTGCCACCCGCTGTGCGGGGACAGCCCAGAGCTCAGGCACGGACCTGGAACCCAGGTCCCCAGCCCCATACCCCCAGAGCTCCGCGCTTAGCCCCCCCCCCCCCCCCAGTGTCAGGATGCCTAGTGCGAGCAGCCTTCCCCAGCCCACGCCCCCAGCCCAGGCCTCCTCGGCTCACATTCAGGAAGCGCTGGTTGATCTCATAGATGATCTGGAGGTGGCGGGGCAGCAGCGCCTCAATAAGATGCACGGGCCAGCGCTCCAGGGCCTCGGGCAGCACAGTGTGGTTGGTGTAGGCGCAGGTCCTGACCGTCACGTCCCAGGCCTGATGGGCAGGATGGGGAGTCAGGAACCCCGGGGCCTAACCACCAGGGCTCTCTATACACACAGTATGCAGCCAGGAGCCTGGGCCCTGCCACTGAGGAGCAGGTTCGAGGACACTCGCCCTCTGGGCCTCACACTGCTGTCTGTTCCGCTGGGGGGTGCACTTGCATATTTCCGCTTCCCCCACCGGGAAGGGAACCCTGAGACAGAAAGAGGGTCAGGCAGGGGGTGGAGGGGTCCTGAAGCTCACCTTGTCCCAGTCCAGCTGCTCCAGGTCCACCAGGATCCTCATTAGCTCAGGGATGGCCAAGGAGGGGTGGGTATCATTTAGCTGGATGGCCACCTGTGGAGAGGGGGGCTGGGAGTCAGTCTGGGATCCAAACCACGGCTGTGATCACTGTCCTTTGCCCCTTCAGAGCCCCCTCCAAGGGTCCACATGGCCCCAGGGCAGAGCTGGGGGTAGAAGTCCTCAGAGGGGCAGCTGTGGGCAGGAGGAGGGGGGCAGTCCCCAGGTGATGTGCCCATCGATTGAGGATCCTGAGCAGGGCACCCTCAGCCTCTACTTCCTCCTCTATAAAATGAGTGGGGCAGGCGGAGGCTGGAGGGGAGAGGTGGCGGCACACGTCATGGGAGGTGTGGAGAGGGGCCCTCCCTGGGCCCTGGTACCTTATCCGGAAAGGCATCGAAACTCGTGCGCACAGGGTCGCAGCTACCGAACTTGGAGGACTTGAAGCGGCGGATGATGTCCTGGAGGGTGGCGGCCACTACAAAGTACTCCTGCTTCAGACGCAGCTCCTTCCCCTCAAAGAACTGGGAACAGTCCAAGGCAAGGCTAAGCAAGTCAAGGTTGGCGGGGGGTGGGGGTGGGGTGGGGGGGTGGCCTAACGCTGCTGCGGGTGGGACCAGGAGACTCCTGCCCACACTGAGGCCCTTGAGCCCTGAACAACCCCCACCTCCAGGGCCCAGGGGTCTTTCGCCCACCAAGAAGTAGTGGCAGGGGATGGTGTTAGGAGGGGGGCACGTAAGGACCAGGAGTATTGTCAGCATCACCAGGGAACAACAGCTCCCAAGTGCCCTGCCCTAACTTGCTGTCCCCAGGACTTAGGTGTCCTTTTAAAGAACTCGGGGGGAAAACAAGGACACACAGGAGCAAACAGTATGTCCCTGGGTGCAGGGCACGTGGCTGGCTCAGTCAGAAAAGCACGTGACTCTTAATCTCCAGGTCGTGAGTTCAAGCCCCACATTGGGTGTAGAGATTACCAAAAAATAAACTTAAAAAACAAAAACTATGTCCTGGGTGTGACTAGGGCACCCAGGAACAGTGCCTCCCGGTCTTTGCCCTCTCCCAGGCCCTCAGGCTTCCTGTCCCCAGCCCAGGAGGTGACATACGTTGTCATTGGGGTACAGGACACGTGAGATGTTCTCAGCAAGGTTTCGATCCAGCACAGCTTGGATGTAGCCACCAATGTTGACTGAGGGGTGAAAGTGGGGACAGCGTCAGGCTGGGGCTGCGTGCGGGCAGGGGTGGGCGGGGCTGCTGGTGGCCAGGGCTGGACTCACAGTCCTTGAGGTTGAAGTCATTGGGGGCCTTGGCCGACCACAGGCGCATGGTGTTGACGATGTTGTTGCGATAGCCAGGCACTGGCGTGTCGTAGGGCATGGCCAGCACCACCTGCAGGGGCGTCGGGCTTGGTGTCAGGAGCTAGGTATCTGCCACATGAGTCGTGAGGCCCTGAGAGCTGGCATTCCAGCCTTTGTCCTTGTGCTCTGCCAATTCCCAGCCCTGGGTTCCCGCACCGACTCTGGGTGACCATGAGCAAGCCTCTCAGCCTCTCTGGACCTCGTCCATAAAGAGAGGACCCCCCCAGGACCTCCCCACAACTCCCACCCCACCTTGCCTGGATGCTTGTGAGGATTACAGGGGGCAGTGATGAGCCCGGAGCCCAGAGCTGGGCTCTGTTGGTGGCCACCCTGCAGGGGTGGGGATGAGCTGGCCTGCCTGGTCTGAGCGCAACCTAGAGGACTCTCTGGGCGCATGAGAGGGCTGGGGGGAGCCTGGGGCCCGGCTGAAGGGGACACAGATGTCAAGGCCATCCCAAGGGCTTATGCCTGGTTGACCACAGGGCTAATCAGCAGTATCTAATGCAGGCCCCACCTCCCGCGATGAGCAGATGTCAAAAATCGCCGCCAACAGTTCCTGCTACCACGGACCTGGGGGCACATCCACGCCCGCCAGGGGGCAGCACCCTTTCTCCCTAACACTAAGTCACTGAGCTGCTAACTGGAACAGAGTGGAAGCTGCAGCTCAGAGAGGGAAGGGACTGGCCCAGGAGCATAGAGCTAGGTGGGCAGCCAGAGCCCCTGCTGAATCGTATCACAATGGCAGCTGAACCAATGCCCGAGTCTGGAAGCCAAGAGGTTTCTGTGCAGCCCTCTGGAGGCCCATGACCTGCAGCCACAGCAAGAGAATTGACGGGGCTGGGATTCAGACACCTGGTTTGGCTTTTGGCTCCCTCTAACTTGTGTGACCTGAACAAGTCAGTTCCTCTCTCAAGGTTTTCACTTTCTCCCTGCCCCCCTTTCTGGGCTGTTGCTTTGCTCCCCATCAAGCTGCCAGTTTCGACGTGCTGGGGAGTCAAGTCACTGTGATTATTCTTGGATGAGTCTTGTTGGGTGGAAAGGAGCCAGGTCAGGGGAAGGGCACTGGTGGAGCAGGGTGGCCTCTCTCCTCCTCCTGGGCTCTGTGCTTGGCCTGGCTCCTCTGTGATCCTGTCTCCAGCCTCTCCTGGCTCCAACTGTGTGACCTTGAGTAAGTCACTTAAACTCTCTGAGCCTCGGTGGCCTCCATTATAAATAGCACTGGGTCCAGTAGCCTCCAAGCTCTTGCCTTATATCTCCTTGTTTTCTTCCAGAGCCTCCCCCACTTCCCTCTCACTGGGAGCTCCCCCAGCTCCCTCACCTGTGTGTCCACCCACTTGGCCCCCTGGCTGGTGTGCTCCACTCGGCCATAGAAGTGCACCGGCAGCATGAACTCGGGGCGGGCCTTCTCCCAGGGGTTTCCATAGCGAAGCCAGTCATCAGCCTCCTCCATCTGAGCCCAGGGCAGGGCGGGGAGAAAGGAAGGCAGCGTCAGACCCAGGCTCAGACCCAGACGCACACCACAGGGGGCAGTGGGTAGGGCGGGAGCCGGAGCCTTGGTATGCCCTCTCTAGAGTGTAAATTAAGGGCCCTAGGGTGGGCCCCCGGTCTGGTGGGGTATCCAATGGGACATGGCGTGTGTATGGGAGTCTGAGAGGTTCCATAGGTGTGGACCACCTGTTCCAAGAGTGACCAGCAGGTTTTGGGGCCAGGGAGAAGGGACAAGGATGCTTTCTGTCAAAGCCGAGGCTGGTTCTGGATCTATCCAGAGGTGGATGACCCAAGGGGGTCCTCTCCATCATGCCTGGGTCCCCACATGGCCAGGGCCCAAGGTTGCTCACCTGCCAGCCCCCGCAGATCTTCTGGTTAAAAATCCCAAATTCATAGCGGATCCCATAGCCATAGGCAGCCAGGCCCAGTGTTGCCATGGAGTCCAGAAAGCAGGCTAGGGGTTTGCAGGGAGGTGGGTGTCAGGGACCCGGCAGAAAGGAACCCTTCTGCCCACCCCACCCCTGCCACCCTGCCCACTTACCAGCCAGCCGACCCAGGCCCCCGTTGCCCAGCCCCGCATCCTCCTCGATCTCCTCCAGCTCCTCCATGTCCAGGCCCAGCTGGAGGGGGGAGGGTGTGTCAGTGGTCAAGGCCAAGGGCCAGCAGGTGAATCCCCCAATTCCTCAGCTTGCCCCACTCCCGGCCCCGCTCCCAGCCCCCTCCACACCTGGTAGGTAGCCTCATCACAAGCATTCTCCAAGGCCAGGTTCACCATGGTGTTTTGTAGTGTCCGTCCCATGTAGAACTCCAGAGACAGGTAGTAGATCCTCTGGCCGGAGAGACAGGTGCAGGGGAGGGGTCAAGGCTGCCCAGCAGCATTTGGCCAGGCCTCTCACACCTCCTGTCCCACTCCTCGGGCCCGGCACGTGCCAGCCCTGTCTCCATTTATTTTCTCCCCATCTCAGGCTTCCGGACCCATGGGGAAGGTTCCGGTCCAACATTTCCTCTGACTTTGGACACACAGCTTTTCTTCTCTGAGCCTCAGTCTCCTCATCTGGAAAATGGGGCTGCCCTATCTACCTCGGGGCTTGAGGTGCTTAGGAGAGGTGAGAACCCCTGCCATCGCACATGAGCCTCCCGACGGCCCACCGGGGAGTCAGGACGCGGAGAAGCCCCCCCCTAAGTACTCCCCCAGAGGGGAAGGCCAAGGTAGCAGAGAAGCCAGTCATTTGCTCAAGGTCACCGTGACTCATGGCTAGAGGTGGCCACCTCCTGTCCTTGCAGTGCCCAGTTCCCCTTGGTCCTCAAGCCTCAGCCCCAAGAAGAGGACAGGATGCTGAGGGTACCTGGCCTCCTGCTTCCCTAGGCTCCCCTCCCTGGCCCACTCGCCTGCCCCACCCCCTCCCCTGCCCAGGAGTGTCAGGTTGCTGACATTTGCCATGACCCCAGCAGACACTTGATCCCACTACGCCAGCTGTCCCGGCCACACACCGGCACACCACCCGTAGCGCAGGGACACCACGCTCATATTGAATGACCTGGCCTTCCGCTTCAGGTCCGACCCAGGCCGCAGGGGTCTTCCCGACCACCAGAAGCCCCTCTGCTCTCTGAATGGGCACTTGCCTTTGCAACCAGCCCGCCTGATCTGAGCCCCCCGACCTGCCCGCCCCTCCCCCGGGTTTCTCTGCCCGGGTTGTCCTTGCCCCAGCTGCACTTCGCACTCCCGCTCCTCCAACCTCAGCAACCTGGAAGGACCCTTTATTCTGCCGCAGAAACCCCTGACCCCCCACGAAGGGCCGCCACTTCGTCAGGATCTCCCGGGTGGGGCCCCCAGCCCATTTCCCACCCGGGGCGCCCCAAGCAGCACCTTGGGGTCCTTCTCGTAGTAGTGCTGCTGCGTGCGGATCCAGCGGCCCACGAGGTGGTCGCGCACGGTGTGGGCCAGCGCGAAGTAGTAGTCCCTCGGGGTGGCCACATTGCGGTCCTTCACGAGTGTGAAATGGAGGTGCCGGTTGAAGTGCTTCTTGAGTTCGGCCACATTCTCCACGCCGGCCAGGCCACGCACGCTGATTTGCTTTCTCTTCTCCTGGTCTGACAGGGGCCGGGACATGGCTGCGGGAGGGCGGGCCGGACTGATGGGTGGACAGGCGGCCTCAGCACTGCCTCCAGCCAGGGAATGGAGATCCCCCCCTGCCGCCTGGGGTTTTAAAGCCTGGATCTGGGCAGCTTGCCCCGCCTCCCCCTGCAATGGGAGGGTCTTGGCCTGGCAGCTCAGGGAGCTATTTTGGGGGCAAAGGGGGAGGGGGAGAGGGGAGAGGGGCAGGGAGAGCAGGCCCAGCCTGGCTCATTCACAGCCCGGGGCTGACCCACTTCCTCCAGGCCTCGCGCACTGGGGTCTTCGGTGCCCACCTCCGAGACAAGATGCCGCGGGCCGAGTGCTGCCTGAGAGGCCTGAGGCTTCACTGGAGCTCAGGGGCTGTGCCTTTGGCGAAGAGGCTGCCCTGATCCGGGCCCTTTCCCTGGGTTGTGGATGAAGGGTGGGGCCAGATTTTGGCCTCGTTCAGGGCTCCTGGAGAAGCCAAGGAGGGCTGTCAGGGGGCAGGTGTCAGGAGGCTCAGCCTTCATCAGAGCAGCTGGGCTTCTGTTTTAGACATTTGCCCAAAGACCACCAACCACCAGCTGCAAGACCTCTGGTCAAGCTTCCATGGTGGCCCTCCCCGGGGACAGGGGGCACCTGGGCCCAGGTGGGGTGGTCATATGCTGTGGCAACAGGGGCCAGGACACCCGCATGCAAGCTTAAGGGCCAGGAGCCGAGGGTCAGCTGAACAGAAGAGGTGTAGCCAGCAAAGGACACTGGGTGCCTGAGAAAAGGGGGACCAGGACCCTGGGTTCCAGGGGGTGGTATGGAGGAAGGAGGTCGCCTGAGGCAGGGCTACTGCCCACCCCCCAAAGCTGAGCCACCCTGAGTTCCCCCTGTTGCTGTCCTTCAAGGAGCTCTGAAGTGACCTTTTGAGACGGATGGTGGTCAGATTACAGGCCAGCTTTGGCTAGGGGCTGCCAGCCTAGAGCAGGGGCCTCTGGGAACTGTAGTCCTGGGCCCACAGTGGAGGAATAGACAAGCATCCCCCACCGACTCATAGTACTGGCCAGTGGTATTAGGTCTCCCTGTGCTGCAGCTTCCAGGTGACCGGAGACCTCCTCCCCCTCGTTCTTCCCACCTGGGGCCACATACGGGACGGAATTCAGTGGGCCAGGGATCACATGTGACCTCACCCGTAAACTGGGAGCCTCTGCACCCGGAACTTGACACCACTCGTCTTCACGGCTGGGCAGCTACGGGACTGTCCCCAGCCCACTGCTCATGCCCTGGCCCCAGCACTGATTTGCTGTGCGACCTTTAGCTGGTTGCTTTACTTTTCTGAGCCGTTGAATTCCTTCATCCAATTTATACTCTCAAATGAGAATATAAATTCCTGCCTCCTCCAGCTGCTGCCTCCTACTCCTGTGGAGGCAACTTTGGATCCTGCTTTGTTCTTTGAGCAAAAGGAGCCCAGGGCTTTGTGCTATTTCAAAGGATGCCTGGGCCTCCCAGGGCAGTGGGCTGGTGGAGAGGGGCTGGGTGTTCTGGTCTGAGGGCCAAGGAAGCAGGTCAGAGGCCTGGACAGCTGCAGGGTGCTACTGAGAGCCTGGTTTGGGGGAAGGCCGAGCTGTCTTCGAGGACATTCTGAGCCACAGCAGACCCAGCCCTGGAGGTACAAGCTTAGCGTGGGGTCTAAACTGCGAGTCTTCCAATTCCCGAGCCCTGCTCTCCCCTGCCCCCAAACAGCATTACGGTGTTCATCTCCCATAGCTGCCATGCTTCAAAGTGAGAAAGAAGATCAGGAAACACCCAAATGTGCCTACACAGATGTAGTGGGAATATAGAAAACTTCCTTACATTTCGCGGTATTTTCCAGTTTCTCCTTTTGGTCTTTTTGTATGCTCTAGTTCAATAGGGTGCTTGGTGGCTCCCTGGTCTCTTGTGAGCCCCATCCGCAAGGCTCCCCCCCAGGGCTGTGCCTCTGCTGGGGTCACCCACCCTCCAAGAACCTGGTCTCCGGACTTGGCTCGCATCTGGGGCTGTTGGGCCTGGACTTGCTCCCAAGAGGCTGCTCTGAGTCACGCTCAGAAGGCTCCTTGGCACTTAGTGCTCCCTGGAGAAAGCCACCTGTTATCTGTGCTATCACCTCACAACCCTGTTGTGGTGGCGTCGTGGCCACACAGCCCTTCTACTGACCCCTAGTTGCCTACCAGTTAATTTTCCTGCCACTAAGGACCTGCTCCCAAACCATTCCCAAATTCTCATCCGACTCCCCAGATGAATCCAATGCTCTTCCAGCCAGCTGGTTCTGATGCCCCTCTTCTGGGCATCAGCGCTGTGCTCGCCCTTCTTCGGGGCTCAAGGCACTTGCTCACCTGGGACTTGGCCTGTTTCTACTAGGAAACAGAAATTCCTTTTTTAAAGTAGGCTCTGTGCCCAACGTGGGGCTTGAACTCACAACCCTGAGATCCAGAGTCCCACGCTCTACCGAGCCAGCCAGGCACCCAGAAATTACTTTGATTTCTCCAACTACCTTCCTTGTGCGTCCCTTCCATCTTTGTTGTCTGTGCCCCCCACTCAAACTGTTTCCAGGCTTTTTCCAGGGGTGACTCCACCCTGAGGCCCCTCCGTTTATTTTGCAAGCCCCAGCCCAGCATGATCAGACCTTGAAGGCTCAAACTGACCCACTTCTTGTGTCCCCAGGTCCTCTCCAATCCCTCACTCCCCCGTGCTGCGGGTGCAGATCAATCTGGAACCCTGGAGGCACTTGACTAACTTGAATAACCCAAGGTTGTTTGTCTGACTAGGTTTCTAACCAGAAATCCTGCCTCTTTCTTCAGACCAATCTTGGGTTTCTCCAGGGCCCTAACGCTGACCTTTCCCAACTGGTATTCCTTTCACCACCCAAGCTGGGGCGGGGGCGGGGAGCCAGTGCTGCCAGGACAGGCAGGAACAGACCTGGTGGAGCTAAGGTTTTTTCCTCCACCCGAGGTGGTCTCAAGGCGGGTGGGAAAGCATTTCTCCTCTCTGCCCACCCTGCCACAAAGGCAGGTGCCCCCTGCGCTTCTGAGGGCCAAGCCTTCCTGCTCTCTCTTCCATCTCAGGGCCTGGAGCTCCTTGGAGAAAGGCCTGAGCCCGATGCCTTAGCTAGCCACTTTGTTACTCTCCAAAACCTTAACAAAAGCTGACGGCGGGGAGCCGGGAGGGAGCTAGCACAGGAACGGAGCTGGCCCCGGGGGAGGGAGACGAAGGAGATAGCTGGGCTGCGGTTAAGTCATTTATTGATTTTATTTCTAAAACCCACATAGCGCCACTTTGCCTCTTCCAGAGCTTCAAAGAGCTAATTAACCGCCCAATGAGCCCACCAGGGAAACCGAGCTTGTGGGGGAAGCAATGAGGTGAAGCCAAGGTCAAAGAGGGTTGCTAGGCCCCAGGCCCTGCCCCCATTCTGTCAGTTAAGGACAGAGAAAAGATCATTCTTTTAGTCAAGTGAAGTTTCGGTCTTGGTTAGGGAAACCCACTGCACTTGCCTTGCTTCCGAGGCTCCGTTAACCCTACCGGCCTATAGCCAAGTAGTACAGACATCCCATCCCGGACAGGGGGCCCACACAACCCGCTTCTGCTCCAAAGAGCAGTGGTCAGACCCAACTTGAAGGGAGAGGCGTCCCCACTGGCAGGTGCTGGGGGCAGCAGGGGCGTGCTGTCCCTTAACCTCCCCGAAGGAAGGAAAGGCAGCCGGGGAAGGGCAGGCACATAGGCACGGGGCGGCATGCCAACAGCCGGGCAAGGACCTCAGACCTCGTGGAGCCCTGACGTGGATTTTTCGGGTGCCACAACCAGCACGGCCCGCTGCCCCAGACGTGAAAGAACAAAACCACCTGAGACCCGCCACGAAGAAGTGCTTACAAAGCACAAGACAGGGCACTTTTTTTTTTGCCCCCAGCCATCCCCAAAGCCTGCAGTGCTGGCAGGCTTCAAGTCACCAGCGGAGAAAGAAAAAGCCACCTGGCGGTTTTAATTTTATCTGCTCTGCGCCTCGCAGGCAGGATCAGTTGGCTTGACCTTTAGTGCCGACGCCTCCCTAGGCCCAGGGCCTTCCGTCAGGTGGTAGCTTCCAGGCAGAGATCGCAACCAGAGCTCAGCAAATGTCGGGGTCCAAGCCCCAGGGAAAGGCCTTCAGAACAGCAGGGACCAGGGGATTGAGGGGTGATGGGGGTGGGTGATGGTGGTGAAGAACCTGGTTCTCAGCTGTGAACCAGTAAACAAAGGGGAGATGGTGGGACCACCCACATACTCAGCTTCCACCAGCAAAGCCACACACAGGGACGCAGGCGGGAGGCTCCCTAATGAAGGTCCCAGGGGTTCCCCAGAGAGAACGGGATGGCTGGGGCCAGGTGCTGAATGTGGGCAGGTGAGGTAACTTTGGAGCTGCTGCTAAGTACCGGGGGTTTGATGAGAAAAGAAAAATGAAGAAACAGACCCAGAAAACCACACTGCTCTTTTATTCAATGGAACATCCCCCTTTTAACGCAGTGTTGAATCATACACCGAAAAAAAAGCCCAGAGAAATTTCTGCAGATAAACCAGTGAAGAGAACGCGCATTATACATTATTGTCAACATAATCACTCCATGAAGAGGGAAGGGGAGAAAAAAGTAGAACGAAAAACAAGGGGCTTAAACCCCTAGACACTGCAAAACATTCAGACGTTTGGGATTAAAATAAAATTTGAAAGGAAACCTTCCAGGAAGGAGAGGAACAAATGGAATCTGAGGCAGCTCAGGTGCTCAGGGAGCAAGGAAAGGACTCTCCAGGGTGGCAGACAAGACCAAGGTAGCTTGGGTGGCCCCACCTACCACTGGCAGGGGTGCCAGGATGGGTGTTGGCCCGGAACCTGGAAATTAACCCACTAGTCTATTAAGGTGACAAAAACAAAATATCACACTACAAAAAACAAAAAAACTGGGGTGGTCATGGCAACCTTGAATATCTTAGAACCAAAAGGAACCCCCCCCTTCCAAACAGCCTGACATTAATGGCCAAAGCTTGCGCCTAAAACCATTTGCTCCCTCCTCTCCTTGGGAAGAGAAGAACAAGGAATGGAGAAAAAGGAAAGGAGTCTAATTGCAGCAGAAGATCGGGGAAGAGCATCTCCTTGGACGGAGTCTGAAGAAAGGAAGAGATACGGAAATAACAAAGGAAAAAGAAAAAATTAATAAAAATTTCACGATATGGAGCCAGCGTGTTCCGATTCCGTCCACAAAAATAACTCAGGCTGCTTTGCCGAACCATCCTGTCCACCAGGGGCGCTGCTGAGGCTGTCTGCCTGGAAGGGTCACCAATGGGCGCGGAAAGTCCTCACTCTCATGGCTCGGGCCATCGCCGCCGCGGGGAGGGATCCTGGCGGCCCGGTTTGGGGAGAGGCAAAGGGAGTTGGGTGAGGAGAGAAAGAAGACAAAGAAGACACTCGATGCTACGGGGCGCCAGGAGAGCCCAAGCTGGCGCCCCTACTACCACCTGCCCGTTCCCAAGCGAGTCCTCAGTCGCTTGGCCCAGCCCGGTGCGTGCACACACACACATGCGTGCACACAAATCACATGCGTGCATCCCAATGTCTGGCTCCATATGGTGAGGTTCGGCGTGTGTTTAAACGAGACCAATTCTCTCTCTATATAATATATATTTTCTTAAAAAAACCGAGTCTAGTTCTGTGGTGGAGGCGGTGGGGGAGCTGGAGGCATCCCGAAGGGCGGCATGCCCGCCACCCCCATGCCCATCATGGTGACAAAGTTAGAAGGGTCCATGGGAGGCGGAGGAGGAGGGGGCGGGGCATACATCATGCCGGCGGAACCAGGCGGCGGAGGCGGCGGAGGGGGAGGGGCCCCGGGCGGCAGAGGCGGCTGGACCCCGGGGGGCAGGGGCACCATAGTGGGGTTGCCTTGCATCTGAGGGGCTCCTGGAGAAGCTGCGGCAGCCGCCTGCTGCTGTTGCCATGGCGGGATGGACCCTGTGCCAGCGCTCGTGGTGGTAGTCGTCGTATCTGGGGTGGTAAAGAAGCCCAAGGTCACACGCGCGGGGGCACACCGCGGCTCTCTGCGGCTGCTGCCTTGGGATGGGGGGGCGAGGGGCGCCTGCTCCTTGCTTGGCATGCGGTACGGTGGTGGGGGGCGGGCGGGCGGGGCTGTCCTGGTGATGGGGAGTGGAGGGGTGGGCAGGACTACCCTGGGGTCAGCCTCGAGGTCTCTGGGCTTAGCAGAGCAAGCCCTTTGTCACCAGTGCCCCTGGAAGGGCTGAGGGGAAGGTACCAGACACAAGAACCGGCTCTGACATCCCTCCGCCCATCCGCCGCCACCACCGAACGGCACATTCAACCTCAAGGCCACAGCTACTCTCCCCACAGCCCGGTCCCATCCCTGCCGTCTCTCAGGCCCCAATCACGTCCCTTGCGCAGCATGCAAGCACCCTCCCCACCCCGGCCTTACACACAGGCTCGGGCCAGCCAGCAGCCGGCAGCTCACGCAGCCCAGCCCGTGAGAGCCTGGATTTCTGGCACCCTACCTACGATGGCAGGTTCCCTCCAGGTCCCCCAAAACCGCTCCCCAGACACAACCACGCCAAACATCAGCTCTCTTCCCCAAGACCCCCAGGGGCCACGAGGCCCTTTCTGCTTGCACCCCCAGCAGAGAGCAGCGTCTCCTCCCTGGGTGTCTGCCTGCCTCTGTGAGCCGTGAGCTTCTTCTGCTCCTCTCAGCCCCACCTCCCCATCCCACCCACCCCCACAAGCCCAAAATAGTCCACTCACTTTGCTGCCATGGCAAGGGGGTACTGGAAGCCATACTGCTGCTGGGCGGAGGGGGTGGCGGAGGCTGCTGCTGCTGCTGCTGCCATGGGGGAAGAGGGCCAGAGGGAGGGGGCGGGGGCTGCCCACTGGGTGGCGGCGGCGGCGGCGGCATCATGCCCATAGGCGGCGGCGGCATCATACCTGCAGGGAGGCGGAGGCGGAGGCGACGGTGAGCCTCGGGCCGGAGACCCCACTGCCAGGCCCAGCGCCCCCCAGCGAGCAGACGCCAGGCCGCGTTACCTTTTCCTTGATGCAGGCGATAGACCCCAGAGCCCACAGGCGTACTTCCCAGGTACTGATCTTGATGGAAGGAAAGAGCAGGGACTTAGCAGGACATGGGAACCGGCCAGGGAAGACGCCCCCACCGACAGCTTACTGGGTGCACACACCTTGCAACCACTACCCTTGTAAGAACCGTTCTGGAACCCTGCCTTTGAGACGTAGGTCTATGTCTACCCCACGCACAAACCACTTCCTAAGCCAGGACGAAGTCTTGCTCCTTCCGGAGCCCCGGCCTGGGCAGGAGACCCGATGCAATACCCAGCCACTTTGAGAGCTGCTTCCGGGTCGCAGCAACCTGACGTCACCCTTGCTCATCCCAAAGCCCCAAGGTTTCTGGTCTGACACTTACTTACCCATTGGAGGAGGGCCATGATGCCCAGGTGGGTGGGGGCCCTGGTTCATCGGTGGTGGCGGCGGCTGCATCCAAGGGGGTGGGGGTCCGTTAGGGTTGTGCTGCATGGGATGTCCACCATGCCCACCTGTCAGGCTGGGTAATGGGTGTGGGAAGCTGTGGGGGCCACCTCCAGGCCCACCAGGACCACCTCCGTGCATGCCATGGTAGGGCCGACTCTCTGAAGGGCCAGAATTCATCCAGGGTGGGCGGCTCTGGGTGGTGGACATGAGAGACTACGTGAGAGCATTTCCCGCCAACGTCCCTGCCTGCTCCCCCTGGTGGCAACACTGTTCTTTCGGCTACGCCAAGAGTACCAGAAAACACACAAGGACAGGATCTTTCTAAAGTGAAAGATCCCTGAACATCCTGACACCCGGAAGAACAATGTTGCCAGCCATGTCTGTCACTGCGCTCTACCCAAAGCACCTGGCCACAGCCCTCAGTCTCTGAGGAAGAGAATGGGGGCGGCCAGACCACAAGAACCAGCCCCTGAAACTCACCGGTGGAGGCGGGTTGTTGGCAGGAGCAGCAGGCCGAGGTGCGCTGGCCAGGGGCGCGGTGGCGGGCCCCGAGGTGGAGCCCACGGATGCCGGCACCGGCGCTTCGCCCAGCTCAGCCATGAGAGACAAATATTCTTTATCCATCCGTGCTTTATCCTGAGCTGACTGGGGGTCACCAGGCCTGAAGGCAGGATAAGAAACACAGAGAAAGAAAGAGAGAAGAGAAAAAAAATTCATTAAGAAGGAAAGTTCTATCCTGTAGAAGAAGTGACAGAGTTCTTTGAATTCAACCATCCTTTCTAACCGTTCCTCAAAATACTCTCATCAAGTCCTCAGTTCTGCGCCCAGCTCTGCATCTGGGAGACCACGTGGATTTCTGTCACAACAGAAAAGATGGAGAGCACCCAGCCAGCCACATGAGCTAGGAAAGCACAGGCTCTTCCAAAGAGCAAACCTTCATCAAATCCTACATTCCCAGTTTGAGGGAAGGAAGGTCTATGCAGGACTAGAACACCTGCCAGGTTTTCCAAAGGAGAACAAAGTAGAAAAATGTTGCTATCAAGTGCTGGTTCAAAACTGGTCAAAAATCCAGATGGCTTCTGAAACCGATCCTAAGCAGCAAAAAGTAGTTAATACTGAGCCACAGTGGAAACATTTACACTCAGGATGGAAGTTTCTAGTTTTCCTGAATTCAAGATGAGCCACAAAATACAGGTGTTCGCACAAGCTGCTTCTCATCATCCTGGGCTTTAACATCACACCATTACAGACCACATTCACAGAAAGGAAGCTTCTCTAGAGCCCAAAGGTTAACAGCAACCAACCAACATGCTCAAGCAATGTCTTGAACACCACGGCTACAAAGAAGCCATAATCCCAGGCCCTCACCTTTGGAATTTGCAATCGGAAGCGATGTGTCCAGCCCCACCACACTTGGTACACACTGTGGTATTGGTAATGCTGCGTGTCTCTGAGCTCTGCCAGGGTCTTAAGATCCTGTCGAGGAAGAAGGGGGGAAAAAAAAAAGAGTCATGTCAAGGGCTACGGCCAAGCATCCTACTTCCACAGGTTCTTCAGGTTTGTACACTCTCTCCACTCTAAACCGATCACACACCTGTTATCATCTTCCCGAAGGGTCCCATTCAAGCGAGCCAACTCCCGAAGCTGCATCTTCCGTAGATCATTCTGGTCCTCAGGGGTCTCAATACCCTGCTTCAGGATGTTTCTTATCTAGTGGAGATGCAAGGGTCACAGTTACATAAAGCGCTGGGGCCACCACTAGATTTCTAGCAAGAGGCTTCCTTTCTGGCTGCCTCACCTGTTCCACAGCTTTCTTCACATTCTCCATGGTGTTGGCGGTAACTAGGGCATGAAGTGGCTCATCTTCTCCAGGGAGCATCTGGCCATCTTTGCGGCCAACTTTCCCTTCTTTAACAGACCCTTTCCCCCGGATCATAATCTTGGCATTACACTCCTTCTCTATGTTCTTCAAGGTGTTCCCTCTATCAGGGGCAGAAAAAGTTGAATTGTTAGATTTGATAGGCAAGTTCCCATGCCAGAGGGGACAGAGTGGGCGGATCACACCGGCAGGAAACCATGAGTGCAGAGTTGGATTTTCCCACCAAGAGCTCCATGATCTCTTTTAAGTTAAAGGCAGCCACACCAAATCTGTAAGATTTGAGTTCTCTGCAGTAAAACGGGGTTGAAGAGATTTTCTCACAGAAAAGTGTGAACTCCCACCAAAAACAGGAAGGGAAGCCATCAGTGGTACCCAGCTGGGCCTAAGACCGATACAGCTCACAGTTTCTTAACAATCATGTATCCCACAGGGTAGCAGTTACTCACCTGGGCCCAATCAGCAGCCCCACAAAGTTGATTTCTGGATACTCGTCTTGTGGAATCATTACTTTATCGCTCACCCGTGTTGCTGGAGGTCTAAAAAAGAAAAGACTCATAGACTCTGCATGTTTCTGAGAGAGGACACAACCCACAGCTTTTAGAACTAACCTTGCTACCATGTATTAACTATACATGACTTGAGGACAAGTGGTGTGACGTTAGTACCAGAATAGTTCCACCAGATCACACGTGATCTGTACGTGTCCTTGGCCTGGACAACCAGCCCCTCTGCTTACTTGTAATCTGCAGGTGGCTTGAAATCAGGGTTGAGGGCAACCATCTCCGTGATCAGGTTATGCCGCTCCTCTTCAAGCTTTTTGCGGGTGCGGAACTCGCGGGTGTTAAGCCGCTTCCCCTCGCTATTGTAGATGGGCTCAGGGGAAGGGGACCTGTGGGAAACAGATCACCGTTACTGCTTTGCCTTCACTCTTCTCATCCCACATGGGCTAAAATTAGTCTTCCCCAGCCCCTCTGCCTCTCAGACCCTAACACAACACTCTTCGGAGGAACCGACCGTAACGTGTGCTACTCAAGATCGTGTGGAATGGGGAGATGAAAGCTGGCTTAGCATTAGGGGGACTGGGGTGTGTGTGAGAAAGAAAAAAAAGGTCTTGCTTCTAAATGTTGAGAAGAAAAAAGTCTGTCCTTCTGGGGGAAAATCTTTGGACTGTAAATGGCAAGGACAGTATCATCCTCTGGAGTCTTCTTGCCAAATATGGATTTTTCATTTTAAAAAATTGTACATTATTACAACTTTATGAACCACGGAAACCCAAAAGTTTAGGTAAAATGTGAACTCTTGCAGAGCTCGTGCCCTATCAGGAAGAGTGTCTGCACCCCTGCCACATAGTTAAGTATGAGCTCTTTAACCCAATGCAACTGGGACTCAAGGCTGCTGCAGCTACTTGGCCCCACAATGGAGAGAGATGGTTCAAGGCTTCGTCTCTGCTTTTCCTTCAATGGCCTGGCTGGCTGTGTCCAAGGCCCAGGAGTCAACCTGTTTTCTGGCTGTTCGAGGTTGGGGAGTCTGGGTAGAGAAAAACGTTAACGTGCTAAAGCAGCTTCTGCTAGAGGCTGCAAATGCAGATTTGGTCAAGTACTTGTCTAGGGTCTGGACCTGCAAACGGCAAGGGGAAAACCTAGGATTCTCCACCAGAGTTTACAAGTCCAGAAAGCAGATTCTCTCTCTCTCATTTTTTTAAGGAGTAAAATGCTGTTGCTACAAGTAAAAAATAGTAATGATAAAATGGTCAGTTTACCACAGCTGGATTTTGCGGTAATAAAAAAGAGAAGTTACACTCCTAGAATTCTGAGTTGAGATTACAAAAAGGACCATAGCTTGATATTCTGAATGAAAATTTAGTAGCAGCTGCAAGAAGGGAAGAGACCATGTGGATCAGGTTATTAAAAAAACATCCTGAAAGTAGTCAAGACTCCTATACCCTTGGTTTAGTTGAGAGAACCTTGCCTAGTTGGAGAGCAAGGACTGAACTCGGCTGCTCCCACTGTCTTCAGCCTAAAGGGAACCATGTCATACCACGTTACACACACGATGGAATAAAAGGTCAGGTTTGTTCATGGCTAATGACGGCTAAATGACACCTCCGTTTCTAGCATTTATATAAACTGTTAACACAATCCAATAATAATGAACAAAAGCAAACATACCCCAGCTCATTAGACTATCATCTTATACATTTAAGTCTACAAGAGATTTTTAAAACATTTTTAACTGTGCAACTTAAGCAACATCAAAATAGCATAGTGGCTTAATATTGAGAATACACCTTCTTAGGAAATAACCTCAGTAAGGTAAGAAACTCATGCAGTTCCCTCCAACCTGGGCTCAAAAGCAAAACCAGTCAGGCATTAGGCCCTCTTTCAAACTGAATACAAGGGAGAAAAAAACTGCTCTGGTTTTATTTCTAACGTGCTTGACGTTTCTAATTCCCACCCCGTAGCTGTCTAGAATTAAGCATTTCTGGCTAATCAACAGAACAAGGTTTACCAGTACCAAATTGGTCATTTAAAAGCCTCACAACAGTTTAATCTCTTCCCAAATTGTGGATGTGAAAAGGCAAAAGCTAATATTCTAGAGGTTATATTGGCCCAACTTCTTCACTTCAAAGAGGCATCATATAGATCAACTAAACTCTAATCCCATTTCTCCAGGAAGCAAAGGTTTGTTAAAAATTCAACCTTTTGAGGAATTGCCTGGTAACCTGTTAGACGTATTATTAAAGGGAAAAAGGCCAAAAAAGCACTCAACAGTTGTGGTCTACAACCTACAATGCAATCTTTAAAAAAAAAAAAAAAAAAAGAAATATATATATATATAAATATATATATATAAATATATATATATAAAACACAACACAACCCTCCAACCAAAATCTACAGGTAAAAAAATAATAAATTTCATTAAGTAAAATTAAAGAGCCCACATGGAGAGATTAAGTTAATTTGTTCCCTGGCAAAGGGCAGCAGAAAGATGCATAAGTGAGTGGCTTCTAAAATCACTACATCATCTTCCTGATTTAACAAGCCATTAATTGGGTAATAAAAGCTAAAAACACTACTTTTTAAAGTGAAGTGTTTTCAACTATGCCGCATGCACTAAGAGCAATTTCACGGAGAGGGAGGCATATTGCCCTTCTATTAAATGGACCAGATTTAGCTGTTCGAAGTTCAACCAGCCAATAAAATTCCTGGTTAAAAAGTTAATTTCCCTCAGACTTTTTACTTTTCAAAGGTGAGAGAAATTGTAAACTGAAAGGATGTGACTACAGATGTTTGAAGACCACACTCTTGAAAAATAAAGGTGACTTAGGGTTGGTTGCTAGCCTTCCCAAAACAGGCGAGAATATTCTGGACCCTCCCAATACCCCCCAGGCAATGGCCAAGGCGGAAAATTCACTGGCAGTGAAGGAAGCTGGTTAGAAATCTCATCTATTTTAAAACCACCTCAAAACCATGAGCAGGAAGACTGCAGCAATGAGCTAACCAGACTGAGCTTCTGGTCTGCTCAAATTCAGTGATGCTCAAAAATATTCTTAATCCCTGCACCATGTACCTGTGAGAAAAGCTCTACACCCTCGGTTTTCAACCAAAGCAGTTACTGAAAAGGCTGGTTAACGGGCCACCTCACTGTCCCTACGGGTGGGTAAATCAGGTTAAAATCTAGGTGCTTACCAATTGGAAACCAGATGTCCATTTTCCTGTAACTTTTTATTCTGCTAGTAATTAAATTTCATTCCAATTTTCTAACTGACGACTGACCATATAGATTGCTAATTAAACCCTAGGCCCCAGAATGGTCAAAGTATTATCACAGTCGTCTTACTAGGATTTCATTGAACTGACACAATATGTTGCCACCAGTAAAACGTATTGAGAAAAAGGTAAAAGCGTTACTGTCAGCTGGTTAAAACTGTTTCCCAACCTGTCCTCAGGGTTAGGGGGGATGCCCAGGTCTCCTGTGCGCAGTTTACGAGTCAGGTCTTCTATCTGCAGTTGCACTGGAAGAAACCAGGTTAGGAAAGAAAAAAAAAGGATGGAAAAAAGACAATGTTACCAAAAAACATCTCAAATCTCAACAACAAGCATGAAGAACTCGGAGACTTTGAAAGGGACGACTGATCAGTGAACACATTGAGGCAAAAACCCCCAACCACCTATCGGCAGGAGTCCATTTACATCTATAGGTATTTTTCACTTCAAAATGGTTAACACTTAAGGAAGCAAACAGTTTGTTGGAAGAGGGGTTAGCAGTATACACTGTTCACTAAGGCTAACATCAAAGCAATTATTAGGTGTTTCACCTCTCCCTCCCCTCCAAAGCTTGCTATACAATTGGCACCCAGAACAAACCATGTTATGTTATCACCAATACCCTGTTCCCAAACAAATTACTTCGAGGGCAAGACTCTTGAGAGTTTATTTTTCTTCATTAAATATTAAGCATAGCCCAAAATGAAATCCAATTAACATGGGACAAGGAAAAATACCAGTTGAGCAAAGATCATTTTCATTGATACCAGGTTCAAAATTCCTTGAACATGTAAGACATTTAATAACCAATTCAACACCTCATAAAAAGCCTATTATACATACTCTTTCTGTACAACCAGATCCATACTAATAAGGATCTCCCAATACCTGTTGCTTTTATTCCAGTCTTAGGTAACAATCCATATACCTTAATAAACCAGTAACCGTGAGACGTTAAGAAGTCTGTTCTCAGACTCGCTCCTCATGAGGGGAGTAAAAGTAGGGGATGTAGAGAAAGAAAGTGTGGGTCAAGGAGAATGTGTGGCCCTCAGACCTTGACAAAATGAGGCTGTACATAAAAAAGAGAGGAAGGTTTCACAGAAGTTCAATGACTCCAGGGAAATGTTACCCGGGTGACTTCTCAAGATAATGGCAACTGTAGAGCCAGATCACGGTCTTCAGCGTGCTGAAGAACCACCTGTTTCTTACCTTTGCAGCATCTGAAAGTTGTGAGCAGGCATCTCTAATAAGGGCAAGTCTTAGTGGGTTGGGTTAAAGTCGAGCTGGCTCCAAAACAGGATTAATGCATGTCTAACCCAAGATACCCTTCTACTTTTAAATACACCCCACAGGGCTATACCACATACCCATTCCAACTCCAAAGAACTGAAAACCCACATTCATATCAAGAGAAGATATTGGGGGCATTGTACAAAGCAGTGTATACCCTGAGAGACAGAAGATGAATTAAGATACATAGATCCCTAAGCTCTTCTACGCCAGAAAATTTCTGACTTGACAGTCAAGTATTTAGCTCAAGAACTCAAGGTGAAAGTCAGCTTCATGGAGGCAGGCAGCCCTCCTAACTGAACTGTAGGGGTGTGGGGTCTGACCTGAGGAAAACTGGCACTTAAATCAAAGTCTGTGATCTTTCTTGGAGCTGAGATCTACACTGGCCTCTGTTTTGGCTCTACCCACTTTTGATTATAGAGCTATAAATACCCTCAGGGCTCAGTGCATTAACTCCCTGCACAGGAAGAGAACTGGAGATGTAGAGAATAAGTCTGTTTTCCCCCCTTTCTAAGTCTGCTTGTGTCCCTGGAATGTCATTCCACTAAGGACATTTCCACAAGGTTGTAAAGACCCAGGCCGATCTAATGAGACAAGCGGGTGGGTGGAAGTAAATTGAACAGTGGGGAAAGAAGAAATATTAGTACCGTGAAAACAAGGTAACAATTCCAACACCTCAAAACTCTCAGCAGTTAAAAAACATAAAATATAATGATCCTCAAGAATAACACATGCCAGCCTTGAAGCTTTTGATCTGTGAAGGATACAGCCTCATAGGCCTAGGCGGCCTTTGCCCTAATTTACTCCAAAGGGGATGTTTCTTTGGTTAGTAAGAAATGTTCATCAAGTGAACTTTTTGGAGACAGCTGCAGATACATGAATAAAGGTAAAACTCACATTAAAAACCTTATATTTAAAAAAAGGTAATTTTGAGGTTAACTTCATTTACACTGTGGACAATTATTGTTAATTCTTGAAATTTCCCAACAGATAAGATCTTTTATCCTACCACCTCATTCCATATCCAAGTAGTACCCCTTTCCCAGCAGAGTTCTTTGATAGTAAAAGAGCCCTCGTTTTAAGACAGCTCTCCAAAGACCAAACCAGAAAAGATGCTGAAGGAAAGGTTAAATTCAACAAAATGGTAAAAAGGGGTGCACTGTTCAACACTTTCAGGACCACTCTTTGATAATAAACTGAGTTTTTCTTTTCAGAAAGTACCTATAAAAGTAAAAGACCACATTTGAAGGAGAGGGAGGAATATGAAATGGTGAAAGGCCATGCTGTGAAAAAGGTACTTAGTTTATAATACCTGCAGTGTTCTCCACTGGGGCCGTGTCCAGAGAGGCAGAAGACACTCACCTCACCAACTGGCAATGAACAGCAGCTGAAAAGGGTGGGGTGGGGTGCTGGACTGGGGACTACCCTCACTCCTAAGTGGGTCCCTCTACCTTCCTGGCACTCATGGAGAACACTGCTGTTACGAACAAACCAAAACAAGGAGCTTCAAATGCAGGACTTACAGAGTAAAAACTGATGGGTTATGTCAAAGTCATGAAAGTACACCTGACCGTACCTCATCTCAAAAGAACAAGACTTTAAGGTCTCAAACTTATAACACATAAAATGTTGCTCAGAATAAATCATATCAATCTGACAACGTATTTGGATGCAGAACGTGTATTTACCTATATAAGCTCTTTCTTGTTCCCGAGTAAGTCCAGGGGGGATGACTGTAGGCATTCCCGGAATCACCGTCTTCTGTTCCATTGTATCTTGGTTCCAGCGGCTCCTCTTCCGCTTCTTACTTGGAAAATCTGAAGGCAGATAAAGTCCATCAAATGCAAATATAAACCAGCAAACTACCAACAGGCACTTCAGGATACTTATGACACTAGACACAACCTCGGCAAACTGGGAAACTGAGAACTTGACCTAAAATATATATAGCAAAAAAATGAACACAAACCCGAGAATTCAGAGACACATGGCCACCACAAGGGTACCTAGCTCTGGATCCGAAAAAGTAGCATTTCACATTTATAATACGTATCCAGAAAAACTGTGAAGTATGTAAACAAGCAAACACATCTTTCAGATATGCGACGTCAACCATGAATGTTTTAAAAGCCCCAAGGGAGACAAGGTATACTGAATAATCATACCTTAGTAAAGCAAGATTGGGAAAACTGCTGATTCTTCTCACCTCCACTCCCCACCAGTCACCTTTCTAAATGGGCCGAACACAACCAAACCTATGATTTACTAAGTGAAAAAGCCCAGTTCTTCAACAAGATCACTTTTTTCTTCAGAAATTTAGCCTAGATAAGGATTCAATTTTCCCGGCCAACTAGACACTTAACATCTGAACTCCTAGAGGATGTATCAAAGTCCGACAACAACAAAAAAGCTATACAACAGCAGCCAAATCCTCCTCTTCTGATACAGAGGCATAAACTCCATACACATTGGTACACACAAGTCAGTTCTACTTCCCAGGGGGAAAGCCCCAACAACTAAGGGGAGGCATATCTGACTTCTCTAAGATAAATGGAGATTAGGAAAAAACTCCTTCCCCCGAAAAGTGCATCAGACCCAATCACACTCTAAGGATTTTCGGCCTCTTTCTTTCACTGTAGTGAAAACCTTGCCCTACTATAGAAATAAAAGCTACTCTTGCTACTTTTCTGCTTTTTGGACTTCTCTAGAACCAGGAAGGAAGTGCTCCACATTACCAGTTGACCATTTCACGCCCTCCTGACATGCACACCCACCCCTCCGTCCACCAAATCAACCTACTCGCCACCGCTCTCCTATACCAGAGTCTAGAATATAACACAGACCCCCCCCCCCCACCAGATTATAGTCGGGCCACAAAGCCCGGCCGCCACACTGCGCCTGCGCACAGGAACCCTCCGCTCTCCCCCCCCCCCACCCCTTCCAGCGCGCGTGCGCACTCGGGGCCCGAGAACCGGGCCGCGCGCCCTGTGGCGCCTCCGCCCGGGGCCTCCCCGTGCGCGCGCGCGCCCCTGCCGCGTGCAGCCGCCGTCGCCGCCGCCGCGCGCCCCTCAGGCGGCCGGGCCCGTCCGCGCGACGCCTCTCGCGCTCTCTCGGCCCGACTCACCTCCTCCGCCGCCGGCCGGGCCCGGCTGCTGGTCCTGACGGGGCGGCTGGGGTGGCGGCGGCTGCGGCGGCGACACGCGCTGGTAGAGCGGCGGCGGAGGGGGAGGCTGCGGCGGCGGGTACGAGGAGCCCGGGGAGGGCGGCGGCGGCGGCGGCTGCTGGGGAGGCGGGGGCGGCGGCGGTGGCGGCGGCGGCAGCGCCGCGAAGGGGAAGGCCGCGGTCAGGGCCCCCACCGAGCCCACGGGCGGGGGCGGCGGCGGCCCGGGCACCAGCAGCCCCGCCCCAGGCCCGGGAGCAGGCGGTGGCCCCGGCTCGAAGCCCCCTTTGGGCCCGGAAAGGGGGGGGAGGCCGGGGGGGCCCAGCTTACCCAGCGGCGTGGCGTTCGCTCCGGTCGCCATGGCGCCCCCGGGGACCGGCACCGGCGGCTCCTTTTAGGCGGCGGTGGCGGCTTCTTCTTCGCGAACCTTCCGGGGGGAGGGGACCCGACTGCGCTGCCCCGGAGCGCGTCCTCTCACGCGGCGGGCGGCGGCGGCGCGAGACGCACAAAGAGGGAGGAGAGAGGGCGCCGCGGGGGCGGGCCGGGGGCGACGGGCCCGAGGCCTGGATTGGGCCGAGCCGAGGCAAGGGGTCGGAATCGGCGGCCTCCAATTGGTGGAGCCTTAGCCCTCCTCGATGCACGCTGGGATTGGCCGGACCGTTAGGCCAGGCGAAGAAATGGCGGCCGAGCCTAGCGAGCTGGGAGGTGTCGCAGCGCGCACTTCATTTGTTACTGCGCGAACTGAGCTCGGAGTCCAGAAAGGAGGGGATAGGGTGGGGCAAACTCTGTGACGTAGGGGCAAAGGGCTTTCTCATTGGTTGAAGTTGGTTGAGTCAATCATTCTCTGTTGCGTCGTAGTGTCTTGGGATTGGCTGTCGCTTGTTCGATTCTTTTTCTACTCCCCTCCCACGGGGAGCAGCTTCGCTGGGATTAAGCGAGAGGTCGCGGCTGTACCCCGGCTGAACGAGATTTACCGCCGGGGAGGAGTGGAGCAGGAGCGCGCATGCGTAGACGAGGCAAAGCTACCTCTCCGCCCTTCGCTTCATGGTCGACCCTGGGGTCCGGCGCGGAAGCCCTAAGTGACGTCAATTTTCGATTCCCATGGTAACCCGGAACCGAGGGACGGGGGAGGGGCCGGCGCGCGCCCGTAAACCGGATCCGTTGACTCGCCGCAGGTAAAAAGGGACTTCCTGTTTTTCTTAAAAAAAAAAGGTATAAAATAGTCTTTTTGAAGGATCAAAGCAATATCTGGGCCTATGGAAGAACACGTAATCTTAGGAGGAAAACAATATAAAGTCAATTCCAAAATTAATTTACAAGTACATTGCATTTCCATTAGAATCTCAACTGGGTTGGGGGTTGATTACATCATCTTAAAATATAATTTTGAAAATAGTGGGGAAACTTGTAAACGAGGTTGAAGAGGAACTTGCTTTTCAGACAATAGGAACAGCACACAAGACAGGATAATGAAACAAAGTGATTTTGTTGTAGGAAAGACAGATTAGTGCTACAGAATAGAGACTGGAAATAGATTCCCCATATGTAAGTAGATTCAGTAAAGAAAAAATTTAGCTAACAGATGGTGTAGGGTCCTAAATTAAACAATAAAACAGACCTAGAATACAATATAGGCGAGTGTCACGGTCATCTAAAGGTAGAGACTTTTAGGGAAACAAAAACTCAGACCAATGAAAGATATACTTGATCACTAAAGAAATTAAAACTGTATGATGAAAGTCAACAGACAGTAACACATTAGGAAGATATACTTGCCATACATGATAGCTAATATGCAAAGAAATCTTAAAAACTAATTATAAAATAAGACAAAAACAATAGAAAATGAGCAAAGATTGTAATAGGCAAGTCTCAGAAGAGCAAATCCAAATAGCAAAAAAACATGAAAAGACAGCAGTACCCACCCTCTGCAGGAAGATGCAAATTAAGACGATAAGGAGGAATCTCTTTATATAACCATCAAAACAGCAAACAACCAATGTGCTAACACTACTGAGAATTTCTTTTTTGGAAAGCATTTTATTATCTATTAAAATTGTACCCCTTTCAAGAAAAACTAAAAATAAGCCCTTTCAATGTATCAGTCCCACTCCTGGGAATCTGCCCCAAAGCAAGGCGTGTGATTATATAATGTAATGTGTTCATGGTCTTCTACTGCATTTACTGCAGCACTGTCTGTAATAGTGAAAATCTGGAAACAAAGTGAGTTTCCTTTAATAAGTGAAGGGTTCAATAAATTGGAATCCCTAACCTATTTTAATAGGCAGACTTGAAAATCAGTTAATCCATACCAACTGATTTAGAGGGACGTCTGTGCTGTTACTAAATAAGAAAAGCAGAGATATATTACATGATCTTGTTTTTGTAAAACCCTATATATGTGTGCATGTGCCTGTCTGCATTTGATTACGCGAGGATAGAGAAAGCTATAGAAGGGTATACACAGCATGTTATTAGTGAAGACATTGGAGAGGAAAACAGGTTACCTGGAAATTGTTCCATACATTTCAAGAACTCAACGTATTTTTAAAATATGCTTCATGGGACACCTGGGTGGCTCATTCGTTAAGCGTCTGCCTTCGGCTCAGGTCATGGTCCCAGGGTCCTGGGATCGAGCCCCACATTGAGCCCCGTATCGGGCTCCCGCATCGGGCTCCCTGCTCTGCAGGAAGCCTGCTTCTCCCTCTTCCACTCCCCCTGCTTGTGTTCCCTCTCTCACTGTGTCTCTCTGTCAAATAAATAAATAAAAATCTTAAAAAAAAAAAATTTATGACAATCCCATTTATTTAACATATAACTATAAACATAAAGAAATGCATTATAGGAAAACACCAAATTTCTTTTTTTTTTTTAAGATTTATTTATTTGAGAAAGAGTGAGCAGGGGCAGGAGCCTGCGTGGCTCAGTTGGTTAAGCGACTGCCTTCGGCTCAGGTCATGATTCTGGAGTCCCGGGATCAAGTCCACATTGAGCTCCCTGCTCAGCAGGGAGTCTGCTTCTCCCTCTGACCCTCCCCCCTCTCATGCTCTCTCTCTCATTCTCTCTCTCAAATAAATAAAATCTTTAAAAAAAAAAAAAAAAAAGAGTGAGCAGAGGGAGAGATAGAATCCTGAAGCAGACTCTCCGCATAGTATGGAGCCCGACATAGTGATCCCAGGACCCTGGGATCATGACCTGAGCCGAAATCAAGAGTCGGATGCTTAACGACTGCACCACCCTGGTGCCCCAGAAAAATCACCAAATTTCTTTTTTTTTTTTTTTTTTTTTTTTTAAAGATTTTATTTATTTATTTGAGAGAGAGAGTGAGAGAGAGAAAGAGCACAAGAGCGGGGAGCGGGAGAGGGAGAAGCAGACTCCCTGCTGAGCAGGTAGCCCGACGCGGGACTCGATCCCGGGACTCCAGGATCATGACCTGAGCCGAAGGCAGTCGCTTAACCAACTGAGCCACCCAGGCGCCCAAAATCACCAAATTTCTAATGGTGGTGGGATCTCAGCTAATTTTTTACTTTTTTTTTCTATTTCTGTATGTTCTATATTCTACTTTAATTTTTTTATACTGAGAAAGTATTATTTGTATAATAAAAAAAGCTAATATGGACAAGAAAGGAAAAATATAAGCTGTTTATTTATTTTTTTTTTTTTACAGATTTTATTTATTTATTTGACAGAGAGAGACACAGCGAGAGAGGGAACACAAGCAGGAGGAGTGGGAGAGGGAGAAGCAGGCCTCCCGCGGAGCAGGGAGCCCAATGCGGGGCTCGATCCCAGGACCCTGGGATCATGACCTGAGCTGAAGGCAGACGCTTAACGACTGAGCCACCCAGGCGCCCCAAAATATAAGCTGTTTAAATCATCTGTTTGAAAATGAGGGAAAGTTAATTTATTCAGTAAATACAAATTCTCTGGAGAAAAAGAGAAAAGAGTCATTAAATGTGTGAGCAGCTGTTGAGTGCAAGACAGGTTGGTGGATACCAGAGTAAATGAAACACAGTTCCTGCCTTCCAGAAAATCACAGTCTAATAAAGGAGAAAAACAAATGCACAAATGAAAATGTACTATTTTTTTTTTTAAGATTTCATTTATTTGACGCAGAGAGAGAGAGTGAGCACAAGCAGGGGGAGTGGCAGGCAGAGGCAGAGGGAGAAGCAGGCTCCCCACAGAGAAGGGGGAGCCCGATATGGAACTCGATCCCAGGACTCTGGGATCATTACCTGAGCCAAAGGCAGTCGCTTAACCAACTGAGCCACCCAGACGCCCCGAAAATGTACTATTTTTTTCAAGATTATTTTTATAAGTAATCTCTACAACCCTCATGGGGCTCAAACCTACAACCCCAAGGTCAAGAGTCGCATGCTCTACTGGCTAAGCCAGCATTATAATGATGCTCCCCGGGGCGCCTGGGTGGCTCAGTCGTTAAGTGTCTGCCTTGGGCTCAGGTCATGATCCCAGGGTCCTGGGATCCAGCCCCATATCAGGCTCACTGCTCTGCGGGAAGCCTGCTTCTCCCTCTCCCACTCCCCCTGCTTGTGTTCCCTCTCTCGCTGTGTCTCTCTCTGTCAAATAAATAAAATCTTAAAAAATAATAATGATGATGCTACCATACTGACCTTGGTAAAGGCTACAACTCCGTCTGACGTCTGCTGGGCCAGTCCTTCTCACTGCTCTCTAGTCATTTCAGTTGCATTTTGTCTTTTATTTTTTTTAAGATTTTAATTATTTGAGAGAGAGAGCAAGAGAGAGCACAAGCAGGGGGGAGGGGAAGAGAGAGAGGGAGAAACAGACTCTCCCACTGAGCAGGGAGCCTGATGTGGGGCCTGATCCCAGGACCCTGGGATCATTACTTGAGCCAAAGGCAGACGCTTAACACCTAAGCCACCCGGGCGCCCCGTGATCAATTTTTATGTGTTCCAAGGGCAAATTTAAGACCTAAGAGTTTGGATGTTGGCTACTCCAGGCACTGTTTTGGGTTTTCTACATAGAGTAGTAGTTCATTTCATCTTCACAACCACCTTCAGAGATGCTTATTGTCTCTAACTTATAGATGAGAAAACGGAGGCGCAGAGAGGTTAAGTCAACCAGCCCAAGGTCACCCAGTCTACCAGTATAGTCTACCAGTCCCAGACTCCTGTTTGGTCAGAACGGGATTGGAATACAGTCCATGCCACTTTCTGGCTGAGGACCATCAGGCTAACTCTTCCCGGTTTTGAGGCAAGCTGGAGCCTTACAGACCCAGGCCAGCCATCCACCAGCTGGCAACTAGGGAAGTAATTTAATCTCTCCATGCCTTAGTTTCCTTGTCTGCAGAGTGCAGACATTGACACTAGCTACAGGGTACTGTGCTCCTTCATGGAGATCAGAGAGCACCGTTGGTTTGAATAGGATACCTCTTGAGTTGCAGGGGCAAGAACTACACACAGATTTCAGACACAGATGCCTCCAGATTTTCTACAAGGCTGCAGTACAATAAAAAATAATATATATTGCTTTGTCCCAAGATCCTGGCACAGAGCTTCAAAAACCCTTGGGATTTCCTGAGTGATAAGACTGTCCTTCCTTGGGTGCCTGGGTGGCTTAGTCGGTTAAGTGTCTGCCTTCGGCTCAGGTCATGATCTCAGGGTCCTGGGATCGAGTCCTGCGTCGGGCTCCCCGCTCAGCAGGGAGTCTGCTTCTCCCTCTGCCTGCCACTCTGCCTACTTGTGCTCTCTCTCTCTCTCTGTCAAATAAATAAAATATTAAAAAAAAAAAAAAAAGACTGTCCTTCCTTATTCATAACAGGCCCCTTTGGACCATACCAGACTTGAAGCTAACAGGTGACTCATTGCCATCTCTGAGAGCCCTGGGATAGCTTCAGGATGCTGGCTGATCAGAAAAACCACCCAACTTTCAGCCCCACCTCTGGGGAGGGGAAAGGGGCTGGAGATGGCATTCAATCACATGGCCAGTGATTTCATCAACCATGCCTGTGTAATAAAACCTCAATTTATTAACTCTGAACAGGGGGCGCCTCGGTGGCTCAGTCATTAGGCGTCTGCCTTCGGCTCAGGTCGTGATCCCAGGGTCCTGGGATCGAGCCCCGCATTAGGCTCCCTGCTTGGCAGGAAGCCCACTTCTCCCTCTCCCACTCCACTGCTTGTGTTCGTGCTCTCTCTGTCAAATAAATAAAATTTAAAAAAATAAAACTCTGAACAGGGGCGCTGGGGTGGCTCAGTTAAGCATCTGCCTTTAGCTCAGGTCATGATCTTAGGGTCCTGGGATTAAGCCCCACATTGGGCTCCCTACTCAGCGGAAGAGTCTGCTTCTCCCCTTCCCTCTGCCGCTTACCCCCACTCATGCTCTCCCTTTCAAATAAAAAAATAAAATCTTTAAAAAAAAATAAAACTGAGCAATGAGGTTTGAAGAGCTTCTGGGTTGGTGAACATACTGACGTAACAGGAGGTGGTACATACCCTGACTCCGCAGGGTCCTAATAAGCTCTTGGGCTCAGGACCCTTCCACACCTTACTGCATTTCTTCATCTAGCTAGTCATTTGTGTTCTCTGTAATAAAACAGTAATCATAAATGTAGTGCTTTCCTGAGTTCTGTGTGTCCTCCTGGCAAATATTTGAACCTGAAGGGGGGTTGTGGGAACCCTGAATTTGCAACCAGGTTGGACAGAGGTGTGGGTAACCTGGAGACCCAGGACTTACGGCTGAACTCCTTAACCTGTGGGGTCTTCACCAACTCGGGGTAGTTCATGCCAGAATTGAATTGTAGGACATCCGGTTGGTGTCAGAGAATTGTCACTGAAAAGTAAAAGGTACAAAGTTCCAGCCCTTCGTACTAACCTTTGATATTTTCGGTCTTTTAACTCTGTATCCTATAGTTCAGAAACCCCAGCCCTTGGTGAGATTGATTGGTAGTATCATGTAGCTAGCTGACACCATAGAAGAGCAAGTCCATGGCTGTTTGCCTCTGTGTCCACCCTTTGGAGAGCCCCACCTGTGATTCCATTACCTGAATTAGGAATAATATCTACCATGGAGTGAGGGATTCACTGTGCACTAAGAACTTTTCATAATTTTGTCTTTCCTGGAAAATGATGTTTCTTCCTATTATTAAAGGTAATTTGAACCGGGGGGAGATAGGTAGTGGAATTTGTGACTTAGGCACAGATTAGAAATAACAGCATAATAGGTACATGCAAATCACATATCTGATAAAGGACTTGTATCCAGACTCTCAAAAATAAGAAGACAACCTTACTTCTTTAAAAGGAGCCAAAGATTTGAACAGACTCTTTTTTTTCTTCATTTTTTTGAGAAGACTTTATTTTTAAGTAATCTCTACACCCAGCGTGGGGCTCAGACTCACAACCCTGAGATCAAGAGTCACATGCTCTGCCAACTGAGCCAGCCAGACGCCCCTGAACAGACTCCTTTCCAAAGAAGTCGTATAGATGGTAAATAAGCACAGGAAAAGATGCTCAACGTCAGTCATGAATGAAATGCAAATGAAAACCACCATGAGATTCTACTACACATCTGTTTGAGGGGCTAAAACGAACCAAGACCGACCATACTGAGTGTTGCCGCGGAAGTGGAGAGGTTAGAACTCTCCTATCTTGCTGCTGGGAATGCAAAATGAAAATGGTACAGGCGCCTGAGTGGCTCAGTGGTTCCTGCTCTCTCTCACTCTGTCAAATAAATAAAATCTTAAAAAAAAAAAAAAAAACGGTACAACCACTCTGGAACAGTTTCGCAGTTTCTTTTTTTCTTTTTTAAAGATTTTACTTATTTCACAGAGAGAGACGAGAGACAGGGAGAGAGGGAACACAAGCAGGGGGAGTGGAAGAGGGAGAAGCAGGCTTCCTGCAGAGCAGGGAGCCCGATGCGGGAGCCCGATACGGGGCTCAATGTGGGGCTCGATCCCAGGACCCTGGGATCATGACCTGAGCTGAAGGCAGACGCTTAACAACGGAGCCACCCAGGCACCCCAGTTTCACAGGTTCTTAAAAAGTTCAACAACACTCACCACACGATCCAGGCCTTATACTCCGAAGTATTTATCCAAGAGAAATGAAAGTATATGTCCACACACAAGACACACATACGTGAATGTTCATAGCAGTTTTATTTGTAATAGTCCAAAACTGGAAATAGCCCAAATGTCCAACAGGTGACTAGCCAAACAAACTGTGGTACATCTATGAAATGGAATAGTACTTGGAAATGAAAAAGAACGGCTATGAACACATGTAACAACATGGGTGAATCTCAGATAATCTGCTCAGTGAAAGAGGCAGAGAAAAAAGTGCATACTGTACGATTCTATTTATGTTAAGTTCTGAAAAATGCAAATTCTTCTATAGTGGAAGCAGTTCAGTGGGTACTATGAGGAGCAGGAGGGATGATTACAAAGGGGCAGGGGAAACGGCATGGGGGTGGTTTCCCAGGTTTATACATGTGTCATCATCAGATAGTACATTTTCAATACATGCAGTGTATTGGATGCCAATTTTCCTTCAATAAAGCTGTTTTTTTAAGATTTCATTTTTATTAAAAATTTATTTCCATGAGAGAGAAAGAGAGTGTGTGCACGCGCATGCGGGGGGAGGAGCAGAGAGGAAGAGAGAGAAACTCAAGCGGAGTCCCTGCTGAGCACAGAGCCTTACCCGACCCAGGGCTCAGTCTCATGACCCTGAGATCACAACCTGAGCCAAAACCAAGAGTCGACGCTTAACCAACTATGCCACCCAGGTGCCCCTTTAAGATATTTTTTTTCTAATATCATCTTTTTTTTAAGATTGATTTATTTGCCAGAGAGAGAGAGAGAGAGCACACAAGCAGGGGGAGCGGCAGGCAGAGGGAGAAGCAGGCTCCCCCCTGAGCAAGGACCCCAGGATCATGACCTGAGCCGAAGGCAGATGCTTAACTGACTGAGCCACCCAGGCGCCCCTCAGTTTTTATTATTTTCATTTTTTTAAAAAAGATTTTTATTCATTTGACAGAGAGATAGCACAAGCAGGCAGAGAGAGGCAGGCAGAGGGAGAGGGAGAAGCAGGCTCTGCTGAGCAGGGAGCCCGATGCGGGGCTCGATCCCAGGATCCTGGGACCATGATCCAAGTCGAAGGCAACCGCCCAACCGACTGAGCCACCCAGATGCCCCTCAGTTTTTATTTTTAAGTAATCTCTACGCCCAACGTGGGGCTCAAACTCACAACCCTGAAATCAAGAGTTGCATACTCCTCTGACTGAGCCAGCCAGTCCCCCTCAATAAAGCTGTCTTAAAAAACAATAGAAGAAACTAGAGAGAGAGAGATCTGCCCGTAGTTCTACTCACAATGCTGATTTCATAATCTAGGAAAGGATTATCTTGGCTTTTTTTTTGTTTTTTTAACCCATTACAAGGTTTTATTTTTTGAGGGATTATATTTAAACTTACATTTTATTACATAGTATTTGATACATACAAAAGGATGTGTGGCATCTTGTCTGAGTTAGGGACTGACACACATTGAATGCCCACGAACCCACCACCCAACCTGAGAACCAAGATTTGACCAAAACCCTTGCACACTCCTGGGGTCCTTCCTCATCGCTCCTCTACTGTCCTCTCCGAGACCATCATCTTGAATTTTGTACTTTTTCTTCCCCTGATCGAATAGGGTTTTATCACATGTGCCTGTCCCACCAGACAATAAATGGTTTCCTTTTGCTGGTTTTTTTGAGCTTTTGAAAATGCGACCGTACTGTGTGTAGTTTCATGCAATTTGCTGTTTGAGTTCAGTATTCGATCTCTGAGGCTTCCCCGTGTTGTTGCATTTTGTATATTATAGGATTTTCAATCCTCCCCATGGCCCTGCAGGCCGATTTAGGATTTGCTCTATGGGGAAAACACAGCTCAGCATTTGACAGTAGCTCTCACAAGAACAAACACGGCCACTCTGACGCAGCAATGTCGCTTCCAGAAAGTCACCGTACAGGACACTTGAATGGCCAGAGTGGCATGGGCGTGGTATTTATTGCACAAGGATATTTATTGCAGTGTGCCTCGTAATATCAAAGTCGTAGAAACACAGTTACATCAGTAAGGGATCTAATCGCAGTGAGTGAACAGGAGTTGTGGGAAAGCTATACAACGGAACACCACTAACTGTGAAAACAACAAGGGGAGGGGAGCACTGATGATGGAAAGCTCTCCAGAACAGATTTTAAAAGGGTAAGAGCAGAACAGTGTGTGGAATGTGTCACCGCACATTTAAAAAGGGGAGAAGAATAAATCATACGGAACTGCTTAAATACTTCCAGAAGGGTTCAGAAGTTTTCATTGAACCAAAGGGTTCAGACTTTTCATTGTATCCATTTTGTATTCTTTTAAAAAATAGCAGGCCACGGACAAGGGCTACCTATTTAAAAATACATAAATAAAATAACACTTTCAGTCTTTTCAGTGCAAATTCCCAGCTTCCTGGTCTTTCTTTGGCTTGTGGCCGGCCTGTGCTGCCAGTGAATATTTTATCAGAAGCCCTTGCTTTTCCCCCCGACCTCCCACTTTTTGGCATGTTACATTCTCAACTCCCCCAAAGCCCCTTTGCCGACCCGGGTGGCAGCCACGGGCTAGGGCAACCTGCCACAAGGTGGCGCTCTTTGCGGGCCGCTGCTTTGTAGGCGGGAAGGTCGTCCTCTCCCGGGCACCTGGGGTGAGGGTCAGGGGCCTCTTCTGAGTGGGAGCTCACCTCCCCGCCCCCGGCACACCTCAACTTAGTCCTACACCTCCACCAGGAAATCTGGAAAATGGGAAGTTGGGAATCATATCATGTCACTCCACCATTTGGTCCATCCAACGTCCTCCAGGCAGGTGCAGACTTTGAGAACTTGGGAGGTGCCTGCCACCCTCCTCTGGGTCTCAGGGAGAGGGCAGGTGTGACTGCCAATGTACAGCTCTGTCTCCCTCCCCGTCTGACAATTTATTTCAGCCAAAAACCCTAGGAGTCAGAGCAGTCAGGGCTCTGCGGGGGGGTGGGGAGGGGTGGGGAGGGTGGACAAGGGGACAACAGAAGAACCTGGGATGGCCGGGGCCCCTGGCAGGGGCAGTAGGGACTGAGCCGCTGCAGGCTCTCCACCTACGCTGCCATCTATCCACCACCCACCCACCCACTTGCATCCATTTATCAAATACCAGCAACCCACCAGGTGGAGAGAAATTCTTAATTCAAACAGTTGCCTTGAATATCAGAAGAAAGATAACTGGGCCACATTCGAGACCTGACCCCTGGGCCTTTGCTCAAGCTCTTCCCCCAGACCCAGGGCCTTCCCACCCTATGCAGCCGTGTGTGTGCACCTGACCTCTCCTTCAAGGCTAGCGGTCATCCTACCTCTTTGGCCTCACCTGCCCAAAGGCTCCGGTCCAGAGCAGCCTGGTCAGGGCCTGGGGCAATGGAGGGGGGGGCTTCCTGGCCTGAGGATATGGAGCCCTCTAAGAGGGAAAAGTGCAAGAATGACAATGCAAAGCAAAAGGTCAGCCACGGGCAGACAGACGTACCCTCGAGATGCAGGCTCCAGCAGGGATCGCTGCCTTCACTGGGGGCTGGTCCACATCTTGGTACTGACCTCTCTGTGAGCCCAGGGTCTGGCACTGAGGAGGCTGTCTGGGAATACTTGTTAAATGGACACAGGCTCATCTTCCCAGAGTCTAGCCTGATGACGGAGCCCATACTCTGCAGTCTTGGCCTGATGGAGCACGCTGATACCTAGGCAGCAGCTGGGAGGCAGGGATGCCGCCCCAGGCTTGGGCAGGGGACACAGGTCATAGCAGGCTGTGTCCACAGACCAAAGCCTCGCTGGCACTGGGTGGCGTAGCCAGTGGCCGGCCCTTCCTGGGCCCTGGCTGCCTGGTGAGACCCTGAACGGGGCAGGGGTGCCCTGGATGAGAGTCCCTTTGTTCAGCTTGGCCTCCCCCCCCATCTGCATGGTTCCTCGGCCACAAAAGAGGCCTCACACTTCAAAGCTGAGGGCTCATCCTGAGCAGGAGAGCCCGGGAAGACAGTGCCCCTGAGATGCCTTTTGGGGGCCACTGGCCTCTCCATCAGCTCTGCCGGGCTCCCCCATTAGGGAGTCACCAGAACACTGGGGGCCCCCCTTCCCTGGTGCCACAGAGAAATGTGCTGGAGGGAGGGAGGGAAGAAGGAGGGAGATGAGACAGTGGGCTCAGCTCCCCCAGACAAAGAGGGATCAGTGGAGTAAAATCAAACCAGCTTTAATACCAATATAGTCTCTCTTTTAAATACCATGTTCCCCAGGACAGGGTGCAGGGGCAGGCTCTTGGCAGGAAGAATGGAAAGGAAATGTGGAACAAAATGGAATGGGTCACCTGGGCCTGCCCCCACCCTGCCCGGGGACCCTTGCCACAGGCCCTGAGCTGCCCACAGGGGAGGGGGAGGTAACAGCAGCTTCCTCTGGTCCAGTTTTGTGGGGGGGCCTGGGGTGGGCTTCCCCCCATCCCCAGCCCGCAAAACTCTTCTCAGGATTATTTCTGCCCTTCAGACCAGCAGAGCCTGGGCTCCTCTGACCTGGGAGGGGCCCCTTTTGCCTAAAAGGGAATGCAGCTAAGGCCTGGGAGCAGGGTAGGGGGGATGCCCCCGGCCATGCCCGGCCCTCTCAGTAACTGCTCTGGTGGCCCGTGAGGATGTAGAGGTTGCTGTGAGCCCCTGGGTTGTCAGTGGGAATGCTCTCGAGGATGATATCCCTGGAGGGGAGAGAGAACCGGAGGTGAGCAGGGCAGGGAAGACCTGTGGCACATCCATATGGCCTCAGGGGCTTCTGAAGGGGAGGTCGGGGCACCGCGTCCTACCTGTGGGCCCCAAGCACTCGGAAGATCCTTGTCTCGTCTGTGATCTCCTGGGTCACCTGGGAAGAAAAGGGGCACTGAGGCCACCCCAGTGGCTCCTCTCCTAAGAGGCAGTGCCCACCAGGCCAGGGGCAGCGAGGGTCCAGAGTTCCACTCACCTCATTGGTGTCCAAGCTACGGCCTTGCATCCCATGGCTCCAGAAGGCCAGCACACTGTCTTGCAGACACACTAGGAGGCAGCAGGCTGCCTCAGCCCTGCACCTGCCCTGAGGACGCTGGCGCCCCCTGCCACACCCTGGCCCCAGGTCTGGGCCACCGAGGTCCTCACAGACCGCAGGTGACAGGTGTAGCTCTCGAGAGGGGCTGGGGCACCTGCCTCCTTGTCCCACTGCCCGCCCCGCCCTGGGCCACATCACATGCTCTAGGCTGGGGACCTTCCCGCCCCACCCCCATCCAGCTCACTCACCCACAGTCTCAATGGGGAAGTCGAAGGTCAGCACGGGCGCCAGCGTGGCCGTGGGCTCACCCAGCAGGTTGACCATCCTCACGCAGCCTGCACAGGGAGAGGGCTGGTGGGTGCGAACGGGGTGGTTCCCTTCTGGGGAGGCAGACCCACAGGCACCTGGCTTCCCTCAGCCTCCCCTCAGCCCCTCCACTGCCCCGAGCCCTGACCTCAGGGGCACTCACGGTCAAAGCAGACTAGGACTGTGTCCCTGTCCACCTGGATCACCTGCTGGGCGGTGCCCGGGAGCCCCTCTGCAGGCAGACAAGGGAGACACGGCCTGGCTGAGCCCCGCGAGGAAGACCCGGGGGGACGGCTACAGCCAGCTGTCCCCACAAGCGCCTTTCAGCCCCATAGCAGTCCGACTGATTCCCGCACAGCGCAGCTGGGGCAACTGAGGCTCAGAGCGGCTGAGTGAGCCGCCTGCAGGCGCCGTAGAGAGGCAGAGGTGAGTCCCAGGGAGCCGTGGGAGGGCAGGGTTTCTGGAGCCGGGAGAAGCACCGTGTGCGACTCCACCACCGTGTGACCACAAGTCTCTGAGCCTCAGTTCCCTCACGTGTAACCCAGGCAGGACGATGCCGACCTTGCGGGGCTGCCGTGAGGAGTAAGAATGAAGGCTTGTGTGGGAGGCCCCTGGCTCGGGGCCTGGGGCACAGCTGGGCCTTAGTCCAGTGCGCCCGTCCTTCTTGACCGACGGCCACTCCCTCTGCTCCCCTGAGCCGTCCCGACCCAGTGTCCTGCTTCCCTGCTCAGAATGAAGGCCCCCAGGCCCGCCCTGCCTGGTTTGGTTCTGTCCCTGCGGCCCCCTAATGAAATCTTTTAGAGAAGCCCCGCTGAAGGGGGGCTGGGAGCCGACAGCTGTGGTGAACCCAGTTCCCTGCCCGCCCCCTCTCTCTGACACACACACACACACACACACACACACACACACACACGCACAGCCCTCTGGCTCACCAGGCGGTATGAGGACGTCAGGCGTCAGACCAGCCTCCAGGGGCAGGACGTGGAACAGGACTCGGCAGCCCGGCCCCTCGGGGCCCTCCGCCCCCACACACACCTGCGGCAGCTCCTTCCCATCCAGCACCAGGGGCTCCAGCATCCCCGCGGGGCTGGGCAAGGGGCTGGAGAAGTTCTGGGGGCAGCAGGGGTGCTCAGGCCTCCATTTCTCCCCCCAGGCCCACTGCCACCATCCAGGCCCCCGCCCTCCCCCCCCCCCGCCCCCGACCGCCCCGCACCTTCAGCAGCAGGAACTTCTGCAGCGGCTCATACCACTGCAGCAGGAGCAGGCTGGTGGGCAGGGCAGCCAGCAGGAAGGTGCTGCCCGTGTAGGGGTTCCGCACTGCAACAGAGGCAGGCGGTGGGGACCCGGCCGCGCCCGTGCCCCCAGCCCCCCGACGCCCGGCTCTTACCCACACGACACTGCAGGCAGCCTTTGGTGTCTGGAATCTTGGCGGACAGGGCAAAGCGCCTGCAGGGGTGACGACCGGGGCACGTGTCATGGGTGCCGTCCATGGCCAAGGCCCCACAGAGCCCTGAGATGGGCACTATCCCCTTCCCTGCCTGACGGGGGAGAGCCTGAGGCTCCAACACCCACCTCCACAGCCTGCGGCCCAGGGGTGCGGGCACAGAAGCACCTTTACCTGTGCCCCTTTGGGCAGCTCACTTAACCTGCCCCTGCCTCAATTTGCTCATCCGGGGAATGGGGGTTACCGTGGCACCGACCCCGTAGTGAGGAGAAGGGCTTCCAGCAGAGCCCGGCACGCTGCGTGCACTCACGCAGGGCTAGCTTTTCCCATTCCGAATGATTACTTGCCCGCCTACTGCCCAACACTGGAAACCCTTCTGAGGCGAAGGCAAGGTCTAAAAGCAGACGGGAATGAAGAAACAAGGGCACGGAGGGGGCAGGCGCGGCTCCAGCCCTGCGAGCACTCACGGCGGTCCCCCCTCCGCCTGCCACATGGCACACGTCACAGAAGGGCAGGCGGGGCCCAAGAAGATTAACACTTGCAAAAAAACCACAAACAATCGGCCTGGCCTGCCCTCGCTGAAGTGACACCACAGGGAGCCGGCTGGTGGCTGGCTTTGGTGGCAGGGGGAAAATAGGTAGCGTCCTTGCTTCTGTTAGTGGCTGTCCCCCAAGCCCTCAGGGGACCTCCTGAGCCTGTTTCCTCCTCCGGGGAACAGGGTTACATGTCCGGAGGCCTGCCACCTCCTCCCAGCGACCCGGGCCGTCTGCCCCTCTGTCTCCTCTCTCCCTTTGCTGTCTCCTCTCTCCCCCAACTGGCTTCTGGACGGGACAGAGGCAGATATTTTTGTATCTGTTTTTTCTCCAAACAATTCTGGCTCTCTACTTTTTATGTGCAAGGTGGACAGCGTTGACTCCGTGACTTTCCAAACACACACCCGAGCTGGGGCTCTGACGGGCCTGTTTCCTGCAGGTCCCGGGACAAAGCAGAGGCTTGCTCGGGCACTGAGCTCAGGAAGCCCCAGGGCTGCAGGGCTCCAGATGTACACGAGCGAGCCCGCCGCAGGAAGGGCCTGGGCCCGCAGCTCCCCAGCTGGGGTAGCCACTGGCCTGACCTCTCCCACCGCCCCTACCAGCTCCCACCACACCCCTGGGCAGGGCAACATCTAAGCCTACCGCCCGGACCCCTCCTCGAATTCAGCCACACCTAGCCCACGGTCGATGGAGGTCCCACTTGCACATCTCAGACTCAATGTGACAACACTGAATTCTGCTCCACCCACACCTGATGACAGCTCTATCCTTCCTGCTGCCCAGGCCAAAAACCCTGGAGTCATCGACTCCTCTTTCTTTTCCATCTACCAACTATCAGGAAATCCTGCTGATACAACTTTCAAAAGAAAACCACAATTCAGCCGCTTTTCATGTCCTTCACTACTACCCTGGCCCACGCCACCATCACCTCCCACCTGATGGGTACAAGAACCTCCTGACAGGTTTCCCTGCTTTCCCTTCACCCTTTCAGTCTATTTTCAACACAGCGGCTACAGGGATGATCCCCTCAAAACCTCAGTCCATGTCACTTTCCCCCTGGATATCAACAAGCCTTGCTCTAAGTCTTTATTCAAACAGCACCGTCTCAGAAATGTCCTTCCTGACCACCTTGTTTAAGACCACCGTCCAGGCCCCACCCCTCCTGGTCCTCCTTCTCCCCATGCTTTAATTTACGTACCACTTTCCCCTCTGCACATCACCACAGAATACCCTTTTTATGTTGGTTGGTTGTTGTCCGTCTCTTGTGACAAGAAAGTCTGGAGACTATGAGGGACTCTTTAGTTCACAGAGGCCCCCAGGCACGTACTAGGTACTGAGGAGATACTCTCTGAATGACTGAACAAGGGACTCTATCTGGACAACTCCCCCCACCCCGCCGACGCCTCATAAAACACACGACACGATCTGCTCCCCCAAGGTCTCCCAGTCCCTCCCTTCTCCCTCCTGCTCACTCTGGTCAGGCCCCAGATCCTCTCAACCCCACTTCCTGAATATGGCTCAAGTCCGTTCATCTCTCACCACCCTGTAGCCTAACGCCCACCGCCTCAGGTCACTACACTGGCCTCCTTCCCAGGTGCCCTCTCACCAGCCTCCCCCTCCAAGTCATTGTGACCACTCTCAGCACAGCCAGCCAGCAGATGCCTCTAGTCTTCATGTGTCTCTCTTGACCCCCCAGCTCTAGGAGAAGGCACGTGACCCAGGCCTGCCCCCCGCCCCCACCAAGCTCCTCATGCCATGGCCACAGTGACAGGCTCAGAGTGCACAGGGACTTAAGCTAGACCCATGAGAATTGGCCCCCGGACTTTGTGGGAATTACTTGGAAGCAGAGGTTCTAGTACCACAAGCCTGTTAGCTAATGGAATGCTGGCCTGGAACCACGGCCCTCCCTCCCTGGACAGGAAAGCCTACCTGAGAACGAAGGTGATAGGGGAAAGCAGAGCCAAGAGATTCCTGATGAAGCCATTTAAGCCTGGATCCAGCTGGGCCTAAAGCTAACCCTACTCCTGAACTTGCAGTTACATGAACCACTGAATTCCCTTTTCTGCTAGTCAATCACTTGCATCGCCTGCAGTAGGAAGAGTCCCGATTGACATACTGAGGGATCCTTCTAAAATGCTCCCAGCACTGGGGCGCCTGGGTGGCTCAGTCGTTAAGCGTCTGCCTTCGGCTCAGGTCATGATCCCAGCGTCCTGGGATCGAGCCCCGCATCGGGCTCCCTGCTCCGCGGGAAGCCTGCTTCTCCCTCTCCCACTCCCCCTGCTTGTGTTCCCTCTCTCGCTGCGTCTTTCTCTGTCAAATAACCCAGCACTGCTGCCAGTTGAACAAAACCCAGATCCCGGGCCTGGCATCAAAGGAAGGGCTCTGCCACCCATGCGTCTTCCCCTCAGGCTGCTCCGCCCTCCTCCCCCAGGCCAAACGCCTTACATCTCCCCAGATCACCCACAAGAATTCGCTGGTGCTCTTCCCCTGCCTGGAATGCCATTCCCCAATTCATCTGCCCGGAAACCCACTATGCACTTGCCAACCCCACGCCCTCAGGCGGCCAGCCTCTCAGAGGCCTCTGCGCCCCACCCCCCCAACCCCCTGCTCTCCCCCAGGCTCACTTCAGGGCCAGGTCCTAACTGTCAAGGATGCATTTGATCTGCTGTCTCCCAGCCCAGCTTAGGACCAGGCCTACAGCTAGTGCTCGGTAAACGCTGGCCCCGTACCCTCACAACCACAACTGCCTCACTACGGTCTCCTTGCTTCCCTATGGGCCCAGCGGCCCGGGGCGGGGGCTACCAAGGCTCTGACAGATGAGGAACGTAGGCTCAGAGAGGCAAAGCCACGTCTGAGATCACAAGCCCAGTCACAGGCAAGGCCATATTCCAACCCCGGCTTGGCCCCTCTGCCTCCCCCTTCCCACCCTGCTGCACGTCCAGGCTCCCCTAGGGTCCCCGACCTGGGGATGATGCGCTGCGTGAGGCGGTTGGTGGGGAGGGAGAGGGGAACCTGTTGCTGGAGTCTTCGCTGTTCAAACAGGCCTGGGAGATCATGGGCCCAGATGTGCGTGGATTTCCCTGCCAGGGAGGGAGAGAGGGGCTCAGAGAGTGTGGGCCGGCGGGGTGCAGGCCCCGGCCCCCCGCCTGCCCCAACCTGTACCTGAGAGCGACAGCAGCACATTATTCACGCAGTAGAGCCAGGTGCAGCGGTGTGAAATCAGCTGGAGGCCACAGAGTGGTTGATGGACAGGGAGTCAGCACTCCAAGCCCCCCAGGACCCTCCCCCCTCCAAAGCCAGCCGGGCCTCACCTTCTCCAGTGTATCTTCATGCAGTTCATGCAGGTTGAGGGTGTAGATGCCTTCCTCGGCCCCCACCACCAGGAACTGGTCTGCGGGGAGGGGGGGCGGTTACGGGGTCAGAGGTCAGTCACACCCCCTGGCCCAAGCTGGGGATTCCCGGGCTCCTGCTTCCTCCCTGCCCCGCCTACCCCGGGTGACAGGGTGAATCCAGGTGACAGCAGCGTGGATCCGCAGGGGGCAGCCATTGAAGACCTTGGAGAAGCAGGCGCCCATCTGGGGAGAAGGCAAGAGGCCGGTGAGGAAGACAGAGGTGGGGGGAGGCAGTAGGTGGTAGGGGCAGCAGGGGGACAGGGCTGAGGGACAAACACTTACATGCACTTTGGGGGTTGGGGGAAGCCCATGGCAGGACGATCTCTGGAAGGGTGGGAAAGAGTCAGGGCCGAGGTGGCACCCCCAGTCTCCCATCTTCCCAGCCCCTCTGGAGCACCCCCTCACCTCAGGATCCTCCCTGTGCTTCATGGTGGCCCAGGCAGTGGGGAGCAGTGGGGGGCTGTTAGGGCCTGGGGGAGGTGGAGGTGGGGTTCCTGCAGGCACAGACTGGCTGTGAATTCCAGCTCTAGCCCCACCCACTCCTGCCTCCTGGTCCCCCAAGCCTGGACTCACCTAGGGGGCTGGATAGAGGGTCTTCAGCTGGAGGCTCAGGGGGGGATGGCCCCAAGAATGGGGCCCGCTTGATGGTTCCTATGGTATCGTCTGGGGAGTCCAGCTCCTGGCAGGAGAGTCAGGGGACCGAGCGTGGCTGTCAGCAAGACCCCATAACCTGGCCCTACCCCAACTGCGGCCTCTACAGCCCTCTCCCATCCCCTGCTCCAAATTCCCTGCACTCCATACCTGGAGTTCTGAGGCTGGCCGGATGGTCAGGCTCCTGTGGGGGACAAACCAGAGGAACATGAGGTGTGAGATGTGACCGGGCCCCAGGTCCAGCTGCCCGCCCCCCACCTTCAGGCCCAGCCCCTCACCTTTCCTCTAGGGCCTCCTCAACAGACTGTAGCAGGCTCCTGGGCAGGAGGGCATGAGGTCAGAGGTCAGCCTTTTCTGCCGCCCCCACCCTCCCCTGTAGCTTCCTTCTCCCTCCCTCACCATTCCCCTGTAGCTTCCCTCTCCCTCCCTCACCCCTCTCCTGTAGCTTCTCTCCCTCCCTCACCATTCTCCTGTAGCTTCCCTCTCCCTCCCTCACCCCTCCCCTGTAGCTTCCCTCTCCCTCTCTCACCCCTCCCCTATAGCTTCCCTCTGCCTCACTCACCCCTCCCCTGTAGCTTCCCTCTGCCTCACTCACCCACTCAGCTCCTCCTTTCCCAGCAGTGTCCACTCCTCCTCCCACTGCAGGAAAACCAAATCAGAAAAACCAAAAGAGAAGCAGAGAGAAGAGAAACGACATAAGAGGATGATCGAGAGACTGTGGGAGAGAAAGAACAGACAAACAGATGAAAAATGACATGGTAACAGGCGAGAAAATTGTGAGAGAGACAAGGAAAGGCAAAGAAACTATGAAAGAGGAGGACAGACAAACGGCGAGAGGGGACAGACGGGCAGCAAGAGCCAGAGCTGGTGGATTGGACAACTGGGCGAAGACACAGAACTGGCAGAGAGAACCATGCTGAGCGGGTGGGATGGGGGCTCAAGTCCGTGATAGGCCCATTTTTTAGAAAGGTGAGGTCACCATGCCCAGGAAGGAGCCCCCCCATCAATGTCACGGGCCTCAGGGATCTGAGGCGCTCCACCTCTAGCCCAGCTCCCTAGGCCGCCCTTGCACACCGCCCCGCCGACACCACCAGCCCCCTCACCAGCTCATTTAGTGGGTCTGTTTCCTTCCTGCGTGGGGCGCCAAATTTCACCTGGTGAACTGGGGGGCCCAGGGTACACGAGTTAGCAAGGCGGTCTTCCGACTGACCCCCATACTCACACCAGATCCCCACACCTAGCCCCTTCCACCAGATTCAGACACACACAGCCTCTGCCATAGTCACCCCCCAGATCCCCCCCACCACAGCACCCCCCACCAAATCCACATACACAGCCCCCCAAATCCACACATAGCCCCCCAAGTCCACACAGCTACCCTACCAAATCCACACACAACCCCCCACCAAATCCAAATACCAGCCCCCGACTCTACATACAGCCTCTCCCCAAATCCACACTCAGCACCCCCATCAAGTCCACACACCCCCACCAAATTCATATACACAGCCCCCAACCATAACCAAACACACAAGCCCCCACCAAATCCAAATCCACGCACACAGCCCCCCATCAAATCCACACACGCAGCTCCCCCCAAATCCACACACACAGCCCCCTCCACCAAATCCACACACACAGCCCCCCCAGCCAAGTCCATATACACAGTCCCCCCAAATCCACACACACAGCACCCCCACCGGATCCACACACCCGGCCTCCCCAGCCAAGTCCATATACACAAGCCCCCCCCACCAAATCCACACACACAGCCCCCCCACCGGATCCACACACACACACCCTCCCCAGCCAAATCCATATACACAGCCCCCCACCAGATCCACATGCACTGTCCCCCACCAGATACACTCACATAGCTCCCCCCCTACACACCCACATAACCTCCAGAGCAAACTCACACTGGATCTCCGAGGGGGTCCTCTCGGCCGGGCCGTGCTGCCCGCGGGAGTGAATGGTGTCTGGAAACATGTCATAAGTCTAGGAAAGAAAACAAACACAAACGGCTGACACGCACCCGGCACTCGCCTTCCGCCAGGTATCACTGGAAGTGCTTTACCCACACTTTGTTTTTACAACAACTTTCTGAGATTATTGTAAGATTAAAGATGAGAAAACCAGCACAGAGAAGAAGATAACTGGCCAAAGAACACACAGAAACCAGAAGAGAGCTAAGCTAGGGTCAGGTTAGCTTAAGCCAAGCACAGGAATTTATCAAGTGAGGGGTACCGGGGGCAAGATGGGCCCAGGGAAAATTTCTAATGGGTGGGCTCGCCTGGAGGAAAGCTCCCAGTGCTGGAAATTCGCAAGTTAAAGAGACCTGATCCATATCACCTCTGCATTCCTTACCACCTGGCCAGGCCAAGATCCATTCCTCAGCTCCCCTCACTTACCTCCAGGTCACAGTCCTCTGGGGAGGGGGTTCCCAGGTGGGGGTCATTGGCTTTGTCCAACAGCTGTGTGAGGAGAGCCCGAGGGAGGTGCTGGGTTGTGAATGGATGCTGGAGGATTGGGGGGGAGGGGCACAGGTTGGTTCCTGGCCTCCAGGCCTCTGCTTGCAAACACCTAGGCTCCTGCCCTGCCCCCATCTCCCACCTGCAGAAGCTTCTCTGCTGTCGGCCTCTTCTTGGGGTTCTTGGTCAAGGCCAGCTTGAGGAAGTGGTGGAAATGCTGGGTCCTAGTGGGCACAAGAGCCCCCGCCCCCAGACCCAGGTTAGCCCTCATGTGGGGCATCCTGCGAGCTCCAGAGGAGGGAGTCTGCTTCAGGAAGGAGCCAGACCGAAGCCAAGGGCAGCTGGCCTAAGCAATCCTGCTGTTGGGGCACAGCAGCTCCTCTATCATAACCATCTGTCCTTCCTCCCTGCCCACACCAGTCCCCCGGCCCAGGGGCAGAGCTTAGGCCCCTCCCACAGATGGTCCACAAAGGCTGAGAGTGCGGGGCTCCTCAGGTTGCACCCTGGGAGTTGGCAGGTTCTCCGCCCCCGTGGAGACTGCTGGAAAGGAGGCCCCAGTGGGGGATGTAGGCCCTCACCAGCGAGTCTTGTCTCTCAGCCTAGGCGGCTGGAAGCTACTCTTCGACATGAGCATCAAGGCCCTGTGGAACAGAGCACGAGGTCAGGGGACAAGGGCAGCAGTGCCCTGGAGGTCAGGCAAGGGGCAAGTAAGTGTTCAGCGGACCTCATGGGGTGCAGGTGGAATAGAGGGGGCTGCAGCTCGCCCAGCTCGATGGCAGTGATGCCCAGGGCCCAGACGTCACAGAGCTCGTTGTAGCCTCCTTTGCGTTCCACAGCGGCCACCTCTGGGGCCATCCTAGAGAGGGGGTCACAGGTGGGATGGCCAGGTGCCCGACCTGTGCCCCCCCCACCCCTCAGCCCAAGGCACAGCCTCACCAGTACGGAGTCCCAATGAAAGACCTCCTCTTAGCCACAGATGCCGTCAGCTCACCTGACACCCCAAAGTCAGCTGCAGGGAGAAAGAGCTGCTCCCACCCGCCCTCTGGCTACCACCCCCCACCCACCTCCAGGGCTGAGGCTCGGAATGCACCTGAAGGGTTCAGAGAGCAGGCGGCCCAGGTTCAGCCACAACCGCCACACGGTGAAGGGAAGGCCAGGGCCCCCTCCGGGAGGAGTCAACTACCTTCTCTCCCTGACCCAGTACGTAGTCCCGGGTTAGACTCCATACAGCCCCAACCACACCAACTTCTAGCAGGGAAGGAGGACGGTAACGCTTTCTCGATGGGGAAACTGAGGGTTAAGTGATAAAGTGACTTGCTCAAGGACACCCAGCACTTAAATGCAGACCCTAAGACTCCATAAGCTCCCACAGAACCCTCACCCTGATTGTGTCCCCGGGGTACTGACCCAGCTTGACATCTCCCTGGAGGGTGAGGAGAAGATTGGCTCCCTGTGGGAATGGAGGAGAGAGAATCCCATCTGGTGTCCCCAAGAGCCTCCTCCTCCCTCCCAGGATGTCCTTGGCCAGACCCCTACCTTGATGTCTCTGTGGATCTTCCCCTGAGAATGTAAGTGGTGCAGCCCCTGGGGACAAAGAGGAGCTCCTGAGAACAGCCACCCAGGACTATCTCCCCTTTCCTGAGCCCCCTCTCGCAACTGGGGCCCCCCACCCAAGCAGCTTCCTCCTCCCCTCTCCCCAAACAGGAAGTGACTGAGCCAAGAGGGAAATGTGCTGCTTCCGGCAACAGGGCTGGGGCCCCTTCCCCCCCAGGACCCACAGCCCCTCAGGCCAGCTCTGCCTGAGGCACTCCACCCCCCCCAACACACACACACATACACACACACACACACACACACAGAGGCAACCACTGGCCAGGCCAGCTGGGCTCCCTGACCACAGCTCCTGGGGCCTGGGGGTGTGAACAGCCGTAAGGGCCCAGTTACCTTCAGTGCCTCTCGGCAGACATAGGCAATCTGCCGTTCCTCCAGGGGCCCGGTGGCTGAAATGGAAGGGGTGAAGACTGGCATGGAGGTCGGGAGGATATGCTGACCTTCCCAGGCCACCCTGTGTGGGGGGAAGCAGCAGGCACTCCTAGGTGGAAGAGGTGTTGGCCACATCCCCTCCCTGCACAGCCTGGGATACAGAGCCCAGAGAAGGACACCAGTGTCTCAAGGTCACACAGCCAGTGAGGAGTGGAGAAGGGCCCAAGCCCAGGACCTCAGCTCTCCTCTCCTGCCCCATGCTGGGGAAGGGTGGGTTGGGAAAAGGCTGTGGCCCTCTGGGGCCTGGAGTCCTGGCCCTCACCGTGGTAAATCTCCTGCAGGGACCCCCCTCCGCAGAACTCCATGCAGATCCACAATCGGTCATTCCTGGTGGGGGGGGGGCACAGAACTGGGGTGGGCACATGGCAGGGCCACATGGGGGCTGCCTGGGGGTAGGCAAGGGGATGAAGCAGCCTCACCTGAGGTAGCTGCCAATGTAGGCCACCACATTGGGGTGACGGCACTCACGCAGGATGGTGATTTCCTGCTGGAGGGAGCTGGTGTCGTCCCCTGGGAAGCACAGGGAATCATGGGGGGGGGCGCATACGGATTGCTCTAACTCAGTGCCCCCATCTGCAAAATGGGCACATCCAGGCCAGAAAGATCCCAAGTGACAGTACCCTGGGGCCTGCCTCTCAGGGGGCCAACTCTCAGCGCCCGCCCGGCGCTCTGCCCTCCCTCCAGCGCAGAGGCCCTGGCCCCGGGCCCTCACCTGGGTCTAGCTTGACTATCTTGACCGCGGCCAGTTCGGACGTGACCGTGTCGCGGGCCTGCAGGGGCGGAGGAGGTGAAGCGGAATGAGGAGGGGGCGGGGCTGGGGGCTGGATGCGCGGTAGAGCGCAGAGCCGGCACCCTCCCCGCCGCTCTCCCGCGCGTCCGGCCGCCTGGCGCACCTTGTAGACGTCGCCATAGGTCCCGGCCCCCACACGCTGCAGCAGCTCGAAGCGGTCGCGCGGATCCTGCAGCGACACGTCCCGCAGCAGCGCCATTGCCCGGCGCCGGGCGGGCCGGCGGGCGGGCGGTCGTGAGCTGCGGAGCCGCGGAGCCGGCGCGGGGCGGCGCGGGGCGGGGTGGGGCGGGGCAGGATCGCCGGGGCGGGCGCGGGTGGCTCCGATGCCGCGGAGGCGGGGCCGGGGCCCGGGGCGGGGCCAGGAGGGGGATGCCCCGCCGCCCGGCCGGGAGGAGGCGCCCGCGGGACAGGCCCTCGGCGGGGAGGGGAAGCCCCGAGGCCGGGCGGAGCCGACCGGCAGAGGCCCTTCGGCCCGCCACCCGTTGCCTGCGCCCTACAGGTGGGGAGCCCGAAGGCCAGAAGGCAGGGGGAAGAGGGGACCCTTCTCCCTCGTCCCGCCCGCCCCTCCCGCAATTTCCTCGATGAAACACGGACGGGTATTTTTTTTTTTTTTTACAAAATGTATTCATCTTCCTTGGAACTGAAAAATAAATCTATGTACAAAACAGGAAGAGATCAGGCTCCCCTCACCCACTCGCAAACCCCTGCAGATTTCCTCCGGAGTCCCCTGAGACGGGCTGGACCTCGGGGAGGTTCCCAGAGGGTCGGAAAGAGGTCTGCTCTGATCTGGGGCCAGTTTGGTCAGGAAGGGGGCGGGGCTCAGGATTCACAGGCCGGAGAATGCGTTTCGTGTCCCAGACTCGCAGGACAGAGAAGGGAAGAAGCTAGGATTTCCAAACTCTGAAAGTTTAAGTTCTTTGGGGTAGGGGGGTTGGATTCCCAAGGGATGGAATTCTGAAGTGCGGAAATGTACTCCTAGGGGCTGAGCGGAGTCCCAGGTTCCCGGGTTGGAGACGGGACCTGTGCTTCTGGGGTGTAGGGCGAAACCTCAGCCCCACGGGCCCGGGAGCAACCGTGAGCAGCCCTGGTCTGGCCCAAGGTTAGAGCTTCGGTTCTGAGGTGGGGCCCTGTTTCCAGTGCTTGGACCTTTAAAGATTAATGATGGCGCTCAAAGTGAGGTTTCCATTGGCCGGCTGGGATTCTGGGGGATGGGATCTGCAGAGCCCTGGAGTAGCCTGTACTCCAGCAACTTGCAGCCTGGATTCCGGGTGGGGGTGGGGCCTGGAGGAGGGGCTTAGGCCCCCTCGGCCCGGGGGAGGGGCTTAGGCTCAAGGGGCGGGCGGGGGAGTGGGGGTGACTGGGGTGGCGCCCTCCTCCCCGCACCGCAAGGGCTGACAGGTAGTTCAGAGGCCCTTGCGCTGGCGCTTGAGAAAGGAAAGAGTGTAGTCGCTAGGTGTGGACACCTTCTGCTTCTTCATCTGCACTTGAGACTGCGCCGTGAGCTGCAACTTGATGGCGCTTGAGTTGATCTTGGTGGCCACCAGCAGCTCCTTCATGCCCTTCATCTTCTCGCTCTGGAAAGTGAGCACCGGACCCTCCGGTGGCGGCGACGCTGCGGGTGCAGGCGCCGGAGCCGTGCTGCCTCCTTCAGGGCCGCGCGCAGTGCCGGGGACTGTCCCTGGGGGCTTCCGAGGGGGTCCCGACATCGCCCCCTGGCCTCCGCCCGGGCCCTTGTCCAGCGCCGGCTTCTTAGGCGGCGGCGGCTCCTCGGGCTTGGACTCACGCCGCGGGCCTCGCCGCCGTCCCTCCCGGGCTTCCTCGCCCCACAGCTCCTCGGCCTCGGCCGCCTCGGCCTCGCGGCTCACGATGCGCACCTTCTGCCGCACCTGGACAGGGAGGAAAAGTGGAGGAGAGGCTGCAGGCCAGCGGCTGGAACCCCAAGACCCGCCTCGGCCTCTGCGTCCCAGGGCCTGTCTTAGCTGCACCCAAAGGGGACAAGCCAACCCTCTTCAGAACCAGAAAGGTTCTGCCTCGGCAGCTGCCATCACCCCCTGGCCCCCCCAAGCCACCCTGCACAGCTGCCCCTCACCTGTCCCTCGAAGCGGCCTAGGGACTGCACGAGGAAGGTGGCCCAGCCCACGTGCAGCACGGGCGTGGGGCTGCCCTCTTCCCACTTGCAGATGCCGTCATAGAACCGCAGCAGGTGGGCGAAGCACTCTGGGTCCTGGAGGGCAGAACCCTGGCTCTGGGTCCCCTGGGCAAGGGGAAATGAGGGCGCACGTTAGACCCCCGCCTTAGGCACCCCCTATCACAGGGCACAGTCCAAGCCCCTCGCCTAGGCAGAGAGCCCTGGCTTCAAAAGAGGTGAGCACAGGGGAAAAGATCGCTTAGAACCTCTTTCGTTTTATAAAACCAGTCCTTAGCCAGGACTTGGGGGGGAAAGCAGAAGCCATCTCTTACCTACACCCCACACCCTCAACTGAATGAGGGGTACAGACCATGAGAAAGATGGGCTTCCACCCCCTTTACCTGAAGGCACAGGGTAGAAACCCCTAAAATACCCTCAGCTCCCTCAGAGCCAGGCCGGGGACCCCCTACTGCAGCAGAGAATGTAGCTCTCCGCGCAGGACCACCCTCCCCCGGCAGGCCCCAGTCTGCACCGTAGCCCCCCGTCCTACACAGCAGTCCCTGTGTCCTGGGATGGGGAGCCTTGCTGGGGGAGAGGGGGAAGGTGAACACAGGCTGCAGCTCCAGCTCTTCACCTGGGTCTGCTCCCCGGGGCGCTCCTCGCCAGCCTCCAGCAGGCTAGCTGCCTCCTTTAGCAAGTTGGGGATGACATCATTGGCTACTTCAAAAAACTCCTTGTAGATCTCCTCGTCTTCACGGCAGTAGTTGTAGCTGTGAGAGCAGTAGGGCACTGTGAGGTCTGGGCCATGGCAGGGACCCCAGGGGACCTGGTGAGCGGTTGGGGTCTTCACTTGGAAATGATGGGTCTGAGCAAGGGGCCGGGGGGGGGGGGGGCATGGGGCAGGGCATGCGGATTCTACTGCTGGATGTCAGTGGTTGGAAATTGGGAGGCCAGGGGAGCCAGGGAAAGGTGTGAGGCCCTCATCAAGGGGTCCCAACCTCCTGCGTGATGGTGGCCTTGGCTGCCTAGGGACTGGATGGAAAGGGGATAGGGCTGGGGACCCAGGCCTCAAGCCTGGATGAGGGTGGTTGGAAATTAGGTAGAATGGGAAGAAAGGCTGGCCTGAGGCCCTAGTCGGGGGATCCTCACTCCTGGATGACAGTGGCCGTGTCAGCCCAGGCCTGGAGGGCTTCGCGCACATTGCGGTTGCGACAGTGGTAGCCAGCCAGGTACATGTAGGGGTAGATGTGCTCATCCCGGTAGTAGGTCTTGGCTGAGGCAATGCCCTGGGGATAGAGCGGAGGGACCTCAGGGAGCAGCCCCAGTGGCCCTGGATGGCACAAATCCAATTGAGTCACATCCATGAGGCACAGTAGGCAGATCCCAGAGGGTCCCGCCTCCAGTCTCACCTCCACCCCCTTCTATCCTCTCTGCCAGGTGCTCCTCCCCAGGGTCTGCAGGACTACCTGCTGAGGCCTGGGCCATGCTGCAGGGGGCAGGGACCCCCAGAGAACAAGGGCTAGGAAAGGGAAAGGACCCATCCTCCAAGCTCGGGGCATATCCATTTCCCTGGCTTTCTGACACACTCCTACACAAACACCAAAGCCTTCTAAGCCCAGCGCAATGTCCATCCTGCCCCCCCACCCCCACAAAGTTAACAACCCCTCCTCAGTGCTCCCGCCACATGTGACCTCTGTTATACTCTAGGACAATAAGAGGCAGCAGAAAAAGCAGGGCTGAGAGAACAAATTCAGGCCCCACCCCTCCCAGGCTGGGAAACCCAGAACGGATATCCCTCAGACAGTCCTGACTACACTGAATATGTGCATGGTAAATACAAAATGGGAAATGGAAGGGCGATACCCCCCAATACATATAAAGTTCCTTTCTCCTCACCTGCCCCCTCCCAGTCCCCAGGTAGAAGGGGACCCCAGCCACTGTTGGGCCTCCCTTCTGTACCCTCCTGAGATGTCCCCACCTTGTGGTAGAGGGTGAGTGGGTCTGGCCGGCCAGGGGTGGGCTCCAGTTCCTCCAGATCTGCCAGGTTCCCCAGTGCCATGGGGTACCTGGGAAAGGGTCATGAGTCCAGGCTGCCTCCCAGCCCCCTGAGGCCCAGCCTGGCCACTTCCCCCTACTGACCTTTCCAGATGTCCCAGGTCGTAGAGCAGCCAGAGCAGCTTCTAGGGGGGGCCGAAGGAGAGAGGTATGAGCTGAGGGGAGGTGAGGAGGGTCTCAGTCTACCAGGCAGATGTGAGTGGCATACCAGCAGGGACCTCCCACCAGGTGGGTGGGGCCAAAATTCAGGAACCAGCCCCTTATGGGAGTCAAAGCCCTTTCACATCTCAATTCTACTTTCCCAAGAACCCTGGGAAAGGCCAGGCCAAGAATGAGTAACCCCTGTTACCAAAGGGGAAGCTGAAGCTCAGGAAGGGAAAGTGCCCCCGCCCATGGACCCACAGGCACCTCTCACCTGCTGCAGCTGCAGCAGCTCCAGGGAGTCGGTGTGCAGGTCAATGGAAGGGTTGATGGCACACACCATAAATGCCACCTCCATCTTTCGGTCACAGCGCATGTATGATCCTTTCAGGTACAGCCAGCTCTTGGGAGAGGACAAGACCAGATGTCTCAGGATGGCCCCACCTGTGCCTGCTCCAGGGAATGACAGCCAGAAAAGGGGCACTCCCCCTTCTCAGCATATGAAGGTGATGCCAGGAAGAGGGGAGGTGGCTTGGGCTAGGAGAGGAGAGTGTGAAATGGACAAGGTGGGGGGAGGGGGCATACCCGCTCAGCCACACCCGCGTTGACTGTCTGGCCCCTGCGATCTTCGTTGCCCTTGCCATGCCAAGTGACCTCAGCTGTCTGTTCTCCGTTGGGCCCAAACACTACCCAGGCGTGGTCCTCAGACAGGGCCAGGTGGACATCCCGGAGACCCAGAGCCTGGCAGGCCCCCACCACGGCAAAGGCCACACCAGAGCTGTCCAGTTTAGTGCCTGTGGAAGGGAAGGGCATGGAAGAGGGTCCTCTGAGCTCTGACCTGGGGAAAGGGGCCAGGTGGTGATGGGCCATGCTCCCTCCCACCCTCACCTCCAAGCCTGTGCCCAAACCTTAGATGCTCCTGCCCATCAACTCTCAATCCCTTTCCCCCTATGTGTTCGAAGCCTCTCTCTCCCCCTTGACGTGCTGCAGCAAAAGACCTTCTTGGCTCTTCCGCAGCTCCACCCACCCTTTGACCCTGTCCCTTCTCTTTCTCTGCAACCGTATTATGTTTTATTGTGCCTATTAGATTATAACAGGGACAGCAAAAATGGGACCCTCTGGCCAACACTCTTTCTTCACACACCCACTGGTAGATACTCCTAATTTATCTCCGTACTTTTCCTGCTAGGCGCAGAAGCAGCCCAATTCCTTCTCAACGTGGCTCTCCAGGACCTGACTGCCAGTCAACTGGGCTTGGAGCAAAGTAGAAAGTTCTTTGCAAGCCCTGAGTCTTAAGCTCCTTGACACGAAGCCCCTCCCTCATCTGTTCACTTTCATTTAAGTGTCTCAAATGTAGCCAGATTTTGGCACCTCACTCCCCAGATTCGCTCCTGCCTTTAGTGCCTCATACTGGGCTGAGGGTCTCCTCTAGCTGCTCAATGGCAGGGATGGGGCTGCTGAGGAGGCAGAGTCAAGTGACTGAGGTGCAGGCCCAGCCCTGCCATTCCGTGCCTTTGGCATATCACTTCCCTTCTCTGTGCTTCAGTTTCCCTAGCTGCAAAGAGGGTAATAACACTTGCCCCACTTCACAAGGCTTACAGGTCTTAAAGGGCTCTGCAAACCATACAGTGTTGTGAAGAGGTCGGCCAAGGTTCCCAGGTGAGACAGGATTCTCCCCCTTTGCCACCTGTCAGCCTCCAACCTGTGATGAAGCTGAAGAGGGATTGGATGTGGGCCCGATCCTTGAAGTAGGAGCGGCTGAGGCTGTTCCAGATGACATCGGAGACCTTCTTCACCAGTTCTCGGCTGGAGACACCCCCCTCTCGCGGGTAGAGAGACAGGTCGACGGCGCCACGGATCTGGGCGGTGAAGCGGGCATACAGCGCGGCGATGATGGATAGGTCGGCCACAGGGAAGTAGGTAAGCCCGCCGGGTGGGTCGGGCGCAGGGCTGGGCTGGAAGGTGAGCTCGGGCACATTGGTGGGGATGACGCGGTTGACAGCTAGGAAATGCTCCACGAAGCCCAGTACCAAGGATAGAAGCACCAGGTCCGGTTCCTCTCGGCCCAGCTCGGCAGCGAACAGGCGCACCACGTCGTCGATGGAGCGCAGCGGGAACAGCGTCTTCTGGGCGGCCTTCAGCCCCATGGCGGCGGGCCTCGGCCTGCGGGCGAGCCGGAGGAGGGAGGGTCGGGCGGGCACGACCAGGGAGCCCCCTCCCAGGCTCAGCTAAGGTTCTACACGCCTATTCCCTACATTCTCTTGCTTCCCCGCCCCCCTGGCCCTCCGCTCATCTGTTCCCCCTCTTCCGTCGGAGACCCCTTAGCCGAGGCTGGAAGGGCCTCCTCGTCCCCCACAACCCCAGGAGCCGCGGCCCCGATGGGGGTGCGCCTCTAGGATCCCGCTGGGGAACTCTCCATGGCCGCTCCTACCCCTCTCTACGACCGTACCCCCGGACACCTAGAGTCCGTCCGGAAGGCGCCCCTAGGCCATGCCCCCCAAATCCCAAGGAGAGTCCTGGCCTGGGTCCCCCGCGCCCACCTCCGCGCTTACATCCCACACAAGGCACCACGGCGCCCGCCGCCTGGAGCCTGCTGGGAAATGGAGTTCCGCCCCTTGGGCCGCACTGCCTGCCGGGAAGTGCAGTCCCGGGCCCTCTCCTGCCCTTGCCGTGTCTTGAAATGGTGGCCGGGCCGACGGTCCGCGGTGGCTGATGGGAGTGGTATTCCGCTGCTCTGGGCTCCCCAGCGGTAGGTGAGGAGTGGAGGCTGCGCCACCTTCCTGAGATCCTCGGGGATTGGTCACTCCATTTCACGCCCTCCAGGTAGGCCGTGGACCGCGGTGCATTCTGGGAGATGTAGTCCGGGGAGTGACCCAGGCATTCCTCAGGCGGTCGCTAAGCTTAGGCTGTCACGTGACGTCAAGATGTGAGGAAAACCGGGGCGCCTGGGTGCCTCAGTTGTTAAGCGTCTGCCTTAGCTGAGGTCATGATCCCAGGGTCTTGGGATTGAGCCCCACGTAGGGCTGCCTGCTCCTGGGGAAGCCTGTTTCTCCCTCTCCCTCTGCCCCTGCTGTGTTCCCTTTCTCGCTGTGTCTCTGTCAAATAAATAAATAAAATCTTAGAAAAAAAAAAAAAGATGTGAGGAAAACGGGTACTTTCAAACACTGCCAGAGTACTGTTAGTGCGTTCAAACACTTGAGTTGGATATTTATCAGTATCCGTTAACATGTAAATGTGTCTACTGTATGTCTGGCAGTTCTTCCCTAGTTCTGCTCTTGAGAAAATTTAATATATGTACAAAGATGAACATCTGTGGGGCGCCTGGGTGGCTCAGTCGTTAAGCGTCTGCCTTCGGCTCAGGTCATGACCCAGGGTCCTGAGATCGAGCCCCGCATCAGGCTCCCTGCTCGGCAGGAAGCCTGCTTCCCCTCTCCCACTCCCCCCTGCTTGTGTTCCCTTTCTCGCTGCGTCTCTCTCTGTCAAATAAATAAATAAAATCTTAAAAAAAAAAAAAAGATGAACATCTGAAGAATCCTAGTTATTTGTAATAGGGTAAGAGCATATTGTTGAGGGAAAAAAGCTTCAGAACGGTATGTATGATAAGATACTATCTATATTAAGAACATTTTTTTTTTAAAGAGGCTTTTAAAAAAAAAGATTTTATTTATTTATTTGCCAGAGAGAATACAAGCAGGGGAGTTGCAGGCAGAGGGAGAAGCAGGCTCCCCACTCAGTGGGGAGCCTGATGTGGGGCTCTATCCCAGGACCCCGGGATCATGACCTGAGCTGAAGGCAGATGCTTAACCGACTGAGCCACCCAGGCACCCCTATTAAGAACATTTCAAAACTTCAAAATAATACAATAATTTCTACAGAATCATCCATTCACCTTCCTTATTCATTCAACAGATTTTTGATGCCTGTGGGCCAGGCACTCAGTCCTAGGCACTAGATATATAGCAGTAAATAAAACATCAAATTTCTGCCCTTCTTCACGTCTGTGGGTATTTTCCCCCAAATCCATAAGCCTAGTCTAATCATGAGAAAACATCTGGCAAGCCCAAACTGAGGAACATTCTACCAAACACTTGACCAGTACTCTTCAAAAGTGTCAAGGTCATAAAAGATGAGGAAAGACAGAAACTTTTGCAGGTTAGAACAGAGTAAGAAGACGGGACAACTAAATGCAACGTGGTGTTCTGGGTTGAATTCTGGGACAGAAAAAGGACATTAGTGGAAAAAAAATGGTCAATAGGGTGGCTGACCGTCGTAGTTTGCCCAGGACTGAGGGGACTTTGGGAGTATGGGATTTTAGTCTTAAAACCAAACTAATCAGGGCACCTGGGAACCCTCCTTGTGAAATTCAAATAAAGTCTGTAGCTTCGTTCATAGTTTTCATCAGTTAGGTTTGATAAATGTATCACTATTTTGTCAGATGTTAACATTAAGGGGAACCTGGGCGAAGAGTATATGGGGATGAGATCACCAATGACCGAGTTGTGGGGTACTTCTTCGCATAGAGATTAGGAGACCAGGAGGAACGAGCAAATGAGACTGGCCAGAGAGATAGTAAGAGAACCAGACGAGCATTTGTGCAGAAGAAGATGGACCACCGAGACAGGGGTGTTAATGACCGTGTCAGGCGCTGTTCATAGGTCAGCAAACTGAGCATGGAAGACTGACTGGATTTGGTTCAGAGGGAATGCCTGGTGACCACATTAAGAGCAGTTTGGGAGCAAAAGCCTGTTCCTTGGCTCAAGAAAAATGAGAGGAAAGAAATTGGAGACAGTGCTAATACTCAACTCTTTCAGGGAGCTTTGCAGCAAAGACAGGAGAAAAATAAGATGGCAGCTGGTGGGTGGGGCGGGGAGGGGGAAAGAAAGTCAAAGGAGGTTGTGGTGGTGTTTAATAGGAGAGAATTGCAGGACTGATGGCCTTGAATGGGTGGAGGGAATGGGAGTTCCTGAGTGGCAGGTTTGGCCTTTGCTAGGAGCATGAACAGTTTCTCTGCAATAATTGGAGAGAAGGCAGAATACATGGGAACATGTCCTGGTACTTTAACTTTTTCAATGAAAACAGGAAACCCAGTTGGTTGTCTCTTTTCCTCCACACCTTTGCTCAAATGCCACCTTCTCAATGAGGCTGACCCAGACCTGACCGGCTTACTTGAGATCACACTCTCTGGGGCGCCTGGGTGGCTCAGTCAGTTAAGCATCTCTTTCTTTTTTTAAAAGATTTTTTATTTATTTGACAGAGAGAGACACAGCAAGAGAGGGAACACAAGCAGGGGGAGTGGGTGAGGGAGAAGCAGGCTTCCCGCAGAGCAGGGAGCCTGATGCGGGGCTCCATCCCAGGACCCTAGGATCATGACCCGAGCCAAAGGCAGACGCTTAACGAATGAGCCACCCAGGCGCCCCAAGCATCTGACTTTTGATTTTGGCTCAGGTCATGATCTCAGGGTCCTGAGATTGAGCCCCGCCCTCCTCCCTTGGGCTCTGCACTCAGGAGGGAGTCTGCTTGTCCTCTGCCCCTCCCCCCATGCTCTTTCCCTCTCAAATAAATCTTAAAAAAAAAAAGATCATACTCTCCAACACAAATTTCTCTTTCAATCCCTCCACCCTGCTGTACTTTTCTCCCCCCTAAATTACTAACACCTTCTAGAAAAGAGTTTCTCAACCATGTTACTATTGACATCTGGGGCTGGATAATTCTTTGTAGTTGGGGACCGCCCTCTGTGCTGTAAGATGTTTAGCAGCATCCTTGGCTTCTACCAACTAGAGGCCAATAGCACTTCTTCCCCCGTTGTGACAACTAGTAATGTCTCCAGACATTGCCAAATGTCCCCTGAGGGGGAGGGGGAACAAAATTACCCCCAATTGAGCATATTATATAACCATTCCAGCATATTATATAACTTACTTATTTGTTTATTGTTTGTCTCCTCCCACCAAAATATAAGCTCCACAAGGACAAGATATTGTCTGTTTTGTTTATTGATGTGTCCCATATGCCCAGAATAGAGTCTGGCATATAATTGGTCTTCAGCAAAGATTTGCTGAATAAATAGATGCATTATGCAAAAGAGTAACTATAGTGATTGACATGGAATTTATGCTGTGTGAGGAGAGACGTAAGGACACATGAGGGATGAGGGACAGCAAAAGTGTGGCAAAATCCGTGGATTGTCGGTTCCGGTAGGGTCAAAAGTTTACTGGAGCTGGGGTGATAGAGAGAGCTGGAAAGATAGGGGTGTTGGTTAGAGATGTTTGAGATAGGGATGCTTGGGACTGAGATTACTGGGAGAGAGCTGTTGTTATTGGCAATGAAAAGACCTAGCCCAGTGCTTCCAGTAGAAATGTAACATGAGCTATATATATAACTTTAAAATTCCTAGTAGCTACATTTAAAAAAGTAAAAGACTTAAGTAAGATTAATTTTAATAACGTCTGAAATGTTGGGACACCTGGGTGGCTCAGTCAGTTGGGCGTCTGCCTTCGGCTCAGGTCATGATCCCAGGGTCCTGGGATCGAGTCCCCACATCGGGCTCCTTGCTCAGCAGGAAGCCTGCTTCTCCCTCTGCCTGCTACTCTTCCTGCTTGTGAGCTCTCTCTCTCTCTTGCTCTATCTCTGGCAAATAAATAAAATCTTAAAAAAAAAATAACGTCCGAAATGTTATTTCAACTTGTAATCGGTATAAAAATTAGTGATAATTTATATATATTTCCACACTAAGTTTTTGAAATCTGCTATGTATTTTACACGCAGAGCACATCTCATTTCAGGCTAGTCACCTGTCAGCGGCTCCACAGCCCATGTAATTGGTGGCTCTCATGCAGGCTGGAGCAGCTTTCCAGGATGGCTACGGGAGTGTGTGGCTTGGGCAGAGTGGAAGACACGGTCACGGGACCCAGTGCTGGATCATCTGTGTGTTATAGCACAGTCTCTAAGAATTAAAACCGGAGCGGGAGGGAGAGAGTGACGGGATGCCAGGAGCTAGAAATGGTCAAAAAAGGAGCGATCCGTGGGTTGGGAGATGTCAGAAACAAACTTGAGTGCACACCAACTTGAGTTTTTGAAAGGAGGGAGGAGGATGTCTGTAAGCATCAATGAGAATAATGGAGAGCACCTACCCCACCTCCAGGCCAGTGATAGAAGGTGGCGGGGCAGTAGTGACCTCAGGGTTCCTGCTAGAGCAGGGGGTTAGGGACCATCTACAGAAGGGGATAAGGACATGGGTGATTTTGCTGAAGACGGACCAGGAGCCCGGAGGGCACCGTGGATAGCTATTAGGAGCCGAGCATAGAGATGAGGTCAGAAAAGGGGACGGCCAGAGTGTGGAGAACCTTGGAGGCCTGAGTCCCTTGCCGTGAAGCTGAGGGTGAGGGAACCTGCCAAGAGTAGGGAAGGCCTTGAAGCTCTGACTTGATTTCCGCTGATGGAAGCAAGGAGGCTGCGGGAGGGTGGTCCCTCGATGTCTGGCTTATATGGCAACACATAGACATAAACTCATCTTATGGGGGGAGGGAAGAGAGTCACAGGGGAATTCACCCTCTAATTTACCTCTCCTCTAATTGCCTCTCCCCCCTACTCAAGTTCTCGTTCACTCTGCTCTCTCTCTTTCTCCCTCTCAAATAAATAAACAAACAATAGGGAAAAAAGACCAAAAGAAAAGGGGCGCCTGGGTGGCTCAGATGGTTAAGCGTCTGCCTTCGGCTCAGGTCGTGATCCCAGGGTCCTGGGATCGAGTCCCGCATCGGGCTCCCTGCTCCTTGGGACCCTGCTTCTCCCTCTGCCTCTCTCTGTCTCTCATGAATAGATAAATAAAATCTTTAAAAAAAAAAAAAAGACCAAAAGAAAAGGTTTTATTTATTTATTTGAGAGAGAGACTGAGCATGCACACATGAGCAGAGGTAGTGAGGTGCAGAGAGAGAGGAGAAGTAGACTCCCTACTGAGCAGGGAGCCCACTGTGGGGCCCCATTCCAGGACCCTGAGATCATGACCTGAGCCCAAGGCAGATGATTACCAACTGAGCCACCCAGGTGCCCCAGCTACATAATATTCTTGACAAAAAAGTTATTGGGGAAACCATCAGAAAAATATAAATTGCAGTCCATTCAACAAAATAACAGGCCTGGACCCTTAAAAAATGTTAATATCATGGAGGCAACAAAAACGGGAGGCCAATAGAATTGTTCCAGGTTAATGGAGACTAGAGAGCCCAGACCAAATGCAACATTTGATCCATAATTAGATACCCGATTTTTTAAAAATGGTACAAAGAACATTTTGAACATAGTTGTACCATGAACTGGGCAGCTTAAACAACAGAAAAAAATTGAAATGTCTTGTCTCCCCATCTGGCATTTGGAAGGCTGAGGTCAGGGTGTCAGTGGGACTGATTCCCTCTGAGGCCACGAGGAAGAATCTGGTCCAGACCTCTCCCCAGCTGCTGGGGGTTTGCTGACAATCTTTGGTGGTCCATGGCTTGTAGAAGCATCACCCCGATCTCTGCCTAAAGCTTCACATGGTCTTCTCCCCGTGTGTGTCTCTGCGTCCAAGTTTCCCCCTTCTTTAATTAAAAAAAATTGGGGGGGGGCCTGGGTGGCTCAGTTGGTTAAGCATCTGACTTCGGCTCGGGCCCTGATCTCAGGGTCCTGGGATCGAGCCCCGCGTCAGGCTCCGAACTCAGCACAGAGTCTGCTTGTCCCTCTGCCCCTCCCTGTTTGTACTCTGTCTCTCAAATAAATAAAATCTTAAAAAAAAAAAAAGTTTTTAAAGTAAACTCTAACCCCAATGTGAGGCATGAACTCACGACCCCAAGATCAAGAATCACACGTTCTATTGACTGAGCCAGCCAGGCGCCCCCAAGTTTCCCCTTTGTAAAAGGAACCGGTCATATTGGATCAGGGCCCACCTTAATGAACTCATTTTAACTAACTATTTCTGCAATGGTTCTCTTTCTTAGTAAGGTTATGTACTGAGCTATTTGGGGTTAGGACTTCAACAAACAAATTTGGGGGGATCACAGTATATCCCATAAAAGATTGTCATTAGATAATATTGTTGTATCAGTGTTAAATCTCTTGAGACAGTAACAGTAACTTCTGGTGGCTCCTTATTCTTTTTTTTTGCCAGAGAGAGAGAGTGAGAGAGCACAAGGAGGGGGAGTGGCAGGCAGTGGGAGAAGCAGGCTCCCCGCTGAGCAAGGAGCCTGAGGAGGGACTGGGGCCCTGGGATCATGACCTGAGCCAAAGGCAGAGGCTTAACCGACTGAGTCACCCAGGCGCCCCCCCCCCTTTTCTTGGATCTATTTATTTAGAGAGAGAGTGCGATGGGGGGGGCAGAGGGAGAGAGAGAATCTCAAGCAGACTCCCTGCTGAGCACGGAGCTAGACCCTCTGCTCGAGCCCAGCACCCCGAGATCATGACCCAAGCCGAAATTAAGAGTCGGACACTTAACTAACCGAGCCACCCAGGTGCTGCACGGTCGCTCCTTATTCTTAAGGGATGCCCAGTGAAGTATTTAGGTGCTCAGTTCAAGACGTCTGCAACTTACTTTCAAATGGTAGCAGGATACATGCTATATACACAGGCAGGTATTGACAGATATGGAGGCAAGGCGGAGGCAGCAAAATGTTAACAGTTGGTGAGTACAGGTGGAGAATCCATGGAGTTCTTATTTTCTCGATCTTTCTGTAGGTTTGAAATTTGTCCACATAAAACACTGGGAGAAAATTAATTATATTTATTTATTTTTAAGATTTTATTTTTAAGTAACCTCTCCGCCCAGCGTGGGGCTTGAACTCACAACCCCGAGATCAAGAGTCGCCCGCGCCACTGACTGAGCGAACCAGGTGCCCTGGGAGAAAATTCATTTTTTAAAAATGTGGAAATCTTTTGGATAAATCATTGCTGGGTATCTGGGAAGCAGCATTTCCCCAATTTGGAGAGGATGGCTGCGGGCCTTAGCTTGCAAGAGGTCTCGGCGTCCCTGCCCCCTCTCTGGGGTTCTGCATCTCAGTGGGCAGAAGCAAACATTTCCAGAGTGGGCTGAAGGCATTTTACACTCAGTGCACCAAAGTCTCGCCAGAACCTCCCATGAAGTGGGTTTTAGGATCCCGCATTTACAGATGAGAAAACGGAGGCTTAGAGAGGTCAGATAACTTGTTCATGACTGCACAGCTAGACTAGAAATCAGGTTGTGTGACCCTCAAGGCTGGAATTCCCTGGGCACCCTCCAACTCCCATCCCCAAGCAGATGTGACACTGGGGCCCCTTCTCGGTACTTTCCCCAGTTTAGGGCTGGCCATGAGTCTCAGGGCATAGCCCTCAGCTCCCCAGGCCTGCCCTGATCCCAGAGTCACAGGCTGTACCCTCCTTCCTCACGCACCTCTTGGGTCCTGCTCAGTCAGGGACCCTTGAGCTAAGAACCAGTGAGGGTCCTCCCACGCCTACCAGCCTGGGTGGGGCAACAGGGTGCTGGCACCCTTGGTGTGCCCTACAGATCCCGTTCTACCTTGCTCCACCCAGCTCGGTGCCCCCAAGGCGGCGCTGTTCCTGCTGTTCCCGGAGCTGCAGTGACCAGGCTCTAGTGTCCTTTGGCTGCTGCTTGTGTTTGGAAGAAGGGAGGCAGGAGGTGGAGGGAGGGAGTTGAGGGAGGTATGAGGAATTTATTCCTGGGCTGGCTGCCTTTCTGCTCAACCACAGCCAAATCCTACTGAGAGCCACAGCGACTGTCAGGGGACACCACTGCCTCTTCCTGCCTGTGGGGGCTAACAGCTTCCCACCCGCTAGGGCTCAGGAGCACCGCCTCTCCTTGGTGGGCTCTATGACCACTGCCCAACTTTTGTAAACCGTCCCTTTGCTGTTGAACTGTCCTCACCCCCATCTGCATGTGTCATATGATTCCTGAAAGTATGGGGATGACAACTCAGTCTGTAACTGTCCCTGACATCCCTGTTCCTCCCTCCATCTCTGGTCTCCGCCCCCCCATTTTCTGAGCCCCAGGAGGACAGATCCAGGCAGGGAGGCCAGCAGCTTAAAAAGTCATCTTTATTGGTTTCTTACTGCCTCACAGAGCATCAGGGTCAATCCCTCCTGGGAATATGGCATTTGAAGAGATAAATACTTATTTTGCCCCCAACTTGTCAGTAGAGGGAAGTTTAATAAAAATAGTAATATAATAACAATAATAATGACTATGACCAATAATAAAACGCCCCCTATGATCCCCTAATACACAGGTGGTTGAAGCTTTGAGAAAAAGGACCACCCCCCTTTCTGGGAGGGGCCAGAGTGTGCCTGGAGACCCTCCAGCGGCCCCCATCAGGTGCCATCTCCCACCAAGTAGCCTTTATAAATACCCTCCCCATCCCGTCCCTGTCTAGGAATGATCTCCCCCCTGGGCGGATTAGATGCAAGGTCAGTTGGTTCTCAGGGCCCCTCTCTGTTCCCAACCCTGCCAAGCTCCTCCCCAGAGAGAAAGGCCCCTATCAGTAGTGCTCTCCTCCCGGCCCCCCTCGGCTCTCTGCTCCTCTTCACTGCTCCTCCTTTATCCCTCTCCTCCTCTGGATGCCTCTTCTCTCCTGCCTCTTCCACTTCCTTTCCTTCCCCTTCCCTCTCCTACTTCCTTCACCCACATCCTCCTTCACTTACAGCCTCCCTGCTCCTTGTCTATCCTCCTTTCCTTTGAAAAAAAAAATATATATATTCTTATTTTTTAAGTAATCTCTACACCCAACGTGGGGCTTGAACTCACAACCCTGAGACCAAGAGTCACATGCTCTACTGACTGAGCCAGCCAGGCGCCCCATTCTCCTTTCCTTTGGATCAGACTCTGTCTTTCCTACCTTGACCCTGAGCAGAGACCGCGATACGCCCCAACTTGGCCTCACCTAGAGGCTACACAGTCCACAGCCAAGAGACCCCACATTGTTCCCAGGGACCCAGTCCTTCTCCATCCCTCATCCCAACTCTTGCTTGCAGGCCTTCTGAGGCTTGGCACTGGAAAGGAGAGCTTTGGCACAATCGCCCCTGGACTCCAGGGCAGATGGGCCCCCAGCGCAGAAAGGGGGCCATTCTATTCCCAGTAGCTAGCACAGATAGGGGCTGGGAGCAGAGGGGAAAGGCAGGATAAGGGCTGGGAGTCAGGGCCCCCAGGTCCTGGGTACCCAGACCAGCCTCCGAGTCGCTCTCCAACCCAGGCCCTCCCTGAGTCCGAATTTCCACACATCCCGGGCCAGCCGGAGCATGGCATTCCTCAAGCTCTTTGCTCGTTTCTGTCTCTCGGTCCTGGGATCGGGGTGGGCCCTGCCAGAGGGTGTCAAGGGGACCCCTCTGACTCAGGGGCTGGGGGGAGGCTCCGGGGCCGTTCTGACACCTGGAGGGGAAACAGAAGGAAGGACTCTTTCCTTACCAGACCAGTGCCCCCCAGAGGCCTTCCCAGGACCCATCACCTCCTGCATCCAGGCCCTTGGAGGAGACCAGATGTGAGGTGGGGGTGGGGCTATAGGAGAAAACCCCTGGGAACTCCTACTCAACTCTGGAGCCCAAATCAAAGTCCCTTTGTTCATTTACTCTATTCTTCCTCGATCAACAGACATGCTTTACTCTAGGCAGGCAGAAGACAAACTTGACCCTCGCTATCAGGGAGCCCACAGTTGAGGGAAGAGGACTGGCATCGGAGGAAGACCATAGCACAGAAGGACTGACAAGGAGGGGTGGAGGGAAGGGCACGGGCCCTAGGGAGGCTGGTGGCTGCCAGGCAACCAGGTGATCTTTGGAAAAGGTGATATTAGTGCAGAGCTTTGAAGGTGGCCTGGATGTTAATGAAAGGGCATGCAAAGCAGGGGGTACGTCAGGGGCAAGAGCCTGAAGGTGTGAAAGAATATGGCAAGTCCCAGGGCTCTGAGTGGCCTGGTGCGGCTCCACTGGGGGTGGTAATGGAGAAGTGGCCTGAGGGTGAATGGGAGCCTTCCCAGCTCCTCTTATGTCTTCCCCGTCCCCAGCCAGAGTGGACTCTCCTCTGATCCTTCCACCTCAGGTTGGGCCTCTAAAGAGTTGCTCTTCTGTGGCACTCTCCCCATGTGTCAGGTACCCTGCTGAAGTCATCATCACCTCATACGGTTACCACTTCTAGAATAATCTCAAATAATAACCTCATTTATAAGTGAAAGAAGCTGGACATCTCGCCCAGGGCCACACTCCTGGGACAGTCAGGGCCAAGATTCCCACCTAGGCCGACCTGCCTCCAGGCCTCTGTTGGGGCCCACTGTGGGGACAAGTCTGCTTCTCTTAGGATCCAGGGCAGGGATGGGCTCAGCTTGTTCTCTGGCTTCAGGTCCCAGCACAGGGTCTAGCACAGAACAGAACTACCTGTGCTTTTACACGGGAGGGGAAAACCCCCATCAGCTCACCTGTATCAGGGAGTCTGCGGGGCTCAGAGATCCCTGGGGGCAGGACACGGACTCGCTGGACAGAGATGTCCAAGGCTTCCTCTTCACTGCTCCAGGAGCAGGATGGGGGGGAGGGGGGGAGACACAAAAATCCAAGGTCAAATATGAGGGGCCCAAAGGGGGTGGAAGCTTTGGGGAGGGAAATGGAGGCAGTGGAAGCAGCGGGGTTGTCCTTACCGGCGTCCGCGTCTCCAGCGAGCCCGTCGCTGCCCACGGAGGCTGGGCGGCGCGAAGCCTCCGAGAAGCTATGGGGACGCTGGGGGCCGGAGCCGCGGGTACCTCGGCCCTTCCCTTCTGGAGCCTGTTGGGGGACAATGCAGAAGGGCTGGGACCGGGCGGCGCACCATCCCAGGGCAAATGAACCGCAGGGGGGCCCCCAGCCTGGACGTGCTGGGGTCCCGGGTCCGAGGTAAGCAGAGGGCTGCGATCGGCTCAAGCGCGTCAGGAAGACCGGTGATTGGCTGAGCCTTACTAGGGAGGCTTGTGATTGGCCCCAGAGAACTCACCCGGGGCAGGTCCCTGGCGCCGGGCTTCCCGTCCGTGGGGCCCACGTGCACCAGGTGGTTGAAGTTGGTGGGCGGTGAGATGAGCTTGGAGCGCACAAAGGGGTCCTTCAGCATCTCCCTGCGGGTGGAGGGAATATGGGGGGGAGGGGCGGCGCAAGAGACCTCCTCGGCCCCCTCCCGAAACGCCCCCGCCCCGCCCCCAAGCCTGGGAGGCCCCGCCCAGCTGCCGCATCGCGCACGCGCACCTGCGCCGCTGCTGCCGCTGCTCCTCAGACACGCGGAAGAAGAAGTGGCGCTTGCTCTTGGTGCGGAACAGCTGGCGCCGGCTGTTGTCAGTGAGGTCGGGGATGTCGAACTCGTCCTTCTCTGTGGGAGCAGCAGAGAGCCGGACGGTGCTCCCAAGTCCCCAGGGCCCGTCCGCTGGAGCTCAGGGTCACACATCCACACGTGAACGCACACACTCCGTACTCGCTTGCACACGCACGTCCTCACCTGCCAGCCGGTTCCTGAGGTAGGTCAGGCGGACCTTCTCCGTGCCAAAGAGGAACAGGGAGCCCTCCGGGTTTAGGGGTCGCACCTGAGGCAGTAGGCACAGAGGTCAGCCGTGCTCCCCGACTGCACCCCGGTGCAGGGCCCGGGGTCTGGGCAGGCCCTCACCTTCTTGAGTGGCACCGTCTGGACCCATTCTGCTTTCCTTACATCAAACACATCGATGGAGTTCTCGCTGAAGACTGTCAGGTAGGGGGCTGCATAACCTGCGGGGCAGGAGACCCGCACGTCAGGCACCTCTGTGGGCTTGTTGGGAACACCCCCCCCGCCCCCCCGCGTGTCCTCCTCCCTACAGTAACTTCCACGCCCAGCCGAAGGTCCTTCTGAAGACTCCAGGTTGCCCCACCCAAGGTCCATAAGGAATCAGAGATCACAGCCATGGAGCACTCGCTCACTATCTGGCATGCCAGGCAAAGTTCCAACCACTTGGCAGACGTTTTCTCCTTCACTTCTTAAACAACTCTGGGCAGGTCGTATTATCACCCCTAACTTACAGATGACAGAATGGAACCCCAGAGCTAAGTAATGGCCAAGGTCACCCAGTGGTGAGTGAGAGCTGGGAATTAGCCCTGGGCAGTCTGATTCCAACTCCTACAGACGAAGTCTCTGCTACACCCAACCCACAGGCCCAACCCCGGAAGAGCCACTGCTTATGAAGGGAGCTCTGTCCCTGTCTTCTAGCCTGGATGCCATCTCACAGTTACCTCCTCCACTGCCTTGTTCATTCATTCATTCAGTCATTCATTCCTCCAAACATTCATAGCCCCTAAGGTGTGCTTCCCTGGGCTGGGTGCAGGATGGGACGAAGAAACCAGCCCCAGCCCATTCTGTAGGCCCCCACTGTACCAAACCAGTCATTAGAAGAAGGTGCGAAGAGCAGTAGGGCAGAGGTCTGCACACAGAGGTGGGGGAGCAAAAAGGAACAAAGGACCAGCAATGGGGAAAGGCAGGGCAGGGAGCATGAAAGCAGTAATGACAATGGCAGAAATCATGGTGGTCATTTGCGGAGAGCCTACCAGCTCCAGGCCCTGAGCTGGCACTGCGGCTGGACTTGGTTAAGAGTTTGCCTGGTACAGGAAGAACAGTTTAGGCGGGGAGGAAGAGCATGAGCAAAGGCCTGGGAGAGGAAGATCCGGTGCAGTCCACTGAGGGCAGAGCAGGGGCTGGTCAGGCAGGAGGACCCTCCGCAGCCCGGCCCTCTGCAGGCCTTACCCCAGCCCGTGGGCACTGCTGGCCACAGCAACTCGTGGATGCGGGACTTGCGGCCGGCGCTGTCCACATAGACCCCCGCAGTGGTGAAGAGCAGCAGGAACTCACTAAGGCTGAGCTCCACGGCGCCCAGCGCCTCGCCCAGGCCCCCGCGGGACGGTGGCAGCTCCTCGGGCACCAGACCGGCCCCTAGCGCTAAGGGCGCAGCCTCGTTGAGCAGCGGGTAGAGGGCGAAGGCACCGGCGGCTCCCACGCACAGCCGGTCGCCCAGCAGCCCCAGGCTCTGCACAGGTGCGGCTGCCTGCAGCTCTCGGATGCGGCGCTGCCAGGGCCCCGGGCCTGGGCCCAGCTGGTAGCAGAGCACCTGGCGCTTGACGGCTACACAGAGAACGGGGGTGCGGGCCTGCAGGATGCGCCCGGCTGCCAGCACCTGGCAGCCTCGAGACTCGGGGATCTTGGCACCCACCACCTCCGCGCTCTCCAGCTTGGCCAGGGCGAAGAGGCGCACGCTGGGGCCACGGCCACACAGCACGACCAGAAGGCCTGCCGCGGGGCTCACAGCCAGCCGCTGCACCCGCCGGCACTCGCCCACCTGGAAGATGTCTTCGGGGTTGGCAAAGGTGAGTGTCACCAGCAGGTAGGTGAAGAACAGCCCCATGCCCATCCTCCTCTGGCCCCTGGGGCTGGCCCCCACCCAGCTCCACCCTGGCATGTACCATTCCTATGCAGGTGGATCACAAACAGCCCGTCCTCGGTGCCCAGAGCAAGCCGGTCCTGGTCTAGTAGAGGGAGGAAGAGAATCAGGGGTCAGGGAGCCCATCTGGCAGCCGGAGACGAGGCAGCTTGCCTGTCCTTGCTGAGCCTCAGTTTCTCCTGAGGACATGGGGATGGCGATCCCAGCTCTCCAGGGCAGGGGCTGGCTCAGGGCTGCGGCCAGCTGCCCGGGGAAGCCAGGAGGCACTGCTCCCTCACTTCCTCATGGAGGTCCCGCTGAGCGCCAGGCTCCTGGACGACCACAGCAGCCCCACAGTAGGTGGTGTGAGGCTCCCCTGTGGTCTCCCTGCTGCCAGTAAGAAAGCCAGCACGGGAGCCCTCGTTCATCTCTTGCTAAAAGCCTTTGCTCTTTTCACTCACTTAAGATTCTTTGAGAAAGAGCAGAAACTGAGGCACAAAAAAATGGAGTGGCAGGAGCCAAGCCCCCGGCCCCCCGGCTCAGGCTGCCCACATAGCCATGCCCAGGGGAGGGTGACGTCCGTAATGCGGAGCGTCCGCAGCTCGTGGCTGTAGGGACTGGGCAGGGACCCTCCCAACAGGCCTAGACTCCTCCCCAGAGCCCGCCCAGGGCAATGCCCCTCAGCGTGCGGCTCACCGATGATGGCGGCGCAGAGCGCGTGGGGCAGCAGTGGCAGCGCATTGTCATAGGCTTCCTTCAGTGTGTACACCGGCCTTGGCCTTGGCCGCGTGTCCAGCAGCAGCCGCTGCAGCTCGCCCAGCACCTGCAGCCAGCGCTCCCGCTCGGCCTCACTCTCGGCCAGCAGCAGCACGGTGCACATGGCGGGGGGCACGGTCAGCTGGGAGGCTGTCACCTGTGGGCAGGGACCCAGGCTGCAGGGCTGTGGGCCGACAGTCGGCCATCCCCTCCCTCCACCCCGGTCGATGCCTCTTAGCACCAGGTGAGCGGCCAGGTGCAGGGCCAGAAGCTGTCTTACAGCAGGTGATTCGCCAGACAGGACGGTCAGACTGTCACACCAACAAGGCCAGAGCCCAGAGCCAGTGCCGTGGTCGGGGAGGGATGGGGCATCATGGAAACACACAGCCCCAGGCTGACAGTGAAAGATGACCTCCCCGGGGAAGAGACATTTCTGCTGGAGCCCAGGGGGTGAGTGGAGTAACCAGGAATGATGGTCCAGGCTGGGGAGAGGCTCGGGGGCGGCCTGAGCCGAGCAGAGCAAACAGGATGGGAAGGGTCTGTGGTTACAGGGCACTTTTGGAACTGGAGAAAGCGAGCCGTGTTCCAAGCAGAGAGAGGCTCCAGAGGGAGGCCGGGGAGGCCCACAGGGTCAGAAATGTGAAGCCTCAAGGCCACGGTCAGGAGCACCCTGAGGGTGATGGGAAGCCACAGAAGGGTTCTAAACGAGCAGAACACGGCCAGCTTCACAAACGGAAAGCAAACCGCACTGTGGGATGGAGGCTACCATAGCTGTCCTTGTGGAGGTGGCGCAGGGGTGGGGTGGGGCGTGGAGAGGGCAGCCACGGAGAAGGACATAGAGAAGGGTGGCTGGAGCAGGGCTGCGTGGAGGCAGAAGATGGCCCGGCCCAGCCTGCCTGGCACTCACCCTGAAGATGCGGGGCAGGTCCCTGGACTGGGCGTGGATAACATCAGAGGCCAGGACGGGGGTGGCTGAGAACTGGGGGTCCCTGGAGAGGTCCATGGAGTTGGTCAGAGGTCACAGGGCCCCTGGCCGCCTCCCCCCACCGCTGCAGCCCTTCGCCCCTGCCGGGCACCCACCTCAGATCCAGGGCCTGCAGCAGGGCCCCGCTGGCCGGGCTGAGCCGTGGGTCAGGGGCGTCAAACAGGAGCAGGCGGGAGTCGCTGAGGGCCGCGAACACGCGCTGCCAGCCGCGCCGGACACCCGAGGGCCGCGGCACCTGCGGGGGGGCAGGGGGTAAGGCAAGCATGGGAGGGCCCGCCGGGCTCTGGGCCCCGCCCGCGCTGGCCACCCCCGCCTCCTCCCCGGCCAGCCACCACTCACCGACAGGAAGCCCTCGTAGGCTGTGCCCGTGCCCGTTTCGGGGTGCACTCCCAGGGCTGCGCGGAGGAGGTCAGGGGGCACAGGGCAGGGCGGGGCCTGGGGGGCACATGCTGAGTGACAGAAGTAGCCACAGGCTGTGGGGAAAGCAGGAGAAGCCGGTGGTGTGAGGCTGGGTGGGGACAGCCCGGAACCAGGACTCTGAACTCTCACCAATTCCCCCATCATGTGAGAAGAAACAAAACAAGAGAGCAAAATGGAGCAGCGGGAAACGAGCCGCAGAAAGTCGAGGTGTGTCAAGATCAGGGCCGTCTCATTCCTTCCACCCAGGGACGGGAGGCGGGCGTGAAGGTGGGGTGGGGGCCTCACCGTCACAGCCTAGGCCCTGGCGGCCCAGGCCCAGCATCAGCGAGGTGCAGCGGAGACACTTGGTAGGGGATGGGAAGCTCCGGGGCCGCAGCGCGTGTGAGCCAGGCTGGGGAGGCGGGACACGCCCGTTACCTTCGCCTGACCGTGGCCTCCCAGCGCCCTGCATCCCACCCCCGAGGCCAGCCTGAGGGGTCAGGTGGGATGGGGGAATGGGCCCGTGGCGTTGTGAACCCAGCCCCAGTGAGTCTGTCACAGCGCTCAAACTCACTGCCACCATCCCCCGTGGGCTCTGCCAGCCATCATGCCCGTGGAGGGACCCAAGCAGGTCCTTGGAGGCCTGGCAGAATGGCTTGGTGCCCCCAGCCTGCTCCACCCCTCCAGGTGCTAACCTTTACAGGAGGACCTTCTGCAGGGGCGGCGGGAGCAGCAGGTGCTTTGGGGAGCACGGCCTGGGGGTAGGCAAGCAAACAGGTGAGGAGGGCACAGGCAGCTGGTGGGGCCCAGCCCCCCAGACGCGGGACTCCCGCCTGTCCTCACCCCCAGGCGCAGGCTGCGGCGGCCCTCTGGCCTCAGCTCTGGCTCCACACCAGGCCTCAGGGCCTCCCCTGAGAGGCCAGGGTCCTTGGCGGAATCCTTCTGGGGAGCGAGATGGGGCGGGGTGGGGGGAGTCAAGGCCCCTGTGCTTCTCCTCAGGACTCCTCCCAACCAGCCCGCGCACAGTTCTTACCTCTGAGCTCCGGAGGGACAGGAAGGGAATCAGGGAGTTCGAGGGCTTAGTGTCTGCAAACAGAGAGCACAGGTCACTGGGGGTGGGTCCCTGGCCCAGCCCTAACACTCGTTCCTGAGGAACTGGGGGCCAGCGGGAGCCTCAGTTTCCACCTTGGTGAAATGGAGCAATGACTGCAGGCTGTGGTGGGCTCCGTAAGTGCCGGGTAACAGTGGGGTAAGCAGCAGAGTCTGGAACAAGCTCTTGTCTCCACAGTCCTGCAAGGCCGTCGTGGGCCCCCCTTGGTCCCCATGAAGCTCGAGCGGGGGCCTCGCTCCCAGACAGGCAGGCAGACGAGCACTTACCCCCTGGGCCGCGGGCCGCCAGTCCCTCCCGCAGCGCAGCCAGTTCCTGCTGCAGGCCCTGGTTCTGCTTCTCGGCCTCCTGCAGGCGGCTGGGGGAGGGAGAGCTCGTCAGAGCCCCCCGCAGAGGTCCGGAGCCCCCTTTGCAGGGCCTGCCCGTGCCCTCACCTCTCGGCCTGCAGCTGGGCCTCCTGCAGCTGTGTCAGCCGCTCCTGCAGGCTCTGCTTCGCCCGGATCTCGGCCTCCAGGGCCGACTGCAGCTCCAGCCTGGCAGAGGCCTCCATCTTCTGCAGCCGCCGGGCCTTCCACTGGTGGTCCTGGGGGCCAGGGGGCGCCCAGGTAAGACGCCCCCCAGGACCTGGGCTGCCTCAGAGGCCCCTTCCACCCTAGCGCACTGCCATCCATGCCACCTGGCCAGACTCAAAGCCCTAGACTGGCCACTGACCCGCTGTGAGCTCACGCAAGTCACTGATCTTCCATGAGCTTGGTGTCCCCGCCTGCCGAGTGAGGCTCCTAGCACGCCCACCCCCCAGGGTGTTTGCAGGGGCTCACCAGCGGCCGGGGAGGGAGCGTCTGGGTGCCCACGTTCCGCAAGGACTCCAGCTCCTCGGCCATCTTGGTGGCCAGGGCCTGCAGGTAGCCTCTTGAGCTCTTCTCATCATTCACCCTGATTGGGAAGGGGGCTCAGGGTCCTGGCCTGGACCCTCGGCACCCCCTGGGCCCAGCCCCTCCCCCACTAGCCCCTCGGCCCCCACCAGCTGAGGATGTCTGCGATCTGGGCCTCCCAGTTGCTCTCCGTCTCCCGCCGTTCGCCCTCCAGCTGCTGCTTGCTCTGTTGCTCCCGCTCCAGCTCTTCCACCAGCTGGGGGCCAGGCGGGAAGAGGGGTCAGTCCCCAGGGGCCCCTGCACGCCCCGGAGCCCCATCTGTGTCCACCCTAGTTTACCCACCGTAGCTCACCTGCCAGCTGTGGGTGCTACCGGGCTGGGGAGACCGCCTGCTCTGGGACCCTGGCAGCTCGGACCATCCACCCGGCCAGCTCCCCACCCCTGCCCCACTGCCTGTCGGTCTGTCCGCCCTCCATCCGCCGTGCTCACCCGCTCCTGCTCCAGGCTCAGCCGCCGGTTCTCTTCCTGTAGCCGGCACAGAGCCTCCTCCTTCCCACTCAGCCTGGGGAAGAGAGGATGACTCGATGACTCCCAGCACAGGCCCCCCTCCAGTCCCCCACCCCGGCAGCCCAACTCACCCGCGGCCCCAGGCCTGCTCCAGCTGCACGCGCAGGGCAGCCACCTCCTTCCTCAGCTGCGCTTCCTGAGGCCCGCCCTCAGGCAGCCCCGTGCCATTGGTCTCAGAGGCTGTGTGGATGGTCTTGAGGACACAGAGAGGGGTCAGGGCAGGGGCCTAAGGAGCTATGGCCCACTCCCCCCAGGGACCCAGGTGGGGCCTTCAGGGCCCTGAGTAGGTCGGGCCAAGGGAAGTGCCCCTTGGAAGAGGGTAAGACCTCACTACCTTGACCTGGAAAGATTCCTTCTCGAGACTTCGCTCCCTCTGTCTCTGGAGCTGTGTCACCTCCCGGCAGAGGGTGGCCACCTGGGCCTGCAACTGTGACGAGGCGTGGGGGCAGCCACTGCTGACCGTGTCCACCCTGAGCCACTCCCCCGCCTTGCCACAGACTCTGGGGCCTGCTGGCCACAGCAGGAATGCAGACAGTGAACCTCCAGCCGCGCCCCCCCGCCCCCGCCAAAATGCATCCCCTGGCTCGGGCCTCGGTCAGCCACAGTGGGGCCGCAGAGGCGCATGGTGTTGCCAGCCCCGAGGCCTGAGCTCCCTAGGCTTCCTCCAACCACCCTGGGGGGCCACAGGGGCAGGGCTCTGCCGCTGTCCCCACCCGCCCCCATCACTCACCCTTCTGCTGCTGTCCTGGGCTTCCTCCAGCTGGGAGCTCAGGGCCTGGGTCTGGCTGGCTGTGGCCGCCTCTCTCTCCTGGGCCTCCTGCAGCCTCTGGAGCAGGTCCTCCTGCCGCTCCTGGGCTCTGCGGAGCTCCTGTGCCTGCCCCCGCAGCCCTGCCTGAGCCTCGGCCAGCTCCTGGGCGGCCCGAGAAGGGGGGGAGGGCAAGGCCTGGAGTCAGGGCACGGACCCCCTTAGCATGGAGCCCTGGGCCGCGCCCCCCACCTCACCAGGCCCTCACCCGGACGAGCCGGTCTCGCTCCTGCCGTAGGTCGCAGTCCTGGCCCAGGCTACCACCCTTCGTCTGGGCCTTGCTGTCCCTCGGTGTCTCTGCCAGAAATCGTCACTGAGGCCCACACGTACTGACGGCCTCAGCCAGACACGCCGCGTGCAGCAGCTCACAGAACCGCCACCACAGCCCCGGAAGTGGGTCTCCTTGGCCCATTTTTCTACACGTAGGCTCAGAAAGTTTAAAATACTTCCCTGAGATCACACCTCATATACAGAGTCGGGGCGGGACTAGAATCCAGGTTGGACTCAGGTGTGCTGGGGAAAGCTGCTCAGCCTCTGGGGCGAGCGTGGGGGAAAGAGATGGGGGGCGTCAGGGGGGCGGGATACCTGACAGCCTGCCCTGCAGGGTCTGCACTTCCTTCCGTAGGCGCTCCAGCTCCCGGTGGTCTGAGGAGACCTGCAGGGCCTCTGCGGAGCGGGGGCACCCGTCGGTGAGTAGCTAGTCCGGCAGTAGCTCCCGGGTCAGACCCACCCCGGCCCGGCTGGGGAGCCCGTACCTTGGAGCTTCCGGCTCAGCTCCATCTTCTCCTGCTCCAGACAATGGAGCTGCTGCTCGAGGCCAGCCAGCTGCTCAGAGCTGCTCTCAGGGCCCGGACTGGGGACAGCAGGGCGACCCATGCTGGCAGAAAACCCTCCCCCGCAGAGCCCGCCATCTTCCCGCATCCAGTCGTCCGTTCACCCAAGAAACAGCCTCTGTCCGCCAGCTCTGTACCCAGCCCTGGGCTCCGTGCCGGCAGAAACAGACCAGCCTGGACCAGACCCCAGCCCAGGGCTGCGCCCCAAGGTCCCCCAGACCCAGGTTCAAGCCCCAGCCCTGGCACTTTTGAACAGTCACCTAACATATCTGAGGAACACCTCAGTTTCCTCACAGGCCCTCTTCCAGGGACTGGCACGAGGACGGGGAGATTTGGGCCAGCTGGCCCCATGCCCAGCACACAGTGGTGCTCGGAGTGCGGGTCAGACGCCTTTGCTTGCACATCAGAGTGCCTCCTCAGCGCAGTCTCAGGCCAGCCCCTCGAAGGAACTAGATCACCCGACCCAGTGTAAAATCGGCATAAAGAGGCATAAAGCGCAGCTCAGGGACTTGAAGGGGCCTGTCTAACTCTAGGCCTCTGGTTCTAAGTCCAGGACATTCTCAGCCTGCGTGGAGGGTCCTCTAAGGGCCAGATGCTGGGATAGGACCCATAGGGGGCATAGACAGGGCTCCACCAGAATCTGAGGACACGGGAAGTGTCTTCCCGAGGGCTCCGAGCACACTCCCGGACCACCTGTCACAGGCAGGCACCTGGTAGGCCGTTCAGCCTCTTTCCCGGGGTCCCAGCAGGCCACGTGCCCAGTGTCCTCCAGGCCAGGCCTCCCTCTAGGTATGTGAGGACGAGACTCACCTGCCCGAGGTGTAGGTGAAGCCCACGAATGGCAGGTGGTGGCCGGAGAAGGCTCCATGGGAGGGTGGTGGGAGGGTCCCCTGCAGAAGGAGGGGAAGGAGTGTCACTCTCAACAGGCAGGCCTGGCTCCAGGCTGAGGCTCAAGACCCAAGAGACTCCCCTGGGACTGGGAGTGCCGACCTCCTCCTGCTCAGAGGGAACCGAGGAGGGTGACGTGGCCTCCACCTAAACAGACCATGACTCCCACAAGTCCTTATGGCCATGGCCTCCCAGGCGCTGCTAGGGTCTTCTTCCTTACAAGACCTCTGGTTAACAGGATGATACTTGAGGTCCGAGGACCTCCACCCGTTACAACCCACTGTGGTACAGGTGAGCCCGCTCAGGTGAACCACAACGCCGTGAGCCTCTGGAGTGCGAGGGCCTCATCCTCCACCCAGCAGCTGCTCTGGAGAACTTCTGGGGGCTTCCCACAGCCAGCAAGGGTCAAGGCAGTGGGACCCGCTACTCACCGGATGGTTGAGGGTGTCGTCGTCCACATCGAAGTTGGAGGTGTCCATGGGCCCACGAAGCTCAGGGATGTAGGGGGCGGTGCTGGTTGCCAGTCGCTCCCAGTCCACGCCTTCAAAGAAGGGGTGGTTCCGGAAGTCGTCCAGCCCCCCACGACCCAGCCGCCCCTCCTGGCGGCACAGCAGCTGGCGGATCAGGTCCCGGGCAGTGGCCGGCACGTCAGGCACGTCTGAGGGGAACTGCAGATGGTCCTGCAGGCCAGGGGGAGGGAGAGGTGCAGGTGGGCACCCAGGACCCCACCCCCACCTGCGGGTGTCCCCGCCGAGGGGGCTCAGGACTCCTGCTGCCCTCCCAGAGCCCCGGAGCCTGGCAGCCAGACCTCATGGTTCATGATCTTGCCATAGGTTTCCACCAGGGATTCAGCATAGAAGGGCGTCTCCCCGAAGAGCAGCTCGTAGGCACAGACGCCCAGGGACCACCAGTCACACTGTGGGCCGTAGTGGCCTTTGCCTTCCTCCATGGCCTGCAGGATCTCGGGGGAGATGTAGTCCGGTGTCCCTACTGCCACTGACGAATCCACCTGGTTGGGGCGGGGGGGCGGTGAGGACGCCATGAGGACAGCCTTGGGCTTGGCTAGGCCTGATGGCCCCTCACCAGAGCCCCCGGTCTGGCCCTGACACCCCCCCTCCCTCAGGCTTAGCCAGCCTGCTGACCCCACCTGGGGCCTCGACTCAGTCCCTCCTTCCCCTGGGAGCTCTCCGGGCCGGGTGCCCCTGCCCTCACCCTGGGGCCTTACCATACCACTGTTGTTGAGACGGAGGCATGAGCCGAAGTCAGCCAAGCGGATGTGACCGTTCATGTCCAGCAGGACATTGTCTGGCTTGACATCCCTGGAGGAGCGCAGGGGAAGAGGGGCTTGACCCGCGTGTGTAGGTGTGTGTTCAGGCACATGCCTGGATGTGAGTACATGGGCACACGCAAACACCAGCATGTATCTGCTCACACATATTCCCGTGAGCACACAAGAACAATGTGTGTGCATGCATTGCATGCATACGGCGGGGGGCCGGTGGGGGGGCAAGGCCTCCTGGCTCTCAAGAAGGAAGAAGGTGGTTAGATTGGGAAAAGTGACCCGTAAGGATGATCTTTGGAGGCAGCAGGGCACGCTGGGGGGTACGCAGGAGTCAGACTTCCCGGGTGCAAACCGCTAGCTGAGTCACCTCAAGCCAGGTGCTTACCTAGGCTAAGCCCTGACTTTCTCACCTGTAAAGTGGGGACAAGGGCAGCCCCCATCACATAAGGTTTTTAGCGTGAGGATTCAAAGGCATCGTGTGTACGAAGCACCCAGCATAGGGCTTGGCATGTGGTGGGTGCTCAGCAACTGTCAGCTGTCCCCAGGGCAGTCAGCAGGTGGGTTGGGGGCCCTACCTGTGGACGTAGCCCAGCTGGTGCAAAGAGTGGATGGCCAGCACCATCTCAGCCAGGTAGAACTGAGCCAGCTCGGGTGGGAGGCGGTCCTCAAAGCGGCTCAGCAGAGTGAGGAGGTCCCCACCAGCATAGTAGTCCATCACCAGGTACTGGAAGGTGGTGGAAGGGGGGGTGGGCAAGAATCAGACAGGGAAGGTAGGGGGGTACCTGTCCCAGGGTCCTGCCTCCTGCCCACCTCCTCATGGTTCTGAGGGGTTCTGGGAAGGCGAGAGTGTCTCCCAGCAGCTCTAGGGTGGCCAGCTTCCAGCCAGAGCTCAGGCAAGGGCTCCAGGCCCAGCAGTTGGTGGGGAGTGGAAGCCTCGTGGTTCCCATAGGAGAGGTCTCTCTCTCCTCAGACCCAGCATCTCCTTTGTCCCCAGGCAACACCCTCCAACCTTGCCAAGTCTCCTCACCAGGTACTCGTCATCTTGGAAGGCATAATGCAGAGCAGTCACCCAGCGGCTGTCCCCCTTCACCAGAACGTCCCGCTCCTCCCGGAAACAGGCAGTCTGCAGCAGGTTTGGGGAGGAGGGGGAAGGGTGGGATCAGGGCCCAGAAAACCCTCCTCCCCAGCTCACGGGATGAAGAATAAGTAAATCCAGGAGCTGGGACTGAGGTTGCCTGTGTAAGCCAGAGCCTGTGCTCTCTGGCTCTGGGCCTCAGTGTTATCATAAGGAAAATGGGAACTACGCTAGCTTCTAAGAAAGGCTTATCGTGGGGAAGCAACAGGGGAGGTTGGCAGTTGTTGGGGTGGGTCCTCTGCGGGCTCAGCAGCCTCTCCTGCCCCTTCCCCAGAATGCCCTGTATGCCCCAGTGGCAGCACACCCGACCCATGCCCCTTGGTAGGGTGCCCAAGTCCCATCGGACCCCAAACTGACCTCGGCCCTCTTGAGCATCTCCCACTTGTGCAGCATTTTCATGGCAAAAATCTGCCCACTGTCCCTCTGCCTCACCACGGTGACCTGAGGCCATAGGGAGCACTGGGGTCAGCTCTGCCCAGGTGCGAACCCCGTCTTCCCACCTACCCCATGCCTTTTGCTCACCTCCCCGAAGGCCCCTCGGCCGATCACCTTCAAGATCTCGAAGTCATCTCTCTGCAGCCTCAGCTCTTTCACCTTCGCTACGAAGGGGCTGGCTGAGGGGCACAGAGTAGGGCTCAGGGAACCCACAGGGAGGGCCCTGGCTCCCTCTCTTGCCTGAGGAAAGTAGAAGCTGCAACCCCCAGGAGGCCAGAGCAGGGATGGCCTCCCCAGGGGCGGCCTCTGGTCAAGTTGCTAAGAGTAGGAAGCACGGAAGGTGGGGTCTGGGCTTTGCTGACCACCTGACCCCCAGACCTCCTGAAATCCATGGTTCCCTGGACCCGCGTCCCCAGACTCCAGGCGGTCTCAGTCCCAGGGGCTGATGGAACTTGTAGTCCTTCCCAGTCTGGGGTTGACCCTGGCTGACCAGGTCACCCTGAGGAGGAAGGGGATACCGTTCCCACCCTCAGCTCACAGTTCTTGGCGCCTAGCAGGACCAGGCCTGGGCCTGTCTTGGGAAACTGGACGGACAACATTCCTTGTCCCCAGAGAGGCTTCCCTGCCACTGGGAGCTGTGAGCCCTGGTCTTGGGACCCTACAGGCACAGAGGTACCTGGCTGGGAGTAAGGCCTGAGGCAGCCCCGGAGGACAAGTCACACAGTGGTTCCGCAGGGCTCCGGGAGGACAGGCTTTGTGCTCCCCATGTGGGGCCTTCTCTGTCTGCAGGCATAAATAGGTCTGCCCACATTCTCACAAGACTTAAAAACGGAGCCAAAAAACCTTTCCCTGGCGCCCGATGCTGGCACCTGAGGGAGCGAACACTCAAGATCTTCTCCAGGCCTGACCAGCCCTACAACTCTAGGCCCTGCCTCTCCCTCTCTGGACTTGGCTTTTATCTGAGCAAGAGCCTCCTCTTCTCCCAGTCCCTGATACTCCCTTGAGGGGCATCTCCAGCCACTCCCAGGCCTTTTCCAGGCCCGGAGAAGCCACAGGCCTGGGGAGGGAATTGGAGCCTGGAAACTCAGGGAGACAAGAATGACGGGTGGGAGGTTGGGGGCAGCTGCAGTCTGGCTCCCTGCCTCAGTTTCCCCCTGCCAGCAGGTAAACTCCCTGCCAGCTGGGCGGGTCTGTGGGTGGGACAGAGAGCTGCTCCACAGGTTTATCGGGCAGAACCCCCGCAGCAAGGGTGGTGTGGAAACTTCATTACAGAAATTAATTGTCTCCTTCCCAGGCCTGTGTGTGCGGCTGGGAGGAGCAGCCCAAGGCCTCCAAGGGGGAACCGAGGCCAGGTGGCTACCCATCAGCCGGACAGGAGCCAAAGCCAGGGGCCATAGTCAGGAGGATCACGGTCCCCAGGACAGGCTGCCCAGTCCTCTGGCCTTGCCGCAGGGGACGGGGGCTCTGGGCAGGAGCGGGGACGAGTTGGAGCAGGAGCTGAGTGAGTCACTGCCCTGCCGGTTACCTCGGGAGATGTCAACAGACAGGCCCCCATGCTGGGGTCCCAGGCGGAGACGCCAGAGGCTGGCAGGGAGGAGCACATGTGTGTGCAAACACACACACACACACACACACACACACGTGTGCGTGGGCGTCACAGCGGGTGATGACAACATGGTCAGATACACATGAATAAGGTGCAGAAGTGCCAGGGAGAGTGGCAGGCACCGGAGGCTGGGGCTTCCTGGCTGCCCTCACCCTGGAGGACAGGGCTGGGCTGGGGGCTAGCTCACTGGAATGTCTTGCAGGCCCCCAACTGGGCCAGGCCAGGCCTCGTGCCGGCCCAGAGCTAAGGAGTGCCAGGAACGCTAGTCACCCACTGGGCAAACACCGGCCTCGCCCCACCCTCCGGGCCGGGCCCCTGTGCCCTCCCCCTATGGCCTGGCCAGACATAACCAGGAGGCCTGGGGCTGGTGCCAGGCCGGTGTCCGCACTGGGTTGAGGGTTGCCCCAGGTCAGCCACTTCCGGTGACTCAGAGGAGTCAACCAGGAAGGGGTGCTGACCCACCTCCAGCCAAGCCCCCCTCTGCGGCCCTGGGGAACAGACCTCAGGAAGCCTGGCCAGCGACCTGCACAGGGAAAGGGGCTGAGGTTGGTGTCTGTGTCCAGTTTGGGGTGGCCTTGTATGCCGAGAGATGGAAGTGTCTGTGTGTGAATGTCTGCAAGTGTGCGATCCCTGTGGATCTGTGCGTGGAAGTAGGCAAGTGTGTAAGAGCCAGTGCGGTTGGGGTGGTGTTCAGGGTGAAGTGTGGGGCTCCCCGGATCTCTCCTTGAGCTGTGAGTATCTCAGCGTGTCCGTGTGGTATGGGGGAGACAGAAAGCGCGTGTGTCAGTGTGGGAGACACACAGGGGTCTGCGTGTGTGCCTGTTTGTTCTCCAGGGTCATGAAGTATGATGTGTGAGTGAGGAATCCCTGAGGTGACTCTGTAGCCCGTGTATTGTGTACCTGAGTCTGAAGTCTATGCTTGGGACCAAGCTTGTGTGTCTGTGGAAGCTGTGTGTTGTGTACACGCGCCAGCTTCTGTGCGCGGGAAGGAGGGTGTGTGCGTGAGTCTGAGGCAGGATAAGGTGTGCAGCTGAGAGGGCCCGAGGGGTCGGGCGGCACGAATCAGGGCCGGTGCGGGCTCCGCGCGGGGAGCCCGTGGGGGTGCCGCTCCCTGCGGGAGGGTCTGTGGGCGCAGGGCGCGGGGGGGAGAGGGTCCCGGCGCGGTGTCCCTCGGGCCGCCCCACCTCGGCCCCACCTCGGTCCCGCCCGGGTCACTCACCCCAGCTCAGGAACTGCGCCACGTTGCGCTCCCGCCGGAGGGGGGCGCTGCTGAGCTCGTGGTGCAGCCCCAGCAGCAGATCCAGGAGGCCGTCGAGCCCGGGGCCACCGCCGGCCTCGCCCCGCGCCAGCCGCTCCAGCGCGCGCAGCCGCCGCTCCATGGCTGCGGCCGGAGCCCCGCGCCCGGGCTAGAGCCGGGCCTCCCGCATGCCCGCCCGTCGGCCCGTCCGTCTGTCGGTCCGCGGGTCGTCCGCGAGTCCTCCCCCCACCCCTCCCGCCCTCCCCGCTGTCACCTTCCTCCGCTGCCGCCTGCGCGCCCACACCTGGGCGCCGCGCCCCGCCCTCTGCCCCGCCCCTCGACGGACGGGCAGGTGAGCGCCGGCCAATGGGAGACGCGACTGGAGGTGAAGGTGGGAGGGCGGAGGCGCGCGGGGGCGGGGACAACCCTCGGCCAGGAAGTGGGGGGGCGGGCCCCGAACAGTAAACTCCTGGCTGGGCTGGACAAGGGGGTCTTCCCGTAGGGGCCCGGGAAGGCTGCCTGGGTTTCCGCGCAGCCCCAGACCCAGCCGTGCCCGGCCCTTCGCCGGCCCCTAACCTAGGTAGGGGATGCCCGGGGCAGTTCGGCTTCCCTCGCCCGCCCTGGGACAGCGACTGCCTCTCCCTCAGGTCAGGGAGAGGGGGCTGGAGACGCCCGCGGCCCCGGAGCCGGATGGGAGTTGTAGTCCCCTCTCTCCCCGGGATGCCCGCAGCGCTTGGCACCCCCCCCCAACTCCCAAGGGCTGGGGGGGAGAACCTCGGTAGTTTCAGATTTCATTTTATTTGTATCGTTACAGTCGACTTGGGAGACAGGTAGGTGAGGCGGGGATGGTTACACCCATTTGGCAGATGGACACACTGACGCTTGAGAAGGACGAAGATGAATGGAGAGGCTGAGGGTGAGGAGGCCCCGCAGCTAGACCCTGGAGTGGGGCTGGGCTGGCAACTCCACCACAGGCTTTTCAAGCCTAGGCGGCAGCAAGGCCTGCAGCCGACCTGGGACATGAGAACCAAGGAGAGGTGGAAGCTGGGCTGGAGGAGGTGGGCGAGGGGAGGGACTGATTCTATCCAGTGGCATTTCTGATTTCTGCCCAGCTGGAGACAGCTGGGCTGGACCGGACGCCATGGGACTGTGGGTCTGTCCAAGAGGAGGGAACAAAGGGTGGGGCATTTTAGTGGCTTTAGACAACAAATTCTTCCATTAAAAGATCTCTTTGGGGTTTTGCCTGCCCCCTCAGACGGGGACCTCCCTGAGTCCGGACAGGGTCATTGCCAGCGTTGGCGGAGGAGGCGCTCTGTGAATGTCTGCGGAGCTGAGCTGAGCCTCCCTGGCAGTACGCAGGGGACTTTCTGTCAGGCCTCCAATTTGCTGTCCTCTGAGCCCTGCCCTGTGGCTTCCCTGTGCCCACCGTCAGCCAAGTGGGGAAATGAAGTCAGGCTGTCTCACTCACTCCTGGCAGGGAGTGGGGGCAGGAGTTCTGGTGCGCTCTCACCTGAAGCATTCTGGGTCCTCCTACTGGGGCAGGGCTGGGGTGGGGCCCACAGGAAGATTCCCCCCACTACAGGCCACAGGGGGGCGCCAGAGACCAGAGGAGGGCCAGGTGCTCAGGCCAAGTCCAAGTGCCCATCTCCTAAGGAACTCTAGGGTAGGGAAGGTGTCCTGGGTGGGAAGATGGGCCATTCCTCATTGCCCCTCTTGGCCACCCTGATTCCCTGCCCCCCAGCCCGCCACAGCCCCCAGGGGTCAGCAGTCACGGGCCAACCAGTGAGGCCTCTGGGTCCTGGATCACTCCAAGTGCGACCTCTGGCAAGTCCCTAGCCTCTCTGAATGCCATTCTCAGACAAGGCTATCCTCTTGCTGAGAAGACTCCATCCCCACAGGGGGGCCTGGCTGGCTCAGCCCACCTTATGGTGACCTGAATGCCTGGAATTCCTGCCTTTTACTGGGGGCTCCCTCTAAAAACCATCACAACACAAGCCCCCGGCTGAATCAGTCCATAGAGCCTGGGTCTCTTGATCTTGGGGTTTTAAGTTCAAGCCCCAGGGTATAGAGGTTACTTAAGAAAATTAAAAATCTTAAAAAGAAAAAAAGATTCCGGGCGCTTGGGTGGCTCAGTTGGTTAAGCGTCTGCCTTCGGCTCAGGTCGTGATCTCAGGGTCCTGGGATCGAGTCCCACATCAGGCTCCTTGCTCAGTGGAGAGTCTGCTTCTCCCTCTGCCCCTCCCTCCCCCTCTTGTGTTCTCGCCCTCTCTCTCTCTCTCTCTCTCTCTCTCTCGCAAAAATGAATAAAATCTTAAAAAAAAAAAAAAGATGCCATCTCCACATAGGACGGCAGAAAGGAAACTGAGTCACAGGCAGCAAAAGCTGAGTACTGCTGAGGTCTGCTTGGGCTCAGAAGGGACTGGCGCTTGGCACTCCCTGCCCATCTGGTACTTGATTCTATTTGGTCCTATATTTGTTTTGGGTTTTTTTTTTTTTATTAAAGATTTTTAGTTTATTTATTTGACACAGAGAGAGAGAGAGACAGCAGGAGAGGGAACACAAGCAGGGGGAGGGGGAGAGGGAGAAGCAGGCTTCCCGCGGAGCAGGGAGCCCGACGCGGGGCTCAATCCCAGGACCCTGGGATCATGACCCGAGCCGAAGGCAGACGCTTAATGACTGAGCCACCCAGGTGCCCCCTGTATTCGTTTTTGTCACATCCTTGTTCCAAGCCTCAGTTTCCTTGTCTGTAAAGGGGGTTGGGCGCCCTGCCCACTCCTGTGCGGCCTCAAGGTCAGGAAGCCCCTCAGGACTCAGTCAGTGCCTGAACTCCTGCTCCAGCCTCCACAAGCCGCCGGTCCTCCAGCCCTGACGGCAGAAAGTTCTTGCACGCAGCGCTGCTTTGCCTCAGTAGATCTGTTCTCTGAGCTTGTGTGAGCCAGACCTCTAGGGCCACAGGTCCTTGCCCCAGGGCGCCCTGTGTGGGACGAGGATCCTGGCCCAGGCCGGTGGGTGTTCAGCGGGTGAGTCTGAGCAGGAGACCCCCACCACCTCCCTCTTCCCCACTGCCCTCTTGGTGACTGCTTGTGGGAGGCCCACCCAGCTGCAGGGACACCTGCTCCCCTCATAACCTCTTCCCCGCTCTGAGTCCCTTTGGTATTGAGGTGTCGGCACCATCTCTCATCCAGCCCTGTGGGGAGCAGATCACCTGGATAACACCTTACATTCCATTCCTACTGTGCTTCTGAGCATTTCAAAGTGACTGCAGATCTGTTATCTTCAGGAGGAGGGGGTTATTACTTCCTTCTCTTAATAGAGTAATACCTTGAGGCTGGGGAGGTGGGAGGTGGGCGGTGCCAGCTTGCGTCCTGACCCAGGCTGCAGGGGTCCACCAGTACCTGGCAGCAGGAGGGCAGCGTGTCGTGCCCAGCTGCTGGGGACAGGGGCGAGGACATAGTCCTCGAGGACATAGTCCACAGTGGACTTGACATAGACTTCTGCCAAGGTCCTCAGATGGCGAGACCCAGGCCTAGCAGGGGAGAGAGGCCAGCCCAGATAAGGGGGCCCCAAGTGAGTGACAGGGCACTCAGCTTCTCCCGCCCCCAGACCATAGCCCTCTGGGTCTGCGAGGGGATCAGAAACAAGCCAGGCTCCAGGGTCTCTTGCATCCACGGCCACGTCTTAAGCCTCCCCAGCCTGGTCTGTGGCTCCCCTTTCCCCCAAGGTCGAGCAAGATGCAGCCCCAGTGGCTGAGGCTGAGCCCCTCCCAGCCCTGCTCGGGAAGCCACTCTCAGCAGACGGTCCTGCAGGGCTAACTAGGGTGCCAGACTGCCCTTGCCCTTGACCACAGCAGAAGCAGTGACCCACTCCTGCCCCAGAGAGCCAGGGAAAACCGAGAGGCTGGCTGCGGCCTCATCCTGCCCTGCCTACTGTGGACCAGGCATTGGCCTTGGGCAAGTCACTTCCTCTCTCTCTGGGCCGCTGTCTCTGTGCACAAGGGAGAACTGCCCAGCTCAGGCGTGAGAGGCAAATGGTCCGCAGGATGGCCACCAACGGTTGCTGGAGCTTGTTTGTCTAGTTAGAGTGTGCGGTTGGGGGGGGATGGTAAGTCGGGGGGGTTCCCTGTGTCCTGCTGCTCAGGCACTCGGGTTTTATCTCCCTGTCTGTCTACTGGGGTGGCTTTTCGGGGAAGGACTGATAGAGATGGTGGGGTTGAGGGCCCCCACTCCCCAAGCTAGTCTTGGCAGCCCCGCATGCCCGCTCCCCCGCCCTCCCCAACACACCAGGGGTGTGTCCTTTGAAAAGTCCAAAGCTCCAAATGGGTGGACATATGGTGATTTCATCATCCTGGTTTTTCTTCCAAAACCCTTCTCTGTGCTGCTCCAGCACACTATAGGGGCTCCCACGCTCCACACAGCGGCTGCAGCCCCACGTGGTTTTATAATTACCAATCCCTCTGGGTGCACAGGAAGCCAGGCCCTGAGCCCCCTTGGCCACCACCCCTCTGGCCCATGGGCGCCACCCGGTCTGCGAGCTGCTTCAGGGAAGGGTGGGTCCTGCCTGCTTTGTTCTGGGAGTTGGGTGCGGTGCTGGGCTCCCTGCACCAATCCTTACCGCCCCCCTGACCAACCACGGTGCACCTCCGGAGCTGGGCACCCCAGGGGCCTTCCCTCTGTGAAGCTGGGGTCCCTGCATTTGGCACCTGAAGAAACAGCCTCGGGAAGGGAGAGGCTAAGTCCTAACAAGAGGCCGAGCTGGGATTCTAACTGCCCCTGCCTGGCCCGAGGCCTGCCTTCTGTGTACTTTCTCGGCTGGGGTGTTCTGAATGCAGAGGGGCAGGAGTGGTGGCTTTGGGCAAGTCCTGTAACCAGCCCGTCTGAGATAAGAACAGGACACCGGGTTGAATTCAATGGTTTACTTTTTTGTTTACTAAGAAGTAGAAGGAATGTTCATTCTGATGTGTTCTCACGTGGGATGTCAATGGGTAAAACAGAGCTGCCAGGGCACCTGGGTGACTCAGCCGGTTAAGGGTCTGCCCTCGGCTCGAGTCATGATCCTGGGGTCCTGGGATTGAGCCCCTCGTTGGGCTCCTTGGTCAGCGGAGAGTCTGCTTCTCCCTCTCCTTCTGCCCCTCCTTCTGCTCATGCGCACTCTCTCAAAAAAAAAAAAAAATCTTAAAACAGAGCTGTCGACTGGGGCCTACACAGGGGGTGGGCCCCAGTGCCCCCTGGGTGCTGGACTCTGAGGTGCTACACGGGAAGATGGCCCCCAATGCACCTCATTCCAGGAGCTCTGGGGGCCGGGTGCAAACAGCCCCCTGTGCCCCAGACTAGTCTCTGAAGAGGGGCCTTTTGCCCAGGATTCTGGCCAGCTAGGGAGGCGGGGAGGAGGAAGGGATGGGGGGCTGGCCCTCAGGAGGGTGGCCACATCGGAACCTAGAAGACCCCCCCCAACTATAAAACACAGACCAAGGACAGGAGCTCTGAAGCAGCAGGGGGGCAGACACCTGCTGAGGGCCCCTCCTTCAAGCCTCAGATGGGCAGCCATTTCCTGGGGCAGCACCCCCCTGCTGAGGTTTCCTGGGGCAGCACCCCCATGCTGAGAGTGCGGGCCTTGGCTGGAAGGGGCAGAGCAGGCCAGCAGCGCCTCTCACCCACATTCCGTAAGAACTCAGAAGTTGTGTTTTCTTTCTCTAACAGCTTGAACAAGCACGCTCTACCTCTTGGGTGACCCCTGGAAATTGAGGGCTGTCCCAAGCCTTCAAGGCCCTGGGCTGGAGTGACCTCGTTGGACCTTCAGTGTGGGGTTCTCAAACCTGTCTTTAGCACAGACTTTGGGGACACAGCGAGCTTTTTCTCCCCCCCCGCCCCCCGCCTTTAAGATTTTGTCAGAGAGAGCGAGCACAAGCAGAGGGAGCGGCAGGCAGAGGGAGAGGGAGAAGCAGGCTCCCTGCCAAGCAGGGAGCCAGACATGGGGCTCCATCCCAGGACCCTGGGATCATGACCTGAGCCGAAGGCTGACCCTTAACGACTGAGCCACCCAGGCGCCCCTCGAGCTTTTCCTTTTTAAAGGCTGCTTTCGAGAGCTCGTGTTCTGGAGTCGGGCAGACTGGGTTTGAGTCTCCCAGCTCTCCCGGGTCTCCGCTTCCCGGCTGCAAAATGGGAAAAAGTGACCTCCTAGGTTTTGGAGGTCAAGGCAAACCTTCTGAGTGGTAACGGGAGAGCTGAGCTGGTGGGCCCCCCACTAGCTGGGCCACTGGCCATCAGACCGGACGCCTGCCACACGAGCTGCGGCCCACAGCCCGGCCCTCCAAAGCCACGGGCACCTCTTTGTGCTCTGCCATTTGCCACACACGGGCCGGCCTGGCCGGTCTCCACCCAGACTGCACCTCGAGTGTTCTACCTTCCAGGGCGCATCAGCTTCCGATTTGCCACCCTTCCCTCCCCTTCCCTCCGCTGGAACCAACAGTCCCCCTGACCCTCGCGGGCCCCACCCTTCCCAATTGTGTTTCTGTCGGTGCCGGTGTGCCGCTGGGCCAGTCTCCAAGTCACCCCGCGGCTAGTGTGGAGCACAGTACACCCTTGTCTACTTGACCCCTCCCGGTGCCCCCATCTGCCCAAGGCCAGGGATGGGCCCAGGTTGGAGAAGCTGTGAAGGTGGCAGAATGCGGGTACCTTCTCCCCCAGCCCCTGGGGGGCCGGCCTAGCCTGTCACCAGAAGTTCTCCTGACTTCACCCCTTCCCACCCCCGCAGGAGGCAGCAGCTGCCGCCGAGCTGAGCATCGCGGGGCGGGGACCACCACCGCCCCCCGGCAGGCTTGCCCATCGGTCTCTGCGGGCACCTCGGCCCTCCAGATGCTCTGCCAGCGTCCCAGCAGGCGCCGGGCGGGGCAGGCCCCTGGAAGAGACAACTAAGCACCGAGAGCTTCAGCACAATTAAACTTTTTTTTTAATGCAAGAAAAAAAAGCGGTGTCTGGTTGCTTTTTCTTCCCACAGGCAAGTGGGGAGGAGCCAGGACACCTCACAGTGACTTCCCCACCAGGAGGCTGCCCCCGCCCTCACCTAATACTGCACACAATGGTGGGCCGAAGCCAGCCGCAGGTAACACAGACCCCGTGGGGGCCCGGGGAGCAGCCCTGGCTGGAGGGCGGGGGGTGGTGGTGCCAGAAGAGGTCCACCGGAGTCCCTGAGACCTACCCTGGGAGTGCCTGGTGGGAAGCGTGCTCCCCCCACCGCGGTTCCAGCAAGGAGCCGGTGAGTGGAGTGCATCCCGGCCCCCCGAGGCTGTGCTGGGAGAGCCCGGCCAAGGCAAAGCTGATGAGGCAGGCTGCCCTGGCTGCTCGCTGCCTCCAGTCCCTCGTTCCTCAGCCTGGAGGGAGGTTACTCGAAGGACATCCAAGACATCTGCTGCCCGGCTCTGCTCGATGGGAGGAGAGAGCTTCCATGGAGAATGAACGGAGGTACGAGGAGAACGGTCGGGGTTGTCCCTGGTCTCTGCTGTCTGGACACTAGGTCCGGGCTGGAGCACCAAGCCAGGCCAGACTCATGAGGGCCCACCACCCATCCAAGGTGGGGGAGGAGGTACACCAGAATGTTCCAGGAGAGTGAAAGGGAGAAGCAGGAAACACAAACGCTGGGGTCCTCGACAGGGTGTGCTCTGTACATCCAACGGGTCCTGGGTGGAGCTGCCCCCTAGTTGGAGTGTGAGAAAGGAGACAAAAATCACAGCTTCTGAACAAGAGGTTGGGAAGTTACTGGAAAATTCGGTCAGGTATGAAAGGTGTCACTTTACAGAACAAAACTAGCTTGTATGTTTTTCTGGGAGACGTTCTCACATCCCTCCTCATCCCTTGGACCTCATAAAAGAGGGAGTTGGGCTTGCTTCTGTGACTGTCAAGCTGGGGGAGGGGGTGCGATGTGAGAGCAAAGAGCAGGGCCCGTGCATGGGGGCCACCGGGGAGGGCAAGGCAGAAGGCACCAGAACCAGCTTAATCCAGGAGCGTGGGGAGGGGGCAGAGCTGGACAGGGAAGGAGCCACTGGGTCAGTGAAGCAGTACTCAGCTTAGAAACAAACTGGAATCCTGGGGTTCCTGTCTACACACGGCACCTGCTGGGGGGTGGGGGCTGAGCCAGGGTGGGCACGTGCTGTACGGCAGAGCTGGGGGGGGTGGGGGGAGGACAGGGGCTCGTGTGCGTGGGGCTGTCAAATGGAGGAGGCAAGAAAGAACGCTGCCTCTAACGTTATATATTAAAAATATCCATAGTTCTTGTGCACAAAATTCCATCATTCACATACAAGTATCATCCGCCTCCCTGCTGGGCCCGCGAACAGCCTGAAAAGAAAGATGGTGGTTTTCCTTTCTGAGAGCCGAGGAAACTCTGCTCAGTCTTTCCAGCCCCTCGCCTCCCCCCGGTGGGCCCGGCCGGGCGGTCACTCGTGCCTCCGCTTGGAGGGCGGGATCAGGTGCGGGGGCAGGTCGGCGGGCAGCTCGTGGCCCTCCAGCTTGACTTTGATGAGGTGGTTGGCCAGGGCAAACTCCTCGTCATCCAGCAGCCCGTCCTTGTCCACATCGGCCAGCTTCCAGATCTTCCCCAGCACTGTGTTGGGCAGCTTGGACTTCACCATCTCCTTCTTGGCGTTGGCGCCCGTGATCTTGCCGTTGACAGGCGACAGTGTGTAGAAGATCTCATCGTAGGTGGGCTTGTCCTTGCCCACCACCCACTCCACGTCGTCGATGCCCTCGCCGGCCCCCTCGCCGTAGCCGTGCCCAAAGGGCCCGTTCATGGTGCCGTCGAAGGCGCCGCCCTTCACGGCCTGGGAGGGCATCAGGGACTCCTCCTGGCGCACCATCACCATCAGCCGGGCGATGTCGTTGGCCAGCATGTCGTCCACTGTGTCCAGCAGCTTAGGCTTCAAGGCCTGGAACTTGCTGAAGTCCTGAGTCTGCAGGAGCTCCTGTGGTGGGCAAGGGAGGGGGAAGGGCTGGGTCAGGTGTCCATGGACTCTAGGCAGAGTGGCCGGAGCAGGGGTCCCGAGCCACAGAGCCGGCCCCAGGTCACGCCCCCACCGAGGCTTGCCCCTCGGCCTTGGCTCCCCAGTCTGTTTAGTGGAGGTGGGAACAGTTCCTTCCCTGAAGGGCTGGGGGGGATGAGCCAGGATGGTGCTGGAGGGCCTGGCGCCCCGCCCTTTCCCCACCCCTGGGGGTGAGTCACCACATTCCCCTCTGCGGTGTCACGGCCACTAAACTCAGGGGCTTCCAGCTGGGAGGCCCGTCCCAGGGAGGGCGGCGAGCGGGGGACAGCCATACCTGCATCTTGCGGAGGCTCGGGAAGTCCCCGGGGGAGATCTGATGCTCCCGCTCGATCTTCTGATAGATCTCTCCCAAGTTGTTCACCAGCTCCTTCTTTTTGCTCTCTTTCCCGAACACGTTGGGCATCTCCTTCTTGAGGGAGCTGATGATGTAGGCGTGCACCTGGAGAACAGGAAGGGGCACCATGTAGGCAGAGGGCCTGCGCCGGGCTGCCCCAGACGGCCGGGACCGGGACCGTCACCGGGGACCGCCTGAAGCAGTCCGGGGCCCGTGCTCTCTGGGGCCCCGGGTGCACCCCCAGCTTCCTGTCCCGCGGCGGAGATGCGGAGCCCGCCATCCCACATGCGCACACCGGTGGCCGCTGACGTCGAGTTCTCAAAACCCCAACACGGCCCGAGTTCTGCTGGGCGTGAGTAAGGATTAGGAAAACCACGTGAGGCTTCACCCAGATATTCTGAAGTTTATCTGCGCTCAGTACCTTACTTGGGTGTTTGCCAGCGAAGGGCCGCACACCCTTCACTTCCCCACGGCGGGCTGGTAACGCTGGGCACCCTCCAAGGCCCTCAGAGCCCTCCGCCTCGCCAAGTAACGTCCGGGCGTGAAGGGCCGCAGCCGGCCGCCCCCCCCCCCCCACTGCCAGCTCTGCGCCATCGAAGCCCCTCCCCCGGCCTGGCCCTGTGTGCGAACGGCCCGAGGGCAGCAGGCCTGTCACAGAGCGAGGCAGCCGCCCCTCCGCCCGTCACGGCCCGTGTAGGTTGGCCTTCGCAGGTTGGCACAGAAGGCCGCTCGCTCCAGGAAAAGCAAACAGCCCGGAGCCGCAGGTGCAGCACGAGATCGGAGGCCCGGGGGTTTTCCAGGCGTGATGACTCAGGGTGCCCGGAGGAGGTGACACACCATTTCTGCAGATGAACGGGGAGCCCGCCCTTTGTTCTGTCCCGGAAGGAGGCTTCGAGAGGGCACAGGCGGCCCTGCTGGGGGAGGGGGGGGTGCTGGCCAAGGAGGGAGCAGCGCTGCCCTTCCCTGCAGCCTAGAACCGGGAGGCCAGGAGCCAGTGATGCGGGTTTTCTCACGGGGTCCCTTCTCAGAACCAGCTCCCTGCACGGGGAAGCTTCCAGAAGTGAGAGAGGTGGAAGACCCAGAGCAGATTCTGCAACCTCACTGTGCATACAGATCCCCAGGCGGTTGAGGTGTGCGGGGTGGGGCCTCGAGGGCTTGTGCTTCTAGCACACTCCAGTATGGTCCACGAGCACTCTGGTAACCAGTGTGGACACACAGACTGGTGGTAGAAGATGAGAGGTCAGTTCTTTTTACTCAAGACGGTGAGCACCAAAATGCTACCTGACTCCAGACCTCGAGATGGTGTGGGGCGGCCTGAGCCGCTGTGTGTGGCCCACAGCGGACTCTCAAAAGCCGGAGCTACGCGGCTGGCTCCCGGAGGCAGGAGCGCGGGCCGTGGGGCTCCTCCTGGCTCTCCCCGGAGGGGGCCTGCCACCTGCAGAGGAGGCGCCACTCCTCAGGCCTTTACTTGGGAGCCCGGGCGACTGCTGCACCGGCCACAGGATGCCTTCGCTGAAGCCCTAGCGCCCCCGACACCCCTACGCTCCGTGGCCACTTCGTCAGAGGAGCGGCGATGCACGGGGTCCCCGCTGAAGCCAAGCTCTGAGCCCCACGGATCCATGATCCGCGCATGTGCATGGTGGCGGCCCGCGGACTTTTCCAGGCAGGCTCAGAATGTGCAGCTGTGCTCAATCGGGGGGTGTTCTGCCCCTGTGTGTCTGAGGGGCCCGCTGGGGGCATCAGCCTTCTCTCCCAGCCCCAGCCACGCCGGGGTCTCCCTGAAGTACGTGGCCCGGAGCTGAGATTCCAAGCTCTTGAGCGATCCAGACGCCGCCAACAGGTGCCATTGGGAGGGGCTGGATGCTTTACGAGACCTCTGGGGGCTGAGGCCGCCCAGGGTTCTCCCTCGGCCCACAGGCTTGCGCCCCATCTCTCCGCTAGCTCCTTCCTGTCCTGGCTTATGCGTCAGCACCCACCCGAGGCCTCCCAGTCACCTGCTTCTGCGGCATCCCACGACAGGACAAAAAACCGTGCCTGACTTCCCTTTACACGTTCCGCTTTCCCGGTACGACTGGTGCGTGCTGGAAGGGCAGGGACTGTGCGTGTCAGTCCCCTTGTGTCCCCAGCACCCCGCACACGCGGAGTGCTCAATCAACAGGCCTGGGAGGGGAAGCCGATGAGGACTAGAGCTGCACCCGCACTGGCTCCCCACTTCCCAGGCCGCCCCTTGGCCCAGTGTTCCCTTCCCGCTTAACATCTACATGCATCAAGAAGACTCAGTTGAGAAAGGGCCACACGCATGGGCGCACAGAGGACCCATCTAGACACAGGGCAACGTAGGTGTGGCTGTAGGTCTGCGGGGATGGGTCTCGGGCACCCCAAAAGCCATGGCAGACCAATCCTGGGGCCCCAAGTGCCAGTCCCAGCCCCCATGGGCCCCACCCAGCAGGAGGCCCTGCCCCCCACCCCCAGTCTACCTTGGCCAGCCGTGCCCGCTTGATCAGGTCATTGAGCTTCCTGAGGGCAGCGTTTCGGGGCAGAGACTGGATGTCTTTGAAGAGGTCCTGCTCCTCCGCCTCAAAAAGCTTGCGATTGTCAGGGATGAGGAGCGGGTGGGACCAGAAGGAGCCGATGTATACCCTGACCACCTCGGGGGTGTTGATGATCTTCCCCAGGGACCACATGAGAGCCCCGTAGACCCGCATCAGCTGCTGGGTCTCGATCTGGTCGGCTTTGTTCAGCACCACGCGGATCTTGTCCTCATGGTTCTTGAGGGCCTTGATGACCTCGGAGAACTCGTCAGAGATGTCCAGCTTGTGGGCGTCGAAGAGCAGGATGATGCGGTCGACCCGCTCGGCGAACCACTCCAGGACGGCAGCGAAGTCATAACCTGCAGGAAGAGCGGGGTGAGCTCGGGGGCACCGGAGCCAGGCTGCTCTGAGAGCTCTCCTCCCTGACCCGACCTCGGACTTCTCAGCCTGGTGTCATTTAAATTTCCACCATGTCCTCACAGGGCCAGCACAGCACCCCGAGGGCAGGGGCGTCAGGTCCCCCCTATTTCTGTACCCACCCGATACCCTCGCCCAGCAGCACCTGGCACAGAGAAGTGAGCCACAGATAAATAATGCAAGAGAAGTCACAAAATCCAGGGGCGCCTGGATGGCTCAGTCCATTAAGCGTCTGCCTGAGGTTCAGGTTATAATCCTGGGGTCCTGGGATTGAGCCCCGTGTTGGGCTCCCGGCTCAGCGGGGAGTCCGCTTCTCCCTCCTCCTCTACCGCCCCCGGCCCCACTCATCCTCGCTCTCTCAAATAAATAAATAAAATCTTAAAAAAAAAAAAAAAAAAGAAGAAGTCACAAAATCTGGGCTCTAAAGTGGCTCAGACCAGGGCAAAAGTGAGGAGGGGGAGCCCAGCAGTGTGGTGAGAAGAACAGAGACTCGGGGGCTGCCAATGCCGGCTGGATGCCCTTACACGACAAGGACAGTAAGGAACAGCTGGGACACCTGCAGCTGCTACTCGTGGGGTGCTCGTGCGGGCCCCCCCTCTCCAGGAACCTCACTTATTCTCCACAACAGGGGTTGGCAAACTGCAGCTGGCCCATCACCTGTTCCGTAAATAAGTTGTTTTTTTGTTTTAAAGATTTTATTTATTTGACAGAGAGAGACACAGAGAGAGAGGGAACACAAGCAGGGGGAGTGGGAGAGGGAGAAGCAGGCTTCCCGCTGAGCAGGGAGCCCGATGCGGGGCTCGATCCCAGAACCCTGAGATCATGACCTGAGCCCAAGGCAGACGCTTAAGGACTGAGCCACCCAGGCGCCCCCCACCCCCCGCCCCGTAAGTAAGAGTTTTAGCGGGACACGGCCACGCTCCTCCGCACCGTCTGTGGCCGCTCTTGTCCACAGCAGCAGAGTTCAGCCACGGCAGAGACCACAGGCCTGCAGGCCAAAAACACTAACTCGGACCCTTCAGAAAAACTTCGCTGGCCACTGCTCTACGACAGGCCTACGAAATGCTACACACCGCATCCCCTCTCTAGGCCTTAAATGCGTCTCTAAAACGAGGTGGCTGGACTAGATCACGTCCAGCTCTCAAGTCTAGGCTACGCGGTCTCCCAGCGTCCAGTGGAGGCCCCTTGGGGGGCGGGGCCGTCGGCAGCAGAGACCGCTCACCGTAGCTCTTACCTTGACAACAACGGTCTAGTTCTGGCTGAACTCAGGGCCCCCCAGTTTAAGACCGCATTTTCTAGCCTCTCCTGCGGCAGAAATGAACAAGGTCTATGAGACCTTTGTCCTTTTCTCCCTTCCTGAGGGATGGAATGCAGATGTGATAGCAGGGGCTGGAGCAACCACCTTGAGTTCAGAGATGAAAGCCGAACGTTCAGGATGGCCTGGACTGTTATTTTCCACATGAACTAGCTGATATCTGGTTTAAGCCAATGGATTTTGGGGTCTCTCCGACAGCAGTTTAACCTAAATCCTATTTCACAGTCACGCCTCTTTTAAATGTTTCCACTTCTTCCACTGCCCCCAGAAGAAGTGAAGGTTCTATTTCTCATCTTTTATTTATTTTTAAGATTTCATTTAGTTGAGATAGTGAGCGAGACAGAGAGCACAAGCCAGAGGGAGAAGCAGACTCCCCGCTGAGCAGGGAGCCCGATACCGGGCTCCATCCCAGGACCCTGGGATCATGATCCGAGTTGAAGGCAGACGCTCGACCTACTGAGCCACCCAGGCGCCCCTATTTCTCATCTTTTAGGAGCAAAGATGAGGAGATGTAGGAAGACCAGGTGACAAGAGTGGCCTAAAAGTCTTTGGGAAGCTTGGGTCGAAGCCCCTGAGCTACCATTTCCTCTCCGGCTGATTCTGGGCAAGCCTCCTTGTCCCTGGGCTCCTCCTTGTTCTTCACCTGCTCCCCACAGGCCACCTCAAATACAGGCCGGGCCTCCTAAGAAGCACCAAATACACCCCAGAGCGCAGTCAGGCTCCGAAAGTAAGCCGGAGAAGCTGCTCTCATAGAGAAGAGCCCGAGACCCTGCCCAGAAACGGGCCCACCAATCTCCTCATCCTGACAGCCTGCTCCTGGCTAGCATCCCTTGCAAAACATGCTCGCGACCCTCTGACCAAACTGGGATTTGGCCACGCATTATCCAGACTGCCAGGTTACAGAAAAGTAGCAGGTAGAGGGAGAGAACAAAGAAAACGGACAGAATGAACTACCGCGCCGTGAGGAGGGGGGGCAGCCCTCCCCGCCCCTCCGGTAAGGAGCCTGCTGAGTGGGTCATCAGAGTGGTATTCGGCTGCTCCCGCTCCTGCCAAGCCTCCCAGACTGAAGGCAAGTCAGCAGCTGGGCTCCCCAAGAGGCTACCTCCACTCAGGCCAGAGCCAGGCCCCCATCGCAAGGGCTCTAAGATAAACAGTTAACACTGGGGGTGTGCCGAGGGGTGAAGGTCTGCTTGGCGGGATAAACATTCTGGCCGCCAGGCCCCCCAGGTTCAAGTGCGCTTCAGAGCCATGTGCGCCCGAAGCCACAGCATTCCAAGCCTCTCCCCGAACTTAAACACTCAGAAAGAACACAGGCTCTTAAATAAGACAGCCCTGGATTCGACTCCCGGCGCCGGCCGCTGACTGCGACCTGACCTGAAGTTCCGAACTCCTGAGTTACCATTTCTTCATCTGTAAAACTCCAAAAACAACTCCTCCTCCTCTGACCGTAGGGGGGATTAGATCAGGTAACACACGGGGCTCCCAGCACAGGCCCCATAGGCAGGAGGGGCCGAGGGGCTGGGGACAGCTGAACCGGTCAGGAACTGAGAGCCGCCGAAGTTCAGCCTGGTTCTGAGACCAGCGGCCAGCTCTCGTCCTTGGGGTGAGACACCGGAACCTCAGGAAAACCCCAGATTCACTGTTTCTGTTGACTTAGCACAGCAGCCTCGCGACGCAGCAACGGGCAGTCTGTTCCCCCCACAGCACGCCCGGGAGACAGGGCGCTCCGATCAGAGGCAGCCCCTCAACCGGCCGGAGTCTCTAATGGGGGCGGGGAGGTGGAGCGGGGGGGGCAGGGGCAGTAAGGTCCCAGTGAATCTGAACTTGAGCCTGGTCAGGGCAGCCATCGGCCTTCCCTAGGCCCAGGCAGAGGGTTGGAAACAGCCAGACCACCCACCACCCGACTATCGGTGCTCAGAGAGTGGGAGACAGCCTGGAGCCAGCACCAAAGGCCGTTGGGTGCAGAGGACATGGCCACCCCCACCCCCACCCCTGGCCCCGAGAGCCACCGGACGGCGTGCCCAGAGAGACGCCCCCAGCAGAAACCCAGGACGGGAGGGCCGAGGAGCAGGCAAGGGAAGCGGGCAGGGAGCCTTTTATGGCTGCCCCTGGGAGCGGCAGGTCAGCCCTGGAAAAGCAAGGCCTCAGGACTGAATGACGGCTCCCTCTCAGCAAGAATGAGGCCCAACTCGTCCCTCGTCACACTGCCTGTCCTCAGACCGCCGCACGCTGACGGAGCACAGATTCGCAGAGCTGGGGAGGCAGTGATGCCGGATGAGAGGTGCCTGGAATGGGAATGGGGGCTCCCGGATGGGCTGGGCTCCAGCCCAAGTTCGCTTTGGCCCTGCGGTCAGGACAGCACACAGGGAGCTGAGCTCACTCCCCAGACTCCACCCAAAGTGGCCTCGCGCCCCCTCCCGCGCTGGTGGGGACCCAGGACGACTCCCGGAAAGACAGAGAGAGGAGGAGGGGGAGGAGTCACCGCGGCAGAGCCGAGAACCCCAAGTGCCCCCCGCCCGCAAACCCAGTTACCCGCCAACACCTCAAGTTGGAGCCAACAGAGCTCTAAGTCCATTTTTTTTGCAGGTAAATGAAATTTCCTGTTTATTATGAAAAACGCTCTCACTTTTGGGGAGGGAGACATGGTGCTGGCCAAGTACGTCCACGGGTCACTAAAAGGGTCACGGCACGGGCGCTATGATGTCATCACAGGCATATGACCGCGCAGGCCCACCCGGCCCCCATCTGTCCACCAAACCCTCACTCTGGCCTGAGAGATGGTGTCTCGAAAGACACCGAGGGCTGGACCCGCAGCAGCAGCAGCGAAGCCTCCATCGAGCCCATGCACCTGGCAGGGCGGCCGCGGCCACCACTCAGCCCGGAGCGGGGCGGCAGGGGACAAGTGTGCCGGTGCCCCCTGCCCTCAGCACTGCCCGAGGCGGTGAGCCTCCAGGTTTCGGGACACACGAGGGGTCTGCCTCGGTGCCAGGATGTGTCTGGCCACTGAATTCTGGGACTTTGGGGAGATTATAAAATAAGCCAGGCACAAAAGGACCAACGCTGCACGATGCCACGCATCCAAAGTCCACAGAGACAGAAAGGAGAGCGCACCCAGGGGCTGCGGGCAGGGGGAAATAGGAGAACGAGTGGTTAATGGGGTTACGGTTTCCGTTTGGAAGATGGCAAAGTCTGAAAGGTGGACGGTGGGGACAGTCACACAACAACACGAAATGTACTTGATGCCACCAAGCTGTGCACGTAGAAGGGTTACCGTGGTTAATCTCAGCGCACACGCATGCACAGTCGTGGGGACTGGGGAAGGGGGCACAAAGAAGAATCGCTTGTACGCTCAGGGCCACCCAGCTGAGGGCTGGGCTCGGCCTCGGGAAGTAAGCACAGGGGCCACGTGGACAGGTCTCTGCTCTGTTCCCACCCAGCCTCGTCTGGGCCGCTCGGGCTCCTCACCAGTCGGCAGTCCTGACAAGAGTCCCGCTCCCCGCCACGGGCACAGAGGCGGAAGAGAGGAAGTTGTCACAGGTCCTCTCCCTCTCCTGACACCCTCCAAACACAGGTAGTTCCAGCAGCTGGTGGAAAAGCTGCTTCATACGTTCCAAGTTTCTAGAACATCAACAATAGAGGGCTTGTCTGCAATCGACTTTTGTTTCCTGCCATTCAAGCTGTGTGGGCCTTGGTATTTCTTGCCGTGGCTCCCACCATACACGTTTCTAACCGGTGCCGCGCCCGGGAGAGGGGGGCACAGGATGGCAGGACGAAGATTAAGGAGCCGAGAGAGGACCGACATGGGTGCCGAGCTTCCTCGGGCGGGCACACTCTTCAGGGAAGGACTTCCTTGGGGTGGCTCAGTGGCGAGGAGAAAGGGGCCTCCCCACTCCTAGGTATTTACCCAAGGGAAATTAAGAAACTGAAATCCACACTGTACGCAAATGTTTGTAGGAGCTTCATTTAAAATTGCCCCAAATTGGAAACCCAAAGGCTCTTCAGCAGGTGAATGGGTAAGACATGAGGGTACACGCATGGGACGGGAGGAATGGTGGGTCGACGGTCATGCTCTCGAATACATGATGAACGCCCCCAAGCACACACTAAGTGGAGGAGGGCAGGCACGGAAGACTCGTATGGACATTCTGGAGAAGGCAAAACCTCAGGGCTAAGTATCAGGTCTGAGTTGCCGGGGACTGGAGGGGACTACGAAGGGGAACAGGGAACTCTCCAGGCTGATGGAAAGACTAGATTTGATCCTGGCGGTGGTGGTTACGCAGCTGCTTCCTTGAGCCGTGCGCCTAACGAGGGCGAAGACCTCTGCAAATGTGACCGGGAAATGGACAAAGGGCAGGGAGGGACAGATGGACTCTGGAATGAGGCCGGCACTTGAATCGGAGCCCTCTCCTCGTCAAGCAGCTGCGCGACCCCAGCAGCCACGGCCCCTGTCCGAGCCTGTCTCTTCGTCTGTGACGGCAGGGTGTTAAGTCCCTGCTGCGCCGGGCTGCTGTGGGCAGCAAGGGAGTGCCTGGCACACCGTAAGCACTTGGTAAATGTTTACTCTTATTTACACACAGGAATTGTATTTCGGGCTCAAGGAGCGCAGATTCTGAGTGGTGTGTAGGCGACGACCACTTCTCACGCTCGAAGAATGCCTCGTACCACCAAATATAAATGGAACGTCCGCAGGCGCTCACACAGCTGCTCGAGCGGGGACCGCGCAGGGGCCGGGCGCCGGCTGGTACCAGTCCTCCGCGGGCGGCGGCCCACGCCCCTCGGCAGAGCGCCGCGTTCCCACCAAACGCTCGGGCCAAAAGCTGTCCAGGGGACCGGGGGCGGGGCGGGGGGGCATGGCGGGGTGAGAGGGAGGCTTGGACGAGGCTGGGGGCCCTGAGAAGGGAGACTCCGGCTGACTCAGTGTTCCCCTAGCCTCTGGCCTCCTCGGGATGTTAGTCAGAAAAAGGCCTTTCTAATCAGTCTGGGAATCCCTGGATTTTTGGGTGTCTATCTGTAATTAGCTGGCATTGGCTGAACATGTCACTGAGCACTAGGTGCTAGGGGTTAGCACATGGGCTGCAGTAACCCCCCCCAGGGTCCCCGGCTCCTAAAGTATTGCGCTGGGGCCTGAACCTTCTGTCATCATCTGTACTGTGGGCGCTGGGAATCCAAGAGGGACACAGCACATGGCCTAGCCCAAGGCCTGCAGGCAACCTCATGGAGCCTTCTATGGGCTGCAGAAAACCCTGACCTGGATGGAGGGCTCTTAGGGGTGGGGCAGCTCCGGAGGTCGTCAGCACAGGGGTCAGCAGGAAGGGAGGGCTGCCCACAGCGCGGCCCCACCTCGGAGTCAGAGGACTCCGTTCTGCACCTGGAAGGCCCTACCTGCCTAATGGGATGGCTTCCAGGCTTGGAGGGAGCCTGGGAACCAGGGACAGTCAGCAGGAGGGCAAATGAGAAGCTAGGGGACCAGCCAGCCTCGACCAGGGGTCCTACACCCATCCACAGAGGGTCTGGGGTGGAGGGAGCGATTTCTGGCTAGAGGCAGAGAACAGGGAAAAGGAAGAAGATGCCAGCAGGGTTGTTCCAAGCCCTGGACCTCGGGTCCATCTGTGAACTGAGTCTGATTTCAGGGCGGGAGAGAAGGCGAAGGCCTGTCAGGAGAGCGCAGAAGCCCAGCACGGTCACCACCCGAGGGTCAAAGACTCGCCCGGTATGCGCTGTCAGCGCTCCCGGGAGCCGAGCCGAGCGTCCGCTCTCAGCAACCGGGTGGCGTGAGCACAGCCCCTGCTGGGCCCGCAGACACACACTAGCCCGGGCGGCAAGCCTCGGCCTTCTCCTCTGCAGAGCAGCAGTGTCATCCCAGGGGCAGCTGTGGGACAGCTGAGGGGCACCGGCTCCCGAGGGGAGGACGCAGATGGTCTGCAGAAAGCCGGGCACAAGGCCGGCGGGGCGTCGGTCTCCAGACCCGAGTTTAAGGAACGCTTCCCTGCTGACGCGACTCGCGTGGGGGAAACCAAGGCGCAGAAGTTACGGCCAGCTCGCAGCCGCGTGGTGACAATGGCAGGGAGAGCCCCAGCCAGGGCCCTGAGCCCCACGCTGGGACCTCCACCTGAGCGCGCCTGCCCCCCGGGGACCCGCTGTGGGAAATCTCTGCTCCGGCTCGTGACTGCGCAGGCGCGGGCGGCAGCCTGGGAGCCAAGGGCGCCCGCCCCACCAGGCCCCGATGCCCTTTGGAACGCCCTTTATCAGTCACATGGCACTCAAGAATGAATGCTGTCCCCACAGATCACCCTTCTCTGCTGACACAGGAGAACGTTTATCTTTAAAGTCACTCAGATTAGCACAACAGGGAAGTGCACCCTGAGACTCCCACGGAGGCCCCGTCTCTTTCCCGGAGTAATTCTCAGGGGTCTCTCGCAGAGCCTGCCCTATATCCTGACTGCTCTGGGCCTGCACGGCCCCTACGTTATCTTTCCAGACAATATTTCCTGCACACGTAAGGGACCATGGGGAAAAGGGGAAGAAGCCAGGAGGGGCCTGGCAGATAGGGTGGGAAATGGATGTAAACCTAATTAACAACTCTAATGCACAGGCAACCTCCAGAAGAACCCTCTGTTCCCACGTAACGAGATCGGCAGACCGCAGAAGCGCACGCTGCTTGCCCAGGACCCGTGTTTTCTGCTGGCCCTATCTCGCTGAGAGGGAAACACCTGCTCTCCATGCTGTCAGCAAAGGGAGCAGACGGGAGAGCTGGCCGGGGAGGCTGGAACGCACTGCCCTCCTCTGACTTCCTCTGCTGGACAGGGCAACAGGGGACCTTTGCGAGGACTGGTGGGCGGGGCCTCCAAGCAGACGGCCACTCCTTCCCCGCCCAGCTAGCGGCCACCTCCCTTGAAGACCACAGCCAACAGAGCAGAGAGGTACTGAGATGGTCTCTCTCCGGCTGATAAAACGCCGACACCAAACATACTGCAGAGCAAATCCCAACTTGGTAACTTTTAGTAAAATACTTTAAACCGAGAGACCTAGGGTCCCGGAGGGAAAGAAACTGTCTACTAAAATCAGTTTGATCTCGCTATTTCACAGAAGGAAGCCCTCCCCCAATCAGAGCAATGCCCTTATCTTTAAGCCCCACTCCTCCTTCCTGCCCACGATAGGGTGGGGGAGGCCTTGTGTCGCCCCAGGACAGAGAGGGGCCAGTCTCACACCTGGAGGGGGGCAGAGGCAACCAGGGGTGAGCCTGGCGTCTCTTGCGGGCCTCCTCCTCTGAGTATCTGCCACCTGCGTGGACAACCTGAAGGCCAGGACTGCCTCGCGCACCACATCCCCCACTGGCACCGCCGAAGTGCACCCCGGGTGCCGATCCACCACCTGGACAGCCCAGAGAGGTGCTGCGGGGGTGCCCGTCCCAGAGAGAGCAGGTCTGGACATCACTGCCCACCTTTTTGCCAACCAGGAAAAGAGGAGGCGGCGGGGTGGAGGGGGGGACATCCCAGCAGACAGGGCCAGGCTGCCCAAAGCAGCAAGACCTATACTCCCAACCCGTCAGCCCACTAGGCTCTCCAGACCCAGGGTGACGTGTCAAAGACATGCCTCCCAGCAGGGGACTCCACAGCACTGGTGGAAAACAGTGGTTACGGGGGTCACAAGGGCCCTATGCCCTTTCCCTCAAATGCCTTAACTCCCAGCTCTGAAGGCCACAGTGAGCACAGCCTGCTGAGATGGTAAGCCTCTTCTCGTGAGCTATTGTCCCTATCCGAAGATGTGTACACATCAACTGACCCCAAGGCTGGGAGCATTGTGCGCACCCCAGAGATGGCTTAGTTCTCTAGCCCACGGCCCCAGTCAGAAGCAGCCCCCCTGCCTACTCTTCCAGATCATTACGAAGATAACACTGCGGAGCCTCGAAGAGAGTCCCTCTAGGATAACTCAGGCCTGGAAGTAAACGGAGAATAAATCCCCCCTTGTGGGTCTTTTTAATGCTTACCAGACATTTTCTTAAAACCAGCTTGGAACAACAAGAGCAGTAAGGAAAAACAACCTCGCCTTTTTATTTTTAAAGTTGTTTTTTTTTTTAAGATTTTATTTATTTATTTGAGAGAGTGAGCGAGAGAGTGAGTGAGAGAGAGAGCAAGAGCACGAGCGGGGGGCGGTGGGGAACAGAGGGAGAAGCAGACTCCCCGCTGAGCAGGGAACCCAAGGAGGGACTCAATCCTGGGACCCCGGGCTCATGACCTGAGCTAAAGGCAGACGCTTAACCGCAGGTGCCCCTTCTTTTTTATTTATGTAAGTAATCTCTGTACCCAACGTGGAACTCGAACTCACAACCCTGAGAGCAAAGAGTTGCATGCCCCTCCAACTGAGCCAGCCAGGTGCCCCTAGCCCTTGCCTTTTTAGAAGGGGTCCCAAAGCTGCTCCCTTGAACTCCTAGGAGTGTCTTTATCACTGGGGTGCGGAGCTTAAGAGCTTAAACGAGACAGAGAGAGAGCAGTTTCAGGGTGCTCTGATGCAAGCCCTTCCTGGCAGGGGCCCAGAGCCTGGAAAAAAAGAGAAGCAAGGTTTCTCAGCACCAAGAACGGGGTCCCCGCCCCCTTTAAGCCACAGGAGACATAAACATCTCCCACATACCAGGTCGTTGGCTTCAAATGCAAAGCTGGCCAATGCTGGCCAATGCTGGGCAGCCCAGAGGGAAAGGGGCACGGGAAAGATTTGCAAGTTAATGATACACAAATCCGGCCCCTTCTCAACCCCTGTCTGAGTGTGGTCCTACTTCATTTTCACATCTGCAGCTGCAGACTCCCCTCCTGGCCTGCCCTCACGCTCCTGCCAGGAAGCATTCAGGCCCCAAGGCTCCCCGCCCCTCCACAAAATGGAACAGCAGCAGAAATATAACCCAGTTCAGGCTCATCCTGAACCAGATCTTCGGAGTCCAGACAGCAGTTGACACAACCGGGGGCCTGGTGCACCAACACTCGGCACGAAAACCTTCCAGGCCCCGGGAAGGCTGCTGATTACCAACCCGAAGCAAACTGAAACACCTTTCCAGGAGCCCCTAAACACTTAACAAATTCCTGCAGCTTCTCCTTCCGGCTGGCTTGTTCGGGTCCAGTGTTCCCTCACAGACCTGCTGGGCTTGCCAGGAATTTAGACGGCGTCGGGAGGCAAAGCTTTTACACACCAAGTAGGGTGAGGGCGCCCCAGGGGAACAGCAATGCTGGCAGAGGTACCCGGAGCCCAGACACGGAGTGACTTCCCGTGACCTCACAGCCAGCCCCAGGTGCCATCTCGCCAGCTTGCCCTCTCTCCCAGCATGCCCCGGGGGGTGGAAAGCACGAGAGCCACGCAAAATAGGCTGTGCTCTCCCCCGGACAGCTCTTAGTACCCTCGGCACAGGGAGCCAAGGGAGAGAGCAACTCCTGCCCCCTTGGGGTTCAGCGCGCTGGGCAGACACGGGCCAATGTAAGATGGGCTGGGAGGGACCTCAGGGGCAGCACGTGGTCCGCGTCACAGACCGCAGAGGGAAGGCGCCCTGGGCTGTGTCGGAGCCTGTTTACCTCTGCTGATGCGCTGTTTCTCTCCAGACAGGATCCCGGGAGTGTCGATGATGCTTATGCTGTCCAGGACCGGGTTGGGCAGCTGGGCGCACATGAACCTGCACGGGAGCAAAAGCCGGAGGGGAGACGTCAAGACTCAGCCCTCGCAGCTCTAGAAGCGACGGGCGGCTTTCTGTGTACTCTCCTCTCCACCTCTGCCTTCCTTTCCCAAAGCAAGGCATTTACAGGAGGTTTTCTAGTGTTTCCAGGGGTGGCCCCTGAACTCTGTATTGTCTTTTTTTTTTTAATATTATTTTATTGTATTTATTTGAGAGAGAGAGCGAGCGCGAGCAGGGGGGAGGAGCAGAGGAAGAGGGAGAGGCAGACTCCCTGCTGAGCTGGGAGCCCGAGGCAGGGCCTGATCCCAGGACCCTGGGATCATGACCTGAGCCAAAGGCAGACGCTTAACTGACTGAGCCACCCAGGCGCCCCTGAACTCCGTACTGTCTTAACTGGGAATCCAACCAGGGGCTCAAACTGGCTTGCATCAGCATTTCCCTCACATTAGCTTTTCCCCCAGAGTTCAAGAGTTCAACTTTCAAGTTGCTGATGTGCTAGTGAAAACTGCACGAGATAGGCCACCGGTCAACTCCAGAAGAGAAAGAGAAAGGTGACACTGGGACTTAGCTAAATTTCCACACACTGAAGGCGGGGAGAGGCTTTCCTGCTGCTGCTGGGACCAGCCCATCCCTCCCACCCAGCTGCCTGGACGAAGGGACAGCAGGGGGCGGCCAGTACACGCTGGGGGACACGTGGGCTGGTTGGCGGGGCCGGGAGTACAGACATCATTCTCCGAAAGCCGGAGCAGGCCGAGGAAGAACAAATGAAGCCACAGAGGGGCTGGCAACTCCCGAGCGAGGGCTTAGCCATGTGTGCCTGAGTTCCCACTGAGCGTAGAACAGCCCAGAACAGCAAGGGGCTGTCCCAACTGATAGCAGAAATTCTTTACTGGACACAGAAAAGGCTCCTTTAAAAACTTCTCTGAAAAAGACACTGTGAGCAAAGAAAATACTGACCCTTTGTCTGTAGGATGCAGGCTTAAAGCTGCCTTTCCAACTGTGGGGAGGGATCTGAGCTGTAAGGTTCTCCTTTTGGCCCTACCCCCCCCCCCACAGCTCCCCCCCAAGTGACCAGGGGCCAGGCCCGGGGCAGCTGGCCAGGGGGAGGGGTGTTGCCTGCAAGCACAACGGGGCAACACCGGCTGACCCGCAGACCTTGGACCCGGTCCTCACTGTTGCCCTGACCGTGGTGCGCCACACCTGGGGCTCCTGCTCGGGAAGGGTCACAGAGGGAAGCCCAACTCAGAAGAACCTGAAGTACAGCTGGCTCTGAAAAATAACAGTACATAAAACCGCCCTGTAAAGGAGACCCGCGAGTACGACAACATCGGTAAGACCCAGAAACGAGATGCCCCGCGGAGTCCTGGGAGCTTGGCGGGGGAGACGAGGAAGGGGGCAAGCCGCTCCCACAGACGCAGCCGCTTCATCTCCCACCACCAAGGGCGCACTGACTGCCTCTCGCCCCGCAAGCGGTTTTCACAGGCTGCTCTTAGGACAACCTAACTGTAGTCTGTCTTGGTCTGCTCCATTGGATTTTAGTCTTAGAGCAGCCACTTAAGAGTAAAAAGGGCAGAAAGTCAAGTTCATGGCTCAATGGGTCTCTTTAAGCTGCCTGGAGAGGCTGTGTCAGCCAGAGAAGAGCCCCCTTTGTACGCCCTGGCTAGCCGGCCGGCACTCTGCGCACTCCACAGGCTGACAGCTCGGGGCCCTGCTCCAGGGCAAAGCAGTGCCCTCCCTGACCCTTGGCTGTTAAGACCCCTTTTGGCAGGGCTATTAGTGATCGAGAACCCTCTGGAGATGAAGTGGCAAGAGGGAAATAAGGGCTGCCTGGCTGGCTCAGTCAGTAGAGCGTGCGACTCTTGATCTCAGGGTCATGGGTTCAAGCCCCATGTTGGGTGTGGAGCCTACTTTAAAAAATAATAATAATAATAAATAGAACTGTGGGTCTTGAATCCTGTGGCACCAGCATCATCAGAGTGTCTGTTTTGGACCCAGCATCCCTGACCTGCGCTTTTTTCCGGGCAGAACCCACAGTAGGTGGTGACCGGAGGCATGAAGGCGGTCAGCCAGCGGGCACTGCATTAAGCTGCCCTGGTGAGCTCAACAAAGAGCACAGCCCTCCAAGCTCGGGCTTCCTGAACCACCGAGATGACGTCTACGATCCCCTCCGACTCTGAAACTTTAGGTCTCCAAATTCAGAAACAGGTTGAGTACCCCGTTTCTCCTTTCAAAAGCAGTCTGCTCTCACAATTAGAAGCGGAGGCCCGAGGACAGAAGGTGTACCTATCCCTCCTTCTAGCTTCCCAAAGTTCTGTGTGAAAGGCAAGACCTAATAATGGTTGGAATTCCCAGCACAGCAGCCAAACTGCGCACAAGATCCTCTGGGGCCCACCAGCTAAGAGTCTGGGCCAATTGCCCGTGTACGGGCACCATAATTCCGAGACACAGGTATTCTCTGGAGGAGGGCTCAAGGCGAAGAGGGTCATGCCCCTCACACGAAGGGCTTTATTCAGCTCCAGCCGTGACACACCAACGCCATCAACCGTAAAACAGGAGGCCGGCCTTAAATGCCCAAAAGGGGCAAAAAAACGTAACAGGAGTCTGCCTGTCTTCTCTGTTAAAAGTCAGCTCTGTGCACAGAGGTAGGCTGGCCACTGGCCTGGATCAGGAGCAAGCTGGTTCACCCTGTGTGGCTGGACAGTGTCGGGAAAGGAATGTGATCATACAGGGCGGAGACCTGGAAGGCAAGAGTCAAGGATTCTTTCCTAGGTCGTCCCCGACACATACTTTGAAAGGCATGTGAAGGGGCGCCTGGGTGGCTCAGTCGTTAAGCGTCTGCCTTCGGCTCAGGTCATGATCCCCGGGTCCTGGGATCCAGCCCCAGCCCCGCATCGTACTCCCTGCTCGGCGGGAAGCCTGCTCCTCCCTCTCCCACTCCCCCTGCTTGTGTTCCCTCTCTCGCTGTGTCTCTCTCTGTCAAATAAATAAATAAAAAATCTTTAAAAAAAAAAAAAAAGGCATGTGGAGTCACTCCTTGCATGGGGTCTGGCAGGAAAGGCAGATCTGTGAAGTCCTTTGGTATGTCCCTGGGGGCAGGGGTGGGGACAGGGATTTTAGAACCATTGACAAGCGCCTTTGAGCTCCTTTAGAGAAGAGTGAACTTGACTCCATAGAAAGACCAATGTTTTTCATTCCCAGCATCATGAGGGTCAGAGTCTTGGAGCATGACCCGGATCATGAGGAGACAGATTTCACCCATGTAACTGGGGAAACTGAGGCCCAAGCAAGTTAAGGAACATCTTCGTGAGGGAGTCAGGGCCCAGATCTTCCAGGCCTCCCAGTGCTACAGACTGAGGCTGTTTCCCGAAATCCCTAAAGGAGTACAGACCCTTTCGAGCTGACCCCCGGGGAGAAATGTTCACACTCCATCTGTCTGCTACCCCGTGGGCTGCCCCCAAACTCAGCAGGCCACAGCAGATCCTCCTTGTCCCTCCCACACAAAACCAGCGGTCCCGGGGGAAGCACAGCACAGCAGCAAAGGGAATGACGAAAAGTTTCACATATTTTTCCATGACACTTAGGCAGCAGCCACTTGAAGGAAGGGAGGGGGGAAGGGGCTGGTTTGAATGAATTCGGTGCATCCAGCCTGGGACTACACTGGGAGGAGGTGGAGACAGGAATCTCTCACCTTCCCAACGCTGACCCCGGTTCTGAGGGAAGTGGGGCTGGGATCTGCTGGAAGGTTTGGGAGTTAAACTGATAACCTGGAAAATTCTGGGGGTGACGGGGCGGGCGAGGGGGCGGCGATACCCACCCCCCAGACCTCCGGGTGGGCCGAAGCGGCAGGGGCCCTTGTCCCAGGGAGCGGTCGCCGAGGGGCTCGCTGGGGCCTCGGAGACAAAGGACGATGAGGGAGGCGGGGCCGGGCCGCCGCCACGGTAGGGTCGGGACCCGAGTGCGGCCCCGGGGGTCCCCCTCCGCCCCCCTCCTCCGGGCAAGGGGCGGGTACCTGTTGAGGAAGGCGTTGCCGAAGGCGTTGAGCTTGCGGAAGGGGCGCCGCGGGTCGACTACAAGCGCGTTGCCCGGCACCACGCCCTCGGTGGGGCCGTGCATGACCGCGATGAAAGAGTCGGTGGTGGGCTCGGGCCCGATGCGCATTCCTGGGAAGTCCTGCTCGATCAGGTGCCGGATGAAGGTGGTCTTGCCCGTGCTGTACTGGCCCACGAGGAGCACCATGGGCTTGTTGTCGAAGTCAGCGTCCTCCAGCGCGGGCGAGTGGAACTCGTGGAAGCGGTAGTGCTCCTCCAGGGGCAGCAGCTTCTGCGCGTACAGCTGCCGCAGCCCCTCGGCCACCGTCTGGAAGAGCTCCGGCTCCTTCTTGCGGCGGGCATCTTTGCTGACCCAGCTGAACATGCTGCCGGGGACGGGGCTGGCTGCTGCGGGGCAGAGCGGCGGCTAAGAGCAGGGCGAGGGCGCGGAGCCGAGGCGGGGCCCGGCCTGCCGGCGGAGGGGCAGCGGGGCAAGGGGGCGGGGAGCGGCCCGCACTGCGCAGGCGCACGGCACGGCCCGCGGGGCGCCCTCCGCGGAGTGGAGCGCGCGCCTCGCCGTGCGGCCTTTATAGGGCCGGGCCCCGCGTTCGGGCGCGCGCGTGCGCGCGCCGCCGCCGCCGCTACCGCGCCGGGCCGCGGGGAGAAGGGCAGGGGGGGAAGGAGCCCCACCCGCGAACTCCGCGCCACGTCCTCCCCTCCCCTGCCTCCCATTGGCCGATTCCAAATATCGCGAGCGCCGCTCGCCCTGCTCCCCGCCCCCGGCCCGGGTGCCGTGACAACCGCACCTGTTTTCGCCCCTCCCTTGGCGGGGCAGCTCGCGCAAGTGCTGCGGTTGGGAAGGCGGAAAGCGCGGGTCGGGCGCGAAGAGGTCCCGGAGCCTACGTGCCTTCCAACATCCGCGAGACGCCCAGTTAGACACCCGGCTCCCCGGCCGCGCGCCCCACCCGCAGCTCCCCCACGAACGGTCCTCCCTCCCCCGCTGGCTCGGAATTCCCCGGAAGTATCGGCGGACCCCCGGGGCGGCGGGGGGGGCCCCGCGCCTCCCGTCCGAGCTGCCCTTCCTTGCCGCCTCCTCGCCCCTGCTTTCCTGATACTACTTCCTACCCCTCTTCGTTATCTGCTTTGGGAGAGGGCGAGACAGAGTAGAGGAGGCTGAGGGAGTAGAACATCCGAGGCCGGCTGGTGACTGGGGAAAGAAGAATGGGGAGGGAGGGAGAGGTCCCTGGGGAAAATCTGACCAGCAGCAAGAGGCCTGAGCCCCCCGCAGGCCGGTGGGGCTGGGGATTGGAAGGGGGACACAGCAGTGGAGGACACATAGGACATAGGACATGTGGGGGAGAAGAGATGGCCTCTGAAGAGGCTGCATCTGTGGGTGGGAGGGGGTAGGGGTACACAGGAAGGCCTGGACGCTTGAGTTTTGAGGAAGTGAAATCGGAAATTCCCTATGTCTGGGGGAGGGGAAATGTGGGGCAACAATGAAATCTTGTGGGAACTTAGGGGAAATTAAAATACCCAAATACTTCTGCTTTCCTCTCAGGGACACCACAAGTTACCGTCTTTTACTCTGACCTGTGGGCCCCCCCTTACCAGTTCCTGGCTGTTCCATTACACTCATTCCCCGGCCATCATTCCTGGCCACACATCGGCCCCCTTGGCTGTCCAGGTTGGTGAGAATCTTCAGTGGGTGATGTCAGAGCTTTGGGGGACTGTGATTGTTAGGTAACCAGTGTCAGGACACCAAAGTGTAGGAGGAGGGGGTGGGGGTGTGGTGGCGCAGTGGTGGGGTGGGGGGAGACTCCTAGGTAGATCTAAAATGCACCATGTCCAACTTTCTGGCTTCTGGGAGATGTGGGATGGAGGCAGGAACTCTCAAACCTGAGAATGAGCCAAGTTCTTAGGGGAGCTGGGTCAAGTGGGAGCCAGAGAGGGCAAAAGGGGAGGTTTTGCTTGCCCGCCCCTTGTAGGATCAGGCCTCAGGGCCTTCTGAAGAAAAAAGATGTTCAATCAATTGCCTTCCCCTCCCCCCTTTGTCTCCCTAACCATTGGAGAGCCCTGTCTGCACTCTTAAGCCTCTGGCTTACTGCTTTTATTTGGGATTTCATTAGCATTCTTTTCATCAATACCAGTAAACCAGAAGCCACAAGACTCTTTTCTTGGTAGACTCCTCAAAAGGCCATATTGAGAACTCCTGGGCAGGGCTGTGCCCAGAGGCTGCCTGCTGGCTGGTGACGGGAGCCTTGGGTGGGCCCAGTCCAGACTTCCTGGGCCAGCCTTAGAAGCCAAAGGACTTGCCTCCTCCATGGCACTTTGAGGGGTCCACCCCGGAGATGCAGTTTCTGGGCTGTTCCAGGGAAGGGCTTGGGGCTGAGGCTCCTGAAAGAGGTGGTTGTTCAATGGCCTGAATGAGGCTTCAGGAAGCCCCCTCTCGGCAGAGTTCACATTGACCCGCCGTGGTCTTCACATCTCCCCAGAGTCCTCTGTGCTGGGAATAGCTAGCCCAATAAAACTGAAAACAACAAAATGTTCCTGGGTTATTTATACATGAAACTCCAGCCCCTGTTTGTTCTATATGGCCGCTTGACTTTCTCCAAGGAGCGCAAAGGACTGAAAGAAGGCATCTCTCCCCCTCAATGAGGCTCAAGAGGGCAGAAATTAGTTTCCCCATTTCACAGAGTTGGCACTCGGGTCTTGGGAAGCTTCCTGAGCTAGTAATTCCCAGACTGTGAAAATGTCCTAATTCTCTTTTTGTTGTTGGAGCCGGCGAGATTCTATTCGATGGGAGTTTTGTAAATCATGAGTGAAGCATTTCACTTTTGGTTTCTCTATTTCACTTTCTGTCTGTCTTTGCCCAGGGCCCTGGCAAAAGACTAAGGAAGAGTTCAAATATTTTCCTTTCTCGTGGAAATGAGGCCCGGCCCCCACTCCCAGGGTTTCCTTCTTTCAAATTCAGAAACACACCCCTGCACAACCGGGCCTCGTTCTCTAGGTCTCCACGGAGACTGCTCTCAGCAGAAAAGACCTACCTGCTTTTCCTCGAGGTGATCTGCTCAGTCCCATAATGGCCTGGTCTACAAAAGGGTCTATGTACAAGGCCCCTAAAAACAAAAAGAGAGAGAGAAAAGAAAAACAGACTTTTGTCCAAATATGGCAGAAGAGTTAGGCTGGAAAAAACCAAAACCACATGGGTTTGTCCCTGGGATGAGGAGTGGTTCGTTCTTCCTACTGAGAAAGTCTGTAGACCCAGCTTTTCTTGCAGTCAGGAGGAATAGATTTGGCCAACAGGCGAGTTTTGTCAAACCAAGGTAAAGAAAGGGGGAGGTCTGTTCCTGTGCAGTCCGGGGTCTCCAGCGCCGGCTGCAAGGGCATTCTCTGCACCCCGTGAAGCCTCTCTCCCGAAGGGGTACGGCAGTGCATGAGGCCATGGGGCTAGGGTCCTGGTGACAGTTGCTGTGTTCTAGGGGCCTCTGAAGGTGTCCCGCCGCAGGGATAGGCCCAGCTTGGAGGTGACAGGGTGTCAGGGCTGCTCGGGATCTCTGCTTTCAAATCACAAATGAGAAGAGCCCAAGGCCCAGGGATGGTGAGTGCCTTGCCTGGAGTCACTCAGGCTGAAGAAGAAGCTGGGCCTTTGGAATCTTAACATTGCCCTCTCCACGCTCAAGTCTTGAATTGGCAAGGTCAAGGTCAAGCCGGTGGCCACGCAGAGGGAGAGGGTTTCCAGAACCTCCTTTCCAGGTGCAGGCTGGGGTGAACTCTGCCCGTAAGCTCTGCAGCCTGGGGGCCCAGCCTGCGTATGGACAGGGCGCTGTGTATACAGAACCCAGTAGTGCTCTGCAGAGCTGAGCCACAGAAGCCTCTGAGCACCTGGGCTAGACACTCCACCCACTGCTGGGCTTCCCAGCACCCCACCTCGCAGGGGCCGCCGAGGCAGGAGCTGCCGCTGAGCACAGGATGCAGTGTTTATGCTAAACTCCCCGGGAGAGCTCAGGCACCACCCCCGGGCTGCCCTCCAGGCTTTGCTGTGGACACATCCGGTTGGGGGACTCCATGGGAGGTTGTTTATTATTTGGCACATGAGAATTCTGCCTTCTACAGTGATAGTATCAGGGGTCCTTTGGCAGGGTCTTGGGGTCTCCTTACTCTGTGCTGATAGAAATGGAGGGTACAGGAGGAGAAATGGCAGGAAGATGCCGAGGTCAGCAGGGGCCACGGAGGATGCGAGGAGGCCGTGGGCCGGTTAAGAGGCTGCCAGGGCTCGTGGCAAAGTCAGAGACAAGACGAGATTTGGGAGGGTCGGTCTCAGCAGTCTGAGGGTGCACCTGAGGGGCTCAGATGTTGCTGCCTGAGCGACCACAGGTGTAGCCCTACCTGTGTGAGTGCAGGCCACTGCCCTCCTTGCGTCCCCTTCACGCACGCTTTTCTGCTCCAGCTCACTCTCCCTCACCGTAGCCTCGAGCCCCTGTTTCCCCATGGCGGGGGTGGAGGGGGGGCTACCCTGAGCCTCTGCATGGACCTCACAGGCTGGGGGCCGGGGAGCAATTCTGTGCCCAACAGGGTGTCACACGTGTCTACCAGGGCACAAGCCCAGCTCCCTTGGCCTCTGGCCCAGCCCCTCACACCCACACCTCCGTGGGGGTCAGAAATTGTGCCCAAGGCCACCCTCCAGGCACGTCTGCTGACCTACATCTCCCTCCTCCTTCCCCCACATCGGTCTCCATGAAAGTCCCACTGAACTGTGTGGTCCATGAAGCTGCCCCAGGTGACCTGCTCTGCCAAGAGGCAGTCTCTCACTTCCCTTTTGGCCCAGCTGGAACATTTCTCTGACCTGCGTCTTCTTCATCCTGCCCTAAGTACAGGCAATGAAAATGGGTCATCTGAAAAGGGACTGGGAGCTGGGAAGATGAGAGGGCCCAGTCCTGCCCAAGCTCCATGCTTGCTCTCAGAAATAGTGTGTTGGGACTCGTCCAAGGGCAGGGGTGCAGCAAGACCCTTCCCAGAGCTGGCGTCGAGCCTCCATTTCCTGCTCAGCTAGCCTGGCCTCTGGCCCCTTGGTTCCAAGCCCTCGCCCTGAAACACCCCATCACCCTTTGCTAATCATGGTAGGCAGAATTCCAAGCTGTACCCGGGGTTTCCCACTCTGGTGTACACAGATGCTGTAGGACCTGGGATTGTGACTAGGATGGGTTTACTCTGTGATAGGTCATGTTCAGTGGCACAGTTGACTTTATTTTGTTTATTTATTTATTCACTTAAAAGATTTTATTTATTCGAGAGAGAGAGAGCATGCGTGTGTGCACGAGAAGGGGGGAGGGGGAGAGGGAGAAGTAGGCTCCCCGCTGAGCGGGAGCCCAACGCCAGCTTGATCCCAGGACCCTGAGATCATGACCCGAGCGGAAGGCAGACCTCAACTGACTGAGCCACCCAGGTGCCCCCACAGTTGACTTTTAGATACAAGATACTCCCAGTGGCCTGACCTAATCACAGGAGCTCTTGGAAAGCAGAGTTTTCTCCAGCTGGTGGCAGAGGAAGGAAGTCAGAGATTCAAAGCTCAAGAAGGATTCAATGTACCAGTGTTGGCTTGAAGATGGAGGGTGGCCTCGTGGAAGGAATGTAGTGGCCTCTAGGAGCCCAGAGCTGACAACAAGGAAGCTGAGGTCTCTGGGACCAGCTGGAAGGAAAGCACCTACCTCTAGGGGTAAATGAGTTAACGTACAGAGTGCATAGAACAACAACGTCAGCTAACTTGAGTGATTACAGGAAATGTCTACAGGGCTATGCTTGCTTCATAGGAGCTGGGGCAATTCTTGTTGACTTTTCTATATTGCCCAAATTTGATATCATGGACATATTTGACTTCCTTAACTGGGGGGGAGGGGGGAAGCTGAGGGATAAAACAACTGGCCTGTACTCTTCAAAAATGTTGAGATCTTGAAAAACAAAGCAAAACTGAGGACAGTTCCAGACTAAAAAAGGCTGAAGAGACCTGGCGACCACATGTGGGGTCTGATCTCCGTTTATTGGGACAGGTGGTGACATTTGAAAGGGGATGGCAGGGGCACCTGGGTAGCCCAGTGGGTTAAGCGTCCGACTCTTGATTTCTGCAGCTCAGGTCATGATCTCAGGGTCATGGGATGGAGCCCCAGGTCGGGCTCTACACTCGGCACAGAGTCGGCTTAGGATTTTCTCTCTCCCTCTCTCTCTGCCCCTCCCCCTGCTTGTGCTCTCTCTCTCAAATAAAAAAATAAAATCTTAAAAAAACAACAAAAAAAAGAAAGTGGATGGTATGTTCGATCACATCACAGTATTGCTTCACTGTGGCCAGACCTAAATTTGGTAACTGTATCGTGGTTGTGTAAGAGATGTCATATTTTTTTTGGGGGGGGGAATACATGTTGAAATATTTAAGAGTGAAGAGTCATAACCTATGTAACCTTCTCTCAAATGGTTGAGAGGAAATTTGGGAGGTGTGAGAGAGAAAGAGAAAGCAAATGTTGCAAAATGTTACTACTATTGGTGAATCCAGGTGAAGGGTAGATGGGTGTTCATTATACTTTTCTTGCAACTTTTTTGTTTTGTCAAAAACAAAAACAGGCCTGTAACTAGGTGCTCCTCCTTCAGGCCCTATGGGGCCTGGGCCAGTGTTACATTTGCTGCCCCATGCCCGACCCAGCAGTGCCAAAGTCCATTTATAGTAGAATGGAGAAACCAACTGTTTTCTATTCATACAGTGGAATGCCGCACAGCCGTGAATGAAGTGAACAAACTATGGCCCCAGCGACCTCCTGGGGACAGCTGGACCCAGCAGCAGGGTTCCACTTGGATAATAAATACATACCACCACCAACAAAGACAAGCAAAATGAACATATATTGTTTTAGGCTGTGTACTCGGGTGGGGAACCGCAGGGAAGGGCAATGAAGTGATGATCATAAAGGGCAGCATTGTGTTTACCTGGGGAGGGGGTCACCTAGAAGGACACTTCTAGGTGTGGGGGGGTCTGAAGCACAGAGATTTTCTTTTCTTTTTCTTTTAAGATTTATTTATTTATTTGAGAGAGAGAGAGAGAGAGAGAGAGAGAGAGAGAGAGCGTGGGGGGAGGGGCAGAGAATTTTAAGCAGACTCCCTGGTGAGCGAGGACCACCCCCCCCCACGCCTTGATCCCTGGACCCTGAGATTCTGACCTGAGCCGAAATCAAGAGTCTGAAGCTTAACCGACTGCGCCACCCAGGCGCCCCCAGAGATTTTCTTTTTTGAGTGGTACTTATACAGGGACTTACTTTATAATTATACAAACGTACACTATACATTTATGTTTTATACACAAATAGCAGCTGTTAAAAGTCCCAGCAAGGAACCCCCCACTTTGTGCCAGGTGCGCCCTGACTGCCTGGGACCCGCCACTGTGTTAAGGACACTGACTGACCCTTGTGAGGGACTGGAGGGGGCCTGGCGCCCGCCTCCCCCCTCGGAAGGGCTGGGGAGGAGGACGGGGAGGACTAGGCCCACCCAGCTTGGGAGGGACGCGGCCCAGTGCACCCCCTGGTGGTAGCTTCAGGGAGTGAGGCTTGTAGAAGAGCAAGTTCCCCACCGCCCCCAACCCCATGCCTCCTTCTTTCAGCGCCTTTTCCCCTGTTATTCCCTCCTCCTCCAGTGCTCACCACCTATTCCTGGGAGTCACCTCAGCAAAAGCTGGACTCGGACTCACCTCTCAGGGAGACTTCCCCAGCCAAAGCCGCTGTACTCTGACCTTTCCTTCCCCCATCGGCCTTTCTTTGCGGTCGGAACAGACTTTGCATATCCTCTCTGGGCACCTGGTCAGCATCCTGTCGTTTCGCAAATGTGTGGTGAAGCTGATGGCCGCCATTCACTGAGGGCCTCCCACCTGCCAGCGCGGCTGACCGTCCAGCTTCGGACGCCTGCCTCCCCCCAGGCATCCACGCATCGGGCAGTCCTGCAGCTTGCAGTTATGAAGATGCTACTCTGTGCCAGTCTGAGGCTACAGGAAACCAAAAGTCAGTGGCTGGTGCTGCCCGGGGTTCACAAGCTGGGCGGGAAATAGCTAGGCATTGGTGGTGGCTGTCATGGGGACTCTAAGAGAGCTCACAGAACATCCTGGGAGCCAGCGAATGGGACAGCGAGCAACAGGCATCCTGGAGGGCTCAGGAGGAAGCGGGAGCAGGATCCAGGCGAGGCAAGATGGGCACAGGGCCTGTCGGGAAACGGCCACAGGTCAGTGAAGAGAGAGGAGCCAGTCCGAGGCAGCCGGATCTGCCTTGCTCAGGAGTCGGGACAGGACCTGCTGGAGCTCGCGGAGGCTCCGTGGAGGCTGATGGAGGTGGACACCCAAGGCAGGGGCGGCTGCCTGCCACCACCTTCCACCCTAAGCCAGTACTCTGGGCCTGCGGCCTGACAGCCCCGAGAGGGTCAGAGTTCAGCTCCTTGCCATTCGGCCAGTGTATCTTGAACACCTACTATGCTGGGGTGGGGGGGAGACGGGGCAGGCAGGAGGACTTTGCCCTCAAGGAGCCTCAGACCAGCACCAGGATAAGATAAGTGCACAGAGGGGCGCCTGGGTGGCTCAGTCAGTTAAGCGTCTGCCTTCGGCTCAGGTCATGATCCCGGGGTCCTGGGATCGAGTCCCACGTTGGGCTCCCTGCTCTGTGAGTCTGCTTCTCCCTCTGCCCCTCCCCCCACTCATTCTCTCAATCTCTCTCAAATAAATAAAATCTTAAAAAAAAAAAAGATGGGCGCCTGGGTGGCTCAGTTGGTTAAGCGTCTGCCTTTGGCTCAGGTCATGATCCCGGAGTCCTGGGATCAAGTCCCGCATTGGGCTCCCTGCTCCACGGGGAGCCTGCTTCTCCCCCTGACCCTCTCCCCTCTCATGCTGTTTCTCTCTCTCTCTCTCTCAAATAAATAAATAAAATCTTAAAAAAAAAATACACAGAGCTGTCAACCCTGCAGGAATAAGATGAGGGGGTGGTGGGAGAGGCCCACAGAGCCCAAGGTGCGGTGGGGGGGGCAGCTCCTGCAGTCATGGGAGGGACCTCTGAGCAGGGCCTCAGTAGAGATGGGGGCCCAGAGAGCCGGAGCAGATAGGGCAGTGTGAGCAAAGCCACACTGGGAAAAGTGAAAGTGTCATAAGGGCCAGAGTGGGTGGCTGGATGCTTGTCAGTGGCATAGTCCATGGAGAGAGAAGGTTTGACTACTCTGTGACTTTATTATTATTACTATTATTTTAAAGATTCTATTTATTTCACAGAGAGAGAGACAGCGAGAGCAGGAACACAAGCAGGGGGAGAGGGAGAAGCAGGCTTCCCGCTGAGCAGGGAGCCCGATGTGGGGCTCAATCCCAGGACCCTGGGACCATGACACGAGCCCAAGGCGGATGCTTAACCAACTGAGCCACCCAGGCGCCCCTACTCCGTGACTTTAGCAAGATGTGCACCCTCTATGAGTCCGTGTCTTCATCTCCGGAACAGGCTCATGACGGTGGCTTTGCAAGGTCGTCGAGGTGACCCCAGGGGACTGACGTGAGCAAGTGCTCAGCACACAGAGAGGGCACAAGAACTGGCTCCTATTATTATGCAATTTGAACTTTATTCTTAGGTCTATGTTTCTAGTTTTGGAAAGTTTATCTTTTAGCAGCAGAAGCCTTTTTATTCAAATGAGAATGTCTCCAGAACTGCATCGTATCGAAGCCGAAGCCGGGCAGGAGTGAGGCCGTGTGGGAAGCTGGCTCAGGGGCTGGGTCTGCAGTCCTGCCCGCTAGGGTGCCCAGCTGGTGGCGGGGCCGGGGGAGCCTGGGGGTGGGGAACCCGAGAGAGAGAGAGAGAGAGAGAGAGAAAGAGAGAGAGAGAGAGAGAGGAGGGAGGGGGCGAGTGGAGGGAGGCCGCTCTGGGTCCTTGTCCTGGGGGGAGTTCTGACACAGACTGGGGCCCAGGGCCCTTGGCCCCTCTTGACCACACGGGACATTGGTGGTGCTTCCTTGGGGTGCAAGACAAAGGCTTAGGATCTGTTCAGACATTTATCGAGCACGCACCTGGGCCTGGCCTGGGCTGGGAGCTGAGCTCCCAGGTGGTGGGGAAGATGGAAACACTGAGGGAGTTCAGTCCTCTGGGGAAGCACAGGGTGCTGGGGGCGCCCAGGTGGGCAGTTGGGATCAAGTGGGCTTCAGGAAGGCTTCCTGGAGGCAGCAAATGCTTGGGCAGAGCTGGGAACAGTTAATGAGGGTGAACCTGGTCAAAAAAAAAAAAAAGCTGGAAGGGTGTTCCAGGCAGAGGGAACAGCATGGATAAGGCACAGAGGCTTGCCACAAACAGTCCATATGTAGGTGGGGCCCTAAAGCAGTGTGGGCTCACAGGAGGGGAAATGGAAAGGTAGGCATGAGACAGGAGGGAGTTGGGCCTGAGTGCTGCACTGGGGTAGCAAGTCTTCATCGCCCTCTGGGTCCCCGAAGCCCCATCCCTTCCCCCGCAGGTCCTGGCGGCCGGCATTGAGGCGAACATACCTGTGACCTATGGAATTGGCAGCCAGAGGGGAGAAGAGAGCACTGGCTGTCAATTCATAGGTCAGAGCCCTGTGCACTCGGTCTCAGCAGCCTGCTGACGGCCCACCGGCCTTGGCCATGCTGGGCCTGGGAGCGTGGCCATGGAGGTCCCTGCTGGTCTGCTCCTCCGTGGGTACTGGCCCCCATCCCCGATAACAGCAGCCCCACTGGAACCAGTGGGCACTTCCACATGGAGTTGCTGTTACAGGGGGTGAAAACCGGCTGGAGGCCTGGGCCCTGCCTGCCTGGTAGCTGCCCTTGGGCAGAAGTCTGGGGAGGACCTCAGGCCCACCCATCGGGTCCATGGTCTTTTTATCGAGGCTCCTTATCATCTGGGGCCCACACCTAGAGTCCCCGCGCCAGCCCCCCTTCTCTGGGTGAAGTCCAGGCTCAGCCCCAGCTCTGCTCATAAAGCCGGGAGTGGCTCCGATTTACAGCTCCCGGGCAGCCTTTGCCCACTCTGCCATCCCCACGCCCTCTGTCCCCAAGTTCCTTGTTTCCTCCTTTCTTTCCCAACCAGAGCTGGGCCTCAGTTCCAGGTTGGGCCACAGTGGCCTCCACCCTCTGCCCTTTGCCCACCCTTCCTGCCACAGCCACAGGGCAGAGGGACAGTGAGGGACAGCTGGGCATCTGTCAGTCTCCAGGGCCCAGATTCCTGGGGATGGCCCCAGATGAGAAGCAGGAGGCAAGACTCAGAGGGGCGGGGGGTGCAGCGGGGAGACAGAAAGTAGGAGAGTGAGGCAGAGAGGCCAAGAGAGAAGCAGATGTGGAACAGGAGGGAACTGGAAAGGAACAGAGCAAATAGGGACAGAGAAAGGCGAGGGGGGAGGCAGGGGGAGAACAGGGAACTTGAAAAGATGCTGATACACAAACCTGCTGGCCTCATGCTAAGAACAGGGCTGTCAGCAACCACCATCTGGAAGAACACTTAGCACCTCAGTGGCCTGAGAGCCAGCAGGGGTCTGGGAGCTGGGTGACCTTGAGCACGTGGCTTAACCCCTCTGAGTGGTGGCTGGTTCCTCACGTGCAAATCAGGGCCTGTGAGGCCTGTCCTGCCCTCTGGCCTTGACTGGTGGGAAGCCACCTTCCCTTCAAGCTTTGGTTCCATCCCCGCTGTGGGGAGTGGAAGGGGCTGCTTGCTGTGGTCCCTGAGCGGGCCCAGGACCCCCAGAGGAGCAGACTTTTCTCTTGCAAAGTGTGTTTGCACCCACCCTCCCATTCTCCAGACCGGATCTGGACCAAGAGGTTTCAGTGACAGGTTCCAATACCAATCCTACCCACCTAGGGGACATTTTGGAGAACCCAAAACTTCTGGAGGGGAGAGGGGACCTGGGACTCTGAGCCTTGAGAGTGGACTTGGGCAGTGGAAATGCCCAGAGAGGCAAAGGAGGCTGCCCAAGGTCACAAAGCAGGGCCTTGAGGTCTGTCCTGTCTGACAACTTCTCTGAAGTGGCCTCCTTCCTCTTGGGATGCAGTCAAGGTGGGATGGGAGGTCCCTGGGCAGGAGTCCTTTCCCCAGGAGGACAGGCCTGTGAATGAAGACACCATAGCAGGTGACACCTCCCACCCGCCAAAGCCCAGAAGGCCCTCCCGAAGATGCCCAGGCAAGGCCGAGCGCCAGGCTTGGCGGAGGCAGTGGGGGTGGCCGCCCAAGCAGGAGTCCCGGCCCTCTCATCTCACAGGTGGAAATGGGAGCCCAAGATTGGAAGGGACTTGCGTGGCTCACCCAGCGGCTGCCTAGGCCCTTTCCTTTCTTCCTCAGAAGGGCTGGGGCCCCTGCAGCAGGTGGCTGGGCTCAGGACAGCCCTGGGGCCCAAGGGCTGTGGGGGTCTGACTGCCCGGGCAGGCTCTTACCTGGGTGCCTGGCTGGCCCTCGGGGCACAAGGAGGAAGTAGGGGCGCCCTGGGCCCAGTGCCTTTTGAGCCGTTGGCCCAGCCCCTGGCGGTGGTTAATGATTATCCTGCTGCCTGTCAATAGGGATCACAAGTGTGGTTCGAAGGGCATGGAACCCTGGACTGTGCCCAGGCAGGGTGGGGCACTTCTAGGAAGCATCAGGCTGGGCCCCCCTCCGTCCCCTCCGGTGGCATCAGACCCCAGCCACCCACACCCTGTCTTCTTCCCCTCCCCCTCCCCCTCTGCTTGGCTGACTGCCCCAGGTGACCATGGGCGGCCAGGACCCCCGGGATCCACCTGGACAAAACTGCTCTGTTCATTTGGTGCCCAGACACAAAGGGGACAGCAAGGACACAGAAGGGACCGGGGGGATCTTTGCTCACCCGAGAGGTCTGTAGATGACCCTAGCAAGTGAGGGTTCTCTAAGTCTGGGCCTCTTAACCTGAGCCTCAGTTTCCCCAGAGGCCCACTGCCCACCTGCCTCAGCGCAGTGCTACTGGGGAGCGAGGCGGGTGGGGCATGATCAGATGAGCCCCTCTCGCTCTGAAGAAACAAGGTGTGTGTGGGGGGGGTTGTAATGGGCATTTTCCCTACCCCATGTCAGGAGCCCTGCTAGCCAGTGCCGCCCCCAGCGCCCCTCCCCGCCTAGTGCCCTGGAGCTGGGACCCCAGGGCAGAGGCTCCGATCACCCGACAAGCCTTCTGCCAGGGATGGCAGGAGCAGCCTCCAGGGGGCGCAGCCCTCCAGGAATGGTCCCTGGGTAGGGATCACCAGGAGGGGCCCGAAGCTCAGAGACCAAGGGTGCAGCCTCAGACCACACGGTCAGGGTCTGAACCTTCTTGGGGCACCCCACAGCCTGACCCTTTGCTCCGGCTCAGTGTCCTCCTAGCTGTCCCCTCACCCCTGGCCCTAGGTAAGGCTGGATCCTGGGCTCTTGCAGGGCTAGAGCGGAGAAACATGGTCGGGGGGAGGTGGGCTCCGGGCCCCTTGGGCCTCTTCGCTCAGCCCCTGCCGCACAGAAGTGGGGCTGGCAGCGGCGAGGGGCAGAGTGCGGACGTAGGGCAGCCGGGGGGAGTGCAAGGCCGGACAGCTAGCTGGGGGCCAGTTTTAACCTGCTGGGCAGGTGTGGTGACCCCTGGTAGGAACATGGGGGATGCTGGGTAGGGAGGTGGGGATCTGGGGGAGAGCCCAGGTCAAGGCTGAGGCCGGGGCAGCGCAGGTACACAGGACGAGGGGGCCGGCGGTGGGCACAGTTTATTGCATTTCATGCAGATACTGACCCACACGCTCCAAGGAGCTTAAAAATACATTGACCCCCACAGTGTCTGTCCCCCACCTCCCCCCAGACACAGAGAGACACTTGGCTGAGTGGGGTCGGGGTCTGAGGGTCCAAGAGCCTCCGTCCCGGGACAAGGCGGCAGTGTGGGCCCAGGTGGTGGTGGAGGCGGTGTCCTTTCTCCCCAGAGGAAAGGTGCAGAGACGGGGCTGAGGCCCCAGGCAGGGAGGCCTCGTTCTCACAGCGACTGGCAGGGGGGCCAGGCAGGGTCCTTCCGGGTCCTTCCCGAGGGCCCGCCCGGCTGTGGGCCGAAAGCTCTGGGGAGGCGCAGGAGCCAAGACGCCACCGGGGCCGGCCGGGCGAGGTGGGGAGCAGCGCCCGTGGGTCCCGGCGCCCGGTGCTCAGTCCTGGCCTTCGTCCGAACGCCACTTGAGAGCGTGGTCCTTGTGTGCGTCGGGGAGGATCTGGTTTCGCATCCCCCCGAGCAGACTGGACGTGGCCTCGGTGGCTAGAATGAGGGGCTTCACCACGGTTGGGGGCAGCTGGCGGATCACGCCCCCCACGGCGCCCGTCAGCCCCTTCTGCTCGTGGCCCCGAGATGCCACATCACAGATGGTCTGAGCCGTGTCCAGGATGCCCTGTGGAAGTCGGAGGTCAGCGCAGGGGTTTGGGGGTGGGGGGGACGTGGGCGTGGGACTGGGAAGAGGGCAGGGTCTCATCACCTCTCGAACCGTGTCATAGGCCTTCGCCACACCCTCCCGGAGGTCAGCGGGCTGGTGGCCCTTTCGCAGCCTTCGCACGGAGCGCTTGTCCTGCAGGGAGCGGGGGATGGGTGCTGCTGGGGACAGGATGTCGTACACGGTCTCAGCTGTGGCCTGAGGGGACATGGAGGGCACCAGATGAGGAGAGCCAGCGCGGGCACACACACCCAGCCCCTAGGACCCCAAGCCAGCCCCAGAGGACCGTGCTGGAAGGCCTGGCCAGCCTGGGGGGGGGGTGTGGGGCATCACACCTCTGCCTCCCCCACAGCCGTGCTTTACGGGGCTGCTCCTGCATCCTGCCGATGCTTCCAGCGCCCAGGTCGGGGGGCTTCAGGTGGAGGGCATTCTCCTCATGTCCACTGGACCCCAAACCCTCCTCGGGTGGACCACCACATGTGGACCCTTGCGCCATCTGTGAGGTGCCGCCCGTGCAACTTTCTCGAGACCGAGTGCACCGTCTCCCCTACCCTGCCCCTCGTCTGGCCCTGCCAGCTCTGGGGGAAGCCCGGGCGGAGTGCTGGGGTCCCTTAGCTCACCCCACCGACTCTCATCTGCCTTCTTATGCTGGCTGCTCTGTTCCTTTTGCCCCTCACTTCTCACCCTGCCTCCTCACCTAGCTGTGCCTTTGGGGGGCTCTCTGGGGCCTGCTTATCCTTCCAGCCTCCTTGCTAGAGATCTTCCCCACGGCCTGCAAGGGGCTGGGCGTGCAGATCCCAGAAAGCCCTGAGCTCCCCCTTGCATCTGCACGCTCACCGCCCCACAGAGGCCTGCCCATCCTCGCCCTTCCACTAGCGTTCACGGCACTGAACTAGAGCTGCTCGCAGGACAACTCCCGGGCCTCCCTGGGGACCTGTCTGGGCCTAGCCGAGTGCGGGGCCTGAATGAGTGAGGGCCAGTCTGCGCCGCGGTTCTCCTGTCTGTAAACAGAGCCACACCCCCTTCCCTCCTCGTCAAGAGCTGGCCAGGAGCAGACACCCGGTGGGCTAAAAGCATGCAGGGCCCCCACCCCCCGAGGAGTTGCTGTGGGCCCCAGGCCGGTCAGTGGGCCTCTCCTGTCCATGATTGTGTCTCATAAAATGAGACTGCTCATCCAGACTGTCCATCCTTAGTAGCGCTCTGGGGACGGATCAGGCACCGTGGAGCAGACTCTCCCTGCCCTCCTGGCCTGCAAGCAGGTGCCCACTCACCTGGATAGCTTGCACCAGCCGGTTGCTGAGTTCCAGGGCGGCCGAGGCCGTGGATGAGCCAAAGGAGGCGGCCCCCCGCTGCAGCCCCCGCATGAGGCGCCCGTCCTTTCTGTACTGCTCGATGGGCAGCCAAAGCAGGTCCCGGAACCCTTGAACTGCAGGGACCAGGCTGTCAGAGATGCCCGAGGCTGTGCGGCCCGCACCGACCCTGACTTAGGACCTCCTCCCCCTACTCCTGGGGGCAGCTTCTAGGCTGCCCAAGAGTCAGAGCCGTTTCCAGAGCCCCCACAGCCAGCCACTCACAGAGCTGGACAACGGAGTGCATGGGGCCTACACCGCCCAGCAGGCCAGGCAGCTGGTTCTTGCGGATATCCTGTAGCCACTCGTTGAGAGCGTAGCCCAGCACCTTGTCCACACCCAGGAGCCTGGGAAGGGGAGAGGAGAGGAGGGTACAGGGGCAGAGCCACACACTGAGGGGTCCTGGGGCCAGGACCCGAGTGAGGTACCCCAATGCTCTCCAGCCCAGTGCAAAGGATGACTGTGCCCACTTCACAGAGTGGAAACTGAGGCACCAGAGGGGGACTTGGCCAAGGCCACACAACCAGTCAGGATATAGCCAAGGGAAGACAGGAGACTGGGGGTGCTGGAGGGGATGGGGGGCTCACCCATGTCGGCAACAAAGCCGCTTCAGCTTCAGCTCGGAGCAGTTGAGCTGGGCTAGGCCGATGAGGAGGCCAGCGAAAGTACCCTGCGGAAGGAGGGATTTGGGCTCACACGATTCAGCTCCTCGGAGCCCCTGGAGGCCGGCTCAGCAGCCACTGCTGCTGGATCAAGCCCCGGCCCCCAGAAGACGAAGCCACCCCCGGGTAGAATGGGGAGCCCCGAGAGGGATGGCCCACGCAGCCACTCTGCGGGACAGCCCCACTCACCACCTGGTCCATGGTGACGTGCTTGCCGTGGTAATCCAACCAGATAGGCACCTCGGACGTGAAGCGGAACTCCCTGGATGGGAAACAGGGAGAGGGGGCCTTTAGTGCCTGACCCCGCCCCCTGCAGCCTGGGCAAGGACCCCCAGCCTTCAGCCCTACCTGAAATAGATAGGCTGCTGCTCAGCAGAGGAGCTGTGTCCACCGCCCGCGGCCTCCTGGGAGCCGGTCATCTTTGCGTCCTCAGGCCGGCCCTCCTGGAGGCTGCTGGGCTGGACTCGGGTCTCAGGGCGAGCTAGGGTGGGGGACACCGATGGGGGATGGGCCCAGGGATGGCTGGGAGGCGGGAGGCGGGAGGCGGGAGGCCCAGGCCCTCCCCTCCCAGCTCAGCCTCTCACCCTCAGCGGACGTCTCTCCCGAGACCATAGGATTGATGCTAGCCACCAAGCTGGTGAAGAAGTCCTTGAGGAAGAGCAGGGCATCCTGCCGGGGAAGGTGCAGGTCAGAGAGGCCCAGGGGCAGTGGGGCTCACCGCGCGCTCTGCCCCCGTCTGGCCTACTCACCTGGTCCACGTTGAGCCGCAGGGGCATCAGCGAGACCCGGAGACAGCACTCGGGCCCCCCCAGGTTGGTTGTGGGGGCCACATGCAGTGCTTTGATGGTGAGCTGGGGGCAGAGGGCAAGCTCTGGGAACCCGCCGGGCCTCAGGCCCCTGCCCCCACCCTGTACCCCGCCCCCCCGGTGCTGCATCTGCACACGCTGGTCCCTCAGCTGGGCCTGCCTGAGCCCCAGCATCCTCCCAGGCTCCCACCCCCTGCTGTGTGGGCACACACGGCCCTGCCCGCGGCGGCAAGTGGGGGCGGCCGGTACCATGTTGGAGTGGGCGCGACGTGGCATCCGCTCGCTCGTGTGCAGGTATAGGAACTTGTTGATCTGGGAGGAGGCCAGCCGGTCCCGGACCTCCAGCTCCTGCACAATGAACACCTGGCGGGACAGGGGCCGCTCCTCGAGCTCCTGGCCGGGGGCCGCAGGGCCTGTGGCTGGCTCCACCGGGTACACCTCGTGCTGGAAGCTTACCTGCGGGGCGGACGGACGCCTGAGCCGGGGAGGCAGGGCCCCGCCTCTCCCAGCCCCCCTTCTGCCCCAGCCCCCCCCCAGCCCCCCACCTGGCTGCCTCCCCACAGTTGTCCCATAGTCAGTTCAAACTCCACTTGGCATGCTGAACTCTTGACCTGAATGTCTGCCCTGAATCTCCTTGCTCCGTTCCCTTCCTGTCACCTTAGAGGCCCCCGTGTGCCTGTCACCCAGCGCCAGCACCGCCCTTCTCCACACACCCAGAGGGACCTTCACACAGCACACGCCCACCCACCTTGTGCCCTGCAAACACCCCCTCGGGGCCTGGAGGGGCCCGGCCTCTCCCTCCACCTTGCTCCTGACCGCCAGCCCCACTGGCCTCTCTCCTGCCCCTCGAACAGCTCAAGGCCCTTCTCGTCTTCGGAACTTTGCCCTGGCCTTCCCTCTCCCCGCCCCAGTGCTGGCTCCCCAGCCCCACTGGCTGCAGAGAGCCCCTGAGTTTGCTCGGCACGACAGCCCCGTGCGCTGGGGCAGAGGGCCCGCACGGCCTCGCCCTCAGGAAGCAGCACCTCTGCCCGCACCGCCTCGTGTCGCCCGGCCTCCCAACCTGGGGTTCCTCCCCATCCAAATCTCTCCAGGATCGGACCGCCGTCACCGGCTCTGCGGCTGCCACCACCCTGTGCGGCCACCGTCTCTCCTGCTGACCGCATCTCACTCTAGTAAAAGCCAGAACCGTCCTGTGGTCTGCGGGGCGGTCGGCAACCTGGTTCCCAGTCAGACCCACGGCCCCTCCCGGCCCGGCTGCGGTCCTGCTGGCCACGTGGCTCCAGCACGGCAGGGATGCTCCCGGCCCCGGCCTTCGTGCTGCGCCCTCTGCCCGAACCCTCTCCCCGCCCCCTTCCACGGGTCTCTGTGCCAACAGCACCGTCTCAAGAAGACTGTGCTGATCCTCCCCGGCACTCCCTATGCCCCCTCCCTGGTTCACCTTCCCCAAACACTGACCCCAGTCCACACCACACAGATCTGGGGCTCCCTCCCCTACCACACACGTGACGGGCAAGCAGGGCTCTGTCTGCTGTGCTCGCCGCTCCCTCCATCGTCTAGAACAGCACCTGGGGTGCAGTGTGGCCGCCGCTCTGCAAGCGCTCAGGGACCTGGTGCCTGACCAGGGACCCGGAGCCAAGGGGCCGTGGTGGCATGCTGGCTGGGTGCCAGGGATGGGAGGGCCTGCCCTGTCCCCCTCCCAGCTGGCTTTCCGGACTCTGAGCCCCCAGCTCACCTTGCTGAGCTGGATCTCCATGAGGACGTGGTGCTGCCTCCCAGTGCCCCCCTGTGTACGCCAAGAGTTCTGGGGCCGGTTGGGGCCGGAGCAGCGGGAAGGAGAGCCCCTGGGGCCCATGAAGCTGCCTCTTGCCCTGGAAAGAGGGACAGGGGACAAGCTGACTCGGGGGAACCCCCTTCCTGTCAGAGCGGGCCCTTCAGCCTGGGGCAGGACACCCTCTCCAGCCTCAGCCCTGGGGAGGGGGGGTAAGGAAGGAGGAAGAACGGAGGCCATTGAGGCAAGGACACTGCTCAAGGTTACCGGCGGCTGAAGGTCAGAGCTGGCCCCCAGCCCGGGCCCCATCTCCCAGCTGGGTGGGCCCCACGCCATTGCTGCCACCTGCACCTGTCCTTCTCACCTGTGGCCAGGGTGGGGGCCAAAGTCCCGGCCCCCATAGAGGTGCCAGACGAGCGAGACCTCACGGAGCACCACACGGCTGCTAGGCACGGGGAAGTGGGCAGGCGCCCGCAGCAGGTCCGTGCTGCCCAAGGGCCGTGAGAAGTACCCGTCCTGCACGACGATGGGGCCTGGATGCAGCTGTGTCACCACGGGCTCCCCATCTCGGGGCTGCAAGGAGGGGGCCGAGTGAACACAGGTGCAGATACCGTCCCCAGTCCAGGCCACCCTCTCCCAACTTCCTCCCCATCCTCATACCTCCCCCCCATTTTGGACAAAGGATGACCGTCCTGGGCCACCATCCCCAGAAGCTGTGTCAGAGTGCTCTGTCCAGGGGGGATCTAAGTGCCCCGTGCTCTCGCCAACCCTGTCTCCCTGGGCCTGGGTCTCACTTGCATGTGACATTCCCATTGGCTCCTGGGGCCAGCCGGTCAGCACCCCGGCAATCAAATGGTTCTCCTCCCCCTCCTGCTAACCACCCTGCTCCTCTCTTTCCCTCCCCTTGATGTCCTGTCCGTCTGTCCTCGATGCCATTCTTTCTTCCTCTGGAAATCCACTTGCTCCTTCAAGGCCCAGAGTCAGAGAGACTGCCATGGACCCAGACCCACCTCCTCAGTGACAGAGACCACCTCCTACCCCTCTACCAGCAGGAGCTCTAGAAAGGTGCAGAAGGGAGCCAGCCTCTCCTACCACTTCCTGGCCCTGCCCAGCCTGCCCCCCACACACCGGGATGCCCAGGCCAGGAGCATCAAGGATGCAGAACTCGTCACTGTCCAGGGTGTCTCCATCTCCCTCTTCCTTTTCATCTTCCTTGGCCTCTGAGCAGGACCCCAGGCTGCCAGCGGGGGCCACAACAGGGGGCGAGTGGGGCTGGGCCCCACTCCGTTCACCTGGGAATAGGTAGACTGACACAGGCGAGGTCTGAGGGAGGGGGCCACCTGTGGAGACAGACACCAGTTTTGGGGGCGATGCCTGATTTGGGTGCCTGATTGTGTCCCCTGGCCCCAAAGCACCTCCGCCCCCCACCTGAAGGCTGGGTCAGCTCCCGCAAGCTGCGCTCAGTGTCCAAGAGGGCGTCGGCCAGGTCCCGCTGGTTGATGAGGGCCGTCTCCACTGGAGGGCAGGAGGGCAGGGAGGCAGGGCTCTCGGAGAGCTGGGCCGGGCAGGGGAGGAGTCATGAATGAGGGACGGGAAGGAGGGGCGCCCCTCCTCGGAAGCCAGGCCCCCGGGGGCCGCAGAGTGCCAGTGGCCTCACCTGTACCTTCTGGCCGGCGATCTCCGTGGGGCTGGGGGCCCGGGGAGGGGGGTGGAGGTCGCCCTCACTCATTACGTACTGGAGCAGGTTGACCAGCAGGGCGCAGGAGTCTGCACAGCTGTGCACGTGCACCACGTTGTTGGAGCAACGCAGTTCGAACAGCGGCTGGCTCTGGGGGCGGCGAGGGACGGGGAATGGGGCACCATCAGCCCAGGCTTCATCCCCGCCACTCACGGATAGGACCCGGCCAGGTCTTCCCGGGGCGGGGGGGGTCAGTCTGCTGCCCAACGGCCCCACTGAATGAGGAGCAAACGGAGCCCCGGGAGTGAAATCACCCAGGGAAGGAAGAGTGCACTCCCCGCATGAAAGTGGTCCAGTGCCCAGTCCTTCATCGCTCACCTCAGCCTGGCCACGTGGGGCCTGTTACCTCCATTTTACCGAGGAGGAAGCAGGCCCCACAAAGGCCGGCTGACTCCCGAGGCCCTGCTTTTGCCCTGGCTGCAGCTGCCCCCTGGTGGTGGGGTTCATATTATGGGATGCCCAGGCTAGGCCTGGCCCTTCCCAGGGGGGCCACGAACCAGAGCCCAGCATGGAAGGGCAGGCAGTGACCGGAACCTGAGCCCAGACCCAGGGAGCAGAGGGAGGAGAGAGTGCAACGGCAAAGGGTGATCCCCTGAAGGCTCCCTCGGCCCTTGCACCTGCTCTGGCTCCGGGGGACTCTGCACAACACTCACCAGTTTGCCCTCGGTGCTCCCCTTCCAGGTTTTAATCACAAGCTCCAGAAGGTCAACATCCAAGACACAGACATAATCTGAAGCAGAGAGCAAGAGAAGTTCCAGTTGCTTCTTCACGCCCAGCCCCTGGCCCACCACCAGAGCAGAGAACCTGGCGTTTCTCTAAGTGCAGCCCTTGTGCGCGTGCATGCGTGTGTGGGTGTTAAGAGCCCAGCCAGCAGCTGGGTGAGGACTTCTGGCTGCTCTGGGTGTGGCCCGGGGCTGTGGGCCCTCAGAGGAGAGGGAGCCCAGTCCAGGCCCTGCCCACCTCGCTGCAGATCCGGCGTCTCCACCTCACACTTGTCGGACAGGTATAAGGCTGAGTCGTCCAGGATGAACCTGGTGGGGAACAGGGCTGAGAAGGGCCCAGGAGCCGCTGCAGGCTGCAGCTCCATGGGAGCCACGGGGGTGGGGCCCCTAGAGACAGGCAGAGGGGCAGCCACAGGGGGTCCCAAACCCACAAGAAACTAGCGCTGGGTCCTCGCTGGCCTCGGTGTTCTTGTCCATACACTGGGGAGACTGGGCCTGTCTCCTGCGCCGCAGGCCCAAAATAGCGCCTGCTTGCTTAGGTCAGAGGGCAGGTAGCGCTCTCCAAGTATTTCCTGCTCCTCCTCATCCAGGCCTCGCAGCGGCCGCAGGAGGGAAGTGTCCTGCTCCCCCCACCCACCCACAGCATTCATTGTTCTTTCAAAGTCAGTCCTTATTTTAATGGCAACATAACACAAGCTCCTTTAAGATATTTTAAAACACAGGAATAAGAAATAATCTCTAACCATATTCCCTTAATCCCAAATTCTGAGAAAAGCGCCCTATGTATTCTCTTCATCTTTTCTGTGAAGCCACAGACATGTATACAAATAAACCTTCATAAATCTTAAAAAAACACCACCACCATGTAGAGCTTTCTGTCTCGGGTTTTCAGCACATATTGCATTACGGCATCTCTCGTGTTTTTCAATGTTATTCTTCAACTTGACTTTAATGGTCGGGTCAGCCATGTTTACTGACTCAAGTTGTCATCTGGGGGCATTTAGATTGTAAGTTTTAAATTCTACAAAGGCATCGCATTCCACCTCTGTTATCCTTACATCCTTGGAACAAGCACGTCAGTGAGCCTATCAGGTTAGAGAGCACAGATGTTTTAAGGCTCTGCTGAGGAGGTGCCCACTGTTGTCCGGGAAGGTGGAACCAATTCTCATTCCTGAGGGAGGGATCATCACCCAAATGTACAGAAAGGCACAGAGACTGAGGACACAAATCAGGTAGGCAGGACCCTGGGGAGTGGCAGCTGCAGCCTAGTTTGGGGGGGGGGGAGGATGGAAAGTGAGCTGGGTGGGGGTGGCGCATACCTGAGCAGGAAGGTGGAGGTGTCCATGATGATGTTGCTGGAGAGGGTGAAGGTCTCAGCGGTGATAAGGACACGCACAGGGAGGTAGAGGGGCCTGGGGGGGGGGGGGGTCACACATGCACTAGGGCGGGCTCCTTACACAGAGAGCCTGCCCCCGGCCCCTGGCTCTTGGCCCACCCAGGCTGGGTACCTGTAGTCCACGGCGCAGGAGAACAGGTGAGTGTGTAGGACAGTAATGACGGTTGGGGGCAGGTAGCCCAGCACTGGGTCATCAAGCACATCTAAGAACTCCAACAGCTTTGGGGGCCGGCACAGGAGGGGTACCGAGGATCAGGGGCCTCTTCCTTCCTCTAATCCCCTCCCCGCGCCCCAGCATGGCTCCCCACCTGCTGCCCATCAGCTGCTACCATACCCCTTGCCCAGGGGCTTTGCTTGGAAGTCAGCTCTGGCCCAGCCCAGGCCCCTCACACTGGCCTCCCCCCAGGTGCAGAGACCTGCCTGCCCACACCACTTTCGCTCACCTGGGAGTGCCAACTCTGTTCTGGTAAAGCCATGAAGTGGCGCAGGGTGGCCCTGTGGAGCCTCAGTGTCACCAGGAACTCCTGGAGGTGGGGCACAGTCAGCACGGGGGGAGGGGGACTAGCCCACCAGGCACCAGGGAGGCAGTTGCCCCAGCCAAGTGGGTAGACCAGAAGCAGGCACTGTTGTACCTTGACATTCTTGTGGGGGTCCAGATGGATGCGCACAGCCGTGGACAGCATGTGGGGACCCCGGCCCTGGCCCTTGGGGCCCAAGGCTCCCCGTTCGGTCACCCCTTCCTCCGATGGGTAGATGGTTGGGGCCAGCTGGGCCGGAGGAACAAAGCTGGGCAGCTCCAGGCGACTGGGCAGCAGGTGGTCTTCCACAACCGCTGGGGAGGCAGCTGGTGAGCCCCTTGCCAAGCTGGCTGACCGTCCCCTCCACCCAGAGCCCACGTCCCTCCGGCAAGTCCCCTCCTTTCACACCTCGGTGGTAGAGCTTGGCCTTCTCGGCTTCCAGGCAGAAATAGCCGAGTCCCGGCTGGCCTCGGTACTGGGAGACGCTGAAGATGGTTCCTTGCTCCACATCCAACACCAGTTCCCCGTGTGAGGTCTCTAGCCGCCTCCCAACCTCGTCCTGCAAGCAGAGCATGTGGCGTGGCCTCACCAGGGCCCTCGGCAGCCCCCGTGCCCTCAGGGGGGTGGCCTCCAGGAGCCCTGGCCTGCGTAAGACCAGCTCTCGCTCTACCCAGACTCCGCTGAAGACCTAGAGCAGCACTTGTCTTTTTTTTTTTTCTTTTTAGAGAGGGAGTGGGGAAGGGGCGGAGGGAGAGGTAGAGAGAGAAGATCTTTTTTTGGGGGGGAAGGGGGAGAGAGAGAATCTTAAGCAGGCTCCATGCCCAGTGAGGACCCCGAGATGACCTGAGCCAAAATCAAGAGTTGGACCCTTAACAGACTGAGCCACGCAGGCACTCCATCACTTGTCTCTTTTGCTAGACGGCGAGTCATCCCTGCCCTGTCTGCCATCCAGCATGAGCTAGTGCCCATGTGGACCCCTAACCTGGTGCCTTACGTACAACAGGTGCTAACGGGGTGTGATGGATGGTTGGGGAGGCATGGGTGGTCAGTGGGTGGTGGGTGGGTGCTGCTGGCCAGACAGACCACTCTCAGCCACACTGGGGTTTCTTTTCCTAGATTCCCAATTTGGAGCTGCTCACACTGGTCTTGTTCTCCTGCCAACGGTAGGTTGGGGGGGCGCTGGAGTCAGCGGGGCTCACCTCCCCAGGGCTGCCCTCACCTTAGTCTCACAGAGGGCTGTGATCCGACCCTTCAGCACTGTCACCAGTGTAGAGAAGGTACTCTGGGAGCGAGGACTTCGGGACTCAGGGGCAGGGGGCTGGGGAGCGCCTGATGCCCCTACTGAGAAGAAGTGGGCATCCTCATCATCCGAGTCTGAGTCTGGGGTGAGATCAAGGAGCCAAGTGGGAAGGAGACCTGGGAGGGCTGCCCCAGCCCTGCCCAGCTCTGGGGGCCTCAGGACCCCTGCTGGGGCATCCCTCCTACCCAGCTTGAAGGCTGACTTGCACATCTTGAAGTTGTCGTGCCAAAAGCCTGAGGGGCCTGGGAAACCAGTGGGGTGAGCGGCGGGGTCAGGGGTGGGAAGCAGGTCTGCAGGCTCCCACATGAGCAGGTCGTTGTTGATCCTGGGGCAGGTGGATGGAGAGCAGCAGTTGAGGGTGGCCCAGCCCAGCCCCTCCCCACGCTCCCCCTACCCACTTGAGTCACCACCTGTTATAGAGGCTCTCGTAGACCTCCTTGCTGGGCAGGAAGATGTGGGCGCTGGGCAGGAGCACTTCCAGGCTGCAGCGCGACAGCGCCAGGGCCCGGCTCTGGAAGGTCCTCATCTCCTCAGGGTCTCCAGGAATCACCATCTAGACAGGCGAGCGGGAAAGGCATCTGAGACATGTCAGGGCCTGCTTCTGGCTCGGCAATCAGACCCTGGTCTGCACCCTGACTTCCTATCATTCATTCATTCATTCTCATTCATTCATAGGAGCCCCTCTCTGCTGGGACGTATGACAGCCAGCTCGTGCGAAGCGCTGACTGCGTGCCAACCCTGTTATGAAGGAGGACCTCACGTGGAGTCAACTCCTTTCTCCTCGTGATAAGCCTGTGACACAGGTCATTGTATCCACTTTCAAGATGAGGAAACTCATCTGCGTAGAACTCTGAGATTAGACTAGTTCCAAGAGGACGAAGCCACTGAATGGAAGAGCCTGGATTTAAACCCAGACCTTTTGGCCCAGAGGCCAGGCCCTTAACTCTCTCTCACTCAAATCTCAGCACCTTCAGAGAAGAGGATCCTGAGGTCCAAACACACACTGTCAACAGACGGGGTTGTGATCTTCCCCATCAGGGACCTGTGCCTTCCAGGGCCTGCCCTCACCAGTGTCCTCATGCCCAGGCCCCATGAGCTGGGGTGCTTTTGACTCCCCACTGGTCTAAGATGATGGAAGAGATGAAACTCTAGCTGGTGCCAGGTCACGTCAACTGGTGCCCCAGGTGGTCTTGTCCTCCTATCCCACAGCCACCAAGTGGCTCCCCTGGGTTCCAGGGGCCTCACCTCCTCCGTCTCGTACATGGTCCTTTTAGAGGAGAAGGGCGAGGGCTCAGGCTCCCGCAGCTCACATGGACTCTCAGCTGACAGCTCCAGCAGCTCTCCCTTCTCAGGGGCCACTTCCCACTGTGTACCGCTGAGCTGGGGGCGCAGCGTCACCACTACCCTGCCAGGGCACAGGCCTGTCACTGGCCTGCAAGGCCCCCTCAGCCCCGGATCCCACCTCGGGAGCCACCCTCAGCAGCCAAGCACTCTCCTGTCCATCCCTTCCGGAGCCCCCACTTACTGGGGCAGGAAGTATTTGCGCCCAGAGCTCTTGGGATCCAGGGCTTTGGAGACCCGCAGGCAGGGGATTGGTGGCTTCTCTCCATCTTCGTAAGTGCCTGGAAGGATGAGGAGGAGTGGGGGGCTGTCACTGCTGCCCTTCCCCATTTCTTCCCCAGTGGGAGGTGGGGTTAGTGGGGGCCTGGAACCTCCATCATGGTGACTGTCCTTTACTGTTTACAGGCCTGCGCCCTCCCTCACACCCACAATCTGCAGCAGGCCAGGGATAAAGGGTCCACTCTGCCCACTCTCAGACAAGCCTGGAGACAGGCCATGCTGGTGCGTCATGGAGCTGGTGAGGCTCGAGCCAGAGTCTGCCCCGACTGTGACTCAGTCCCTTCCGTAGGCCCGGGCCCACCTCTCCCAGAGGCCTGAGGCCCTGCCCTGGGTACTGTCCCCTGGGGGGCTCTCACCATGCAGATCGGAGCAGGTAAGTTCCAGGCGGGTGGGCACTGGGGGACCAGGACCGCTGTTCAACTCTGACCGGAACTGGGGCTCACTCAGCTCCAGCCGCAGCTGCTCGGCCCGCACAGCCCGGCCTGCCCAGGGGTCCCGCTCGGGCCTCAGGTCGGCAATGGGGAAGCGCAGCTGCAGCGTGGCTCGGGGTGCTGAGAGCCGCACCACCGTCTGCTGCTCAGCAGCTGGTGCGGGCTCTGTCTGCAGGAGGATGGGGGGCATCAGAGCTGCTGCCAGGGGCCCCACCACTGTGGCTCTGAGCCAGAGGGTCCATGCCAGCTCCCTGCCCCAGCTGGGTATCTCACCAGGAGGCTGGCAGGTGGCTCAGGAGGGGGTATGGTAGCCAGGCGCAGCAGGGCAGCAAGCCGGTCCAGGGCCCCCAGCTCCACATCTGCCTGGAAGTCAGCCAGGTCCAGGGCCAGTTCTGAGTGGCAATGGCAGGCAGCGGGGCGCCGGGGTCGGCTCTGAGGGCAAGGGTGTTCAGGTCAGCGAGGACTGTGGGGTAGGTGAGGGCAGGATGGGAAGGGACCCCCTTGAGCAAAAACAAAACACAGAGCCCTCCTGGGTGATGGGAAGGAAAGTTTGAGCAGGGGACCTGGAGATCCTCACCACATTGCCTGAGAAAGATGACCATGTTTGTTTAATAAAAGCCACCGATATCTGCAGACCCGCAGGGGTTTGCCAAGATGGGCCAGGGAAGGGGCAACCAGGCCAAGAGGATGCCTTATGTAGGGCCCAGCTGTCTTCAAGGGCTCCCAGATGGGGAGGTGTGCTCTAGTTGAGCACGGGCAAAGGGGGTGGACGGTGGGAGCAGGGAAGTCACTGCGGAGGCTGACAGGTGAGGAACAGCCAAGGGCCCTTAGGCATGGGGTGAAGTGGGTTACCTTGGACATCCGGCGGAGAGTCTGTGTGTGACGCAGGTGGGCACAGGGCCGAGCTGAGGCCTGGGAACCTAGGGTGCTGGGGAAGCTCAGGATCTGGGATGGGACACAGGAGGCAAGTCAGGCCGAGCCTCCACACCCACTGGAAGCTGCAGGCCTTGCCACGTACTCGCTCTCGGCCCTCACCTCTGTGTACTCGGGCTCTGACGTGTCCCTGGGCCACAGGCACTCCAGCACCTCGAGCTGCCCGAAGTGCACCTGTGTGCTCGTAGTCCTTCGGCCCCTGCCTGTCCGCAGCTCCCAGGACAGCTGCACAGCTGTCCCCGTTAGCCTGCGGGGAAGAAGCTGGGCATCAGAGGTTGGGCTTGGGGGATGGAGGGGGTCTCTCCTTGGGCCCCTGCCTTGGGCTTGTACCGGACATGGCTACAGGGACAGGCCCTCTGGAAGCGCGGTCGGAGATGGTGGAAGTCACGGGAGCCGAAGGGCCCATCCTTGGTGGCATCAAACTCCGCAAAAAAGTGGGTGGTGAGGTCAGGTGGTCCGGAAGATGGGGCAGACGTCTGCAGCAAGGTCAGGGTCATGCCCCCCAAGGTCATCTTCACCAGCGAGTCAGGGCGCAGGGTGTCCGGGAGGGGCGTGGGGGCCGTCTTGCCTGAGAGGATAGAGGTTTCACCAGGGACTTCCCAGAGCTCGTGGGTACCCCAGGTAGAGGGATGGTCAGACACTGGGCTGCGGGCTGGGAGAAGCCCTGGCCCAGATGGACTATGACTCTGGCATGGGGCTTGGCCGGGCAGGGCTAACCCAGAGCCTCGTTATGCCGGATACTGAGCCTAGGCTCAATCCAGCCCTCTCAAGGAGCTAGAAGAAGTGGGTGATAAAGCACTCAGGCCAGCACCTGACATACATAATCTCTCAATAAGCATCGGCCAAAACATATAGCCTACGAAGGTCAGATCTTAGTACACTCTTTTTACAGAAGGGAAAACTAAGTCTCCAAGAATTTAAGTGCTTGGCCCAAGATCACGGACTTTGAAACCTGGCCTCTATCCATTGTGTTACCAGCCTCCCCTGAGCATCCCCAGGGAACCAAGTAACCCACAGTGGACTGCTAAGCATGGATGGGGGCCTCCTACACATACATGACATCACATGGGCACTGAGGCCTTTTCCAGCTCCTCTTGCCCCAGGAGCACTCACCAGTTGGGTGGGCATGGGCAGACAGCCGGCGGGGGGCCATGTCGCTGTGCACAGAGGATCCCAGGTCTACATCCGAGAGGGAGAGCTCAGAGAGGGCTGAGGCCACACTGCTCGTGAGGCCCGCCATGGAGAAGAAGAGGTCTGTGGGCCAGGGCAGGAGAGGTCAGGGAAAGCCACACTCGGCGCCCGTGACTCCTACACCCCGGCTAGCTGCCTGGACAACTGCCAGGTCTGGCCCCACACCCACCAGTGTTGTCCAGGTTGACAAGAGGATTGGTAAGGGGTTCTGGGCTGAGGGGCTCGGCCACAGCCCCTGCCTGCAGCTGCTGGTTCAGGTCCTGCTCAATCAGCCACAGGTCTTCAGCACCGAGCGGGCGGCTCTTATTCAGCTTGTCAACCAGGCCGTCAGGGTCTATGGAGGAGGACACTTCCTTGTGTCTGTCCAGCCTAGCTGGCCCCTCCCCAGCCATCCCATCCCCTGGACGGCCCAGGGGCCTCACCTGCGAGGCTCATGGCACTGAGCAGTTCTTGAAGCTGCTGGAGCTGCTGAGGCGTCAGGAGCAGGTGCAAGGAGCCCAGCTGTCCAGCCACCTCCAGCTGGGGACAGAAGGGGCCAGAGGGGCCAACCATGGAGCCTACACTTGCCACCTCGGCCCTCTGAGAGCCACCGCCCACCTGCCCTCACCCAGAGGAGGGAGGATGCCAGTTGCCAGGCTAAGCTCCGTCACCACTAGGGAGCCGTGTGACGCTGGCCACAGCTTGACCACCAAGCCTGCTTCTCTATCCAAGGAGGCAGTAATTTCTCCCACTCAATGACCCTGCTTTGTACAGGGCAAGATCAGCACTGCTGAGGAGTATTCTGAAATGGGCCACACTCCCTCCTCCACAGGGGCTGGGGACCCACCTTGGGGCCTGGGAAGGCCTCATTCTGCTTCAATTTCACTGTCAATTCCATATACCCTGAGCAGCTGCCGATCTGCAAGGGGGGTTGTGGGGGATCTTCCTGGAGGCAAAAGGAGATAGGAGGGAAGGGGTCGAGAAGATGAGGTCAGAGATGGTCAGAAGGGATGGGGCGCAGCGGGGCAGATAGGAGACGGGGATTAGAAGGGAAGAAACTGTGGGGATCAGAGCCAGCCCACCTGTGGGGGGAGCTCCTCGAAGTGCAGGCGGACTCCCGCCAGCTGCAGCAGCTTGTGCAGGAAGGCAGGAGGCTGGTGCACGTCCACTGGAGGCGCCTGGCCTGGGTCCCGCACTGCCTCATCACAGTACTCCAGTCTGCCGAGTGCAGGATCAGCCCTCGCCCCAGCCACCCCAGGCTGGAGCCCTTCTCCCCACGCAGTACTCTGTTCTAGGGGCCTGGGGCCAGAGAGTCTGGCCAGCAGAGCTGCCCCATCATAGCCAGGCCATCCTGGACCTCCATGGCCAGCCCTTGCCCTTCGGACCCTCAGTGTGTAACCTGATCCTCGGGGTCCCAGCCACCTTGGGCCTGTACCACTTTGCCCCTGGACACCACTCCAGGCTCACAATATGGTCTCCCTCCACCACAGCCACCACCGAGGCCCACCCAAGATTTGCCCTGCTACTTCCCTGGAGCCCAAGCTGGGGTTAGGGGCAGGGCCAACACCATTCAGCAGCCCCTCACTCCCCCTCATCTGCACCCCAGCCCACCCCGCTAGGCATACCCCTACCTCTGTACATGGACTTCCACTGCCACACCATGCTCCCCATCACCCGGCGAGTGCTCCACCCTCACGACAGTGTCCAGGAAGGTCACCTTGATCCTTCGCAGCACTGAGGGGTGGAAAGGGGTCTCAGGCCAGGTGGAACAGCAAGGGGCAGGCAGAGTTTCCCTGCTGGGGCAGCAGTGTGGCCATCCTGCTGTCTGGGGCCCCTGTCTTGTGGGCTATGGAGGGGCGGGCAGCAGGGTAGCAATGAGAGGCCTACTTACCAGTCTCAATGGTCTGGGCAAACATTTCCAGTCCCTCCAGGGGCTGTGGTGGCTCCGAGGGCTCGGGCAGCCCGTCCCGAAGGCACTCCTGAGCCAGCTGCAGGCTCGTGGTCATGCATGAGGCCCAACTCTGAGAGTCGGCAGCCCCTGGCCCTGTGAGTAGGAAGAGGGTCTCAGGAGAGGCAGGCCTAGTCAGCTCCTGGGTGCCCAGGCCTACTCCTTACCACTTGCTCCCCACCACCCCCCAACCCCAGCCTTGCCCTGCCCTCACCTGGGCCCCGACGAGGCTGCAGGGTGAGCTGGAGGCCTGACACGTGCACGGTGCAGTGGTCAGTGAGCAGCGCAGCCCAGGGCACGGCCACCTTGATAGAGCCCACGAAGCCTTCCACCAGCTCTAAGGGTGATTCTATGGACTCCAGCACTTCGTTCACAGACTAGGAGCAGGGAAGGGACAAAGCTGGCTCAAGGAAACCCCAAATGTGGCTGTCTCCTTGGCTGCCACACTCCTTGTTAGTCTGCTCTGACCTTGGAGAGCTCCCTTGTTCTCCCCGCCCCACCGTGTGCTACTACAGAGTTCTACCCTTGCTTTAGCTGATTCCTACTCTTGGCCCATCCAAACATCTTTCATCCTTTAAGCCAGAGGAGGGGTGCTGAAGCATGAAAAGGAGGAAGCCAGGGGCACCTGGGTGGCTCAGTCGTTAAGCGTCTGCCTTCGGCTCAGGTCATTATCTGGGGGTCCTGGGATCGAGCCCCGCATCGGGCTCCCTGCTCAGCGGAGAGCCTGCTTCCCCCTCTCCCTCTGCCTGTCGCTCTGTCTACTTGTGGTCTCTATCTCTCTGTCAAATAAATAAAATCTTAAAAAAAAAAAAAAGGGGGCGCCTGGGTGGCTCAGTTGTTGAGCGTCTGCCTTCGGCTCAGGTCATGATCCCAGGGTCCTGGGATCGAGCCCCGCATCGGGCTCCCTGCTCTGCGGGAAGCCTGCTTCTCCCTCTCACACTCCCCCTGCTTGTGTTCCCTCTCTCACTGTCTGTCTCTCTGTCAAATAAATAAAATCTTTAAAAAAAAAAGAAAAGGAGGAAGCCAGGCAGAGAGGACGGAAGGTGGCATGATCGAGGCATGGGAACAGCATGTGGAAAGGCCCAGCAGAGTGCACCCATGTTATCTCTGGGCAAGTATGGAGTTCAAGGGGAGTATGCTGGAGAGGCTATCAGAGGACCGAACTGAGCCAGAGGGGGACCCCCCCCAACTCCAAACATTTGGTGTAGCTGTACCTCTTTGAGGTACAAGGCTGAGAGCCCCTGGTTACGATTGGGGAAAGAGCACCACCGCCATCTGGGAGCTAGGCAGGAACCCACCTGCCTGCTCCGTGTGATCCCAGGTGCTGTGTGGTACCACCCAGAGAAGTTCCCAGTAAACACTTGTTGGATCCAAGAATAAACAAACACATGGCAAAACTAGAAGGCTTATAGAGGTCTAGTTGAAACTCCTTACCCAGACATCCACAGATAGGAAACTGAGGCCTAGAGAGAAGGAACTAGTTTAATCACTCAGTGTAGTGTGAGGACTACAACTGGGAGACAGGCCTCTCTCCTCACCCCATCCCAGGCACTCAGCTTCTTCTGGGGTCTTCAAGGGGGGGGCTGCAGGCTGAGTGGGTGGGAGGAGGGGCTGGCTATGAAAGCACCTGCTTTTCACCAGGGGATAACTTCTCCCTGGAGGCCAGCCCAGAAAGCAGCCTAGCTAGGAGCCATTTCAATCCCCACCAAGAGGGCAGGGCAGGGCAGGGCAAGGCAGGGCAGAGTGGGAGTGTTTTCTGGGACTGGAAATAGAAAGCAGCAGCCTAGAGGTCTTGGCCATTTCTTTCAGGCCAGTCTAAGTCAGAGGTCACAAAAGGCCTCCACTAGGATTCATAGACAAGAGGTTATCGGGAGGTGTCCCCAACTCTGGGCTTGGATGTCTCCCTCTGCCTCTACATTTGCTCAGGAAGTCCTGGCCTACCACTCAAGCTCAGCTCTTCCTGCCCCAGATTTCGTCTGCTCAGCCAGAAAATTGAGAAGCCCCTGACCCCATGCCCACCCCTGCTGCTCTGGAGTGGGGGGTTGACCCCCTGCCAGTCCTGGCCTGATGCCTCTAATTGATGGCTCCTTTGCAACTTCCCAGTTCAGATGAGTTGAGTCACTGCCCCTCACCACCCCCAGCCTCAGGCTTCTGACCCAGACCTATTCCTCCCTGCCTCCCCAGCATCTCCCCTGGCCTCCTCCCTGTCTGAAGCCAAACCTCTCCACCTTTCCTCAGGGGCTTCCCGGCAGGTAGGGAGGCCGATTCCCAAGCCCCTCCCCAAACACCACTGGGTCCATCCCACTCTCCCCAAAGCAGGAAGTAGGCAGCCGAGGCAGTCACACGAGTGTTGATCAACACGGGTGCTGACGCGGTTGTTGACATCCCGGTCCCGAGGCGAACCCCACCCACTTGGCCCAGGATCCGAGGGTCAGGAGGTCAGAGCACCTTTCCCACAGGTGCTCTCAGCAGGACTCCAGACCCCTACACCAGCCTTGCCTTACCAGCTAGCTGCAAGGCTCCAACTCTGTCACTGCCCCGGACGGGTTCTGTCAGAGGCCCCTAGTTCCTTCGCTCCCTCTTCACCTTCTCCTCAGCTCCTGAGGACCACGCTTCTCAACTCGGGCCCCAAACTCGATGTGCTTACTCTGGCATTCTCCAGACAAGTGACACCCCCTTCCTCAGCCTCAGTTTCTCCTACTGGGAAGTGGAGGCAGGGACCCCCTTCCCACCCAGCTTCTGGCTCCGAAGCCGACCAGTCGCCTGGAAAGGGCCTGACTCCACAGCCTCTTCACGCCCTCTGCCCGGTCCCCCAACCTGACCCTTCAGCCAGGATCCTCAGGTCTCTGCGCACCGCTCCCCCGCTTCCCGATCTCGGGCCTCGTTCCTCACCCAGATCTCCAGGTGGATATCCCGCAGGGCAACACTGCCCTTGTACAAGTCGAGGCTGAGCTGATCCAGGCTGAGGTGCTCCTGGAAGAAGTGACCCAAGTAGTGGTGCAGCAAGTAGCGGCATACCCGCTCTTTCACACAGTTCGACCATGGCCACAGCCATCGTGACATCTCGGAGACCGCCGGGCCCAGGCCGCCTCCGCTCGCCGCCCGCCGGCGAGCCCTGTCCGGCTTCGCTGTTCACTAGAGCCCCCGGCTGTCCCCGCCGCTTCTCTCAGCGCCAGGCCGCGCCCCCGGACCCTCAGCCACGCCCCCCACGCTCACTGCCATTCGCCATTGTAAAGGGCGAGGCCTACTGATTGGCCGCGGGGGGCGGAGTCTTCGAGCACGAAAAAGGGACTGGGCTCTCTGCATGATATAGTGCTCCCAATCTCGATTTACGCCTGCGTAAAAATTCTGTGTGGGAGGACCTTTAGCCTCCCTTCTACGGGCTCCGGGAAGGCTGGGGCTTGAGGTGCCAGCCCCGCGGAGGAATGCGCATGTGCCGACTGGTCCACCTCCTTGAGGTAGTTGGGGAGAATTTAAAGGGACAAAGTCCCATCAAACTTAATAGGAAGCTTCCCAGAGGAGTAAGAGTCTGTGTGAGAGCTCCAGCACGCGTCGTAGAAACAATTAAGTGAGTAAGCATTTGCATTTTACAAAACGCTTTACCGTCTTTTATCTCATTCAACCCTTATAATCCTCTAAGGTGTCGATTTTACAGATAAGAAAACCATCTTACAAATAAGAAAGCAAATTTGTAAAGGTTGTTGTAAATCCATCACCAAGGAAATCTTTTTTCACCCCTCCTCACCTGGAATCCCGATCAGGAGATTTACCCACCCTCCCTTCTCTCTGCATTTGGTCAGGCCTCCAGCTCCTCTGAAAAAAACGATGGTTTTTCTTATCTCTAACCTAAAATTAATAACGAAAGGATTTTAAATCCCTTGAGCAGGGGTCTATTGTTTTTGTACAATTTTTATTTGCTTTTTTCTTTTTTTTTTACATTTTTAAGTAGTTGAAAAAAATCCAAAAAATAGGATTTCATGACACATGAAAATGTCATAAAATTCACAGGTGAGTATCCATAAAGTTTTAGTGGAACACAGGCACACTCACTTGATTAAGTACTGTCTGGGGCTGCTTTCTTGCTACAGCAGCAGAGTTGAGCACTTGGCGCAAGGTGGGGGGGGGGTAACTGCAAAGCCTCAAATAATTGTTTTCTGGCCATTTACAGAAAGTTTGCCAACTCCTGCTCAACAGGGTTGGTCACCCAAGCCCTCTTACATCATGGGTGACTTAACGGATACCCAAAGGTAATTATAATCCTATTTTAGCCTTACAGGGAGGGGGACTCTACTGCAATCTAATGCTAAAAGTAAGCCTGAAGCAAGGGCAAACACCCTGGCCTGAGGGGCAGGGACCTGGAGTCCAGTCCTGTGTGGCCTAAGGCAAGTCACTGTCCCCCAGGAGCCTGTTCTATCCCCTGTAACCTGGGGTTGGGTTAGTAGGTGGTAGAGCTCGTTTCCTTGGAAGGGACTAAGGAATAACCTCAGAGAGAATTTGGGGAAGCCCTGGGAAGTTTCCATTCAAGGAGGCAGGCTAACAGGGAAATGCTTGTGGAACGAATCAAAAGATCAGTCTTTCCCCATGACAGGCTAGGGGCAGTGTTGTGTTCATCACATGTTTATTAAATTAATAATAATTAAAGTGATAGACACCATGAATTGAGCCTGTGTGATGTCCTGGGCCATGGGCTTGTCACTTTATAGGCATTACTTCATCTGCTCTTCACCACACCCTTGGAGGGAGGTACTATTAATATCCCCATTTTACAGGAGAGGAAAACTGAGGCTGTGTGTCTAAGAGCCTATGGAGCAAGTGAATGAACAAACATCACTTCTCCCAAAGGCAGTGGGGACTGGAAGGGTGTATTCTGGAGTCTAGGGAAGTGTCCTGATGTCCAGACTAAGAGAGGGGGTCATTCCCCTGCTGTGAGAATGGGGTGCATCATGTACAAAGCTTGGGAACACAGAGCCATTCCCAGTATCCAGGCCCCCAATCTGGGTGGCTGCTTCTTGGGCCAGCTTCCCTCCAGTGAGGCTGTACTCACATCTGTGACATAGAGCAGTGTCTGCACCACCACAGGAATAAATAGGACTCAGAGGGGCACAAAAGTCTTTCCTGCTGCCTCCCCCAGTGTACCATGAGATCCACAGAAGACCAACTCCAAAGACCTAGTCCTTCCACAACCTGGCCCGGGCCTTGGAGCAGGAGCTGAATGGGAGAATAAAAAATACGGAGTAAAGAGAGTGGTATGTTCTCGGGAGGGAAGGTGGTGTGGGGGCCCCCTCATATATTTCTGGGATGAAGACCCAGGCCATGGTTCCTCTCTATAGAGATAGAAGGGGGGAGGGTCAGGCTTTGTGGGGCCCCTTGGGGGCCTCTCCATATTAGATTAGGTAGAAACTCAATAGGCAACCCAGGGGCTGTAGGCCTCAAGGGCCTTGGGGGGAGGCTCTCCCTTTCCCAGGGATGGTCCACCCAGAAGAAGCCCCTCAGGGAATTCCCTCAGTGGCCTTTGGATAGGTGTGGAAGGGATCATGGAAGGTAGCCTGGGGGCTGTGGCTTTTGACTTGATCCATGGTGGAGGGCCTGGATTTTGCATTTTGTCTAAATTGTGGTAAATTACACATAACAAATTTTACCATCTTAACCATTTCTACGTGTACAATTCAGTAGTGTTAGAGATACTCACATTTTTGTGCAACCAATACCCAGAACTTTTTCATCTTGGAAAACCGAAACTCTGACTCATGAAATGACAATGCCAAAGTGGGTGAACTGTATAGTATATGAATGGTATCTCAATAATGATGATTTTAAAAAAGAATTTTTACCCAATTGCCCCCAGGTGACACTGTATCTATTTTGAGACCCAGTTCAAATGCCACTGCTTGTAGGAAGTCTTACGTCTTCCACCATTCAGGCCCCCAAATCCTCAAATGGAGCACACCCTTTCTATAAAACATGAACCTTTCACACCCTCATTCTGGCCTGGAGACCCTCAGAGTTCAGGGCACTAGCCTCCAGGGAGCCTAGCGTGGGAGGCTGGAGCTGGTGCCCTCCTGACTCAGGCTGGGAGATCTGTGGTCCTAGCTTTGCGACCTTGGGCAAAGCACTTCTCTTCTCTGGGCCTGGGGGTTCTCACCTGGCTGGAGAAGGCTCTGTGGGCCTGCTGTCCCCCAGCTTTTTCTGCAGGGATGTGGGACGGGCTTCTCTTTCTGAGCCTGGGAGGTAGGCAAGGAGAAAATTGTGGGTTTTCATTTGACAGATAAGGACACCAAGGGCAAGGTGGACAAGGCCGGCTGAAGATTACCAAGCAGGGGGGCTTCTGGCCAGCTCCTCAGTCGTAGAGCCCTTACGCCCACCTGGCTAAACTATGGCCTTTGCTTTCTGTTGCTCCAGCAGGTGGGCACCTCTCAGGGAAGATGGCTGGGTGGTCACCAAGGCTTAAGGCAGGGTAAGAAGACTCTGAAAATGGCCCCAGTCCCCTTCCTGACCTCAGTGTCCAAGTCTCATTGCCCGTTCCCGCTGCTTACATGAACCAGTTAGTTGTTCATCCAGGCAAAACTTCTGGGTGGAGATTTCACAGTGTAGTGTAGGGGATGGAGTTAAGAGATATAAAGGGTGTTGGGGTCCAGGGTCCTAAGAAGGAGGCCCAAGACTGTAGGCCAGGAACTTTTGTCCAGAATGCCAAACTCCTGGAATCCCACCTGTACCTTGGATGCCCTGCAGTAGAATTTTGAACAAGAGACCCCACTATCACATCTTAGGGCCTAGAGGGGCGAAGGGAGGTCTGTCCAGGGAGGCCAGCTTGCCTGGGGTGGGATGGCGCCCCAGGGAACACCCACTGCTCGGATGCTTTGCCATTCCAAGCTGGCCCTTTAAACCCTACACCATGATGTCACCATAGACAGCAAGGGATGGGAGGGGGACTGCAGGCCTGAGGGCGGACTGCATTTCCCAGCAGTCTTGGGTGCACCACACCTCTCCCAGCAGGCAATGGTTCACTGCAGACTATTAACCAGTTCAGTGCCCGTTTCCAAGTGGGTTTGAAGTGTGCGGCCATTCTGGGGTGAGGGTGGGATTCCCCCGCGGGTGGAATGCCTGGGGCACGGCTGAAGCAGGCCAAATCTTTGGGCCTGGTATAGGATTGGGCCTCTTTCCTGTCACGGTCCTGGCCTCACCCCCAGCTTCCTGGTGCAGACTCCCGAGTCCTCTCTTCCGATGCAGTCTCCTTTCTAGAACGTGGGAGCCTAGCCCCAGTTGGATCCATCCCACTCTGCTTAAGCTTTGGCCCCAGGCCCCTGCAGGGGTTACCCCTCTGGTCTGGCATCCCCCTTTAAGCAGTGCGGGGACTACATCTCCCAGTGGCCCTGGGAACTTACTGACGCAGCACCCCCCCTCCACCCCCCCAGCCCTCGGGGAGGTGCGGGCCGGGCGGGGGGAGGTGACTTGATGTCATCCTGAGCAGCTGGGCGGCGGGTGCCGGTGCGCACAGAGCCGGGGCTCCCGCAGCGCAACGCCGCGCTGGGTCGGGTCCCAAGACTTGAGGAGAGGTCTGCACGCTGCCGGGGTAGCCCAGAGCGCACCGGACGCCCGCACCCCGACCTGGGGCTGAGCTGGGGGCATGCTCCGGCTCTCCCGGAGCCCGAGAGAGAACCCAGGAGCGCCGCCACCCAGAGCCAGCGCCGGGAGCGGAACCGCTGCGAAGGAGACCTGAACAGCGGCCCCTTCGCCACCCGCAGCCCCCGGTGGTTGGGGACGGAAGTCTGGGCTTCTGAGAAGTGAGTGTTCCTCCCCACCAGGAGGCAGATGAGATTTGGGGGGCGAGGAAGGAGGAGCTGAGGTGGAGAAGGTTGCCAGATTTTAGGAGGGAGGGGTGGCGTGGGGATAGGGCCCCCATTCTTGGGGAAGTCGCTGGTGGCCTGGATTAGTGGAGCAGAAGGGGGCCCCATTCTTTTAGGGGCCAGGGCTTGGGATGGGGTTCCCCATTCTAGGTAGGGGCTGGTTCGGGGGATAGGCCCTATCCCAAGAGGGGTTGTTTTGGAGCCTGGGATCTTAAGGTCTGGGAGAAGGGTGGGACATGCTCCTGTGGGAAGGGACTGCACCTGTATTTAGGATCTGGGAGGGAAAAGAAGACTTGAGCACTCGGACTTGAGCAGCCCCACACACTGTCTTTCCTGGAAGAACTGACAGGCTCTCTCTGTTTCTTTTGCTGGTCTCTCTGCCCTGACTACATTTTCAAAAGAGCCAGGGTGAGAACCCTAACTGGACTCTGCGGGACCCCCAGGAAGGACCTGAGGCCTGAGCCATCCTCCTCTCTACTCTGCCTGCCCCCCAGGACTGGGCAGTTGCCGAAGGCCCTGGGGGGGGGCCCAGACTGTGGTTGTGTGCCCCCCCCCCCAGCATGGGCCCAAGTTAGTCAGCCTCACCCCATTCGGCATCCTCCAGGCCCAGAGGGAACCCCAGGGGCTCTGAAGGCTTGACCCACCACCTGGCCACCATGGAGACAAAGCTGCCCCCTGCAAGCACCCCCACCAGCCCTTCTTCCCCAGGGCTATCGCCTGTGCCCCCACCCGACAAGGTGGATGGCTTCTCCCGCCGTTCCCTCCGCAGGGCCCGGCCCCGGCGCTCCCATAGCTCCTCCCAGTTCCGCTATCAGAGCAACCAGCAAGAGCTCACTCCACTGCCCCTGCTCAAAGGTGAGCCCTGCTGCTGGCTGCCAGGGTACCTGAGTCCCACCGCGGGCAAGCAGGGCTGCAGCAGGTAGCGACAAGCACTGGCAGCTGTGATTAGAGGGTTTAGATGGCCCCTTCCAGGCGAGGGACTCCACCACTGGAGATGACCCCCACCCCCCAGGCCTCCAGCCCTCTCTGCTGACGCATGGCCTGACTGGCCTGTCATCCTTGGAGGTGGGGCATCTGGAAGTGGCGCCACCCTGGGGGGCAGACCAGGGCCAAGGGTGGGGCCCATAGCCTGGGTTCCCGGAGGCCACTGCTAGGGTCCTGGAGCAAGTGCTCAGCATGGCTCCCCGTGATCACCATGTAGTCTCCCCACCTCTGGGTCACAGGGCCCTCGACTGGCTGAGCCAGAGAGCACCCAAGAAATCCTCAGCCCCCATCCTCCTTCTCATTTCTGGCTCTTAGAACAGAGTGCCAGCTATGAGAGGGAGGCATGGTGGTTTTGGGCACCTGTGGAAAGCCCGGGCATCCAGGGTTTCTTACCTTGCTTTAAGTCAGGCCATCATGCTGTCTGAGCCTGGGTTGGAAGGAAGAGATGCAGCTCCTTTACCCTGCAGGAATGGAGGATGGGACAGGAGTCGTTTGCTCCTTGCAAAGAGTGGGGGATGTCACAAGAGCAGGGGGTCTGGGGGCAGGGGAGGCTGCTCTGTGGATTCGGAGGGCACGCCGATGCCCAGAGCTGTGGTAACTGGGGCGCAGGCTCAGCCCCCTCCCTTCTCCCCAGATGTGCCAGCCTCGGAGCTGCACGAGCTCTTGAGCCGGAAGCTGGCCCAGTGTGGGGTGATGTTTGACTTTTTGGACTGTGTGGCTGACCTGAAGGGGAAGGAGGTGAAGCGGGCAGCACTCAATGAGCTGGTGGAGTGTGTGGGGAGCACCCGGGGGGTCCTCATTGAGCCTGTCTACCCAGACATCATCCGCATGGTAAGCACCTGGCCCCTGACCTCTGGGGGAGGGCTTGGGGGATATGGAACCCTACTGACCTGCTTGTGGTCCCCTTCTTCTGCAAAGAATACCTGCCTCTCTTTGGCTTAGCCTCAAGGCCCCCATCTTTCTCTCCCCCCCCCCATCCCCCAGCCCCACTGCATCTGGCCTGAGTAGGTCCCTCAGTGCCTCCTGGGCCTGACCCACCCTGCACTTTGGCTTATGCTCTCCTGTGGCCTGGTGTGCACTCCCACCATGTCCCTTATTGCCATGGCCTGGCTCAGGTGCTGCTTCTTCCATGAGGCTTCTCAGTGTTCAAGCTAGAAATCTCCTTTGTGCTGACTAGAATGTCTGTAGACCTTACCACTTAACATCTTGTCTTCCCCACTGGACTGTGCCCAGTAGAGGGCGGGGATGTGTCTTGTTTATTTCTGGGTCCCCAGCCCCCGGCCCAGGGCTTCCCTGTGTTCAGGTAATGATTGATGAGGAGTGAATTGCTTGCTGAGGCAGGTGCTGAGGCTCATTAGAACTTTGGATAAGAGATCTCCTGACTTCTGCCTTTGAGGGCTCTTCCTAAAAGAACCCTGATCCTGCCCTTCAGATCTCAGTGAATATCTTCAGGACCCTACCACCCAGTGAGAACCCTGAATTTGATCCTGAAGAGGATGAACCCAACCTGGAGCCTTCCTGGCCACATCTGCAGGTATGGGGGCTGGGGAAGGCAGGACGCTGAGTTTCAGTAGAGGGGAGAGGGTCAAGTAGACTGGCGGAAGGGGGCCATACGGCAGGGGGAAGAGGGAGGCTGTTCCTGAACTCACCTTTTTTGTCTGTCCCCTCTCCCAGCTGGTATATGAGTTTTTCCTGCGTTTCTTGGAGAGCCCAGATTTTCAACCCTCCGTGGCCAAGAGATATGTGGATCAAAAGTTTGTGCTGATGGTGAAGTGGGGAGCCCAGGCCGGGTGGTGCCATGGGACAGGGGCAAGGCTCTCTGAGGGGTGTGGGGATAGGATGGAAGCGACCTGGGCTTGGCCTCCCCCCTGACCCCTGACCCTGGGTCCCCTAGCTCCTGGAGCTATTTGATAGTGAGGACCCCCGGGAGCGTGAGTACCTCAAGACCATCCTGCACCGGGTCTATGGCAAGTTCCTGGGGCTCCGGGCCTACATCCGCAAACAGTGCAGCCACATCTTCCTCCGGTGGGTGCCTGCTGCCTGCCCAGCTGAGACCTGGGGAGGGAAGGGAGAGCTGTAGGGGAGAAGATGGAGGCAAAGGCTCCCGTGAGGTCAGCAGGGAAAGGGTATTTATTTCCATTTTACAGATGAGGAAATACAGACTGAGAGAGATGGACTGGTGTGCAGGGACTAGACCAGTCCTGGGGGCCTAGGATCAAATCTTCTGACCCTTATTGTGCTGAGCCATAAAGATCCAAATAAGATTCTTTCTGCAAATGTGTATTGAGCAACAGTGCCCACTGGGCATAGGGGCCCACATGGCCTTGTAGTTGAGATTGGCTTTGGAGCTCAATGGCCTTTTTGAGTTTGATTCAAATGTTTCGGTGAACGTGGGGAAATTATTTCAGTTCTCTCATCTCTAAAATGGGAATGATAGCTCTACTCACCCAGGGACAGTCATCAGGGTGAAATGAGACAATGTCTCCAAAGCACACAATATGTAGCTCTTTGACCAAGGCTGGGACTCTGAAACATTAGCTCTTTTTTTTTTTTTTTTTTTTTAATATTTTATTTATTTATTTGACAGAGAGAGACACAGCGAGAGAGGGAACACAAGCAGGGGGAGTGGGAGAGGGAGAAGCAGGCTTCCCGCTGAGCAGGGAGCCCGACGTGGGTCTCGATCCCAGGACCCTGGGATCATGACCTGAGCCGAAGGCAGACGCTCAACGACTGAGCCACCCAGGCGCCCCTGAAACATTAGCTCTTATGGTATTGGCTTACAAAATAGCTGAGAGAGATCCCTGTCCTCCAGGAGCTCCAAGTCCATTAGATCCCCTGCTTATTAACTTTGGGGCAGGTGTCATTGAACTGCTGAACCTCGATTTCTTCATCTGTATAATGGATCTAATAAGCCCTATCTCTCGTTATAATTTTGAGAAGTACATAGCACAGAGTAGACGCTCTAAGTGTTTGTCATTCTTTCGGTTGAAAGGCATGAAGAGCGAAGGATGCAGGCTAGGTGCCTGCTGATTGGATGGGGGCCAGAAAATGAGAGTTAGGGTCTGGGGCGAAGAGACAAGTTAGAATGCCTCATAGAAGAGAGGTTTGAGCACCAGTGCCTGGGCTGAGGAGGGTGATTCAGAAGTGGGCGTGGATCTCAGTGGGGCCTGGTTTGGGAAGGGAGCTCAGCCTCTGGGTTGGGAGAGAGTTGGATTAGTGTGCAGGGTGGGGTGGCAGGTCGGATGGCTGAGGGGGACTGGGCCTGCTGTAATTGCTCTAAGCCCTTCTGCATCCTGCTCTTCTTCTCGCAGGTTCATCTATGAACTTGAGCACTTCAATGGTGTGGCTGAGCTGCTGGAGATCTTAGGAAGGTGACTCTCTGGGCCTTGGCTGGAGCATCAGGATTCTGGGAGCAAAGACTGAGGCCCGGTCATCTGAGCCCTCCTCTCTTCTGCCCCCTCCTCAGCATCATCAATGGCTTTGCACTGCCCCTGAAGACCGAGCACAAGCAGTTCCTGGTCCGGGTCCTGATTCCCCTACACTCTGTCAAGTCACTGTCTGTTTTTCATGCCCAGGTAAGGCCCAGGCCTGGCCCTGCCGCAGCAGAGAGATGCCGACAGAGTCAGGGCAGCCGTGGGGTCAGCCCGACACTCTGCTACAGCCACACTAAGTCATGAACTCATGGGATCCTCCCTCACCTTCTTTTTCTTTGCTAATTCTGTTCCATCCACCTTAGAGAATTTCCGCGACACTTTAAGGCTGATCCCAGACATCAGCTTTGTGAAGCCTTCCCAGCCTTTTCCCTCCTGACCTGCCCTAGGCAGGATTAAACTCTTCTCTTTCCATATTCGCATAGATTGTGATGTAGATTTCAATTATGGAAACTTTTGTGAAATTTATAAGGGCTAGTTTGCTGCATGTTCCCCCTGGGGGAACGTGCTTGTGTCCCTGCACACAGGACATGGTGCCTGGCACGTCCTAGGTAGTCAGTCAGTAAATGTGTGGTGAATGAGAGAGGAGACACAGTGAGGGAGCAAACATCTGGTGTCCTGTCATGGTCCCCTCCTGACCCCAGTCTTCTTTCTCTCCCCCAACCCCCACCCCCCTCAGCTGGCATACTGTGTGGTGCAGTTCCTGGAGAAGGACGCCACCTTGACAGAGCACGTGAGTACCTTGGTGGGGGAAAGGCAGGCCTCACCCCTGCAGGTCTGACTCCTTTCTGCCTCAACTCCCACAGGTGATCCGGGGGCTGCTGAAATACTGGCCAAAGACCTGTACACAGAAGGAGGTATGAGGAAGGGCTCTGATGTCCCCCAGAGGGGGGTCAGGAGGGCTCTGGTTCCGGAGGGCAGCCAAATGTGTTGCGGGGGGGAGATGGGAACTGCTGTCTCCCGTGTCCCTACCCCCAGGTGATGTTTCTGGGGGAGATGGAAGAGATTCTTGATGTCATTGAGCCCTCCCAGTTTGTGAAGATCCAGGAGCCGCTCTTCAAGCAGGTGGCCCGCTGTGTGTCCAGCCCCCATTTCCAGGTATGGGGTGGGAACAGGTAGGGGTGGGAGCCAGGGTATGGACTAGGAGGGCTGACCAGTTGACCTAACACAGCTCCCTCCACCCTCAGTTTCACCTCTGGACCCACCAGGGTCTGATAATGGGGAGATGCTGGACTTAAGGTCAGGAGACCTAGGGTCAGGCCTCAGATATGCTCCCCATGGGCTAAAGGGCCCTAGGCAATCACTTTGCCACTCGAATCTGATGAACCTTCCTCATCTGTGAAGTGGACCACAGTGATCTCTTCACAAGGTGGTGATGAGGACTAAAGAGAGTGTAGTGCCAACCTGTTGGGTAAACTGGAGTGAGCTCCAGAATGGGTTCTTATCCCCGCTCCCCTCTTCTTTGTGGCTTTTGATTCCATTAGTCCCACTCCAGTGCCCAGCCAGGCGGTTCCACTTCCTCAGGCTGGCTGTAGTTGCTATTTTCCTGCACATGTGCGCAGACTTTCGCCCATTCATATGTGCCTTAACCTGGTGGAAGTCAAGTCTTCCTCACAGGGACTCTGGCATTTAAGTTTATTAAATACCTCATTTGATTCTTACAACAGCCCTGGGGAGATAGCTGTTATTAGCTCCATTTTACAGTTGAGAAGACTGAGGCTGAGAGGTTAAATGCCTCACCCTAGGACATCTGTCTAGTGTGTAGTGGAACTAGGATTCAACCCTGAGCGTTGGACTCCAAATCAGTGCTCTTTTTCTCTTCACTACATTGCCTCGTCTGTGGGTCAGATGAGCCCTGAGGATTGGGTACACGTGGGGAGGACAGGGCTCCCTGGGTTTTGGGGGTGGGGGTGGATACCAGGCCTTGCACCTGCAAGGGAAGCCACCACCAGGCGCTCACTCTGCCACCTTGCTGCCCCAGGTTGCAGAGCGGGCTCTGTATTTCTGGAACAATGAGTATATCCTGAGCCTCATCGAGGACAACTGCCACACTGTGCTGCCTGCTGTGTTTGGGACCCTCTACCAAGTCTCTAAGGAACACTGGAATCAGTGAGTGCCTAGGCCCTGACCTAACCCACAGAAGCTGGGTGCAGGGCCGGCCAGTCCGGACTTGAGAGGGTCAGGGATGGGAAAGGGGGCAGGTTGAGAGTAGCGCTTGTGGTGTTCAGAGCTACATGTGTGTTTGGGGAACAGGGGCAGGCAGAGTGCTGGGGAGGGAGATGGCACCAAACAAAGCTGTTCCCATTTCCTCACCCCTCCCCGGACCCTGTCAAGAACCATCGTATCTCTGATCTACAACGTGCTCAAGACGTTCATGGAGATGAATGGAAAGCTGTTTGATGAGCTCACAGCCTCCTACAAGCTAGAAAAGCAGCAGTGAGTGTTGGCCTGGGCATGGGGGGAGAGGGGAAAAAGCAGGATGGAGCTGGCTCCTTGTGGTTGGAAGGAGCCTAGGACGGCCCCACATCCTATGTGATCAGATGTTTAGCCTCTCCCTGTGTTCCTGCTGGACCATCCATGCCCAGCTCCCCACTGCATCCTCCAGTCATGTTCCCAAGTCTTCTTCCAGGTATGGAGCTTCCTCCCCTTCAGCTCCATGACCACAGGCCGGGGCTGGTTTCCCAGTGCTCTTTTCCTTAAGTGGAAGGTCCCATAAAGTCCCTTTACAGTTGGGTGGTGGTGAGCGAAGCTGGACGGTAGGTGGGCCCGGATAGGGGAGCTGCCTCACCCTCTCTCCCCAGGGAGCAGCAGAAGGCCCGGGAGCGTCAGGAGCTATGGCAAGGCCTGGAGGAGCTGCGGCTACGCCGGTTACAGGGGACCCAAGGGGCCAAAGAGGCGCCCCTCCAACGGCTTACACCCCAGGTGGCCACTGGTGGGGGTCAGAGCTAGAGATCGCCTAGAAGGGGAGGAGCTAAATCCAGAGCTATCAGTCCCTCCATCCCCTCTCCTACCCAGGGGCCCAGAGAGACACACCTACACCTGGCCTTGCCAGAGCAGGCTTGGAGGGCTCCCTGCCTGGCCCAGCATGGGCAGCTTTCACTGTGGGGAGAGGAGGAGAGGAGATGGTGGTCCTGGCAACAGAACTCTCAGGCCTTTGTGGCAGGACTTGACCAGGGCAGGCTTGACCAGGAAGCTGCCACTGGGGACTGCACCTGCCCCGCAAAGCTGGGCTCCAGACTGCAGGCCGGTTCCCCCCCTGCTCCTGCCTAGAGCAAGGGGACTCAGCCCCTCGCCTGCCCCGCCTCGTGCCAGCACGGGGTCCTTCCTCACCCTACCATGGGATCCATGGTCTATTTATTCTCCCCAGCTCACCCCAACACATGCCCCTGGGGCATCTTCTTTCCCTCCCCTCCCTCACCCTGTACTTCCTTGTCCCCTTTTTATTTATTGGGCAGGGGGAGGGGTGAGGGCACAGGCAGAAGAGATTCCCCGTGTCCTAGGGTGGGGGGGTGTCACAGTTACCATGGTCTGTCCCCCTTCCCCTGGCTGGGGGTAGACTTTAAATAAAGAGAGAAACTTGAGAACTGCTTGCTTTATTTAGGGGTAGGGACAAAGAGGGGAGTGAAATGATGACAGACTGGTTGGGAGGCCAGGCTGAGGCAGGGGAGAGGCAGAATCTGGCCTCTTCTCAGGAGTGACAATCACAGAATCTTAAGAGAGCCGGATACATGGGCTATATGTCAGGATACATGGGCTATACTCCACCTCAAACCCTCTGACCGAGGCGGAGGAGGAGGGGAGAGGACGGGCTAGTAGCGCGACAGGCGACACATGTCACACTGGCAGGCCCTGGCCGTGAAGATCTCCAGCTCCTCCCTCCGGTCCCCCCCACACTGCAGCTGCACCTTCACCTGCAGGAGAGGGGGACCCGTGTTCCATTCACCTTCCTTGGGCCATCTTAGATCTCCATCTCCCCTGTCTCTCCCCACCCCCAAAGAGCCACTGCTGGGCTGGGCTGTCTCACCTTCTTCAGGCCACTGATGGTACAGCACTGAGAGACGGAGGTCACATTATGTCGATAGCCACTAGCCACCAGCACGGAGTACCGGGAAGGGAAGGCGCTAGACTCACAGTGGCCCACACAGGCCTTTGCCACATGGGAGCCCTGGCAGGTGCCTTGGCGGTCACTTCGCACTGTCACATTGAAGGCTAGAAGGAGACAGGCGAGTGGGAGACAGCACCCCTGCAAAGCCTCACCTAGCTCCTGTCGCCAGAACCTCAGTGTGGGTCCACTGAGGGTGCTGCCTGCCCTTCGGTCCCGCCCATTAGCGCTCGGCTCCCACCCAGCTGTCTGCTCCCAGGGTTACTCACGGTGCAGGTGGCAGCCTGGGATGGCCGCCTGGCGACCCCAACCTTCCATGACCGCCAGGACCAGCAGGCAGAGGAGCAGCGTTTGGGGGGATGCCATGGGGATCTGAAACACAGTGGGTAGCTCGCTGTCTCTAGATAAGTGTGCAGGTGGGAGGGGCAGTTCCTTACTGTGTGCCTCCTGTGAGTGAGCCCGGGTGAGGCTGCTCTTTCTGACTGGGGTGAGGCAAGCCTGTGAGCCGTGCTGTCTTTGCCCCGGAGCTGCCTTTGGCTGCATGTTGTGTCTGCTCGTGTGGCTCTCTGATGGGTGTGAGTGTGAGCAGCTGTCAGCCCACGGCAGTGATTCTCCCCTGGAATCTCCTGCCACCTGGAGCACAAACATCTGCCTCCCTCCATCTGCCCCATCTACAGGCCCCAGGCCCTCCCCGGGCTCCTCCTGCCTCAAGCGGCTTACCACTTCCAAGGCCCAGGAGCTGAGTGGCTTGCGGAATGGGTTCCTCAGGTCTTCCACTCGTCTCCAGACAGTGCCGGCTCTCCGGATTTTTATTTGCCAACGTCCTGGAGCCACGCCCTCTTGGGGATCAGCTTACAGGCCTGCCTCCCGGGCAGAGGCCTCAGAGCAATCCCACCTGGGAGATCCAACTCTTCCCTGAGGTGTAGTCCTCAGAGAGTGGCTTCTGCTGCTTTCGGCTGCCTGAGGTCCCGGGCTGGGGGCAGTGAGATATGGAAAAAAGCCCAGGAGCTGCTGGAGTGGGCGGCTTGTGTGCAGTTGGGGAGAGAGGGATCAAGACTGGGCTGAGTTGTGGCCGCCAGGGTTCTCTTCTCTGCTGTGTGACCTTGGGCAAGACACTCCCCTGTTCAGGGCCTTGCCACCCCAACCCTAAAGCTACTAAACTCATTCTTGCTTGTCCCTTATCCACTGCACAGGAAAAGGGTTGGGAGGATATTTTTATGGACAAAGGAACTGACACCAGTAAGGGCCTCCTGAGATATGCTGGGTGGCAGAGTTGGGGAGAATGGGGGGTTCTAAGTCCATTTCAGAGCTTCATTTTCACTCATCATCCTGGGGGTCAGCCACAGAGTGCGGCTCCCCTTAGTCCCTGGAATAACAGGGACCTGACTCCTGGGACAGTCTGAAGCTGTCAACACCAGCAAAGCCCATCTTTTAGTCCAGCTCTGGCTCAGGTTTTACAGGTAAGGCAGCTAAGGCTTAGAGAAGGAAAGCTACTAAAGGTCACACAGTTAACGTCAGGCCAAATCTGCTCTCCATACGTGGTGCTAAATTACACTTGGGGCAAGAATGTGGCAAATTGGAGAAGATCCCTAGTTAGCAGTAGCTGCACGGGCTAGGGCAGGCCAGAGATCAGAAAGAAGCCTATGGTGATTTGGCCCCCACATCCCAGGGCCACTGCCTCACTGATTTGTTCAGAAAGGCAGAGCCAGCCACACACACCACCCACCCTTCGTTGTTCAGATGAGAGAATCCGAACCAGAGAGGAAAGTGACTTTGCCAAGGCCTCACTGTAAGCTAGTCAGAGTCAGAATGGCACTCAGATCTCTAGATTCTGGAGTTGTGCCTTTCAGCAGCTTTGTAAAACAGGCCATGTTTGGGACAGTAGGACAAAGGCTATAAACACAACTTGTCCTTAATCTTCCAGTTCCCCTTCAGCCCTTCTCCCCTCAGGACCTGGGCCTGTCTACAGCAGCCATGTCTTCTCCCCATCCAGGGTAAGTCAGCCAAACAAGGGGACCCCAAGGGACCTCAGCATTCCAACCCCGTTTCTGCCATTCATCACAGAAACCTTCCAGCATCTGACAGACCATCAGCTCTGTTTAAAGACTAGAAGGACAAGGACTCATCTCACAAGGTGGCCCATTCTAATATAACAGATTCCTTTGTTCTGAGCTAAATTGAGTTTCCCTATATTCCCATCTATTTGATCTGTGGCCACACAACGCAAGTCTAACCTGTCTGTCCCAGATCAGCCCTTGGGTTACATGAAGTCAGAGCTTGGGTGCCCTGGTCTTCTCCAGGGGCCCTAACCTGGGCTGCCTTGCAGTTAATCTGAGAAGCTAAATTGCATTACTGTCAAAAGCCAGAGGGATAGGTGAGTGGAAAGCATTTATCTACTGAGGGTGCACTTTGGGGCCAAACTGGGTGAATTTGGGATAATGATATCTTGAGGGTCAGTTGGGCTCAGGAAAGTGAGTCTTATAAGACCCCATTCTCTAAGCCCTGGCGGGGAGGCTAAGGTTTGCAGTCAGCTACAGACCCCACCCACCCAAAGCATCCCACCAACAATAACTAGGTAGACCCAGGGGAGAGGTTTCAGCCATCGCTTCCCTGTATCTTCAGGGAAGAGTTTGCTGTCTCTCTATTTCATGAAATTCAGTCAATAACTCTTCATAAATAATTTATTTTCATTAGGGTCCTAAGTGCTGGAGATGAAAGACCTAAACTGGCCCTCAGAGCAGCACAGTTCTTAGACTAGAACATTTTAGGAAGTTCTTTTCTTAGTGTTTTAAATTGAAAAAAAAAAAAAAAATCCATTGTAAAGGGGCAAAGGATAGGACAAACCCACAAGAGGACTCAGGGAGTTTGTGGCCTGCATTCCCCATGACTGAAATGTCATACACAGAGGACGGAATGCGAAGAGTCACTGCGAGAAGACACTCTTCCCACTGCTGCATCTGGAAGGCTCACTGGCTGCTCTTTCTGAAGAAATAGCGAAAGGGGAAGAGAGAGCTGTGGGAAAGAGAGCAGAATGGGTTGAGATTCTAGAGGTCCCTCCCTTCTCCCAGTTCCATTAGGGGCATTAATGAGGGCATTTTTGCTTTGGGGAACCACTGTATGGATTCAACTCTGGAGCAGCATTTGAAAAGGTACCCAAAAGCTAATTTGGCTTTATACTCAGGAGTGGGGCATGAAGGAGAATTGCAATGGGGCAGCTGAGCTCTAGAGAGAGAAAGGGATTTGCTAACAGTCTTCTGCAAAAAGGACTCTGAAGATTCAGAGGGGAGAATGGAAATATTTTGGTAACCAAAGAATCTGAATGGCCCAACAATAAGAATAGTCTCTGTCCAAGGAGCATTTATGGAGTGAGGTCCAATGCTAGGCACACTGGGGTGGGTTGTGTAAAAATGAACAAGACACAGTCTTTATTAAATCCAGTTAGGGCCCTTGTGCTGAGTCTCATTTCCATCATGTATCCTGGGGAAAATAGAGATTATGCAGGTAATCTGATTTCTTTTCTAATTTCCCTGAGAGACTCACTGAGGCAGACTCTGGTGCTAGACTGCCCTGAGTCTCAGTGTGATGGTAAGAGAGACACCTGTCCTACCTTAGAAACCCAAAGAAGCCACTGGTTCCCAGCTCTGGGGGTCCTTTAGGTGGAGATGGGTTGTTTTGCTGCAGTGGGGAGATAATCTGCCCTGCTGGGCTGTCCTCCCACTTAGAATCTACAAGGAAAACAGGGAAAAAATGTTAGTCCGTGGGCTACTTTCATGTGACATCCAGTGTGGACCAAGGGCAGCCTCACACAAAGATTCGTTTGAAGCCAGGTAACTTGTTTGTTCTGACCCTCCCAATTTCATCTCAGGAGATGTTATTCTGACCTTGGAGTATTTTTAGTTGGGTCCCTGAGATTTTTACACTGCTCAAGTCCTAGCCACCCACCACAGATTGTCGTCTTCTCATGGAATGACGACTTGTTGAAGAACTCACGTGCTTACATCCTAGCATCTGCGACAACTACAGTCCTTACCGAATCCTTCTGCTAGACAATGCCTTCACATGCATTCCTAGCCCTTGCTGAGCATCCACTGCACCTTCAATATTAATACTAATGCCCCGAAGGGAAGAGGAGGAAAGACAGCTTCCTAAAGATTATTCTCCAACAAGACAAAAAAGTGAAACACATCCCTCCCAACTTTTCTGTAAAACTTATCACCCCACATGGAAATGTTTTCAAATAGTGGGAGCATCATTTTCACCATCAGAAGCACAGGAAGTACATGCATTGTTTCCTTTCACTTCTCTTGCGGGTTGGGGGAGCTTTTATTATTCAAGGGCAGGTCCCCAGACTGAAGGATGGCCAACAGGCATTTCCATGGGAGCAAGACACATCACCCAGCCAGTGTGCCCACACTCAGAACTCTATGCTGCTCTGCTCATCAGAGAACTAAAGAGGACAGGATTATTATTAAAAGAGAATAAATTTCCCAGAACCTACCCTGTTCCTGGGTATCAGTGATATTAAATGTTGGGATCTCCTGCCATTCCTGGTGGGTTTTTCTTTCTCTGTTCTGATAAAAAGAGGACCAAGAAAAGTTTTAAACTTTACTCCTATAGAGCTTGGTGGTCTGAATGCTATTTGTTGATTGGTGGTCAGTCAATGAAGACTTCATAGGGGAAGTGCTATTTGAATGGGGACTTGATGGACGAGTGGGATTTTGTCATAATGAGGGTGAGGAGATGGTCAGAGAGAGTAGGGCATTTAGATAGGGACATGATGTACAAAGGCACAGTACATTAACAAGTAAATGTGATGAGCGTGGCTAGAGCTGGGGCAGTGTAAACATAACTATGGCCTAAGCAACCAGCACACAACTCACTCTTCTCCCTGGGCTACTCCTTTATAGATATTCTTTCGTACTTTGAAGGGGACATCCTATAACCTGGTTCCAAGCCCACAACATTTCCAGTTGACACCTTGATATTCAGAATCATGGTTCATATGTTTTCTTTGGAATTCTCTGCCAACTGGCCACTCCCCTCACCTGGAAAGAACCTGAGGGCCTGACTACCTAGTGGTGCTGAGAAGTTCCTTGGGCCGTTGTGCTGGTGCAGAATTCTACAGCAAGGGACTGCAGACTGTCAAGGTGGGTCAGGAGGCACAGACGTGATAAGCCTCTGGGAAAGTTAGGATGTAGCCCCCATCCAAAGCAGAAGCTGTATTTCTTTTTTTTAAGATTTTATTTATTTTTTTGAGAGAGACAGTGAGTGAGTGAGAGAGAGCACAAGCCAGGAGGAGAGGCAGAGGGAGAAGCAGACTCCCCGCTGAGCAGGGAGCCCAATGCGGGGCTTGATCTCCAGACCCTGAGATCATGACCTGAGCCGAAGGCAGACACTTAAGTGACTGGGCCACCCAGGCACCCTAAGCTGTATTTTTAAGAGAAACTTTTCCACAAAACTGCAAATTCCAGAACACATAGGCTGCTACCTAAGTAATATTCCTGTAAACATGAAAGGGAACTCTGGGGAGGAAGGAAACCATCTCTTACCTCTTCTAAGTCTCCAAGTACACTGGCTTACAGGGGTACAGCTCTGATTTGTAGCTTGAGGAAATGATTCTTACAAATTTAATGAAACTACGGTTTGGAGCTTAAATTCTGCTGCATTGGCCCTAATGAAAGCACCTACATAGGTTGGCAGTGGGGAACAGAAGGGCAGAGGCCCTGGGGCAAAGGTAAAGATCTCCCAACCAGGGGAGATTCCCCTCATGAGACAGTCTAGCATTTGTGCTCTCCTGAAAACTTGACAGATGTCTTTTTAGGCAAATGTCGTTAAGAAAGGAAAAACACAGCCTGAAATAAGACTGAGAGTACCATCTGGGACATCCAACAAGACATAATGCACTTACAACCCAACACAAGGTTGTTCTCTGTATGTTCAGGGCCAGATCTGCTTAGAAGTACAGTTCAAGCAGAGGTGGCAAAAAAACAAAAACAAAAAAACTACCTACATGATAATCTGTTTTACTTCTGAACCATTCATTGGCTCTCCCCCACTTTTTATCCTTACAAAGTCTGGATCTCTAGTCTGGGACCTGAAGTAATAAAGGGAATGGGTCTGCCTTTCCTTCCCATTCTCCCCAAAACACCTCTTATGAAACAGAGACCTTATTCAGATATGTGTCATGTTCTTCTAAGCTTTCCGCGTACCATATCCCAGTGGTGTCATGTTCAGACATGACAGTCCACACTGATGTGACCCGACACGCTGAGTTCCCCAAAGGGGAGAGAAAATATTAAGCATTGGACCATAGGAGCAAATTCAATTTTTCCAGCTCAGGTGACTTACACTGAGAGTCACTGTGATCAGCCTAATTTAGGAGAAATCCTCTCTCTGGGAACAGGGTCTACAGTGGAGACCATCATTGGGCTTTGAGTCAAAATCAATAAACATGTTCCTTTTGGGTTTTTTTTCTTCTCATTTTTTTCTAAACCCAGTAGCAGGTTGAAAAGGTAATTATGTTGAGTAAGAAACTGTGGGTACTGTTCTTGAGGGAGATGATGTGTCAAACTAAGAATAGGAAGGTATGAAGGATAGAGAGTGAGAGAAATGTTCTTTTAATAGTAATTATCTTGGTTGTATAAAGCGTCTTTGTTCTTCAGATCTTCATGTACTCCTCCTGTACTTTCTCATTTCTTTTTCTTCCTTCTTGAAAGGATGGGAGTATAGAAGAGGGCAATCATCTGCCTATAATCACTCAGTGGGCCAGATGGCTTTGCACAACGGGTCCTGTGCCCTGCCCCTACCCACAGAGGCAGAGGTCCCAGTCCCTAAGGGTTCCTTCTTCCCCCAACTAAACAATAAGTTACTGGAAAGAAGCCAGGTTTTACGTGTTTGCATGCACCCCAGCAACTAACACAATACCTTGCAAACAGGAGGCAGAATAATCATTTAGAAATGTAAATCACTTTACTTTTCTACTTTAAAAATGTTTTAGGGAAATCCTGTGATCTTGAAAGTGGCATTAAGCCCTTCATGATCTAGCCTGTGCTGACCTCTTCAGTAACATTTCTTAGCACTGTACTTTAACTTTAACTAAGCTCCAGGTACACTGGCTTGCAGTCACCAAATGCACTGTACTCTCTCCTCTTGGCCTTAGTTCTTTGAGCTACTTGGAACCCTCCCTCACATCCACCTAATTTGGGTGAGGTTCTCCTTTGTGGTTCCTTTGTTCCCTGTACTTCCTTTATTCCTGTATGTAGCACATCTATCAATAATTGTCTGCCTAGCTTTATACCATTGGCATTTTTAGAGGAGAGCATGATATCTCTAATACTTGGCACACAGTAAGTCTGTTGAATAAATGCATATATAGATACACTGATCATGCTATGGAACTTGGGAAGGTGAGGGAGGTGAACTGGTAGTGTTTAAACACTGAAGGTCAGAGCTACTTTAGAGCGGTAAGTGAAAAGTAAGAAAAGAGCACAAATAACAGCTATTTCAAGAGGGGAAGAAAAGAAAAAGAGTGCTCTTTTAGAGACTACCATGGAAAACAGCTCTGAAATGGAGTAGCAGCAGATATAGAAATATCTAAATGGGGAATAAACCTCACAAATGAAATTGAATACTATTGGGGCCAGCCCATCACTGCCCTGAATGAAGTTTTCTCTTACCAGTATCCCATGCGATACATGCCTAGCTCCTCTATAAAAACTAGATGTTCCCAGGCTCAGACCCCAGTGTAGATGATGGCAAAAAGGTTTCTAAAATGAAAAAAATTCTCTACTGGATCCCACCACACAATTCAGCAGACCTGTTTTCTTATCTCACTGCAGAGTACAAGAAGCAGCTTTTTAAGCTGAGAAGAAAAGACCTTTTAACAAAAGGATTCATCAATATATGTATTACGTGGCCACTTTGGGGACAGGTTGTGGCAAGGGTGGAATGGTTGGATGCTGCTCTGCGGATGGTGAAACCTGAGAATGAGTTCAGTCAGCTCAGTCTGTACTTAGGACCAAGAAGTGCTGGTAACAGGAATCCTGACCTGCAACAGAGCAGGAACAGCCAGAAGCCTTAAAGCCTCCATTTTGGTGCTTACCCTCCTGGTTTCCATAAGGGGCTTCTTTTTGCTGGGGCCTTGGCTGGAAATCCCCATCTTGGCCCTGAGGTGAGGGAAAAGCCCAGGAAATGTTACTGGCAGCAGCAACATCACCACATTTAAGCAAATGTGGCCCAAATGAATATTTCAGCAGGTTGGCTATTTTTATACCACTCCTGGCCTGCAGAATAAATTGTGTGGCCAAATTCTCTTTGGGTGCTGCTTTAATTCACAGCAGAATCCCAATTTGAGACATTTAGTGATCTAGGGATTGAGAAAGGAAAAATGCGGTTGACAGCAGGTAATCAGATTTTGAAATACTTGTCTGCATCAGAACCCAGAGAAAGGCAAGATGTGAGGCCTCATCCCCATGGAAAATTCAGTCAAATAGAACCGAGCAAAGCTTCACACCCCTAAGTACCTTCACATTCCACCTGGCTGGGAAAGAAATTTCCTAACTCTTCCCTGACATGTGCATTTGGAGGGTAAAGGGCTCAGCTCCCTCATGGTCCACCCTCACTGCTCCTGTGTGCCCCCATGATCCCAGGAAGGGAGCAGCTGCTCTCTGTGAACATGGGCTGAAAGCACATTGGGCTGGGGAGCAAACCACATCTTGGATTATTCTAGCTGCCCTCTCTGGGTGCTAATAAGAATGACTGTATTACCTTACTGACTCACTCTGTCCCTGACAGAGATTCGGAAGAAGAAAATAAGTACCCTCCACAATACCAACTTTGACATGTTAGGGATGTGTTCAACATTGCCCCTAATGTTGCAGCATCTCACGCAGTAATTGATACATAACCTCTTGCAGACATTTCCATTTTAGCCTACTCCATCTCTTAAGGTAGAGTTCCAAAAGTTTACTGCTTACTAGGTAAAACAGAATTATATTTTATTTTTTTCTCACGCTCTTGAGGGTTTCTCTACATTCTTGTATAATATTCTGGGACTTCTTAAGTCTTATGCCTTCTGGTAGTATGACCATACTAAAAGCTCACTGAATAGGACTTGGATTCAATTGTATAGATCTGATTGCATTTCCTCCCAGCCATTGTCTGAGGAACAGAAGAATCCTACTTTGCTGAGGAAGGAATTGTGTTCAAATTGCATTGCAAATATCAACTTGCCTCCTTCCCTTAGTCCACCCATGGAAATAGGCAAGTACCAAAGAACCCAAGACAAAAAGTGACTCACTGAAGGACAAGATGCCTGGCAGCAGTAGCTGGCAAAGCCTAACCAGGATACAGGATTTAGATTCTCTCTCAACACCACTGACCTGTCCAGCGCTGGCCTGCTGGGGGAGCTGGGCACTTCCGCTCGTTTTCGTTTCCTCATCATGGCTCCTGCTGTTTTCCTCTCTGCTAGGACCTTGAGAGAGGAACCCGACTCCTGTGACTCCTTTTCCAGAGCTGGTCACAGTTCATGAGGGCACAGTGAAGAGAACTCCCCATCTTTAAACTGCCAAAAGTGACTTTTAACACCAGCTTTTCAAGTAAGGACAGATATTCTGTTAGAGACCGTCTCAGAAATCTAGCCACGAGGAAAAAGATGGTCTCATGTATACAATTCTGACTGCATCTGAGCAGCAACCAAGGGGCAGAGGAAGAGATAAGAGCAGAACTTTTGGACAACACAAGGCAATAAAGGCAATTGTCATCTTGTACAGAAAAGGCAAACTTACCAATCCAAGAGGACTGTCGTTTATTGGCTCCCCTACAATAGGAAATTTGAATGTCATAATGGATCAAGATGCTGTTCACTTGGATTTCTAGCTATCATTTATTTCTCAGAACTGGTCCTAGACAAAAACCTGTGTCTGCCCTTCTCCTTTCTGCCTGGTACCACTTTTGCTAGAAATACAGTGTCTTCAAATTCTCCTCCTCCCGTTTTAGAACTCTTGTCATCTACAAGCTCAAAAGTATTACATTCATACTGTATTCTAATGATATGCCACTTAAAAGGGAATGATCCTTACTAAAAGAAACAAGGCGGAACTTCAGACATCAGTGATAAATGAACTGGGTAGATATTTTGAGGCAAGGTCTTTACACTCTTTTCCAAATCAAACTGGCAGGTATCTATTTGTCCCTTTATGAGTAAAAATAGTAATGGCCTTCAGAGATTAAAAACTGGGAGATGTCGGGGCGCCTGGGTGGCTCAGTTGTTAAGCGTCTGCCTTTGGCTCAGGTCATGATCCTAGGGTCCCGGGATCGAGCCCCGCATCGAGCCCCATATTGAGCTCCCTGTTCAGCGTGAAGCCTGCTTCTCCCTCTCCCACTCCCCCTGCTTGTGTTCCCTCTCTCGCTGTGTCTCTCTCTGTCAAATAAATAAATAAAGTCTTAAAAAAAAAAAAAACTGGGAGATGCCTTTAAGATACCCCTAAGGTGAAAGTCACTGCATACTCTAAAATGGAAGGAAGTATTTTTATATAATAGATCGCTTTCACTGAGTGATTACTGTCAGTCAGACTTTGTACTCCTTTCCATCTACCAGTATTTATATATATGTAATCCTTTTAACAACCCAACAAGATGGGTGCTATTATTATTCTTCACCATTTCACAAAGGAGGCACGGAAAGATAACTAATTCATCTAAGGTCATACAACTATTAAGTGGCTAATCCACCAGGATTTGAACCAGGTAGTCTGGCTTGGACCACTTTGTTCCTAACCTCTGCACTGTGCAGTGTTAGGGCCCAGTCTGGCTGACCATTTTGCCACATTGAGCTTGCACTGCTAACCATGGACATTCAACCTTCCCTATTTCTTCTCTACCACTCACTTCCATCATTCTACTTACCAGGTGATGGGTTTTCATGAAACCGTTTCATCTCCACATATAGAGTGAAAACAAATGGATAAGGGACCAAGACAATTTCCCCATGTTTGAATTTCAGGTGGGACACTCTCTCCCATTTGCTTTTATCTGGGAAATGGTGCTAAGGAGTGAGGAAAGAAGTCAGTCAGTATGAGTGCTTGAGTACTATTTTAGGGATAAGACCCTCTCCTTTCCCTGGTTTGCCCGGTGGGTTTGCTGCTTCCATTTGAATCTACAATGCGACCTGCAGCTCATTTCTATCCAGAAATGAAAGGATACAGGGAAATATAATGAAGTGGTCTGTAGCAAATGGCTGCAGATTGTCCAAGTTTCCCAAGACTACACGAATAGAATCCTGAGGAAAAAAAAAAAGTTGAAATGACTTTAATACCGTCTGGTCCCAGCCAATCTTTCCATTTATACCTGTCACTGTTTTTTCCATACTCTATATTCTATTAAAGCTGAACTATTTGCTGTTCCCTGAACATGCCTTCTGCTTCTCCATTTCTGTGTTCTTGCATAGTCTGTTCCCTCTGCCTGAAATGCCCTTTCTACCCATCAGCCTATGTCCAAATCCCACCTATCCTTTAAGGTCCAGTTCAAAAGCTATCTCCTCCAGAAACTTTTCCCTGATTTCCCAAGTTGTAAATTAACTATTAGTCTCAAACTTCACAGTAGTTAGCCTTGGGTCTTTACTACATTCCATCCACATATGTTTTATTTTTCTTACTGAGAAATCTCCTTGAGCTAGAATATATACCTGATTTATTTTAGCATCCCTTCTATGGTGTCTACCTCAGTAAATGTATACTGACTGACTGAATGAATAATACTGGTATTTATTGATATGTAGTTATTTTACTTTAGCTTAAGTTCAACCTTTTCTTGTACTCTTTTAAAATCTTAATTGATTAGTCTCTAATTAACCTATGCTTATTAGTATACACCAATTAAACAATTTGGTATCATAAAAAGACTACTGGATTTCTATGGGGGAAACATCTGAACTTCAGTCTTAGCTTTGTCATTTCATCTCTCTAAGCCTCGATTTCCTCGTATTAGGGCTCACAGTAGGTAGAAATGGTGCCTTATTTATCTTTGTATTCTCTGTACTACCATAGTATCTGGCTTACAATTTTAAAGTTTATTTATAATCTCTACGCCCAACACGGGGCTTGAATTCATGATCCCGAGATCAAGAGTCGTACGCTCCACCAACTGAGCCAGCCAGGAGCCTCTGGCTTATAATCTTAATAGCTAATATTTATTGAATAATCATGATGTCAAGTGTTATTATTTTTATACATATTAACAGTCATAGAGACCTTATGAGATAGGCACTTCTATTATCCCCATTTTATAGACAAGGAAACTGAGACAAAGAGAGGTGAAATAACTTATTCCGGTTTACATAGATAGTAATGGTGGAGCCAAGATATGAACCCAGGCAGTGGGGTTCCAGAGTTTACCCTCCTAACCATTAGGCTCACTGCCTATCAATAAACGTTTTCTGAATAAATAAAAGAGGATGGTAACATCTGACTCAAAACTGAGAGTAAGAACATATAAAAAGCACTTTGAAAAATTTGGTAGGATTATAAATGTAGATAGATGCTTTCTAGCTATGATGTGGCAAGCATTGCATACATCTATTTCCAATCTTCACCACAATCTTGGAAACAGGTATTATTTATCAACTTCATTGACAGGTAGGAAAACAGGCTCAGAGAAAATAGGTAACTTCCCCCAAACCCCAGTGTGAAGGCAGAACTTAACTCCTATCCAGATGTGACTGGCTCTAAGGTCTATGTTCTCTCCACTTTACTATGCTGTCTTGAGCTGTTCTCTGCCAGAATTAACTGAAGCAAAGTGAAATAAACTTTGCTCTACTCACAATTAAAATAAGCAGAAAACTGTCATGGTCCTATATTAAAATAATTGTTATTTATAATGATGTCTATGAGCTCCTGCAAGATCCTAATGTATCTTTCAACACTTAGCCAAAGAGCTATAGATAGATACCTTTAAGGCTATGACTTAAATTTTTGGTTGAAAGAGTTTTGTTTGTATATTTCATTGTATTCAAATTCTTTGAAATCTGGCAGCAGATGTCTTCATAAATTAGAACAGCCATAAATCACTGAGTTGTGAAGTTAGAAGAGAAATAACCTAGTTTAGCCCTCTCATTTTATGTATGAGGCAATTAAGACCAAGAGAATGATTTACTGGGGGGCTGCGCAGCTAATCAGTAGCTCAGCCAGGGCTGGAATCCAGGGCCAGCACCCAGAGCTCTAACTCCTTGGACAATGCTTTCACCAATTTACAAAGCTTTTCACTTGCTCAATCTTCTTCCTGGGGGAGAACCTAATGCTGGGTAGAAAAGGAATGAAAATGAAGTGGGAATAAAGCAAATTGCAAATGTTTCCAATTAAAGTGAAGACACAGCAGTCTTGTCTGTGTATTTACAGTTGAGTTTCCTGAACGTCAAGTACCAGGCAGTGGTTGGGAGGGTGAGGTTTCCCAGAGCCCTGGAAGGCGGCAGTCCTCCAGAAGCTTTCTCTATGCCGGCTGCCACAAAAGAGAGCTGCAGAGGGCTGGGAACTCTGGTGGAAACAATAGAACTCAGCCTCAAAGGTGCTGACACTTCAACTAGGAGAACTGAAAAAGGATACAGGCTTTAATTTCCCTGGAAAAACAGTGAAGTTTCTTTGCAGAGGAAATATGGCAGGGAGAAGCCAAGTGATCAAGTGGAGGCTATGACTCAGTTCACAGGAAATAATTAAGATCTGGATATGGACACATCCTTGTCTTAAAGAATAACTTTCCCAGAAGTTGTCTGCTTCTTTCCCTACCTCCAGCTCCTGGACGATGACTTCCTTATTCTCTATCTCTTCCCCTCTAGAAGGTAAACAGATAAGACATAAGTACACCAAGAAGTAAAACTCTGAAGACAGTAGACTCTACGGTCAGTAGAGAGAAGACAGTAGAGCAAAAATGACACTTCCAATGAGCTACAGAAACATAACTAAGTAACAGTTTGTGTGTTGACCCAGGGCTCATGGGAAAAAGTGATCACTTAGGTGGTGTGATCTGAGAATCGGTAGAAGGCTGTACTAAAATATCTTCATTAACCTGCCAAGACCCAACATTTCCACTGTGAAAGTTAATAATTTGTTAGACGAGGTGTACTCAAGTGTAGTCTGTGGACCACCAGGTGTCCTCAAGACCCTTTCAAGGGATCTCGAAGGGCAAAACTATTTTTATAGTAATAATAAGATGTTATTTGCCCTTTTTTGCTGTGTTAATATTTTAATCGTTAGTGCAAAAGCAGTGGAGGGCAAAATTGCTGGTGCCTTTGCACAAATCTAGCCAGTTGCACTAAACTGTAAGTTTAAATTGTGGTCATTTTAACTGCCACACAGGAAAAAAAAATCCAGCTTCATTTAATATATTTGAGGAAGAAGGAAAAAATTAATAATTTTATAAAATCTCAACCCTTAAATACACGTCTTTTTAATACATTATGTGATAAAATGGAAAGTACTCATACAGCACTTCTGCTGCACACCGAAATACGACAGTTGTCTTGAGGAAAAGCACTTGTGCAATTGTTTAAATTGCAAACTGAACTAGCTGGTCTTTTCATAGGATGTTGTTTTACTTCAGTGATCAGTTAACAGACAAACTATAGTTGTTTTCAGATTTAGGAATGTGACATTTTCTCAAAAATGAGCTTATCAATTCAAGGAAAGCAACTGACAGTTTGTGTCAATGATAAATTTTGGGATTTCAAGCAAAAATTTGAACTTTGGAAAACTTCTATCCACCACACTGAGGGTGACAACTTTCAAATATTTAAATACTTTTCTAAGATTGGTAGGGATATTAGCAAATATGATTTTATGATATTGTATAATGAAACGAGTCGACATTTGGATGATCTATATAAGTCAGTGAACCAATATTTTCCAAATGACCAATGAAATGCATCATGTTACAAAATCATTCTAGGTAAAAGATTCACTTACAGAACAAGACAGACCAATAGCTTTTAATGTAGCAGAGTTCAGAAAGTTCACTGATACAATTCAGATTCCATATTGCAACTAACCTTTAAAAAACTACCATATTAACGGAGAGCCTGGGTGGCTCAGTTGGCTTAGCAACCAACTCTTGATTTCAGCTCAGGTCATGATCAATCTCAGGTCATGATTGATCTCAGGTCTTGGGATCGATCTCCGTGTAGGCCTCTGGGCTCTCTGCTCTGTGTTCAGTGCAGAGTCGGCTTGAGATTCTCTCTCTCCCTCTCCCTCTGCTTCCCAAACCTGCCTACCCACTCTCTCTCTATCTAGATAAATAAAGTCTTTAAAAAAAAAAAAAAAAAAAAGAACAAAACAAAAAAAACTACCACATTAGGGAAGCCTGGGTGGCTCAGGCAGTTAAGTGTCCAACTCTTGGTTTCTTTTCTTTTTTTTTTTTTTTAAGATTTTATTTGTTTATTTGAGAGAGAGAATGAGATAGAGAGAGAGAGCATGAGAAGGGGGAGGGTCAGAGGGAGAAGCAGACCCCCCGCCGAGCAGGGAGCCCGATGCGGGACTCGATCCCGGGACTCCAGGATCATGACCTGAGCCGAAGGCAGTCGCTTAACCAACTGAGCCACCCAGGCGCCCCAACTCTTGGTTTCGGCTCAGGTCATGATCTCATGGGACGTGAGATAGAGCCCTGAGCCTGGCTCTGTGCTGTGTCTGCTTGGGATTCTTTGCCTCTCCCTCTCCTTCTGCCCCTCCCCCTGCTCACGCACGGGCACACATTCTCTCTCTCTCAAATAAATAAAATCTTTAAAAAGAAAAAGACACTCCCTCTGCCTCTCCACCTGCTCTCAAATAAATAAACAAATCTTTTTAAAAAACTACATTAAAACAAAACAAAACAAAACAACTACCACTTGTTAATTTTTAATGCAGGGTCAAAGAAGAATATCCACAATGATCTGTGAAGGCTATTATCAAATTCCTACCCTTCCCAACTACAAATCTATGTGGGGCTGGATTTTTTTCATATAACTCAACCAAAAACAAACAAACAAAAAAATTCACAACAGATTGAATGCAGAAGCAGATATAATCTAGCAGGCTTCTATTAAACCAGACACTAATGAGATTTGCAAAAATTTAAAACAATACCAATCTTCTCATTAATGTTTTGTCTTGGAAAATATGGTTATTTTTAATAAAAATGTGTTAACATTTAATGGATATATTATTATTTTAAATTAATACACTTTAAAATTGTGGTAAAATATATACAACCTAAAATTTGCCATTTTAAACATTTTTTTTTTTAAAGGTTTTATTTATTTGACAGAGAGAAAGACAGCCAGAGAGGGAACACAAGCAGGGGGAATGGGAGAGGGAGAAGCAGGCTTCCCACGGAGCAAGGAGCCTGATGCAGGGCTCGATCCCAGGACGGTGGGATCATGACCTGAGCTGAAGGCAGATGCTTAACAACTGAGCCACCCAGGCGCCCGCCATTTTAAACATTTTTAAGTATACAATTCAGTGGTATTAATTACACTCATAACCATGGTGTGCAACCATCACCACTATTTCCAAAGTTTATCTTCCCAAACAGAAACAGTGTACTCATTAAGCAATAATTCCCCATTCTGCCCTCCACCCACCCTGGCGACCCCTAGTCTACTTACTTATTTTTTTTTAAGATTTTATTTATTTGACAGAGAGAGACACAGCAAGAGAGGGAACACAAGCAGGGAGAGTGGGAGAAGGAGAAGCAGGCTTCACGCCGAGCAGGGAGCCCGATGTGGGGCTCGATCCCAGGACCCTGGGACCATGACCTGAGCCGAAGGCAGATGCTTAACGACTGAGCCACCCAGGCGCCCCCCAGTCTACTTTCTATTTCTATAAATTTTCCTATTTAATATTTCATGGAAGTGGAATCATACAATATTTTTCCTTTTGTTAGTGGATTATTTCACTTAGCATAATGTTTTCAAGGTTTATCCATGTTTTACCTGTATCAGAACTTCATTTCTTTTGCAATTTCTTTTTATGGCTGAATAATATTCCATTGTATATATGTATATACCACACATATAACTGCATTTTGTTTATCCATTCACTAATTTGATGGACACTTGGGTTGTTTCCGTCTTCTGGCTATTGTGAATAATACAGCTATGAACAGTGTTGTACAACCACCTGCTTGAATCCCTGTTTTCAATTCTTCGGGGCATATACCTACAAATGAAATTGCTGGGTCATATGGTAATTCTATGTTTAACTTTTTGAGGAACTGCCAAATTGTTTTCCACGGCAGGTGCACTACTTTATATTCCCATAAGCACTATACAAGGTTTCCAATTTCTCTACATCCTTGCTAACTGTTAATTTTCTGGGTGGTCTTTTTTGTTGTTTTTTGTTTTTTTATATAGCTATCCGGGTAGGTGTAAAGTGGTATCTCATTGTGGTTTGGATTTGCATTTCCCTAGTGACTAATGATATTGAACATCTTTTCATGTGCTTATTGGCCATTCATATATCTCCTTTGAAGAATGTCTATTCAAGTCTTTTGTCCATTTTATTTTATTTTATTTTATTTTTTTTTAAAGATTTTATTTATTTATTTGAGAGAGAATGAGAGAGAGCACATGAGAGGGGGGAGGGTCAGAGGGAGAAGCAGACTCCCTGCCGAGCAGGGAGCCCGATGCGGGACTCGATCCAGGGACTCCAGGATCATGACCTGAGCCGAAGGCAGTGGCTTAACCAACTGAGCCACCCAGGCGCCCTCTTTTGTCCATTTTAAAATTGGTTTATTATTTTGCTGTTGAATTGTACTTCTTTCTATATTCTAGACATTAAACTCTTACCAGATATATGATTTACAAATATTTTTCTCCCATCTGTGGGTTGCCCTTTAACTCTGTTGATAGTGTCCTTTGATGCACAATTAAAAAAAAATTTAGTTGGGGCACCTGGATGGCTCAGTCAGTTAAGCGTCTGCCTTCGGCTCAGGTCATGAGCCCAGAGTCCTGGGATCGAGTCCTGAATTGGGCTCCCTGCTCAGCAGGGAGTCTGTCTCTCCCTCTGCCCCTCCCCCCCATGCTCTCTCTCTCAAATAAATACATAAAATCATTTAAAAAAATTTTTTTTAATTTAGTCAAGTCCAAATTTATCTAATTTCTTTTGTTGCCTATGCCTTTGGTATTGTATTTAAGAAACCACTGCCAAATTCAAAGTCATGAAGATTTGTCCCTATATTTTCTTCTAAGAGCTTTACAGTTTTAGCTCTTAAATTTAGATCACTGATTTTTTAAAAGATTTATTTATTTTTAGTGGGGGAGGGGCAGAGGGAGAGGGAGAAAGAGCCTTTTTTTTTTTTTAAAGATTTTATTTATTTATTCATGAGAGATAGAGAGAGAGAGAGGCAGAGGCAGAGGGAGAAGCAGGCTCCCCGTGGAGCAGGGAGCCCGATGCGGGACTCGATTCCAGGACCCTGGGATCATAACCTGAGCTGAAGGCAGACGCTTAACCGACTGAGCCACCCAGGCGTCCCGAGGGAGAAAGAGTCTTAAGCAGATTCCACACTGAGTGTGGAGCCCAACATGGGTCTCAGTCTCATGACCCCAAGATCACGACCTGAGTCAAAACCAAGAGTTGGTAGCTCAACCGACTGTGCCACCTAGGTGCCCCTAGATCTTTGATCTATTTTGAGTTAAGTTTTGTATATGGTATAAGGTAAGGGTCTAACTTCATTCTTCTGCATGTGGATATCTACTCTTCTCAGAACCATTTATTAAAGAGAATGGTTCCTCCCCTATTGAATGGTCTTGGCATTCTAGTCAAAAACCAATTGGCCAGGGCGCCTGGGTGGCTCAGTGGGTTAAGCGACTGCCTTTGGCTCAGGTCATGATCCTGGAGTCCCAAGATTGAGTCCCTCATCAGACTCCCTGCTCAGTGGGGAGTCTGCTTCTCCCTCTGCTCCTCCCCCTCTCCTGTTCTCTCACTGTCTCTCTAATAAATAAATAAAATCTTAAAAAAATTTTTTTCTTTTAAAACCAGTTGACCATAGATGTGAGGGTTTATTTCTGGGCTCTCAATTCTATCCTATGGTCTATAAAGTTTTCCTAAGGCCATACCATACTTTTTGATTACCTGTAGCTTTGTAGTAAGTTTTTAAATTGGGAAGTATGAGTCTTCCAATTTATTCTTTTTTAAGATTATTTCAGCTATTCAGGGTCCCTTGAAATTCCATATGAATTTTAAGATGGGCTTGTCCATTTTTGCAAAATATGCCATTGGGATTTTGATAGGGATTTCACTGAATCTGTAGATTGCTTTGTCATCTTAATAATATTAAGTCCTCCAATCTACAAACATAGATATCTATTAATTTAAGGCTTTGATTTCTTTCAGCAACTTTTTGTAGTTTTCAGTGTGTAAGTCTTCCATTTCTTTGGTTAAATTTATTGCTAAGTATTTTTTTCATATTGATGTTATTGTAAATGGAATTGTTTTCTTCATTTTGTGTTCAGATTGGTTTTTGCCAGTGCGCACAAATACAACCGATTTTGTATGTTGATTTTGTATCCTGAAACTTTTCTTAATTCATTGATCAGGTCTAATAGTTTTTCTGTGTACGTGTGGATTCTTTAGGATTTTCAACATGTAAGATCATGTCTTCCACAGATATAGTTTCACTTCTTCCTTTCCAATTTGTATGCATTTAATTTCTTTTTCCTAATTGCTCTGGCTAGAAACCAGTACTATGATGAATAGAAGTGATGAAAGTGGGCATCCTTGTCTCTTTTTTTAAATTTTATTTATTTATTTGACAGAGAGAGACATAGCAAGAGAGGGAACATAAGCAGGGGGAGTGGGAGAGGGAGAAGCAGGCCTCCCGCAGAGCAGGGAGCCCAATGTGGGGCTCGATCCCAAGATCCTGAGACCATGACCCGAGCCGAAGGCAGATGCTTAACGACTGAGCCACCCAGGCGCCCCATTGTTTTTGATCTTAAGGAAAAAGCTTTTTTTAAAAATGAGTATGATGTTAGCTGTGGCATTCCCATATATGGCCTTATCATACTGAGGAAGTTCCCCTCTATTCCTAGTTTATTGAGTGCTTTTATCATGAAAGGGTGCTGGATTTGGTCAAATGCTTTTTCTTTCTTTTTTCTTAAAGGAGGTGAAAGTTTATTGAATACACCTCAAGGGGGCAGCAGGCAGGACAGCAGAGGAAAGGCTGTCTGCCTCAAATGCTTTTTCTTTATCAATTGGGATGATTATGTGGGGTTCCCCTTCATTCTATTAATGCAGTGTACTATATTGGTTGATTTCTTTTTTTTTTTTTAAGATTGTATTTATTTATTTGAGAGAGAGAGTACACAAGCAGGGGGGAGGGGCAGAGGGAGAAGCAGACTCCCCACTGAGCAGGGAACTCAATGCAGGACTTGATCCCAGGACCCTGGGATCATGACCTGAGCCAAAGGCTTAACTGACTGAGCCACCCAAGTGCCCCTATATTGGTTGATGTCTGTATGTTGAACCATCCTTGAATTCCTGGGGTAAATCCCAGGTATGTGAACAATGCCAATCTCCTCATTAATTTTTTAGAAATACAGTTGTTATTTTTTTTTTTAAGATTTACTATTTATTTTAGAGAGAGGGAGAGCAAGAGCAGGGGGAGGGGAAGAGGGAGAGGAAAAGAGAGAATCTCCAGCAGACTTCCTGCTGAGTGTGGTGTCTGATGTGGGGTTTGATCTCATGACCCTGAGATCATGACCTGAGCCAAAATCAAGAGTCAGATGCTTAAGTGACTGAGCCACCCAGGTGCTAGAAATATACTTTCAATGAAATATATTATCTGTTAACATTTAATGATACATTATTTTTAAATTAATAAGTATGTTATTTTAACTTTTCTGTTTTAATCTTTATATGATACATATTAACAGGTATAACCCACATAATCAAAACCTCTTTGGGATCCTCAATAATCTTAAGAGTGCAAAGAGATCCTGACATAAAAAATCATGAGAACCACTGCTCCAAAGGTATGCCATCAATAACTTAGAAACTTACCTGAATAATAATATGTGGAATATAAAATATCTGGGAGAGTCCTACAAGATGCTACTTCAGCCAGTCCCCTGGACTGAGTGAAGGCAGAGAAGGGATGACCCGTCGGAATGTACTCACCTGTATTTGCAAAAGCTACTCTCCTAGCTTTAAAATTACCTGATGTTGTTGCCATATCTAATTTTGAATTTATACACATTGGGTCCTGCATGAAGAAACCTCGTTTCTGGAAATGGGTAGGTGAAGGGTTTTAAACTCATTGCTTCCAAATGATAGCCTAATAAAACAGAAATATTAGAGAATTATTAAAAAGCTAAAGATGGTTCCTTATCAACTTTATGGTATAGGAAAGACAGCCTGCCCAATATATAGCATCTCTTCATGAGTAAAACGTCCGACACTCAGCACCACTGTCCCAGGCTCAGTTTTTATACTAATTTTCTATATTAATCACTGGACCATTCTCCTACCTGCATGGGGAAGATATGGTGATGGGGGATAATCCCTATACTTGAAATCAAAAGACGTGAGTTCAAGGTTTGTAGTTTACCTTACACCTCGGGCAGATCACTTCTCTCCATGAGACTAATAATAGCAACATCTGATGACTCACAAGGTTTTTGTTACGATTAAATCCATCTCCCAAATATCTCTTGAATCTATTCTCCTCCCTTGTCCCCACTTTCCCTGGAACCTATGCCAGTGTGAAGAGGGCTCAAGTCAAATAATTAAACAATCCAAATGCACCAATAGGTGGCATAATTAGGAAGACCTCTGCTGTTAATTTTAGATGAAGTTAAGGGATGAGCACACGTTCCAGCCACAGCTAATACAGCAAATAAGGATGTACACTAATGTTTTCCAGTGCTGCCGAGGAACGCCTTATCTTTCCTAGCTCTCAACTGCCCTTCCTCTTCACCGTTTGTGAGATTGCCCTGTGCCACAAGAGTGCCTACTATCCTCCTAGCACTTACTAGTTTCACTTTTCCTATTCCAGAATCTCTGCCCACTTAAGGTCCTCTCTGAGGGAAACTGGGGAAAGGGGGAAGATGGAAAAAGAAGAATGGCATGTCTCTTCTCCTCCAAGAGGGCATTTGGTACACACTCAGAAGTAAGAATCAAGCACAGCAATTAGTGATTTTCTAAGTCATCAGGACTTTTCTGTGTCTCTTATTACTTGTAGAGATAATAAACCCTGCCTTTTTGTCTCTTCATATGGAAGCTTTTATCCTCAGGATAAAAGCTACCTACACACAACACAAAGTATTAATTTCAGAGGCAGCTAAGATGGGGTAGACAGACAGGCACAAAGAAAGAATAATTTAGGTTTGAACCTCAGCTCCAACATCCCTCCTTAGTTTCTCTAGGCCTTGGTTTTCTTACTTATACAATAATAACAACAACTAACAACAGCTTTTTGTTATGCCCTATTGTAAGTGCCTTACATATCTCACTTAATCCTCACAATAAGCCTGAAATCAATAGTCTAAATTTGATAGATAAGGAAACCGAGGCACTGAGAGATGAAGTAACCTCCCCATAGCTGTATGAATGTTGGAATCAGGATTCAAAGTGAGGTAATATAAGGCCAGATTTGATACTCTTATCCACTTTTCCACTCTGCTTTCTGAGGGTTTTAGTATCCCCCCCAAAAAAAGACAATATAAAATCATTTTGTAAGTACTAAAATATTATGTACATGTAAAGGACTATTTTCATTATTCTTTCCTCCATATTACCCCAATACCATTTCTACTCAGCAAAGAAAACTCTTGTATGGTGGAGTCAGGAGATCTATGTGCCCAAAGCATGGAATTTCCCACAATTTCGTAAGTTCAAGTCTGGGACTGCCAGTAAAGAGATATCCCAGTGTCTGATCTCGGCTGCTTCGGATTAGAATGACAGGAGGCTGGAGCCAGAGCCCATGAGACTATTTAGACTAGAATTGCAGTCAAAAGTGAAAAGAAATAGTTGGTGCCAACTGCAAAGTTACCAGAGGGGAAATATTGTTCATATCCTGAAAAAAAAAAAAAAAAAAAAGCTTGCTGATTCTCATGTCCAAGGCATGGCAGGAACCCAGCTAGATTTGATTGTGTTTTTGGTGCTAAGGTGACTTTTCTAAGTAGGAAAGGAGTGCACCTGGTGAGACTTAGGTTGCGGCCACAAAAATTTAGCTTTTAGTTATTCAGAGGGTTCTCCTACAATGCAGTCACCTCTCACCACAGACTGAGGGCTGGGGGGATCAGAGCAAAGGAAATGAAGGACATTTGCTGGAAATGACAATCCAGAGAGGAAACTTCATGTACTACACCACAGCTGGCTGTCTGAAAGAGGTAAAAACAGCCCTCTCTGGCTGGGGCCCGTCTGTTAATTGCTGGCTGCCTGCTTCAGAAACAAACACCACACACTAATTACCTCATTTGAAAATAAAGATTAGACAGCATAATCCAAAAGAACCACATAGTAGTAGTGGTTCAAAGATTTCACAAGGTTATTTTCCAACATGAGTACTGCAGTCATGATGACACTGTGGGATCTTAACAGATGAAGAGTCAGACTCTCAACCCATTTTTAGGTGATCAAAAAACATGATGGGTTTAAAAGAAAAAAAAAAGTTTAGAGTTAATATGCATTAGTTGGAAAGACATAAGATTTGGAATTGGAGGATCAAAGCTTGAGTCCTAGCTCTGCCTCTAATTATTAGTCATTAGACCCTGAGCAAGTCACTTAGCTTCATCATTTCTCGGTTTCTACACCTGCAAATGGGAATCCTATCTACCCCTGGAATTGTTGAAGGATTAAATAAGATTATATTGTAAACAGCACTTCAGAAACTGTAGAGTATTATATAAACATTAGCTGTTTTGATATATTTGAAGTTTCTCTCTTAATGCTTCACTAGCAAAGCAAATTTAAGAGAGGAAAACCATCTTTAATCTCAGTGCAAAAATCTGACACATCCCAATCAAGAACCTTTCTTTGAAAATCCCCAATAATTAGATTTAAATGACACATTGGCAATGATGTTAGATTTTTAAGGGTTTTTAGTAATTTATTTCACATAAAGAAACATCTAGGTCAATGCATAGAATCTAAAGCAGGGCTGAATGCTATATGAGGATAATGATATTGACTACTGAGGTAGAAGGAGATGATAAGGAAGTACTGTCACTAAATATATCTGGTGACATTTGATGGAAAAATCCTCCACAGGGTTAAAGAATAAAAGAGCTTTCATAAGCATTTATTCAAAATACATTTACTGGGCAGATCTAATATGACAGGCTCTGTGACCAGTGAGTGTGGGCAACAACATAGGGAAATCCCACTGAGACTATGAATTTACTACCAAAGTTTTAGAACTGAGATTGAAGACAGATGACCAGCTTCTCCTTCTGCCTTCACAAATCCTTGGCTGGTCTCAGAGGTCTGCCTGGCTCTGCTGAAGTGTATTCAGACTAGAGATTCTATAGTAGAGAATATTTCCAGACTCATGGTTGCCTATAGCCTGAAGTGCCCTTCATTTTAGAGGGTACGAGAAGAAACTGATTTCACCAAAGAAGGAAATAAATTCCACAAGGTCACATAACTCAGTATGGAACCAAGATTAGCACTCCCCAAGACTGCTGATTCCTTTGGCCCACACATTTTCCATTACAACACATCACTCTGTCAGTCACTTTATTAAACTGTAAACCCTGGTCACTCTCATAATTGTGGATGACTCAAGACAAACTCAATCTGGGTACAAAGGCATCAAACCAAAATGTTAGCTTTTCTGATTAAATGTTTTAGAATTATTTCTTGGAGGTGTTAAAGGGTCACATTCACATTTGTTTGTCTTCAAGCTCTATTTTCAAAAGGAACTATGCTCAGTTTCTTCACCTTGCAGGGTGACTAGGATGGCTGATGAAATAATGCAGGTATAATTGCTTACTGTAATGCTCTACACATAGATTATTCTTTATTTAAAAACAAAACAATGTGTTAAGATACGGGACAAGAAGAGACTAAATAAGACTACCCAGGATACTTTCATGCTTATCGATGTCACTCTTTCTCATTAGGTTTCTTCCTACTCTTTAGACACAGTCTTTAAAATGCTCTTGGCATTTGTTCAGGAATAGATTTGCTCTTGGAACTACCAGATTTTGTTTTGTTTTGTTTGAGAGGGGACGACTAACTAAACCTTCTAACAGAGAGGTAGGAAGATGCCCCAAAATGAAACCAAAAGGCTTACTGGGACAACTCAATAGACCAGAAAGGAGTCTAAGTTAATCTCTCACGCTACCTTTTGCACCTAAGTGCCACTTCCACTTACATCTTAACCATCCTAAAAGCTACTGGAAAAACTACCTTTGGTCAATAGGTCCAGAACTGTGCTCCTTATTCTGGAAAAGCAATAGAATGGTATCTCATCTCACCATCCTGCCTAGTAGTTGTGGCTTGTTAATGACAACCTATTACATTCACATCATACCGCAGCACTCTAAACATCTTACCAGCCCCAGGAACCCAAAAAGCATTTAGATGTAAAACTGCAGGCAATGAAAGACATTTTATTTTTTGGTTACACCATTGGGTGAGTTGCCCTGAAGCAGTACATGTAGGGATGAAATTTTTAAATGGGGGGAAAAAGCATCAGTAGTTTCTGAAGGGCAAATGGTAGAGAGAATAGGTAGAGAGAAAGGAACATTTTTATAATTTTGAGCTAAAAACTCTTTGAGTCTTTGATGTACATATCTCAAGGGTCTTAGTGACAGAAGAATGATATAGGAAAGTGTAAAAAGAAAGCTTCTAAAATATACAGCTTTGTTCTTGCCATGAGACAATGGCATATTCTGAAGAAATTAAGTTCATAAGAAAATTAAATTACTTTTTATGTAAAGAGAGCAAATTTCACACAGGAAATTTGAAATATTTTACTAACTTTAATCCAATACTGGTGAGATACTGGGGAGATAAGAATTTTATTTACAAAAAGATATATCTGACTTAAGATCATCATCTAATTTGGCCAAGATCATACAACAAGAGCAAGACTAAAACGCAGATGTATTGCTAAAGCAAGACAGTGTAGGGGCGCCTGGGTGGCTCAGTCGTTAAGCGTCTGCCTTCAGCTCAGGTCATGATCCCAGGGTCCTGGGATCGAGCCCCACATCGGACTCCCTGCTCTGTGGGAAGCCTGCTTCTCCCTCTCACGCTCCCCCTGCTTGTGTTCCCTCTCTCGCTGTGTCTCTGTCAAATAAATAAATAAAATCTTAAAAAAAAAAAAATTTTAAAGCAAGACAGTGTAGCTAATTATGAACTGGCCTAGACTCCATATTAGCCTCAATTCTTTATATTTTACCACCTAAGCCTAGCTCCAAAATAACAAAATCAGTTATTATTGCTAAGAAACATAAAGCTTTGTACTTTGAAAAACCATCAAACCATATGAATCTGATGGTGAACAGATCTTAACGAACAACCTCATATTTATAAAGCACTTTCAGTGTATATAATGCTTTCCTATCCTTATCTCACAAGATCATAAAACTTCTATTAAACTAGGAAGGGCAGATTCAGCTACCTTATACTCTAACTGTTCTCCTCATTTTTACCTGATTTGGTTCTCTCAATCTCATGTTCATTCAACATTCATTCAGCTCACAAATATTCGAATACCTACTATGTTCCAGAAATGAAGTGTTGGATACAGTGGAGAAGAATAAGAACTTGGTCCTCACCTGCAAAGAGCTTACAAATAATTTTAAAGTGTGATGACTGCTACAAAAAAGAACAGGGTGATGTGGCAACATGATAGAGAATCTAACCCTAGGATGGAAATCATGGAAGCCCACTCTAAGTAACAGACTCACATCTGAGGGATGAGTATGAGTTAGGGAGGCACAAATAGAGAATGGGTCTGGGCTGGGTACAGGAAACAGCAGATGTAAGAGTCCTCAACTGGGAAAGAGCATGGCACTTTCAAAAGAGAGAAGTATAGTAATCCAGAACATAATGGGCAAAAAGGACAGTGTTATGAGATTAATTCTATACAGATAAGCAATGAGTTAGTCAACATACATTTGAGAGTCTACTATGCACTAGGCACTGTTCTGAGCCTGTTTACTAGAGTAGGTAACAAGAGAGACATGATAACTTGTCTTTAAGGGCTTACATTTTAGGAAGTGTGGAGAGCAACAATAAACATATAAATACATAAATGTAATTTGAAGTACTCCAAGTACTATAAAGAAAATAAAATAGGGCTTTATAGTAAAGAGTGACCGGGAGGCTGGTTTAACTACTGTGGCCAGGGAAGGCCTTTCAGACAAGATCAAAATTGAGTTGAGGCTTTAATGGAAAGTGGAACAACCACGCAAAATCAAGGAGAAAAGCATTCCAAGCAGCAAAAAAAAACCAAGCAAGCACAGATGCCCTGTGATGGGTGGTTTAATGGACAAAAAGTTCAGTGTGACTGGAGCACAGAGAATGAAGACAGATTAGAGGGAGATGAAGTCAGAGATAGGCAGAAATCAGATCATTTAAGGCCTGTAGGGCATTGTAAAGAGTTCAAATTTTATGCCAAGGGTTTTATAACAAAAAGTGAAATGATTTATGCTTTAAAAAGATGAACTATACATGGGGCGCTTTGGTGGATCAGTTGGTTAAGCGTCCAACTCTTGATTTTGGCTCAGGTCATGATCTCAGGGTCATGAGATAGAGCCCTGCGTTGGGCTCCAAGCTCAGTGGGGAGTCTGCTGGAGACTCTCTCTTCCTCTCCCTCTGCCCTCCCCCACCCCCCGCCCATACACTCTCTCTCTCTAAAATAAATAAATAAATCTTAAAAAAAAAAAAAGAAAAGAGAAAAGAAAGATGAACTGTACAAGGATAAGAGTAGAAACAGGGAACCATTCAGGAAGATTTTGTAGTAATCTGGGAAAAGATGCTGCTGATTTTGACTGGGGAGTCTCAGTGGTTAGTGACTAGTTCAATTTGGGGTATATTTTATTTTATTTTATTTTTTTTAAGATTTTTTATTTATTCATTCGACAGAGAGACACAGCGAGAGAGGGAACACAAGCGGGGAAGCAGGAGAGGGAGAAGCAGGCTTCCCACAGAGCAGGGAGCCCGATGCAGGGCTCGATCCCAGGACGCTGGGATCATGACCTGAGCCGAAGGCAGACGCTTAACCGACTGAGCCACTCAGGCGCCCCGAATTTGGGGTATATTTTAGACTGATGGCCTAGGTGGGGGAATCAAGGATGGCTCTATGTTTTTAGCCTTTGCTATTTTATTAGGTGGATAATGGTACATACCCTTTACTGAGATGAAGAAGGATTCTAGGGAAAGAGATTTGGGGAGAAAACTCCATTGTTCTGTTTTGGTTAAGTCTGAGAGGCCTATTAGACATCTCGGTGGATATGCCAAGAGAGTGGTCGCCTAGTGTGCAAAGGATGGAAATCAGGATGGAAATATAAATTTAACACATCAGCGTTTAGATGGTATTTAAAGCTACTGAACAGACGAGATCATCTAAGAAGGTATAGCTAGAGAAGGGGTGAAGGCCTTACTTATAGTCCAGGTTATGACTTATGGAGTCTACCCTAAGAGCAATAGGAAGGCACTGAAGGGTATAATAAAGAAATGACCACACAGATGTGAGTTAAAGTAGACATGTTTATGTATCTGGCTGTAATGTGGGAAACAGCCCCGGACAAGAGCAGATAAAAAAGGACCAGGACCAGCCTGTGGGTCAAGGTAGAAGCTGGTAAGTAGCCTGGTCTACAGTCACTGGTTTGGAAGATGCCTAGGAAGTAGTCTAGTTATGACTGGGTGAATTGGTGGGGGGAGGCAGAGAGAACAAAGACGATTCCCAGTTGCTTGAGCAACTTACTGAAGAGAAAAAAAGTGCCACTTCCTGGAAAAGGCAGCCTTAGAAAGTAAATTTTTGAGGGGAGGAGGCGAAGTCCTTCCTGGGACACGCTCAATTTCCAGGGGCCCGCGAGAGAGCCAGAGAGAGATTTCAGGTGGCCTGCTGGGGTACTGTGATAGGTTTGCGACCTGCGGAAAAGCCAAGGATGTACAGCAAGGTGTGCCCGCTTGAATCTTTCCACTCTCTCAGATGCCAAGATTCAAAACCCGGAGGCGCTGAACACAGAAGTCTCACTGAGGGCCATGACTCAAATCTCTACCTCCGAGGTTCACTCAGGCATTCGAAGGCAGAAACTCACTGCGATCACTAAGACATGATGTGACAAGAAATGTCTCAATGGGACAAGTCTTGCTTTTATGGCAACCGCGAAGCCGGGGTCAGAGGGAGGCTGCAGACCAGAGCGCACGCTTTCCTTCCGGGGGGGGGGGGGTGTTCCAAGGGGGCGGGGCGGCCAGAGAAGCGGCTCCGGGCTCCGCGCCGCTCAGCCGGGGAGGCGGGTCTGCATCTGGCACCGCTCCCCGCCCATCCCGGCCCTCCCTCGCACCCTCCCGGCCCGCAAGCGGCCACAGCCTGGCCGTCGGGGGCAGCTGCGGAGCGGTGGCGCCGGGGCTGTAACTCTCCCTCGGAAAACTAAGGCGCCGACCTCAGGGGAGCACCAGGCCGCAGTGGGCCGTTACCTCAGGCCCAAGAACTTCGCGGGGGCCGGCCGGGCTCTTACACAGGGCTCTTCGCGCCTCATAAAAGTGGCCTAGGCCGAAGCTGCCACTAGAGTGCGCCCCGAAAGGGGCTGGCGTCGACTACGCACGAAGCCCGGCTCGTGAACTCACTCAGCCTCTCGCCCGCGCTTTGGCTCTTGCCGCGCGCCCGCCAGGCGTTCTGCGCGCGCGCAGCTGCGCTCCTCGCACCCCACCCCCACTCCCCCACGGCCGGCCGGGCGTTCTGCATATGCGCAAACGCGCTTCCTGGCCTCGCCCAGTTGGCGCGCGCTCCGAGGCTTGGCCATGATGTGCGCGTGCGCGGCGCGGCTACACCGCCTACCGGTTGGGCGAAGCCGAGGCTGGGAGTGGCCGATGGCCCCACCCGTCGGAACACAGGATCCCGGCGTCTTTTTGTCACTACGCGGCCTGTCCACCGATTGTTCATTTAGCGAACATTACGTCCCTGCCGTGGTCCGGTCGGTAGCTGTCTACTGCGGAAATCCTACTACGTGTCGAACATCGTGCAGGCACTTCCCGTACTCGCTCTGCTTTGATCCTGACCGCCGTGTTGTAAAGCGGTTATAAATATCCTAATTTTAAAGAGGCCTGGGAATGGGAGTGACTTGTGGAGGTGCAAGGACGCGAACAGGGGTCTCTGATTTAAAAGTCCAGCACCTTCCCTTCCACTTCCTGTTGATCAAATGCTGACCATGTTGTGAATTATTAAGCGATTTGGCCCCACATCACTGGAGAGGTAGGGGGGCGGGGTGTGCTGCGTTCCTAATCATGGACCCGCCGAGATACCTCGCGTCCCAATTCGTATCCGTATAGTCCTCCTGCATTCTCCTGCCTTCCTCTTCACAGCTCTTGCTGTTCCCTCTGCTTGGAATGCCTCCTCCACCCCACCTAAAAACTCTACTCCACATGCCCAGATAGTAAGCTCTTCGAAGGCTGAGTCTTGTATATCTTTTTATACACAGGAAACTAAGCACCTACTCTTGGGTAGCACACGCAAAGACCTGGAAAAGCGAGGCCGGAAAAGAAAGAAAGAAAGGTGGACAGAGGGTGGCTGAAAGAGGAAAATAGATCTCAGGAGGTCACCTGCCCCATCTAAAGAAGGCATCTGCTATCCAGTGTCCCACTAAAGGAAGGCCTGTGGGAAGTGTGACCTGGTAATGCCAGGTCCGATTTTCATGGGAAATCTCCCAATTTAAAAATGTTTGGGCAACTGATTGAAAAACTTGAATATACTGTGGACTGAAACTAACACATTTGTGTGGGCACAGCTCTCTAGCCACCCATTTGTGACTCTGACCTTGCTTGGCACAGAGTAAAAGTTGACCAAGCTAGTCAGACTTGAATCCCAGCGTAGGGCAGCCTTCTGGCAGCTGTTATGGGCATATCCTTTGCACAATCCATGTTTGGGAACCAAAAGAAAGACCCTTCTTTGGGCAGGGGCAGGGATGGGGTCCATGCAAGGTAAAGGAATCAAGATTCTGGTGAGGCTGGAGAAACAGTACCTGTGCTGTTGTAGGTAGTAATAGACAAGGTCATGAGTCTTAAATGGCCACCTGTGTCATGTACATGATTTCCTGTAGAGGATGGCCGCTGGTCGGGTGTGAAGGACAGGGGAAATGATCACTGGACACAAATACTCTTTAGTTTCAACCAGCCCGCAGGGAAACAGGCAGAAACCCAGGGGATTCTAACCCAAAGTCTTATTACAACCCCAAATGACCAAACATCCCAGTTCCTGTCATCTACAATTACGGGGTGTCAAGTGAAATAAAAGGAACACACAAACACTTTGAATGAGTAAGATGGAACTGAAGTGTCCTAGCAGACACAAACACACACACTGCTGATGAGGCATGACAGCAGCACCTGGCGAACCGGACGTGGCTTCCCAGCCCACGTGGTCCACTGTTATTTCCTTCCTGTTTGAGGAGGGCACCAAACCCATGTTGGGCACTATTTTTTGTGATGAGGCCAGGCTGCTTCCACTGGGACTCTGACTGAGGGTCCATAATGGGATGCAGCTAAAGGGAGGAATTCTTACCTGAGATAACAGGAGACCCTTGGGCCAGAAAAGGGGCAGAGCCAACACCTGAGCAGGAATGTTAAGTGCCAAAATTCCAGGAAGGAACTTAGAGCAAGTGATATTATTGGAGGAGGGAGGCTGCGGTGAACATTTCAATGAAGAGGGTGGATTCAGGAATTTGGAGCCAGTCAGATAAAGGGATAACAAATATTTACTCAATCAACAGATATTTATTTGAATAACTATAAGCACTATTCTAGCCCTTTGGTGATGCTTAGGTGAAGAAGACAAAATTAACTGTCATTATGGAGATGACCCTGATCAAACTAGATGGGAGGACTGTAGCTTGCTATCTATGAGCCAACCAGGGAGTCTGTATGACCCACTGACCTTGTCTAAAGAGATAGAGGTGACATAGACACTGGCCGCTGCAGACAAGACAGTGGGAGGGGCACCACTTGTGGGCCTGAGGACTACCTTGTCCCTTGGGATTCTTTTTTACTTGAAACTGGTATTACATTTTTTATTATTATTTAATTTTTTAAAAAGATTTTATTTATTCATTTGTGACAGAGAGAAAGAGAGAGACAGTGAGCATGAGCAGGGGGGAGAGACAGAGGTAGAGGGAGAAGCAGACTCCCTGCTGAGCCGAGGAGCCCCAGGGCTCAATCCCAAGACCCGGAGATCATGACCTGAGCCAAAGGCAGATACAACCATCTGAGCCACCCAGGCACCCCAAAACTGGTATTATATTTTTTTTAATTACATGTAGTACAATTCACTGTTTTTGGTGTATAAGTCTATGATTTTTTAACATATGCATAGATTCAAGGATAGATCAGAATAGAGAACAGTTTTGTCACTCCAAAAAATTACTTCAGGTTACCCCTTTGTAGTCAAACCCTCCTCCCCACCTCAACCACTGGCATCCTGTTCTCCACTCCTAGTTTGGCCTTTTCCAGTGTGTCATGTCAATGGATTCATACAATATGTACCCTTTTGGAATTGGATTATTTCTCTGAGTGATACATTTAGATTTATCCATGTTGTTGTATATATCCATAGCTCATTCCTTTTTATTGCCGAGAACTATCCTATTGTATGGATATTCCACCACTTCTTTATTATTTGCCTATGTATGGATGGACATTTGCATTGTTTTCCATTTTTGGCAATTTTTTTTTAAAGATTTTATTTATTTATTTGTCAGAGAGAGAAAGAGAGCACAAGCAGCGGGAGCAGCAGGCAGAGGGAGAAGCAGGCTCCCTGCTCAGCAGGGAGCCTGATGCAGGACTCCATCCCAGGACCCTGGGATCATGACCTGAGCCGAAGGCAGATGCCCAACCGACTGAGCCACCCAGGTGCCCCCATTTTTGACAATTTTGAATAGAGCTTCTATAAGGATCGACATCCCAGTTGTTGTATGAACTTAAGTCTTCATATTTCTCAAGCAGATACCTAGAATGGGGATCGCTGGGTTGTATGGCAAGTGTATGTTTGACTTTATAAGAAACTATCAACTGTTTTCCAGAGTGGCTGTATCGGTTTGCGTTCTTAGCCATAGAGTATGAGAGTTTTGGTTGCTGTACATCCTTGTCGGCAATTGGTATTTTCAGTTTTAATTTGGGGGGGGGGCATTCCAATAGATGTTAATGGTATCTAGTTGTAGATCTAATTAGCCTTTCCCTCATGACTAATGATGTTGAGCGTCCTTTCATGTGCTCTTGAGATTCTTGAGAATTAATAAACCCGAACCCCAACTCAGAAACCAACCCACAGTGCTAAAGAGACTTCTGTGGATTCACGTTTGGCCTGACAGACTGGAACATTTTAGCAGCAATGCTCAGCAGATGACAATTGGATTCAAAGCACATATGCCAGATCTGTCAAGCCAGCAAGCAGGCGGCAAGAGGCTCCTGGCTACTAAGCACTGTCTTCTCTGTTCCAGGCTTTAGGGAGAGAAAAACATTTTCTGCCTTTGCCTTCGGATGTCCTCCTTGTCAGGCTCTACATCGTTCCTGCCATGGTTTTTCCCCTGGACCTCCTTTTTAACATTCTCCCTTTCTTCTTTCCTTTGCTAAATAACTGTTTATTGAAAGCACACTGCATGCCAGGCACTGCGCTAGGCTCTAGGGTCATAAAGTTGAAGAAGATGCCTACTCACAATAGGTTCTCATTCTAACGGGGGGATTAGCATAAAGCAGCTTTTAATTTTTTTTTAAGATTTTATTTATTTATTTGTGAGAGAGAGCGCACACAAGCAGGGTAAGAAGCAGGCTCCCTGCTGAGCAAGGAGCCCTATGTGGGCCTTGATCTGAGGAACCTGGGATCATGACCTGAGCCAAAGGCAGACAGACACTTAACTGACTGAGCCACCCAGGCATCCCCCTAAAGGATGACTCTTAACCAGCCAGGAGTCAGGAGGGCTTCCTGGAAAAGGAAACACCTAAAAGGAGTCCTGAAGGATGGGTGGCTATTAGGCTAAGAGACACAAAGAGGGCATTCCAGGCAGAAGGGACAGCCTGAACAAAGACCTGGCAATAAGAGATAGCATGCTGTGTGTGCACTTCTGTGAGAAGCTCAGTTTTACTCAGATCTAGGGATGGAGGTGTGGAGTGGCAGGAGATGGAGTTAATGAAGGAGATAGGAGGTGGATCATGGAGAAGCTTGCGCTGAGGCACTTGAATTCATCCCCAAAGCTATAAGGTGCTTTTAAAAGCTAGGTTTTGGGGGCACCTCGGTGGCTCAGATGGTTAAGCATCTGCCTTAGGCTCAGGTCATGGTCTCAGGGTCCTGCTCAGTGGGGAGCCTGCTTCTCCCTCTCCCTCTGCCCCTCTCCTCCCCTCCTATCCCCTCCGCTCCTGCTCTCTCTCTGTCTCTCAAATGAATAAATAAAATCTTTAAAATAAATAAATAAATAGAAGCTAGGTTTTGGTGGGGCACCTGGGTGGCTCAGGTGCTTATGCGTCCAACTCTTGATTTCTGCTCAGGTCATGATCTCAGTGTCTTGAGATGAAGCCCCGTATGGGGCTCTACGTGTGGAGCCTGTTTGAGATTCTCTTTCTCCCTCTCCCTCTGGCCCCACCCCACCCGCTTATGTGCTCTCTCTTTTTTTTTTTTTTAAAGATTTTATTTATTTATTTGACAGAGAGAGACACAGAGAGAGCAGGAACACAAGCAGGGGGAGGGGGAGAGGGAGAAACAGGCTTCCCGCGGAGCAGGGAGCCTGATGTGGGGCTCGATCCCAGGACCCTGGGATCATGACCTGAGCCGAAGGCAGACGCTTAACGACTGAGCCACCCAGGCGCCCCGCTCGCTCTCTCTCTTAAAAAAATAAATAATTAAAATAAAAGTTAGGTGTTGGTTTTAGAAGTGCCTTCCTTTTCTGCTGTGTTGATTCTAACTCATCCTTCAAGGCCCGTCTCAAAGTCCACCTCCTCTTGGAAGTCCTCTCCAATCCCCCTAACCAGAAAGATTGGCTCCTTCCTGGGACTCTTTGCCCTGCGTTGTACTTACTAATCAGTCTGCCTGGACGATGGGAACTATAATTTGTCCCACTTTGGGCTCTTCATGACACTTGATGCGGGGTCAACACACAGAAGGTGCTAATAAATGTTTGACGAATATGAATGAATTTGTGAATGGAGAAAGTTTTCTGAGCAGCCCAGCTCTCGAATCTGATTATACTAGTTCTCAAATCTAAGCATGTGTCAGAATGACCTAGAGGGCTTGTGGATTCTGGGCTTAGCCTCCAAGTTTCTGATTCGTACGTCTGGGAAGGAGAGGGGGCCTGAAAATGTGCATGTTGAACATGCAAAGTAAGTTCCCAGGCGATTGTGATGCTGCTGGTGAGGACCACACTCAGGGAACCTTTGATGTGGCTGTGGTTACAATTCAGGTGCTCCTCACAGCCAAGCAGTGGGCCAGGCATTATCAAGGGGCCCTCATTGCTGCTGCTTATCACAACATCTGACCACCTGACCCTTCAGAGGATCTCTTCCTGGGATTTCCTTAGTCTTGCCTCCGTCCCACCCCTTGGAGCTGGAGCTGGACATTAGAGTGCCCTCTCCTGGTTCTTTTTTCCCAGGGACTCCCCAAGGCTTCTCAGAGGAATCCTGGTCACATGGGTTCCTTAACAGGCTTCTCTCCCACTGAATAGTTTCACCAGTGAGCCCCAGAGGACAGGACAAATCCTGGGTGTGACCTGTGAAGAAGCCTGGGATATAGCACAGCTCTTCCTAATAGGTTCAGAAAGGTGTCTTGTCCCCTTTAAGGGCCGCTGCTTCCTGGGCCTCTGCAGCTCCCCATCTCCCTCTCCCAGGGTGGGAAGGAACTGCTTAATTAACAGCTCCACTTCCTGTAGCACCTGGGGCTCCCCCTCCCCTGAGCCCCTACCACCTCCCTTTGGGCTTCCCAGGTCAATTACCAGAGCCAGGTGATGGTCCTCAGCCCTCGGCTGGGGGAGGCTGAAGGCCAGAGACTGGCCTGGTGGGGCCACAGGGAAAACTGACTGGTACAGAGGGGCAGCCCTGGGGGTAGAGCAAGGGAAACTATCATTTGATTGGCCGGTTTTCTCTCCTTCTTTGAGTGTTGGGTGTCTGGGTTCTCTGCAAGGCTGTGAAACCCTGTGACTACCCAAGCGGGAGCCTTGTAGAGCTCAGGGATGCAATGTGTTGGGCTAGGTCTGCTCAAAGAGGCCTTAGAATCCTTCTGGGCTCCTCCAGTGCCGGGCAGCACTGCCGGCAGCCCCAGATGGAGTTGCAACCCGAGCAGCTGGTGGGCTGTCTATCCCCAGGTCCATGGCCAACAGTGAACACACCTTCATTGCCTCAAGCCTGATGGGATCCAGTGCAGCCTCTTGGGAGAGATCATCAAGCGTTTTGAGCAAAAGGGATTCCTCCTCATTGCTATGAAATTAATTCAGGCTTCAGAAGACCTTCTCAAGGAACACTACATTGACCTGAAGGACCGACCTTTCTTTGCTGGCGTGGTGAAGTACTTGCAATCAGGGCCTGTGGTTGCCATGGCCTGGGAGGGGCTGAATGTGGTGAAGACAGGCCAAGTGATGCTCTGGGAGACCAACCCTTCATACTCCAAGCCTGGGACCATCCATGGGGACTTTTGCATCCAAGTTGTCAGGAACATTACCCATGGCAGCGATTCCATATAGAGTGCAGAGAAGGAGATTGGCTTGTGATTTTGGCCTGAAGAGCTGGTGGATTAGAAGAGCTGTGCTCAGAACTGGATCTATGAGCAACAAGAGAGCAGACCTCAGTGCTTTGCCCATTCCATTCCCTCTCCCTCTCATGGGCAGGGGGCCAGGTTCTAGCAAATCCAGTTATTTTTGAGAACTTCCGTATAATCTGGAGGGGAACTGGGAGCGCTCTCTGTTCAGTATTATGTGCTACCATCAGATTAAAATGTTTCATTCCTCCCACCCCCCCCCCCAAAAAAAGAATCCTTCTGAGCTCAGCTTAGACCTTGGAGGCCTTTGTGAATTTAGTAAAGAGAGTTGATTTCGGCTGGTGGTGTCTGCCATAGGACAGAAGCAGAGAACCCCAGCAAGGAGGTGAGAGAAACTCTGGAGAGACCCCTTTAGAAGAATGATCCTTGGAAAGGCTTTGTGTTTGGACATAACTGGGAGCCTTTAGAGGCTCAAGTGTGTCAAGGATCCTCCAAAGAACATGATCTAGACACTAGGTCCCAGGCCCAGCCCAGGGAGTCACATTGCCAGGAGGCCAGGGGCCCTCTGCATTTGTACCAAGGATTCCAAGTGGTTTTTGTCTAAATTCAAAAATATATATCATGAAAATCTTCAAATATATATAAAAGTTATACACCTACCTCCCTAGACTATCATTCTGATTCAACTCTACTTGCTTCATCACATACCCATTCATCTACCCATCCTTCTTGCCATCCATCAATCCATTATTTTTGAGAATTTCAAAGAAGTTGCAGACATCAGTATGCTTCCTGTAAATACTGCAGCATGTACTTCATTAAATAGGAATCATATTGATTTATGAACTTTTTCTTTTGAGATAAAATTTACATGAAATGAAATGCCTAAATCTCAAGTGTACATTTGCTACGTTTTAATAAATATGTATACCTGTGTAACCCAAATCCCTATCAAGATATGGAACATTGCCAACACACCAGAAACTTCCCTCAAACCCCTTCCCAGTCAATCCCTGTCCTTGCTCCCACCACCACCACCACCCCCCCCAGAGGTTACCACTATCCTAAATTTTATCCATCATAGATTATTTGCTTGTTTTAAAACTTTATATAAATGAAAGCATATAGTGTATACTATTTTGGGTAAAGCTTCTTCAACTCAGTGTAATGTTTTTGAGATTTATCCATATTGGTGCAGTTTGTTCCTTGTGATCACTGAATAATATTCTATTGTGTGAATGTACTGCAGTTTATTTATCCATTTTTCCAATTGATGAGCATAACTATTACAGCGATTGTGTTGTAGAGTAGTTAATGACATAGGAAATGCCTATGCTATTCTTTTTTTTTAATGCCTATGCTGTTCTATTAAGAAAAAAATTTCAGGATACGAAATTTATATACAATATGACCCTAACTGTGTGAAGAAAATAATTCATAGGAAATATGCTAAAATGTTAACAGCGAGCTTTGCTATGCTCTAAAAACTTTTTTATTAATTAATTTTATTTTATTTATTTTTATAAATAATTATAGATTCACAAGAAGTTGCAAAGGCAGTACAAAGAAGTCCTATACACTTCATCCATTGTCCTCAATGGTTACATCTTACATGACCTAGTACAATATTAAAACCAGAAAAATGTCATTGCTATAAAGTGTGTGTATAGTTCAGAATCATTTTATGAGGTGTGTAAATTTATGTAATCACCACATGCAAGATACAGAATTGTTCCATCACCTCTAAGATGCAACCCTTTATAGCCACACCCATCTCCTCCCCGACCATCCCTAACCCTTTGCAACCACTAATCTGTGCTCCATCTCTATAATTTCATTATTTTGAGAATGTTCCATAAGTGGAATCATGCAGTATGTGGCCTTGTGAGATTGGCTTTTTTCATTCAGCATAATGCCCTTGAGACCCATCAAAGTTGTTAAGTGTTATCTGTAGTTCATTCCTTTTTATTGCTGAGTAATATTCAATGGTATGGATAATGCCCCTCCCCCCCCCCCCACTTTTCAAAGTTCCTACTGAGCATGAAATGTTTTAATTTTTAGGAAAAAAGAAAAGTACTGATGGGAGGGGGCAATGCATAGAGAAGCAGTTCATGACTTCAAGGAAATGTTGTGTTGAATTAAATAAGAGAATTTTAGGCTTGGGATGCCCTTGGCAGTCACCTAGGTAAGTTTTTTATTTTGCAGGAGTCCTCCTTGCAATATCCTGACAGGTAGTTGTACAGCCTCTGTGTGGATATTCCTAGTAACAGGGAACTCACTATCAAATAAAGCATTAAATCGATAACAAAATATGCCTTTCTTCCTAGAGCCTGGGCATGACTGAGAGATCTCTGTCACAGGTTATCTTTGCCCTACCTAGGTCTCTTCCCTGTCTCCCCTAACCAGGTAAACATAAGCCCAAGACAGTGAGCAAAGCCTGCAGAGCCTGAGCAAGCCATTGGGTATGCTAGATCCAGGAATGGACTCTCCAGGGAGATTTCAGTATTCACTCGCTTAGAAAAACAAGAGGCTGCAGACCTTTTAAAATAGAATGAAATTCTGCATGAGCACACACAGAGATACCCACAGTCCCCTAGGAATAGTCTCCTTTCTGCATTGTAGGATGCCCCCAAAAGGCACTGAACCACTAGTCCAAGAGCAAAGGTCTCAGATTCTCACCTGCTTCCAATCCTTGGTAGCTGACCTAAGATCACTTGCTTTTCCTTCGGCTTTCCTTGAGAGCAGACTCTGACCTGTCCATGGTTCTGATTGCTAATGTATTTCACTGGAAGGCAAGGTGAGGGTTCTTTCATTCGTTCCTTCATGATAACTAACATTTATTGAGTACTTACTATGTGCCAGAGACTGTGATATGCTCCTTACATTTAGCCTCTTTTTATTGAAGTCTACCAGACATAATGAAGAAGAGCACAGATCATACACATACAGCTTAGTGAAGTTTCATACAGTGAATTCATTTCATACAGTGAACCAAAACAAAGATCAAGACGTAGAACATTATCAGCACCCAAGAAGGCCTTTCATCTCCCCTTCCAAGTGCTATCCTCCAAATGTAACCACTGCCTTGACTCTTAACAGCATAGATTACTTTTTTTCCTACTTTTGAACTTTATATAAATGGATCATACAGATTGTCTTCTCTTTGGGGTCTGGCTTCTATAGCCCAACATTATGTTTGTGAGGTTTATTCGTATTGTTCTAGACAGTTGTAGTTTATTCACCCTTGTAGCATTACCTTGTGTAAAACATTCCGCAATTTATTCATTCTACTGCTGATGGGGCATTTGAGTTGTTTCCAGTTTTCTGAAATATCGCTGATGGAAACATTCTTGCTCATATCTTTAGGTGAACATATGCTTTTCCATAATATATAAGATATTATATATACATGTATATATGAATATGTATACACATACACACATATACAGTGAGTGGTAAATGTGGTACATTTTTCAATTCCCATTTTTCAGACGACAAATGGAGGCTTGAAGACGTTGAGCCAGGAAGTAGTGGAGCTGGGACATGAATCCTATCCCATCTGGCATTGGAGCTCAAGTTCTCTAACCATCATGCTTTACTGCCTCCCAATGCATGGGCCATTTAACAGTATTCATGACGTTGGGGCACCTGACTGTAGAACATGCGACCCTTGATCTTGGGGCTGTGGGTGTGAGCCCCACATAAGGTGTAGAGATTACTTAAAAATAAAATCTTTAAAAAAGAAAAAAGTACTCATGACGTGCCGGCCTGGTTGCTGCCATTGAGGGAGACAAAAAGATAGGAAGGCACAATCACACAAGGAAGAAAATGATAGATGGGTGGATAAGGAGTCTGAGGAAAAGGGGGTCATTTTTATCTTGGAAGATCATAGGAGGCTTCCTAGAGGGAAAAAAAAAAAAAACATCTAAAGAGAAAAGACAGGGGCAGATTCTGGGCATGCCAGGGTGATGAGGGAAGGAGTGCCAGGCTGAGAGAGTGGGGGCAGAAGAAAAGGAAGTCCTCATAGAGTCACAGCTACAAGGGCCCTCAGAGGTCACCTTGTCCAGTCCCCATTGTCTACTCATCCATTTTTACATTGCTGGCTTCCAAATTTATATACCCAGTCTTGAACATTACCCTGATCTCTAAACTCCTTTTTATTTAGTTGGATGACAAATAGGCATCTCAAATTAACATTGCCAAGAGAGGGCTCCCGATCTTGTCCCCACACAATCCAAACTGCTCCTCTTCCAGTCTTTCTTGTTCTTTGGAACTACCAGCAACCAACTACTCAGGCGCCCTCCCACAGCATCATCCTTCCTTCCTCCCTTTCCCTACATCCAATCCATGAGCATGTCCCATCAGCTATATCTACAAAGCCTACTCTGAATGTGATCTCTCCTTATGACCTCCCCACTACCACCCTGGTTATGATTACCATCATCACTCACCTGGATGACTACAACAGCCTCCTCCCTGTTTTCCCTGCTTCCATGCTCCTTTGGAAGGCCACAGGGAGAAGCCTTCTTTGCCTCTTCCAGCTTCTGGTGGTTCCAGATGTTCCTTGGCTTGGGGCTTCCTAACTTCAATCTCTACCTCCGTCTCCACATGGCCTTCTCCTCTGCACCTTATCTTCCTATTATTGGTGACCTCCTCTTATTGGTCATTAAATTTCGGGTCCACTTGGATAATCCACAATGATCTCATCTTAAGATCCTTAACTTAATTACATCTGCAAAGATCCTTTTTCCAAATAAGGTCACATTCATAGGTTCTGGGTGGACATATCTTTTAAGGAGCCATCATTCAACTGAGTACAGAGGTGAATCTCAGAAGCTAAAAGAGTTTAAATTGAGTTTAAACTTTAGTCCTCCAGTGAGTGATTATTTTTCAAACCATAGAAGACTCTTGGCCTGCACATACTTGCTATCTCAGCACTGACTGTCCATGCATCACTTCAAAGGTCATTCTGAGGAGGGAGTGTCTGCATTGTGTTTGCTGCAAGGCTAACTTGGGGCTATGAGTCTAGCCAGGGACCTTGCCGCAACCCCAAACCCACCAGATCATTGCTGGGGGTATTGTCATTGCTACTAAGGGGGCCAAAACAGTTTCCTTCTGAAAAATGACCTCCCCGAAGAGAGCTAGCTACCTGCTATGCTGGTGACAAAAGGAAAAAGAAGGGATCCAAGAAAGTGCTGGTTCTGATCGAGGATGGTAGGCTGCCTCTCTGATGGATGATCCCCAATAATCTCCCCACCTAGTTTTTTTTTTTTAAAGATTTTATTTATTTATTTGAGACAGAGAGAATGAGAGAGAGAGAGCACATGAGAGGGGGGAGGGTCAGAGGGAGAAGCAGGCTCCCTGCCGAGCAGGGAGCCCGATGCGGGACTCCATCTAGGGACTCCAGGATCATGACCTGAGCCGAAGGCAGTCGCTTAACCAACTGAGCCACCCAGGCGCCCTCCCCACCTAGTTTTTACGCCCTTATGTAATCCCCTCCCCTCAAGCATGGGCTGGGGATACAATATAGTAAAATTGTCAGGATGTTATTTCTAAAATTTCCATGGCTTCTGTATTGCTCACCTTTTCTCACTCTCCAGCTTTCTTGCTCTGAGGGAAGCCAGCTCCCATGTCAAGCAGCCCTGTGGGGAGGCCCGTGTGGCAAGGAACTAATCTCTCCAGCCAACAGCCTACAAGAACCTGAGGTCCTTGGTCCAGGGGCCCTCAAGGAACTGAAGCCTGCCAACAGCCTTGTGAGGAAGCTCGGAAGTGGACCTTCTGAGGCCCGCAGACAGCCTATGTGTGAGCTTGGAAGCTGATCTCCCTGCCCCAGATGACCTCTCTGATGATGCACCCCTGGCCAACACTTTGATTGGAGCCTGTGGAAGACCTGGAGCCAGATGCCCCCCCCCAGGCTGTGCCCAGATTCTTGCCCCACAAAAACTGTGAGATGATAAAACATTTGTCAATTAAGCCACTACGTTTTGGAGTAATTAGTTGTGCAGTGATAGATACACTCAGATCTAAATTCCTAGGATATATTCAACTATGTGGAAGCCTCATGCTATAACAGTAGCTGTGTTTACAAATTTGAGGATTCACAGATATTAGCTCATATCCCTTCTCAAGAATCCTACAACATCTCCTCCTACTCCTTTTCTTTTTCTATTTTTAAATAAACATATCAAACTATAGTGACAGTTACACATTCTATTTTTTTCTGCCCCATGTGTTGTGAGCATTTCCCCATCTCATTAACTATTCTTCAAAGCATTCTTTATTCCTCGCACCTCTTCAGCAGCCCATTATAGGAGTGCGCCAATGTTAATTTAATCCCTCCCCTCTCTTATGTTTTGAGCTCAAGGTAGGGTTTTAACTCCTTGGGTCACATCTATGAGTACATGCCGGCCCCTTCAAGCAGGGCTTATGGGACGAGTATGGGGTAGGGGGAAGGCAAGATCGTCTGTGTTTAAGTGCTCCTGATGTTGCATCAAGTCTGTGCCACTTCCTGGTTATGTGTCCTTGGGCTGGTTACTTAACACTCCCAGGCCTCAGTTTCCCCTTCTGAACAGTGGGAATAATATCCATACCTACCTCACAGAGTTATTGAAGGATATTAGAGGCATAACCTGGAGTTAACCCAAGTAAAACACAGCACAGTATCTGACTATATTTAGGGTATATGGACACAAGTCAGACCACAATATCCTCACAAACACACACCCTGCTCCTCGTTGAGTCCTGGTCCATGGTGCATTATATCACCTCTTGTTCCAGACTCCAGCTGGCCTCCAATCAAAAGCACCTTGGCTTTCCTCCCACCAGTCTGCTCTCCATGAACCTGTGGTGACCCCGGCTCTGGCACCATCCACAATCCTGCAACCATCACACCAGGTCTAGCTGTGTGGCCCTGGGCAAGTTCAGCCTGTCTCTGGGTCTCAGCTTCCTCATTTGTGATATGAAGAGGGGATTAGATTGGGAGGTCCATGATGGATTGCCCACCTCTAAACTTTAGACTATTACCTCTTTTTTCAAAGGCCCTTCAGTTTCAACCATGCCGAGTACAATCAGAGCTTTAAAGAACGGGCCAACGCAAAAAGAATTGGAAAACATTTTAATTTATTTACCATAACATGTGTGCCGAGACTTGTGCTCAGCATCCTGGAGTGTGTTAAATACTAGCATAGTGTCTGTTTACATGTGTGTGAAAATCTGGGTGAAGAATTGGGGTTTCTCATCTCGGGCCCCTTACAGAGCTTGTCCTGAGTCTGAGTGAGAACCCACACACACACACACCCCCCAACCCCTACCCCAGTAGATACTGCAGCTGAGCTCCTGCCTGGGAGAGGCAGGGAGCCATTTGGGAATAGCCTGGGGAGCTGACCCTGGAGAATCTCCCAGAGGTCTTGGTATGGCTATGGGTGCCCCTCCTGCAGAAATCCCTGGGGGGACGGTTCCAGGCTTCTCCCCAACTCCAGCCCACAGGTTCAGTTCCTTGGCACTGAAAACACTGCTAGGGAAGAAAGAGTCCACTTCCGGGCTCCTGCTTGGCCTCTCCCTATCCAGGCTTGGACTCTGGACTAGCCCCAGCTAGGGTGAGGTTTCAGGAACTGCAGGGCTCTGTCACAAACCAGAAGAAAGAGCTCCTTCCCATTCCCAGCACATAAACCTCACACCAGCCCCCAGTTTCTAGGACTTCAGCTCCTAGGGTGCCCGGGCCAGGATCCCACCAGGAGAAGGAGGAACAGATGGTGGTGTTTCAGGTCCCCAAAAAGGCTGTGTGACCTTGGGCATGTCACATGGCTTCTCTGGCCTCTGTCTCCTTATCTAAAAAAGTGGTGTGATCATCTGGATTTTGCAGAATGACCATGAAGTTGAAATAAGATAATGGCGGTGAGAGGGCCTGGCAGTGCTGGGCAGCAGTGATGACGTTCTCTTCCTGGTGAAATGCTGGGCCAGCTGGTCAGCCAAGAAAGGCAATTCCAATGGTAAAGGAGGAGCTGCCTGTGTGCTGAGGCTGCTACTTCAGCCCAAGGAAGGGGCTAGCTCGGCTCCCAGGGATGGGTTAGAAGTGGACTTGAGCAGAGGAGAGCAGGGGGAAAGCCAAGAGTGGGAGGGGGCTGGAATCCACACCCAGCCCTTGCTGATCTGCTGCGGATAACGCCGCAGGCTTGTGCTCCCCACCCTGCAGGCAGGCCAGCCCCAGAGCAGTTGGGAGGCTGTCAGGTGAGGACCCCAGCTTCCCTCTGGTGGGGTGCCCCATCACAAGGGGCTGTAGAGGGGTGGGTTGGGCTGGGGGACCGGGCAGGAGGGTGTCGAGCTTGGAGGAAGGCCTTGGCAGGCTGGAGCCAGTGGGCGAGGCTGACTGGACAGGGCTGGGGGACAGTTGGGCAGGAGGTGCAGTGACCTGGGTGGAGTCAAGGGACAGAGAAGGCAGAGGGGACAGGGGGAGGCCAGGCGAACTATGAGGCTGTGGATCTGGAGAGAGCCGGTGAGCCGAGGGAGAAGAGACTGAGGTCTGAAACAGGCCCCGCTGCTCCCGGCAGCCATGTTGTCCATGGAGCATGGAGTCCGGGGGCCGCTCGGTCTGGCCCCAGCAGCCAGGGGTCACTGGAGCCAACCAGGTGGCAGAGTCCATGAGGCACAGGCGCTCGTGCGCATGCAGGGTCCGGCTCCACCACAGCAGCTCGGCCTGCAGGGCCTGGATCTCCTTCCGCAGCACGTGGTTGTGTTTCTCCAGGGTCTCGTGCTGCTGGGGGCAGAAGCAGATGGGTGGGGGAGGGGATGTCAGCCAGCATGAGTCCTGTACCCCGTCCCTAGCGTCCTTCACTTAGAGGGAAAGGTGTATTGCCATCCAAATGTCTCAGCGAGGGCCCCTTGGCTCCTCTCTGGCCGGCTCTCCACAACCACCCAGCCCCTCTTGCCCATTCCACTCCTACTGGGGCTCAGATTGGCCTGCTCTCCATCCTCACCACCGGTCCCCTGGGCCAGCTGGTCTCCACCAGCCGGCCACCTCCACTCACTTGAGAACTCCACCAGCGTCCTGACTGGGGCGCCCCTGAAACCACCCTGTTCTCTTGGCCCAGAGGAACAGTTTGGCAATTACGGGATCAACTGTACATTCAAGTTCAAGTCCTTTAAAGGCTCCCACACCTCCCTGTGCACCGTGGCCCCAGCTCACACCTCCAGCTTTATCTCTCTGAGATATCTAACTTCTCCTGCTCCCCTTAACTTCCTGTCCCTCCAGTGGACTCTGCTTCCTCACCACATTTCCTGTCTCCTCTGCCTGCACACTCTTCCAGTACCTCCTCCCCTGGGCTAATCCTGACGTGGACTTCTTTTTTTTTTTTTTTTTTTTTTAAAGATTTTATTTATTTGGCAGAGAGAGAGACAGCCAGAGAGAGAACACAGGCAGGGAGAGCAGGAGAGGGAGAAGCAGGCTTCCTGCAGAGCAGGGAGCCTGATGCGGGGCTTGATCCCAGGACCATGGGATCATGACCTGAGCCGAAGGCAGATGCTTAACCATCTGAGCCACCCAGGCACCCCTTGACGTGGACTTCTCCTGACAGCTTGGAGGTCATTCTGTCTCGCACACTTCTAGGCTGCTCCATGCCCCTGTCAGATCTCCCTAGTGCCCAGAACTGACTCACAGAGGCACTGTGGGAGGAGCCCCGAGTAGTGTTTCAGAGGGTGGCAGCACCGGAATGTTCTATTCGGCACCCCCGAATCAGCATCTGGTAAGTTCTGTTCTGCTGGACTCTGGGTTCTGAGAACCCGCTGATAGTGTGCAGTTCTAAACGACCCTTTATAGTGACAGCAATGAAAGACCTTTCTTTCCACAGCTCCTAAGGCTGAGTGACTTCCTCTTGTTCCCTCCCCTACCATACCTCTTTTGTGGACAATTTTTATTTATCTTTTCTTTATTTTCTTTTTTTCATTGATTTGAAAGAGAGACAGAGACTGCGTGAGCGGGGGAGGGGCAGAGACAGAAGCTCAAGCTGACTCCTTGCTGAGCACAGGGCCCTACTGGCCCCACACGGGCTCCACTTGGGGCTCCATCTCATGACCCATGAGATCATGACCTGAGCTGAAACCAAGAACCGGACGCTTAACCCACTGAGCCACCCAGGCGCCCCTTTTGTGGACAGTTTTTCAAAGGAGAAGCCACAAGGATGTTTTACATAAAAATGTTGCTGAGAGCATGAACTCAAAATGCTAACAGGCCTCAAAACCACTAGCAGCCCTACTTCCAGGCTGGTCTCTGCATGTGGAATGATATTTTTAAAACATGGCATTAGGTCACCTCTCACCTAAATTTTCCACAGGCTTCAATTCACCTCCAGAAACTGAGTCATTTGCTGGTTCACTCCTTCGTTCCCTCGCCATCTCTAGGCCGCTCACGTGTTACCTCCTCAGGGGAGGCTTCCCCAGTTAGGTTTCCGTCACCCCACCCTCCCCGCTCCCTTGCTTCTGCCCTGCTGTATTTGGCCCCACAGCGCTTATCACCAGCTGACATCCCCAATCCCCCACGGATAATTTATTTGTCTGTCTGGCTCCCCCATGAAAATATGAGCCCTGGAGAGTGCGGGGTAGGTTTTGGTCTGCTTGTTCGCAGCTGTATTGCCGATGCTGAGAACTGTACCTGTCACATGGGAGACACTCAATGGGCCTTTTTAGGAGGAGTGAACACATGAATGCATGAAGTCTCCACCCTGCCAGGCGGGCACCATCCTGGGCCTCACTCACACACGCCCACGCCAGCACTATTTCATCTGCCAGCATGCCTTTTCCTACCTTCATCCGTTTGGAAAACTCCTATGCATCCTTCAAGACCAGCTCAGACTCCATCTCCATTATCACCCTGATGCCACTACCCGTGTGTTGTCCCCACTTTGTGCTCCTAGAGCACTTTATTCTGATTCCATCATCTGTTCCACAGGGCACGACTGAGTTCCTTCTATTTGTCGGGCACTGCTCCAGGTGATGGGGAAACAGCAGAGGACAAAATAGTTCCCTGCCTTCATGGTGCTTCTAGTCTGGTGAGGGAGATGAGCAATAGACCTCAAATATGTAAGTTCAGGGCTAACAAGAAGAATAGAGCAGAGTACAGGTAGCCGGCTCTTTAGATCATGTGGTTTAGAAAGGCCCTTCGGAGGAGGTGACATTTAAACCAAACCACCGGAAAGAAGTGAGGATCTAGCCGGACTGTGGTCTGAGGCTAGAGGGAACAGTCTCTGCAGAGCCCCTGGGCTGGATGTGCGTGGCCATTGAAGGAACAGGGAGAACAGGGTGTGGGGTGTTAGGGGAGGAGACAGCATAGGGCCTTTGGCAGGCAGGGCTGTAGAATTTCACTCTGCACTATAAGAACTAAGGTGTAAGCATTTTTTCCAAGGGCCAGGTCCTGAGCCCAGCTCTGAATCCTTTCCCTGGGATGGAACCGGTGATGTCCTTTCTCTCTGCCACAGAGGAAGAAGAAAAGCTCCAAGGGTCAGCTTACCATCCAAGGTCAAGTTACCATCCAAGGTTAAGAGGCAAGTACAGTGGAGCCCTCCCCAACCCCACTGGGCTCCTTTGCCTCCTTTAGTCGCCACAAGGGTCCTGCCAGTGGGCAGGGATTATGGTCCCCGTTTTTGGATGAGGACAGTGAAGCTCAGCGAAGGAAGTGACTTGTAGCTATGAGTGCCATGGCTGGGACTCTAAAGCAGCCCATCTTAACCCTGAACGAGTTTCTCATAGGGTGCTTGTCTCCTCTCCCTAGATCCGGGGCGCCTCAAGGGCAGGGCTGGGCCACGGACACACCTTTGTGTCCCCAGAGCCCAGCGCAGGTCTGGCACAGTTTATACTCAGCACCTCTCTCAAGCTCAGGCGACGTGGAAACACACACAGCAGTGGAGGGAGAGCCGCTCACAGGCGTGGAGATAGGGATGGAGGAGAGGTGGCCAGACCAGGAAAGTGGAGTCAGGGTAGGGAAGGGAAGGCATCCCCCACCTGGTGCAGGGCGTCCGCCTTGTCCGTGTGCTTCTGCCGGCTGCGCTGGGCGGCTGCGCGGTTCTTCTGCTTCTTCTTCAGCCTCTGATGCTCCTCGGGGTCCTGCAGGGTGTGAGGCAGAGGGCTCAGGGGTCCCGGCAGGGGCTTGCACCCTCTGTCCAGGCCATCTGTAAAGCCACACTCTCCCCGATCCAATTCCCCGAGGGTCTCCTGTCTCCTAGAGGCCCCACACACGGCATTGCTCACAGGTACACCTTGTTGGAACACCTGCCTCACCCACACGGCCTGCTTACAGCTCACAGTGGGGGAGGACGGACGGAGAAGCCCAAAGCCTCCGCTGGAATGCAGACAGAACGGACTTCACGCCTGCACTCTGCTTAGCAGCCATCCGGCTCCGGGCAAATCGCTCCCTGCTGGAGCCCAGCTGCCTCATCCGCACAAGGGCCACAAAGCAGGCATGAGCTTCATCAGCAAGGGCAGGGCCAGGGTCCGATTCAGCTCCGTGAGCCCAGGCCCAGCCCAGGCCCGAAGCTGATATTCAGTGACTCAACAGATTTTTATTGAGGACCTACTGTGTGCCAGGCACCGAGTGAGGGGGACAAAACAGCAAATCAAGCAGGCAAAAATCCCAGCCCTCAAGTTGCTGACATTCTGTGTGGCAGCAACCTGGAAGGAATGCATGAGTGGACCCAGAGCTTCCCAGCAGTGCCCCTCCCCCTCCCCGGGACCCCACATTAGGGGGTCTGTGAAACTTAGACAAAATATTTAACCCCAATGCCCCACGTTTTGGAAGGTCGGGCAAGAGAGAATGTTGGAGACCCCACAGCCCAAATCCCCCTTCCCCTAGGTCACTCTGGGAGTGTGTTCTGACTGTAGGGAGCTCAGACAGGACCCAAGACCCTGCCCTCCTTGGCTGAGAACTCCATGTTGCTCAGTTGATGGTCATAAGAGGTCCATCGCAGGTTCTGGGAGGGCGAAGAGACTGGAGCCTGGGGGAAAGACCTGCACTTGACAGAAGGAGGTAGGCTTCTGGTACTTGGGTCCTGGGACAGGAGCAGGAACTCCAAGGGGAGCCACGCCAGAGAATTTGGGGAGGGAAGAGAATGCTCCCATAAGGGCAATGAGGGGAAGGTGGGTGAGGAGACAGCACTATTCAGAAGCCACGTTCTAAAACGGGAGCCTGGCTCTGCACTATGAAAGCAGGAAAGCCCTCACTTCAATCACCTGGGGAAACTGAAGCCCAGAGAGGGGATATGTGGATCCCATGGTCGCACCGCCTGTAAGTACAGAGCTGGGACTAGAAGCTCTGACCGTGTCCCTCCCTGCCTGGGAACTGGGGCCGCTTGGCCATATTCCCCTTCTCATCCCCTGTCCCTGGTTCCCTGTACTCACCGTCCTGGTCAGCAGCCCACTGCCCCCACAGAGGTGCATGGCTTAGGCAGGGGGCGGGCAGAGGCTCAGTTCGGGTGTCCCTCTGTCACTGTGACCTCCCAGTGCCCTCTGGGGGCCCAAGGAAGTGGCAGCTCTTTAAATCCCCGGTGACCACTCCGCCCCCAGCAAACCAAGTTTCAGTTTCTTCTAAAGCCACTGGCTGCTCAGAATCCCTGGCTCGGGTTGGCTCACGTGGCTGGAATTTCCTAACACGAACTGGCCTTCCGGTTGGGTCCCTTTTCTGGAAGGAGAGCGATGACAACGGAGGGTGGCCAGAGGAGGGGACACCAAAAGTCTGTTATTGGGGGAGGGTTCTGGGGGAGGGAGGGCAGGCAGCCAGGCACAGAGCCAAGAGGCGAAGCCAATGGGGAGCCAAGGGCTCATGTGGGACACGGGAGAGCCTCTGGGAGCTGGAACTGCTGGCGTCCAGGTTTGCCGCCCACCTCTGGCCCGTGGGAGCTGCGCAGCTTTGAGAACGTGATTCATCCTCTCTGAGTCTTAGTTTCCTCATCTCTAATGGGTGTAGGGGGATGGGACAAGTAGCTACTCACAGCTTCACGGAGGAACCAAGCAAGATAATACAACCACCCCCAAACCCTCGGAGACCAATGTTGAGGCAAGTGTGCAAAAATAAGCAATGGCCCTTAAATAGGAGAACAGATGGATAAATTACTGTGTTTTCATTCAACAGACCACGCAGAAGTAGAGAGAGCGGTGTCTAGCAGTTAGGAGAACAGCCTCCAAGCTATGTGACTTGGGGACATAATTTCACCTTTCTGGGGAGCCTGGGGGGGCTCAGCTGATTAAGTGTCTGCCTCAGGACATGATCTCGGGGTCCTGGGATCGAGCCCCACGTCGGGCTCCTTGCTCAGCGGGGAGCCTGCTTCTCCCTCTCCCTCTGCTGCTCCCCCTGCTTGTGCTCTCTCGCTCGCTCTCTCTCTCAAATAAAAAAATACAATCTTCAAAAAAAATAATTTCACCTTTCTGTGCCTTTGTTTTCAAATCTATAAAGGGGGGATAAAAATAATTCTGTCAGGAATGTGAAATGAGGTGAGGCGGGCAGGGCACCCGCAACCATGCCTGGTACAGAGGAAGAGTTCGACAAATACTTGCAACTCTGATCTGCTGGGCGATTCAGAGCTGCACTGAGCATCGTGCCTGAGAGTCCGACACGTCCGGTTGTTTGAAAATCACAAGCTGCAACAAGATCCGAACAACACCATTTCTGTAAGGTTGAATCATATGGGTACGCAAATATGTAATAAAAGTATAAAAATGTGCATGGGAATGAGAAACACGAAATTCAGAATGTGGTGGCGTGGGTGACCGACACACAGGGATTTCAGCGTCTGTGGTGTTCTGTGGCTTAAACACTCTGATAATATTATTACCTACATGTTGGCGTATACCTGTTTCCTTTTTTTTTTTTAAGATTTTTTTTTTTTTTTTGTCAGAGAGAGAGAGAGAGGCAGACAGAAGGAGTAGCAGGTGTCCCACTGAGCAAGGATCCCGATGCAGGACTCGACCCCCGAATTTGGCATCATGACCCGAGCTGAAGGCAGACGCTTAACCGACTGAGCCACCCAGGCGTTCCTGAAGTGTTTCCTAATAAATACTTCTATTAAAGACTTAGCAAACCCAGAAGCCTCAGGCAAACCTGCACGGTTGTTGTATCTCTAAGGGAGACCGTGCAAGGAAGGGACATCTGTCTGGGGACAGAGGAGCCAGGAACCCCGGTCCGAGAACAGCATAGCAACTGATGTGCGGTGCCCAGGGTCCCGTGGTCTGCTGACTAGAGCACCTCGGATTGTATGTGAGTCCTGAGGGCTCAAGGCTGATGGTGTGGGACCACAGGAATGGCAAATAGTGTAGATGGGATCTTCTGATAGGTAATGGTGTCCTGCAGTGCGGTGTTGAGGGGTTCACAGCTGCCTCGGAGCTTCTTAGAAAAGAGCAGGGCAGATGAGTCGCAGCCTCTGCCGTGCTGTGATTGATTAGTGATGTCTGCCTTGAGCGGGGCTGGGGGAGTGGCCACCCCTGCTCTGCCTAGAATTGGGCATGAAACCGGTCTGGGCTTTAGAGTCAGACGCGACTCTGATACTTGGCACTCAAAGGTCGATGCAGCCTCAACGTTGTCATACGTACGCTGTAGATGACAATGAGATCATACCTATTTTACAAAGTTGCTTTGAAGATGGAAAAGAATGAGCTGAGAAGAAAGCTCTCTGCATATGGTAAAGTGCTATCCCGCTAGAATCCGTTCCCCTTGGTGAGATTTGTGGGAACCCGGGATTAATGAAGCCTCCTAATTGTAAATGCCCAGGCGGGGGGGGGGGGGGGGGGGGATGGGCATGACAGCTGGGTCTGGCCCTCCTTGCTTGAAAGGGGTCGGGGAGCAGAGGCTGAAGTGGGGCACCCCATGCAGGGAGGCTGCCTCGATGTCTCTGGATGATTTTTGTTCCTCAGAAACCAAGAGGGCCCGGTCATCTTGCCTGAGGGGGCACCTAAGGGGCTCATTAAGCCAGTCCATGAGCTCCACAGGGAAGGATCTGGGAAAGCCACACATGTGATGTAACCAAGAAAAAAAAAAAATCTGTGGGGTAGCAGGGCAGTGGCTAGGGCCCAATCGTTGCCCACCTCTGCCCCCAGCCCCAGACCTGGACCCCCAGTCTTTCCCTCTGCAGACCCTAGCTTGGGGTGGAAAGGAGACAGCCCGCAAGTGTGCCTGTGGCCTCTCTCAGGAGGCCACAGCCCTGGAGGAAGTCTGAAGAAGGCAGCGCTTATGGCTGGCTCTCCCTGAGCCGTGTCAGGGATGAGGGACACAGAATGGGTAATGTTTAACCACGAATGGCTGTGCGTGGCTTCCCCAAGAGGTGGACGCCCTCCCAGGCCGGCAGGGCAGGCTTCAGGGTCCTCCAGGGCAACCTCCTACTTAGAAGGGGAAGAGACTAATGCCCAGAGAGCCCAGGTGGCCTGGAGGGAGGGGGCAGAGCTGGAGGGAGGACACACCTCTCTCCTCTGAGCCCTGAGTCCTCGTCCACAGCCAGGGCGGGAGGGCCTGATCCTCTAGTTCGAAGCCTGCAGCCCCTGCAGGGGGAGGCTGGGAGGCCTCCCCAGACCAGAGCTACAGAGTGAGCTCTCGGGCAACGGGGTCGTTTCCTGTCTTACTCTCCAAAGTATCAAACACTGCCTCCACATAAGGGGTGATCAACTGATGAATGAATGAATGCAAGTCCCGCAGACAGCTTGCCAGAAACCCCAAAAGCTTCCTGGACGAGTAAAGAAACTTCTGCCTTACTCATTCCCACAGGACCTGCCTTGGATTCCTGGGGGGAGCTCTCCTCAACCAACCTCCTCATTTTACCAGCGAGGAAACTGAAGCACAGGGAGGATACAGTCACACGGCTGGTTTGGGAGAAGCCCTGTCCCAGTTCCTTCCCACACCTTACGGGCTTGGAGAGATGCTGGGGGTCTCCAGTTGTCCAGGCATGAAGACCCTCTGTCTAGGTCTCCCCCACCTCCCACCGTGCGCACCCCTCACTTGAGGCCTGGTCTTCTCGGGATAGCGGAGAAAGAGACCAAGTGGCTGCGGACGGGGCTGGGGCTGGCTATCGACTTCCCACTTGCAACTGTGGATGGACCTGCGTGGGAGCGAAGCCTCGGCCCACACCAGTTCACACCCCGCCCAGGGTGGGAGACTCACACCCAGCACATCAGCTGGCTGGCAGGCCTGGCAGCAGAGGGCACTTCCTACTGGGGAGATCAGAGAAGATCCTCCAAAGAAGAAACTCTTTAGCAAGGACACTGAAGGATGGGCAGGCTCCATCCTGGGGCCTGGAACTTGATCTCGGGCAAGTCACTTGACTCTTTCTGCCTCTTCTGTAAAGTGGGCATAATAATATAAGGATTTGATGAAGTCATATATGTAAAGGGCTTAGCACAGTGCCTGGCACATAAACATCGGTTCAACTTTTAATAAAGGCACGCAATAAATATCTGAGAAATTTTTGTTCACATAACCAAAGGCTTGTATTTTAGTTCATTATTATTATGTATTTTAAGAAAAAAATGGTGGAGGGGCGCCTGGGTGGCTCAGTCGGTTAAACGTCTGCCTTCGGTTCAGGTCACGATCCCAGAGTCAGAGTCTTAGGATGGAGCCCCACATCGTCGTCGTCAGGCTCCCTGCACAGCGGGGAGTCTGCTTCTGCCCCTCCCCCTGCTCCTTCTCTCTCTCTCTCTCTCAAATAAAAATATCTTGAAAAAAAAGGTGGAGTACATGACGGATGAGATTTTTTTTTCCTAATGAAATACCTTTTTAGTGGAAAAAAAAAGTGTTGCTGTCCACGTGTAAGCAGCAGCACTTAATATTTGATGTCAGTTGTTCAAAATTTCTCATGCTTATAAAGGACTATTAATAACAGATGGGAAATTAGGATTCTCTGCATTCTTAGTTTTCTAAATGATCTAACTCAAGCTTAAGTTACTGGCAAGTCTAGAGCGTAACAGCTTTAGGCACAGCTGGATCATGATGCCCAAACTATGTCATCAGGAGCGAGCGTCTCACCCTCACTCTTCTAGTAAGATGGCCACGAGGAGGGCGCATCCCTCCACCCCCTGCCACTTTCCCAGAGGTTCCCACAAAGGGCCAGGACTTGGTTTGGCTTAAGTCACGTGGCTATTCCTGACATCAGTCACTGTGGCCAGGAGATAAAGTAAGATGGGCCAGGCAGGGGTTTCAGGCCCATCCTGGAGCTCAGGAGAAGGGGTCAGCCCTGTTTTAACTCTAGGGACTGGGGGTGAGGGAAGGGCAACCCCCATAGGGCTGTTGGCGGGAGAAGGGGTAACAGATACTGGGCTGACGCCACCACCTTGGCTCAGATTCAGACATGAGGAAGCTGCTGCTAGAGATGCATCCCTTGGTGGAGTCACATTCGCCAGGTGGGACGGACCCCATGCCCCGACGTCTGATACCAACCCTACACCCTCTCTTTCCTTTGCTTCACAGGGACCCATGGGTGGAAAAGCGGAGGCCTGCTGAGGGAAAGATTCCAAATGAACCGAATGCTGGGCAGGGACTAGGGCAGCGACATCTTGGGGACTCCCCAGGGCCGAGGGAGGAAAAGACTGACTTTCACTTCAGCACAGCACCCTGTGAACACTCATCCCAGCTGCAATCTGCAAATAGCCGGGCTTGCCAGGAACTGGGTGACTTCACCAGGGCTCAGTGACGCTGTCACTGCTCAGCTATCAGTGGGAGCTGGGGCAGGGTGCCCAGCCCTTGTCCTGCTGGGCCCTCTGCTGCCCCCAAAGCTTTGTGCTTCTGATTTTCTGTTCCTTGAACATACACGTCTTTCCCGGAAGCAGACTCAAACTTTTGGGGGTGGGCAGGGAGTATAAATAATTAACAGCTGAGCGCTAGAGTCAGCAAACCTCCCAGGGCTTCGCAGGATGTGGCCCTGGTGACTGCAGCTCCTGGATTTTCCAGGTGGTCCAAGTCCCAGACAGGCTAGGGTTCAAATCCCTGCTCTGCCACTTCCAGCTGTGTGACCTTAGACACGGCCCATGGTTTCTCTGGGCCTCAGTTTCCTTGTCTGTAAAATGGGGATAATACCCTTACTTTGCCAGCGCTGTCATGATGACGGAAACCACGGATGGAAAGCAGTCACCAGGGGCGCCTGGGTGGCTCAATGGGTTAAGTGTCTGACTCTTGATTTCGGCTCAGGTCATGATCTCAGGGTCCTGGGATCGAGCACCTCGTCGGGCTCTGCGCTCAGTGTGGAGTCTGCTTGAGATTCTCTCTCTCCCTCTCTTTCCCTCTGCCCCTCCCTCTGCCCACATTCTCTCTCTCAAAATAAATGAAAAGAAAATGTTAAAAAAAAAAGAGAGAGAGAAAGCAAGCAAGCAGTCACCAGCAAGTTCCCTCTTGTCCCAGCGTCCCTGGCTGGCTCTCCCTTGTCACATCTCCTCTGCCTGCTGCACATAGCAGAGAGGCCCATGCTGGGGACCCTGCTAAGATCCTAGACACTAGAGAGGAAGGGCTGTCACCCTGGCCTTTGAGGGAGCCTCTCCACTCCCCAAATGGCTCTCCCTCATTTTGTCTTTGGTGCTGGACACCAGGAAGGCCTTGCTCTGAGGCTAGTGGGGCAGGGTCATGAGCCAGAGCCTGGAGGGCAGAAGTGGGTGGGATATACAAGCCCAACTCAGCGTGGCCAATGTCCCCCAAGCAAGAGACAAGAGAGCACTTGCCTTGGCTGACCCATCCCAAGTACTGTACCAAGGGTGCCAAGAGCTTTGGCAAGGCAGCTTGGCCGTAAGTCGTGGTCAGAAGATTCCGGAGATTGTCCATCCGGTCTCCTTGCTTTATGGGTGGGGAAAGTAAGGTTCGGCGAGAGAAGGGGACTTGGCCAAGTGCAAGGACATGGCAGAATCCGGCTGACCGGTTCTGCCACAGCCCCAGCAGGCTTTTACCATCGTGCTCTTCTTGATCCAGCTCATGGCTTCTGGCTCTGGAGCAGAAATAATGAGGACACAGAGCACCCTCAGGGAGATGGGGAACGTTCCTCCTTCCTGTGGAGGAAACCTGCTGTGGGTCTGCAAGGGAAAGACTGCTGACCCACGGTGAAGTACCCATGAGGATGGGGCCTCCCACAGGTCCCGGGCCAGGGGTCCTGAAGCCGAAGGGGGTCCCCATGCAGAAGAAAGCCTAGGAAAGGGTCCCAGGAAAACTGGATCTACCGGCAGCTCACGTGCTACCAGGCACAGGGCCTCAGGCAGGCTTGTGCCCTCTCTGGGGTTCAGTTTTCTCATATGTAACGTGAAAGAATGTGACAACTCACCTTTCAGGGCCCCTCTTGCTGTGGCTGGAGGCTGGGGCTGGCCTGAGGCTTTCTGGGAGCTGGACACCTTGCAGCCTGGGGAGTCTGTGCCATTTAAGAGAACAGAGGGGGCTTTCTATCAGACAAGGGGACACTGAACTGAGGGTGGGTACGTGGGCTCGGGAGGTCTGGGCTCTCTCCTGGTACTGCCACCTGCCTGACTCCCACTCTAGGCCTCAGCTCCCCGGGTGCCCAGGAGACGCCCTTTTCAGTGTGGGCCGCTCTGGGAGTTGGCCTCTGGGGGACCTCAGCAGCCAAGGTCTGGAGGCCGAGAAGCCTAGTGGTTAAGAATAAGGCCGACAGGGCTCAGCTGCTCTCTGGCTGAGTGAGCTGCTAGGAAGCAGTTAACAGACCCTCTGCCTCTGTCCCCTTTACTCAACAGATATTTACTGAGCATCCACTACGTAGCAGGCCCTGCTCTAGGTGCTGGGAGACATCTGATTAAAGAAAAAAAAAAATATATGGGCGCCTGGGTGGCTCAGTGGGTTAAGCATCTGCCTTGGCTCAGGTCATGATCCCAGGTTCCAAGTTGGGCTCTCTGCTCAGCAGGGAGTCTGCTTATCCCTCTTCCTCTGCCCTCCCCCTCTCCACCCCCGACTCATGCTCTCTCTCTCAAATAAATAAATAAAATCTTTTTTTAAAAAAAGTATTAAAAAAAAAACCCAGATTTAACACCAGAGGTGGATAATCGGGGAGGGGGAGATGGAGGAAGGTTGTCCAAAGATACCAACTTCCAGTTGCAAGATAACTAAGTACTGGGGACGTAATGTGTGACCCCAGGCCCACAGCTAACAGTGCTGCACGAGGTATAGGAAAGTTAAGAGAATAAATCCTAAAAGTTCTCATCACAAGGAGAATTTTTTTTCCTTTTTTTTCTCCTTTTCTTTACTGTATTTACATGAGAAGATGGATATTAGCTAAACCTATTGCAGCAATCATTTCACCACATACTTAAATCAAACCATCATGCTGTACACCTTAAACTGATACAGTGACGTAGGTCAATTATTTTGCAATAAAACTGGGGGAAAGAAATCCAGATCCCTGCCCTTTGAAGCTTCCATCCAAGGGTGGATGGAGGGGTGGGGGAGGATAAATGTAACAGCATAAAGGAATTATAGAGGCTGCAGAAGGCCTTAAGTGTCATGGGGGAATACAGAGCAAAGTAAAGGATTTAAGGAATGGGGGTGGGGGATTAAGGGGTTTCAAATTAAAACCTGGGCACCCTCCCCCCCCCCCACCATGGTGCAGCACAGTCAGGGTGGGCCTCAGTGAGACATTCGAACAAAAAAAAAAAAATTTTTTTTTTTGAGACATTGGGTATTTGAGCAAAGAATTGAAGAGAGGGAGGTGACCCGGAAGTGTGGGTTAGGGGCAGTGGGAACGTGCCAGTGTGTTGGGGGACTGGTAGGGGGAGGGGGAGGAGTAGGTGATGGGGGAGAGAGCCTCGTGGGCCATTCATACAGGCCTTATGAGCTGCCGGAGACCTCGGGCTCTAACTCTGGGAGATACAGGGAGCACCCAGCAGACAGGGCAGGGCTTTGAGCAGAGGAGGGACAAAATCTGAGCACAGGATAAAAACGTCCCTCTGCCTCGGGGAGAAGGAACAGGAAAATGGTGGGAGGGAGAGGCTGTGGTAGTGATGGGGCGGGTGGAGCCCGTGGCTCCTACGTCAAGTAAGGAGAAGAGCGGAACCTGACCCTCAGGTGGCCGAGCTAAGGCACAGCCACTATGCACCCCGCCAGCCCGTGCACCCCGCCAGGCGCCGCGGCAACGAGAAGCCCACAGGCACAGGTGAGGTGAATGTGTTTGTTGGAAGAGCTCAGGTTCTCAAGCCCCTTCCCCACGCCGAAGGTTCTGGAAAAGCCTGAGGATGTCATGTGCCCTTGGATGGATGATGAAGGTGTGCGCAAACAGCTCGTTTTGTCATCTGTAAGTTGGAGAAGATACCTCCTCTGCCTCCCACATGAGGCAGCTGGGCTAAGGCCTGGAATGAGGACGCATGAACACTCTGGCTGTGGCCGGCACCTCGTACACACCCACTGGGGACAGGGCTTTTCCTGGATCCTTACGGTTTACAGGAAGATCAGGGGTGGGAGTACTAGAACAGGCCAGGGCAGAACTGTGGTCTGGAGGCCGTGGTCATTCCAGGGATTAGGTTGCACACACTCAAGCTTCCAGTTCTTTGTTTACTGATTAGTAGGACAAAGCCTACACTTGGGTATGCTGCCACCAAGTGCTGGTTGGTGCTTCTGTCATGTGCTGGTGCTCCACAGATGGGTCTTACCAGAGAAAAACAGGCTTCCTTTTATCAAAGCTGTAACTTTAAACAACGTCCATGAACATTATACTTTAGAAGAATCAAATAGAAAATTCATCTAGGACAAGCTTAAAAATAAATATTTATATACACAAATAAATAAATAGGATACTTAGGTATGGTTCTTGCCAGTGCTTAATGACCAGCAATTTGATTCAGGCAGGGTCTTTTCCCCGGCTTGCTGTTGTTCCGGGATAAAAAGAGTTGTTACTTTTCTTTTATGATTATAAAGGTGATACATGAAATGTATTGCTGACTCAAAAAGGCTACACTACTTACAATTAAAAATTATAATGCGAAAATTTCCTCCCCAGACATTGGGTAAACACGCATGCCTTTTTAAAAGGCATCTAGAACTCTGTCCTCCAGCTACAATCCACTTATTTAGCCTCCAGAAACTCTCCCTTCAGCAGCAGGTTTCACAGCTGACAGGATTTGGTATTTCAATTTCCCGATTCTCTCTCGTGAATATATACATATTCACAGTTATATATAGCTACAGCTCTAGAGATCTTTCCAGTTTTCTTCCAAAGGTATTCCCTAAAGATTTTACTTCCTTAAGAGCACCCTTTCTTCCTCTCAATGAGGCAAATGAAAATACTGCCTGTCACTCACTAGGCCCCTGCCCTTGTCTTTAAAAGCCCTCTGCCCCTCCTCTCCACCCTCCAGTCTAGATTTCTAGCTATAGGCAATTATTATTTTTTTAAGATTTTATTTATTATTTATTTTAGAGAGAGAGCAAGAGAGAGAACATGCGAGGTGGGGGGCAGAGGAGGAGGGAGAGGGAAAGAATCTCAAGCAGACTATATACTGAGATCATGACAGGAACCCAAACCAATTGTCCAATGCTTAACTGACTGAACCACCTAGGCGCCCCCCGGCAATTATTATTCAAAAGTTAAATACAGGGCCGCCTGGGTGGCTCAGTCGGTTAAGCGTCTGCCTTGGGCTCAGGTCACGATCCCAGGGTCCTGGGATCGAGCCCCACATCGGGCTCCTTGCGCAGCGGGGAGTCTGCTTCTCCCTCTGCCTGCCGCTCCCCCTGCTTGTGCTCGCTCTCTCTCTCTCTGACAAATAAATGAGTAAAATCTTTAAATTAAAAAAAAAAAGGTTAAATACAGTTACATCCTGGCCTACTATTTCACAGAGCTTCCAGGTTTTTTTTTTTTTTTTATTGCTATCCATTACAATCCTACCCTGTGGCCCGTGGGAAGCTACAACAGCTTTGCACAGGGCAGGGCTTTCATCCTGACATTTAAACAAGGATTTCAGTACTAGTGGTAGTCATAAAGTAAAACAATCCAGATGTGCTTAAGGTAATGGTTTTAAGTTTCCCTCAAACCTACTCCAGAGTTAACAGTTGAATTGCAGTGATTTTCAAACTTTCATGACTAGGACTCTCACTAAGAATTAGACATGTACATATAAATATCTGGATTTTGGGGGCGCCTGGGTGGCTCAGTTGGTTAAGCAAATGCCTTTGGCTCAGGTCATGATTCTGGAGTCCCAGGATTGAGTCCCGCATCAGGCTCCTTGCACAGCAGGGAGTCTGCTTTGCCCTCTGACCCTCTCCCCTCTCATGCCCTCTCTCTCTCTCTCTCAAATATTTTAATAAAATCTTTAAAATAAATAAATAAATATCTGGATTTTCCGACAAACATGACTTACCTTTACTCCACGGGTAAAGGCAGCGATATTGTCTAGTGTGTTCATTCCATGTAATTTTTTTTTTTGCTAATGCTCCTAGGCTGAACCATATGAAACTGACATCTTTGTAGTCAAAACGGTAAAACATGGGCGATTTCATATGGTTCAACTAATTTGTGACACTAAAGTAGTTTCACATTCTGCTTAATGGGCTGCATCCCGTATGAAAACATTGTTTCATGGGTCATTGCTCTTACTGTTATTTTTAATATTAAAATGGCATTGAAGGGGTGCCTGGGCAGCTCAGTCGTTAAGCGTCTGCCTTCGGCTCAGGTCATGATCCCAGTGGCCTGGGATCGAGCCCCGCATCGGGCTCCCTGCTCAGCAGGAAGCCTGTTTCTCTCTCTCCCTCTCCCACTCCCCCTGCTTGTGTTCCCTCTCTCGCTGTGTCTCTGTCAAAAAAATAAATAAAATCTTAAAAAAAATAATAAAATGGCATTGAAAAAAAAAATTTTTTTTTCACTTAACATGGCATGACATCTTTCCATGCAGGTACATTATGCTTCATCTCGCCCTTCTCAAAATCTTCATGGGATCCACCACACAGGTGTACTCCAGCTTAGGTAACTGATCCCCACTGAAGGCACTTAGATTTTTTTTCCAATGTCTTGTTGTTCCAAACCCTGCCACAGTGAACTTCCTTGTCATAAACGTTCATGTGCTGGTGCTGGAATTTCTGTAGCATAGACTCAGGGAGGCAGGATGGCAGGCATCTTGTGATCTTAGTTGTGTCTCAAAGACTTTGAATAGGAGTTAGGCTCACTTTCTTCCCTTGCGTGTGCTTGGTGGAGGGTAAACTGTACTGACCCAGGGGGCTCAGCCAGGCACCCTGTTCTGTCCAGCCCTCATCTGTCCACAACCTTCTTCTGCAGGACTGGAAGCTCAGGCTTGCTCCAGACTTCTCCCTCTCTAGACCAACCCTATGGAGAGCCCCTGAAAAACAGGGCATTTTACTGTCAACCAGACCTGAGTTTCAACTGCTGCCCAAGCTCCTTTTAAATTCTCTGGACTTCACTGTCACATCTACAAAAAGGGAACAAACCTCCCCAGGTTGGTGGGAGGATGAAGTAGAAAACGTGGAGTGCTTTATAAACAATTCACAGAAATCAGCCATTATCTTCAGCTGGTGAGGGACTGTTCCTTCCCAAGCAGGAGAGAAAGCCCGCTCTGTGTTGTCTACTCACATTTACCCTGGTAGTGGGCTGGGGGTAGGGCTCAATGTAAGACAATAAGCTTAGCTCCCCCCTTCTGAGTTTACAATTTACCTAGTCCCTGCCCTCATTCTCTTCACTTCTTCAGGACTTGAGCGCTGAGGTAAAGAACCAAACTCTTGGACGAAGTCATTCATTCAACAACAAATATTTAATGAGTACGTACTATATGCCAGTCACGGTGTAAGCGTCATGTGCACCTCAATATTCTCACTGGCAAAATGAAAAACAGTGCTTCTCAACGGAGAAACGATGGGCATCCTGGGCGGGACAATTCTTTGCGCGGGTCTGCCCCCTACCTTCAAAACGACAGGGACTGTACCTTGCAATTGGGACAACCCAAAAATGTCCCCGCACATTTCGAAACGGCCCCTAGGGGGCATTTTCGCCCGCGATGAAGAATCCCCGGCCCACCCTCGACGAGTCCAGGAGACAGGGAACGGGGGAGGCCCTCTCACTGGCAGGTTGAGGATGATGCCGAGGTCCACGACGAGCAGGATCTGGACCATGTTTCCGGGGAACGGGGCCCCGAACGAGCTTGTCAACCGCCTTGGGGCTCTGGATTTCGACTCCCGAGTCAGAACTCCTACTCCTATGCAGCCAAGACACAACCCGGGTTTCCGTTCCCAGCCGAGCCTAGGTTCCTGGGGAGGAAGGAATGGCGGTACCCTCGTCCCCCAAACCCTCGGGAAGCGAAGAGTTAACGCTGGTGGCCCCGCAGAAGCCCCCAGCGCCGCTAGAGGGACCATCTCAGCGGCACCTCCGGGCGGCTTCGCGGTCACGTGGGAGGAGGGCGGGACCAAACGAGAGGCCTGCCAATAGGCTGCGCTGTCGGTGGGCGTGATAGCCAATAGGAGCAGGGAGAGGGGTCCCGGGACTAGGAAGAAACGGCGGCCGGGAGGGGGCTGCAGGGACCATGGGGCTTCTGACCATTCTGAAGAAGATGAAGCAGAAAGAGCGGGAGCTGCGACTGCTCATGCTGTATCCTCCCAGACGCCGGAGCCGCGAGGGTAGCGGGGGGCTGGGGGGGCTCCCCACCGGGCAGGCGGTGCCAGGCGCCCCCTACCGGGCGCGGGGTGCGCGGCCGGCGCGTACCAACTGCCCATTGTGCGTCACGCACGTGGGCCCTACCAATCGCCCCGGCGGGGGGCCGGGAGGAGGCCGTACCACCGGCTCGGGGCGGGGGGGGGGACTCCGTCCCCAAGGCCAAAGATGAGGGCCTAAAGGCGCAGCGGCCGGACCGGATGTCCCTATGTAGGGAGGGAGGGGGTCCCGGAGGCGACTCGGATGTCACTGGCTCGGGCGTGAGGCCGCTGTCCTCCCTGCCTCTGACCTTCCTCCCCCCATCCGAGGGTGCCAGGCCCCGGCCCCGCCCTCAAGGTCGGAATCCCGGGGGCGTGCGGGCCCCGCCCTGGGCTCCTAGGGGAGGCGGGTGTAGACCGCGCGGGGTGTTTTTCTCGTGTGTCCAATTTCTCGTCTCTTACCGCATGGCGGGTCGGTATCCCCTCCAACGGCGACTGACGGCTTGTGGCCCGAGGGCCCCACGGACCCTCTGAGTCCCGTTAGCGGGCGCCTGCACTCTTTCCCCCTCCTCTGTGCCAGGCCCGATCGGGACTCTGCGATCCCAGAGCGGGGCGGGTCTTACCCGGAGCTCCCCTAGCAGGGCAGAGAAGACATTTAAGTGCGCAGATAACTTTATAATACTCACATCATGTCTGTTTTAAAGAGGTCAGAGAAAGGCACAGAGAATTCACTCATCCAATTAAATATTTATTGAGTCCCTACTGGGTGCTCAGCACTGTCCTAGGGGCTGGGGTAAAACAGCAAAACAGATCCTTAACCGTCATGGACGGTCTATAATGCTGTGGGGAGAAAGATATTAAAGCAAATAGGTAAAATGTATAGGATGCATTAAGAAGAATGCAGTTTAAACAAGGTCAAAGAAGGCCACACTGAGAAAGTGACAGTTGAGTAAAGACTAGGAGGTGAGGGATGAACCATGTAGATACCTGGGGAAATTTGTTTAAGCAAAAGGAACAGCAAGTGCAAGGTCTGGAAGGAGGAACTCAGCTGGTGTGTTAAAGGAATGTCAAGGAGGGCCGTGTGGCTGGAGAGAGTGTGCAAGGAGATTAGGACAGAGCGGGGACAGAAGAGCCACCTCATGTAGGGCCTTTTTGTTCTTGGATTTTCCTTTAAATGAGAATTGCCGAGGGGAAGCGGGATCAGAGAGTAGTTGCTGCACCACAGGCGAGATGGGATGGTGGCATAGACCAGGACGGAAGCAGTGGGGTGATGGAAGTTGGGGGACATTCTGACCCGAGGCCCAGCCGGTATCGCTGCTGGATTGGACTCGAGTGTGAGAGGGAGAGTGAAGTCAAGCCTGACTTCTAGGTTTGAGCAGGTTTGGCCTGAGCAGTGCAAAGAATGAGGAACCACTTGCTGAGATGGGGCAGGGAGCAGGTTCAGAAAGATGGGTTTGGCCATGCAAGATGCCTCTGAGACATCCTGTAAGTGTCAGATGGGCAGCTGCATAGAGGGACTGAGTCCAGAGGAGCAGCTGGGTGGGATGTGTACATTTGGGAGTCATCAGCATAAAGATGGTATTTGAAGCCGTGATCCTGGGTGAGAGCACTAAGGGATGAGTGTGGACGGAGAACTGAGGCGTACCTGGGTAAGAGGTCAGGGCGATGGGAACCAGGTAAGGGAGTGGAGGAAGGGGCAGGCCACTCCGTCAGGTGCTTCTGATGGAGAGGAAGCCGGGGGGCTGAGGACTGCCCAGCCAGAGCACAATGTGAGGTCTTTAGGGACCTTGGCAAGAGCAGTTTCAGGGAAGCACTGGGAGCAAAAGTCTCATGGGTTCAAGAAAGAGCAGGACAGAAATGGGAGAGGGTGAGTATGGACAGAGGTTTTGAGGAGGTTTGCTATAAAGGGAAGGAAATAAAGGGATCAAGAGAGGGTGTGGTTTGTTTTCCTAAGGTGAGAGAGACACCAGCTTGTCAGCTGATGGGAATGATCCAGTGGATGATGGGGTTCGGAGGTGGGGGGGTGTATCGGAGGCAAAGTCTGGGTCTCCGGAGAGCTTTTGTCATCCTCATTCTACTGGTTTGAGTCACCTGGGCCCCCTCCCAGCTGCAAGCCCTCTTAAGTGTTAGAAGGATGGAATTGGGGGGAGGAGGGTTCTTTCCAGCTGCTGAACTCCCTCCCCCCCCCCACTTAGCAGTAAAGGGTTTGGAACATTCCAGAAAAAGAAAGGTGAGGGTGGCTACCTCCAGATACTTACTCTTGCTCTTCCCACTGTCTAGAAGGCTCTTCCCTTAGTCCTTTGGAAAGCTGTCTCCTCCTTGTAGTTTGGGTCTCAGCTCGAGACCCTGAGAGAGTTATCTGAGCTAAAGAAAGCTCCTGTGGAGGCCCCCTCCGAAAGCCTCTTAGCTGTATTTCTTACACTCCCCAGGAGCTGACGGTGCCTTTTCTCATTTGTTTGCACTCTATCGATTGTCTCTGTACTTGAATAGGAGTTGCCCAACGGTGGGGACTTAGGCTCTGGGTACCCCCAGCACCAGGAAAGGGCCCGGCACATAGTAAGCATTCGATAAATATTGTAGAGTAAACTACGGGACCTTTGGTTAGGTAGAGATGAGCACTCTCGATCCTTTCCCATTGAGCGTGGGCCAATACATTGTGTGTCAGGCCCGTGCTCAACTAATGTGCTCCCTGGTGGGAAATGACTCGTCCCCTAAAAGAGGGGCACTGGGATGATGTCACCACCCTGCAGAGCACGGGGACTTCCCCTTAACCTGCTGTGCTCCAGCGGCCTGGACAACGCTGGCAAAACCACCATCCTCAAGAAGTTCAATGGGGAAGACATTGACACCATCTCCCCGACGCTGGGCTTCAACATCAAGACCCTGGAGCACCGAGGGTGAGCGGGGACCCTGCGGTGGGCTGGCCCCGGCGTAGGGCAGGGAGCGCGGGTGAGGGGCCAGGCTGACCCTCTCGCCACCCCCCTTCCCGCCCAGATTCAAGCTGAACATCTGGGATGTGGGCGGCCAGAAGTCCCTGCGGTCCTACTGGCGGAACTACTTCGAGAGCACGGACGGCCTCATCTGGGTGGTGGACAGCGCTGACCGCCAGCGCATGCAGGACTGCCAACGGGAACTCCAGAGCCTGTTGGTGGAGGAGGTGGGCAGGGCGCCAGGCTAAGCAGGGGAAGCCAGGCTTCCAACAGCAGCCGGGCCCCGAGGCTTGGTGCCCATGCGTGGATGTGTGAACACCTTCCTCAGCGGATCCCCTGAGGGACAACTAGGGCGGGGTGTCCTTCTCCACAGAGCCTCACCAGGTGCCCAGCACCCTTGGGGAGGCAGAGACCACCTGTACGCTTGGTCCCAGGGAGTCCCACAGTGCTGTGGGCAGGACGTTCTATGAACGGAGACCTGGGTTCATGTCCCTTTGATGTCACTGCTCTTCAGCACCCTGAGCTTCAGGTTCTGCACCTTGAATGGGGCTTTAGGGAGGATGACTCGAGGCCAGTGTGTGAAGCTTTGGGAGGCAGTGGATCCTGGCTCAGGAGTTGGACTCTTTGCTGTGTGACCGCAGGCAAGACACTTAACCTCTCTGAACCTCCACTTCCTCATTTCTCAGTGGGCATTAGAATTAGGGTGATCTTATAACTTATTATCTGGCCCCAAACGCTTCCCTTTAAATAAAATTTTAGATTTACAGAAAAGTTGCAAAGGTAGTGAAGAGATACCCCATATACTTTCCATCCTGCTTTCCCTGATGGTAACATCATATGTAACCACTGTGCATTTGTCAAAACTAAGAAGTGAACATTGGCAAATTACTCTTAACTACAGATTCTATTTAGGTTTCACCAGTTTTTCCATTAATACCCTTTTTCTGTTCCAGGTTTTGATCTGGGTTACTACACTTGCATCTAGTTGAAAACCAGGTCACTTTTTCTTTTTTTTTTTAAAGATTTTATTTATTTATTTGACAGAGAGAGACACAGTGAGAGCAGGAACACAAGGAGGGGGAGTGGGAGAGGGAGGAGGAGGACTCCTGCGGGGCAGGGAGCCCGATGTGGGACTCGATCCCAGGACCCCGGGATCACGACCTGAGCCGAAGGCAGACGCCTCAAGACTGAACCACCCAGGCGCCGCCCAGGTCACTTTTAAGAACAAAAGAGGGACTTGTTAATAATTACACAGGGACAACAGACATAAACAGGACTGTTCTGGGCACACAGGGACGCGGTCATCTGGTCTAGCACTAGCCACCTCCAGGGGGTGCCAAGCAGGTCCAATGAGATCATGGCTGTCTGTGCTCAGCCCTCAGCCTGGCACCTCGAGGCCCTTTATCAGGCCCAGATGCACCTACCTACCTGGAGGGACTCCTGGTCAGGAACACATGTGGAAGTAACTGGAAGCCGAGGCAGAGAGTGAGGCCCGGTAGTGAACAGTGAAAGCGCTACATGACCTTGGAAGAGGGAAAGGTCACTCCCAGCAGACCCTATGGCCCTGGGACAATTGCATTCTTTGTACAGGTCGGGTTATCACATGGGACAATCTAGAACCAGAGGGCTCAGGAATCATCTTGTCCATCAGCCCCTCCCCATTTATGGAGGAAGAAACTGAGGCATGGAGAAGAGAGGTGCCTGCTGGGCCCCAGCCTAGGACTCCCTCCCTGCCCCCCCCCATGTATGGCTAGACTCGCAGGCCATGTCCACACTCCCTACTCCACTTGGGCCTCTTATACCACCCCGGGGCCTTGCCCTGATTTTCCAGGTTGATCTCTGACCCCACCTGATCTGGGTGATTAGAGGAGGGGCCGGGCTACCCTCTGAGCCCCCACTCCCCCCCCCATTTCTCTCCCCCAGCGCCTGGCTGGAGCCACCCTCCTCATCTTTGCCAACAAGCAAGACCTGCCCGGAGCGCTGTCCTCTAACGCCATCCGGGAGGTGAGTCCAGGCCTTAGTACAGGCCCGTGGAGGAGAAGGGGCACGCGTTTCTTGGTTAACTTACTTCAGAAGCAAGTATTAGCTCCTCGCGTGGCAGGACCTGTGGCGGACGCTGGAGGTTGACTGAGAAGAACTAGTTGTGCTCCGCAGGCCGGGGGGAAGGCAGACGTGCAAACGTTACCCTGCAGGGTAACAGCAGCCGGCCGGTAGTGAGCACTCTCGGCCTGGATGAACTCATCCACTTCTCACCCCAGCCTCCTGAGGGAGGAGCCCTTACGATCGTTCTGCAGATGGCTGGCGAAGCAGGTTTAGAGAAGTGAGGTCACTCGGCGAGTAAGCAGACAAGTCAGGATCTCAGCGCAGGCCTGTGGGACCCCAAATTGTGTCCTGCCTCCTACTTGAGAGGCAGGATTGTTGTTCTCCTCAGTAAACTGGCCAGCAATCCCTGGCTCCCTGGGCCTTGGGAGGAATGGATGGGAGGACGATTGTGGGGCGCAGAGCACAACAGATGCTCAGGAGCCCACGTTGCTATGCTGTTACTAAGGGGGGTGTGGTGGTGTACCCGGAGCCCAGGTGCCCCCAGGACCTGACAGATCTTCACCAGGGAGACTTCCCCAGGAGACTTCTGAGGGGCCTGGGGGGAGACCTGGGAGGGGGGAGGGGCTGTGGGCGGCAGGGCCCGCGGTCACCGGGGCCCACCCCCCTCTTCCGCCCTCCCAGGCCCTGGAGCTGGACTCCATCCATAGCCACCACTGGTGCATCCAGGGCTGTAGCGCTGTCACCGGGGAGAACCTCCTACTCGGCATTGACTGGCTCCTGGATGACATTTCCAGCCGCATCTTCACAGCCGACTGAAGCGCTCCGGATGCCCCCCACCTCACAGTCCAGCCCCGCCTCCGCCCCCAGCCCTCATCAGGCACCATCCTTGGGGGAATGGGAGTCAGCCAGCCTGGCGAACACCCCCGACCCCGCGCCGAAAGCTGCCGCTCTGTGGCCCGCCGGCTCCCGTGGCTGGAGGGCTGCCGCCCTGGCTCCCGACACAGCCCGCCCGCAGCCTCCGTCCAGAGAGGAGAGAGAGGAGAGGGCCGGGCCCGGGAGGGGGCCGCCTCTGCTGCTACCAAGGCTGTGGGCCTCATCCTTTGCTCAGCCATGAGAATAAACCGTTCCTTGCCCCAGTTCCTGGTGGAGTCATTTGTTGCTTCCCCAGCTCTCCGAGACCCGCCCCCCGGGAGCCCGCAGGGTAGCAGGGCACCGAAAGGGACAGATCGTTCCAGTCAGAGGGTTCACTGCTGCTGTGTCACCTCCTTCCCGGAGGAGGTGACATTGATGTTGGGCAGGAAGGCTAAGTAGAAGTTCTCTGTGTAGAGGAAGGGGGTGGACAGTTCACTAGAACAGTAAATAAGAAGAAGGGACACAGCCCCACATCAGGGCTCATGATTTGCTGAAGGGAATACGGACTGAATTTCAACTCCCAACTCCCCACCGTAGCCAGGAACCCACAGGCAGCAGGCAGCGCTGGCTCAAGCAGTGGAACTCATGTGACCGAGAAATGAAGCTCAAGGGCTCTTGGGAAGTGGGGAGGGGAGAGGACTCGGGTGTAAGGATGTGAGCGTCAAGCAGGGCTTGCTAACCGAGCAGAGCACGGAAGGGTCCTTCTCTGAAGACTAAGGCGCTCTCTGAAGCAGAGTTGCCCCACAGGTGACCCGACAGATGGGTGTTTTCACAGGGCCCCCTGCTGTGGTCCTACTGGGGGCTGCTTACTCCGTTGGGTTCTGTTCAAAGCACTCCCCGGTATCATCACATTGAAGAACAGCCCTAAACAGTACAGACTCTCCAGATCCCGTCTATAGGGGAACTAAGCCTCTGGGAGGGAGGTTATGTGATTTGCTCAAAGCCACCAGCTAGGAAGTAGGGAGGCTGGGATTTGGGCCCAGCACATTTAACCACTACGCCATACTATTCTAGGTTTTTGTCTCTCTGCTCAAAGCTCAGATGGCAGAGAGAGGAGGCCTAATGTGTCTAATGAGGAAAGAGTAGTTTTCCCAAGGAAAAGGCAAGGAAGAGACACCAAGATTTGCTCCTAAACTGGCACTAGGATCCCTTCCCGAGAGGTACAGATGTGTGCAAAATCTGGGCTCTGTTAGGATAGAAGAAGGGAAATTGATGTTGGGTAAACAACCTTAGAACATAAACTGTCCTTCAAGGTGGAAAATTAAAACCGCCTGCCCTGTCCTCTGTGCAAGACAGACGTTGTCGTCCCCGTGCTACCCAAGCCCTGCGGTGAGTGAACAGACCCAGGCTCCCAAGCCAAAGCCCAGCCCTGCCACTCACTGGATGATGCTGAACAAGTGTCTCGCGTGTTTGTGCCTCAGTGTCCCCCTCTGGGGAAAGATAAGGCACCTACCTGCAAAGGGCGGGACAAGGACCAAATGGGTGAGTGTCTTGTGTGTCATTGTATAATGTTAGCTATCATGTTCAGTATTTGAACCGGTAGGAGCTCAAGCAGATCCAATCAACGGGAACTCAGCCATCTACTGATCCGGATGAGCCACCCCAGGGGTCAAGTCCTCCTGGGGGCCCTTAGTCAGCAGCATCCTTGATTTAAAGAGTGAATTCTGGGGGCGCCTGGGTGGCTCAGTCGTTAAGCGTCTGCCTTCGGCTCAGGTCGTGATCTCAGGGTCCTGGGATCGAGCCCCACATCGGGCTCCCTGCTCGGCGGGAAGCCTGCTTCTCCCTCTCCCACTCCACCTGCTTGTGTTCCCTCTCTCGCTGTGTCTCTCTCTGTCAAATAAATAAATAAAATCTTAAAAAAAAAAATAAAAAATAAAGAGTGAATTCTGCATGGTTGGAGACAAGGAAATAGCAAGGTTATACTCATTACCAAGGCCTATGGATGGGGGATCTGAGCTGTGGCAGCAAGTCTGCATCCTGTGGTCAACCCGGTGGGGGTGGGAATGTGGGGAGCCGGATTGGCAGCTGTGCATTTGCAGCTTTCCTCTCTCCTCCTGCCGGCTAAGAGGGCTCTTCTGTTTGCTTCTCCTGGTGATGGAAATAGTGGAGTTGGTGTCTGAAGGCCGGGGGACAAACTGATCTAGATAGGAATGGGCTTGGAGGGGACAGGGCGAAAGAAGAGAAAATGGAGAGAATTGGGAGCTGCAGGGTCAGGGAGGGGAGGGAATGATGGGCAAGAAGAAGAGTTGGGGCCAGTCTTGCCAGGAGAGCTTGAGAGAGCAGAAGTGATGTCTAAAAGGGGTCTCTAGAGGTGCGTGTTGTTCAAGGGGCCGCCACCCCATCTAAGCCTCCTCCCAAACACCTCCTGGATAATCTACCCTGTGTCTGAGCTTCCATGAGTCTCATTTGGGAGTTGGCTTTGTCTCTTTCTGGAAACTGGCCATACAGTGTCCACTATAAGCGCGGCGGCTTCACCCACACTACCACTTTGAAGCTTCACAACCTGTCACAACCTGTTGTGGTATCGGTCAGGGTCCTCGACGGCCTGCCCCAGACACGGACCACAACTGTCTTCAGCAGAAAGGATGGTTCTTGGAAGGATACTAAGAGCTCATAGCATCCTGATGGAGGTCTCAGGATGCCAGACATCAGGTTTGGAAAAAAGAGTGCCCAGAGGCTGGGCAGCTCAATCCGCAGCCAACACTGCACATCAGGAACAAACTATTGCCCTTGCCAGGCACTGTGCCCTCTGTCCCTCACTCAAGAAACTCAAGATTCAAGCTTCAGGAGAGACTCCCCCACCCCCACCCAGGACGGGGCAAGGAAAGGAGCTGGCACCTTTGGATTCTGTGTAGGAGGCTGAAGGGCTACACCTAGGGAGAACTACCTCCAAACAAAGATATTGTGCTAACGGATAGGTGGGGCTGAATGCTGGACAGACCAAGCAGGGAAAAAAAGAATCCTGCTCTGCAGTAGATTCTATTATAAACATCCCTTATTATAAACACTATAAACATTCTAGAGATGAGAAACTTAGGCTCCAGTAGTTAAGGGAAACTCATACAGCTGGTAAGAAGTGTGACTTCAGAACCTGTGAAGCCATCCTGCTTCTCTGAAGTTCTTTTTTGCTTCCCCTACCCTTGCAGAAAATATGAATTAGCGAATCCTATGGAGGGAGACAGGGAAATGATTTGGCTACAACTGGCACGCACTGGACACAATAAAATTGGGTAGGTAGATAAAAGAAGGGAACTGGGAAGCAGAGGAGAAGTCGTTTGGACACGTTGGATGGGGCGGGCTTGAACACTGGTCAGAGCTGAGTGATCCAACCTCCCCAGTCCTTAACTCTTTAAATCACCTAGTTCACGCTTTACCAGCCACTGAGAACTTTTTAGACGCTCCCTGGCCGCAAGCCAAGGCCGAGAACTGCGCCGTCACTTGCGACCGGCTCCCTGGACCCGGGGAAGGAGGACGCAGGCCCCGGACAGGCGGTGGCTGGCGGAGACTGACCCGGAGGGGCGGGGGCGGCGTGGAGGAGGCGGAGGCCGGCTGCCAGCTCCACTCCGGCTCGGCTACCATGTCCCGCCAGGCGAAGGACGACTTCCTGCGGCACTACACAGTCTCCGACCCCCGGACCCACCCCAAGGGCTACACCGAGTATAAAGTGACCGCGCAGGTGAGGTGGGGCCCGGCGGGGACCTTTACCCTTTTAACAAGGGGGGCCGTGTTTTACTTTAAGGCAAAGCACTGCTGGACGCTCCCTTTTTAGACGACAGAAATGCAATTCCCCTTTAAGGGGAGGCTGCGGTAAGAGACTTCGTTTACATCTTTAGCCATCAGGAGGTGTGGCCCTGGGAGGGCGCTGTCCTTTTAAAAGGGCGTGGACGGCAGTTCTCGGAGTGGGAGGGGTGGGTTCCCACGCCCAACGTGTGGTGTCTGCACATCAGGCTGTGAATTTCTTTAAATTAACACGAAAACTCTGGCTCAGTCCAAATATTAGTTAGTTCTCCAATCTCTTGGAGTAAGTCGTGTTAACTGGTTTGTTTGATATTTACATAAAAGCCCTTTTTAAGAGTTTAATTTTTAATTTTTTCAAAAAAATACCTGTGACTTTAAAAATTCATACTCGAGAATTTTCAAGAGTAAGTCTCTATCTTCACCGTCCCAGCAGGAAGTCAATAGGGAAAGACTAAAGTTGACTACGAAGCAGTAACAACTTTATAAGCAGATTTTATAGATACATGGGGGAAACCATGAGAAGAATTTAAAAATAGAAACCGTATAAAAGACTATCTGTAGAATGATATCCGAGAACTGGTTGGGCGAAGACTTTTCACCGTAAATTGTTTTGTACTTTTAGCATTTTAAACTAGGCAACTATTAAACTGGTGCATTCATAACTATTAAAGGGAAGCAAAAACACAGACACTTCCAAAGTGTATACCTCTGAGCAGGCAGAGCTCAGATCAGGATATAGACATTTCCTTCACCCCAGAGACTTTCTTTTTATCTTTCCAATCTATAGTTCTCTTCCCACAGAGGTAACCACTGTCCTGACTTCTGTCACTGTAGATTAGTTTTGTCTGTTCTTGAACCTCATCCGAATGAAATCATTACACAGCAAGTACTCACTTGTGTGTGGCCTTTTTCACTCTCTATGTAATGTTTTTGGAATTCATGTTGTTGCATGTATAAGTTGTTTGTTCTTTTTTATTGCCATGTGATAGGAGTCCCTTGTAGAAATATACCACCATTTGTTTATTCATTCTCTTGTTGTTGGACATTTGGGTTGTGTCTAAAAAAATTTTTAGTTGTTACGAGTAGAGTTGTATGAACATTCATGTACAAGTCTTTTTATGGACATGTGCACCCATTTTTTCTTGGTATGTACCTAAGAGTGGAATTGCTGGATCATTTGATAGCTACATGTGTAGTCGTCCTAGAAATTACCAGTTTCCAGGGCGCTGTTTGCTGTTGGTCCTAACTGAAACTGACAAAATATTTAAAAGAATGTTTAAGTAGCTCTGTGGTTGGAAGTTGGCCAGGTTGGTGGCTGATATTCAGAGCCTGATAAGAACTTGTGGGGTTTTTTTGTTTGTTTATTTGTTTGTTTTGACCTTTATCCCTATGCTAAATGTACCCAAAGGGACAGAAAAACCTTTCAACATAGATGGATGTGTCAGTCTTTTGATATCTTTTAGGTGGCAATCCAATTCCTTGAGGAATTAAAAACAGCTGTCCTTGTTTTACACCTGAGTCTTTTTTTTTTAAGATTTTATTTAATTTTTTTAAAAGATTTATTTATTTGTCAGAGAGAGAGAGAGTGCACAAGCAGGGGGAACAGCAGGCAGAGGAAGAAGCAGGCTCCCCGCTGAGCAAGGAGCCTGATGCGGGACTTGATTGCAGGACCCTGGGATCATGACCCAAGCTGAAGGCAGATGCGTAACCAGCTGAGCCACCCAGGCGCCCTGGAGCATGCAACTCTTGATCTCAGGGTCATGAGTTCAAGCCCCATGTTGGGCTTAGAGATAACTTTAAAATCGTTTAAAAAAAAAAGAAAGAAAGAAAGAAAAAGAAATTACCAGTTTTCCAAAGTGGTACGGTACTTCAAAGTACTTTTATAATCCCATTCTCACCAGCACTTGGTATCATCAGCATCTTCAATTTTCGGCATTGTAGGTGTGCCTGGGTGGCTCAGTTGGTTGAGCGTCTGCCTTCGGCTAAGGTCATGATCTCAGGGTCCTAATATCAAGCCCCACATTGGGCTCCCTGCTCAGCAGGGAGCCTGCTTCTCCCTCTGCCCTTCCCAACCTCTTGTGCTCACACTCTCTGTCTCTCTCTCTCTCTCAAATAAATAAAATCTTTTTTGAAAAAATTCAGCATTTTAAGTGGGTGGGTGCGTAATATCTCACTGGAGTATAATTTGCATTTCTCTGATGACTAATGATGTTGAACATATTCTCATTATCTTATTGGCCATTCAAACACCTTCTTTTGTGGGAGGTGCCTGCTCAAATATTTTGCCCAATTTCAAAAGTTGAGTTGTCTTTTTAGTATTGATCTGTAGTTCTTTATATATTCTGGATATGACTCCTTTGTCAGGTATATGTATTCCTCAACAGTTTTTAAATCTAGTTTCTTTTACCCAAGATATTTCAGGCCAAGTCTATTGTGAAAAGCAAAGGCCAGGGTTTTGGTCCTACCAGTCCCTCTTACTTGGTATGTGATTTTTTTTTTTTTTAATTTTTACTTTTAACTGAGGTATAGTTGACATACAATATTATGTTAGTTTCAGGTGCACAACATAGTGATTCGACATTTATATTCATTATGAAATGCTCACCATGGTAAGTGTAGTTGACCATCGGTTGCCATACAAAGTTATTGCAATATTATAGACTATATTCCCTATGTTGTACTTTTCATCCCTATGACTTATTTATTGTACAACTGGAAGTTTGTACCTCTTAATCTGCTTCATCTATTTCACTTACCCCCCCATCCACCTCCCCTCTGGCAACCACCAGTTTGTTCTATTTATGAGTCTGTTTCTGGTTTTGTTTATTTTGTTTTGTTTTTAGATTCCACGTATAAATGAAATCATGTAGTATTTGTCTTTCTCTGTCTGACTTATTTCATGTAGCATAATACCTTCTCAGTCCATCCATGTTATCCAAATGACAAGATTTCATTCTTTTTTATGGCTGAGTAATATTCCATTGTATATATCTATGATATTTTCTTTATCCATTCACCTATTGATCTATTGATGGACACTTAGATTGCTTCCATATCTTGGCTGTTGTAAATAATGCTGCAATAAACATAGGGGGATATATATCTTTTTGAATTAGTGTTTTTGTTTTCTTTGGGTAAATACCAGAAATGAAATTACCGTATCCAGTGGTATTTCTATTTTTAATTTTTTAGGAAACTCCATACTGTTTTCCATATTGGTGCACTGATTTACATTCCCTCCAACACTGCATGAGGGTTCTCTTTTCTCTACATTTTCACCAACACTTGTTATTTCTTACCTTTTTGTTCTGACTGGTGTGAGGTGATATCTCATTGTGGCTTTGATTTGCATTTCCCTGGTGGTTAGTGATGTGGAGCATCTTTTCATGTGTTTGTTGCTTATCTGTATATCTTCTTTTGGAGAAACGTCTATTCAGGTCCTCTGCCCCCCCCCCTTTTTTTTATATATTTATTGAGCTACCTTTACTAGTGTCCTCCCTCCTTTCCTTCTTCCCTCCCTCCCTCCCTTCCTTCCTCTCTTCCTTCCTCCCTCCCTTCCTTCCTCCCTCCCTTCCTTCCTCCCTTCCTCGAGCCAGTGGGGGATGCAGAGAGTGTGGGAGAGAGACAGAATCTTAAGTAGGCTCCACACCCAGCTTGGAGCCCTACATGGGGCTCGATCTCACGACTCTGAGATCATGACCTGAGCCAAAATCAAGAGACCCACACTCAACCAACTGAGCCACCCAGGCACCCCCTCTGCCCATTTTTAAATTGGATTGTTTTGGGTTTTTGGTGTTGAGTAGGAGTTCTTTATATATTTTGGATATCACCTCATTATCAGATAGATCATTTGCAAAACGTGCCATGTGATCTTGCACAGGTCATGTCCCCTCTCTGCCCCTCCACTTCCTTATCTGGTAAATGGGTCTGTTAATCCTATCTGCCACCTTGGGTTCTAGGATAATTAAAAGGAGATGTTTGGAAGACTATCAAGTAGTCCACGTTGTAGAGTGTTATTTTCTAATTATTATGATTATACCATAGTGAGTACAGAGTCTTCTTCCCAGCTCAGACCCCATTCTTCTCTTCTAGAGGTTGCAACCCCAGTGATGTTTTCTTCTGCCTAAAGGAGTGTTTGCCCACAGAGGCTTCCTCACTTACAAAAGGGAGTGGCTCCTGGGACAGAACCTCGTTCTTTAGAGAACTGGAGGTTCTTTCGTTTCAGAAGGAGATGCAGGGACGTGGCCCGTCGAAGGAAGTGAGGTAGTCCTGGCTTTGTTAGCACACATGTGAAGTTGGGACGGCACAGAGATTAGCACGACCCCGGCGCTAGGATGGCCCGCAAATTCATGAAGGGACTGAGATAAAAGTTGGGCTGAGGACCACAGGGTCTGGATAGGATCCTCCCATCTGGCACATGAAGAAACTAGCACGTGATAGAAAAACTGCTTCAGGTGACACAAAGCCTTGAAGCCAGGACACCTTGATACCAGTGGCCAAGAGCCAAAGGCCACAACGAGGGCTGGGAGGTACCTGGGGCATCGCTGGATTTTACTGCGCGATGGGGTGTCAGGTGTCAGTCTCTAGTCTCACCTGGTTCTTGCCTTTCTTCCTCAGTTCATCTCAAAGAGGGACCCAGAGGATGTCAAAGAGGTGAGGCTCCTGGGAGGAAGGGGGACCATTCCCTAGTTCCAGATGCAGGTGCAGCAGAGGAACAAGTGGGAACTCTGTGGCCCTGGGAGGAGCAGGCACGGGGCCCCGACCCACGCACGCGCGGGCCCAGGCTGGGGGTGGGGAAAGCCTCTTCCCACTGGCACCACGGCCGGCCTGGGCCAAGTCTCGGGTCCCTGGCAGGTGGTGGTCTGGAAGCGGTACAGCGACTTCCGCAAGCTGCATGGGGACCTGGCCTACACCCACCGCAACCTCTTCCGCCGCCTGGAGGAGTTCCCGGCCTTCCCCCGCGCCCAGGTGTTTGGTGAGTGTTGATCTAGGCATTCAGGCCAGAGATGGAGGGAGAGGTGGGCAGAGGGGACCCCTGCTGGGCGGGGGGGGGGGAGCTGGATGGGGGGCCAAAACCCCCAGCAGAAGCACTTTTGGGGAGGGCCCTTAGAGACAGCCTCATTTCACACATGGGGAAACTGAGGCTCAGAGCAGCCTAGCCCTCAGTGTGTGTGGAGCCCTTCAGCATTCCTTCTTCCTTAGCCCCATTTTCAAGACAAGGCAGCTGAGGCTCAGGGTCATAGAGGGGCTTGGCCTGTAAGTGGCAGAACCAGAATTCCTCCCCTGGAGCTGGGGTCTGCGCTGTCCAAAAGGCCAGAGGTGGTGAGTCCGAGCCGAGGTGTGCGTGTGGGTTGAGTGCACACTGAAATAGAATGGAAACTATGGCGATAATTTATATATTGATCACATGTACAAATGAGACTATTTTGGATATACCGGGTTCAGTGGAATAAATTATTCAAGTTGAGTTAACCTGTTTCTTTTTAACGTGGCTACGAGAAAATGAATAATTGCACATGCCACTCGTGATGTGTTTCTGGTGGACAGGACCGATCTGTTAGTTGGGTCTCTAGACTCCCGTGAGATACTCTTTCACAGCGAGGCGAAGGGTTGCCGCCCGCAGGGGACGCAGGCTGCGGGCGCCGCGGCCAGCCGCGAGGTCAGAGGTAGTTCATTCGCAGCATGCCTAGAACAGAGCAGGGAGACTGTGGAAAAGGAGCTACTTGCTGTGTGACCTTGGGCAAGTCACTTCTCCTCTCCGAGACTTCCTTTCCTCTCCGTTACATCAAAACCATCTGAAATTATTTTGTTTCTTGTTGGTTGCCCACCCACCTCCCGTGTCTAGGATGTGAATCCATGAGAGCAGAGACCTTGCTTTCCTCCCTTTCACCTTCTGAACCTAGCACATTAGTAGGTGCTCCGTAAACATCTGGTACATGGAGGCCTAGGGGGCTTGGTCCCTGTTTGCAAGCAGCCCACGCCTGCCCCCCCAGGAGGAGCCAGGGAAGATTGCTGGGGGGATGGCCGGCTGCTGGGATCCTCTCCGGCAGAAGCAGGAAAGTGACCCCTGTGGCTCGCTGTGTCTCTCCCCACCCCTCGTCCTGGGGGGCGCTGCAGGCCGGTTTGAGGCCTCGGTGATTGAAGAGCGGCGGAAGGGGGCTGAGGACTTGCTTCGCTTCACTGTGCACATCCCCGCGCTCAACAACAGCCCCCAGCTCAAGGAGTTCTTCCGGGTATGTGTCCTTGCTTGTCCCTCCTCCCTGGCACCTGGGAAGCCCACCTGCCCCCTGGGCTGCACCCTGAGACTCCCCCTGCCCCCTCCCCCGCCCTGTCCCTGTCTTTCTCTCCTGCAGGGTGGGGAGGTGACCCGGCCCTCCGACATGTGCAGAGACCTACACATCCTGCCACCCCCTCTGATCCCCACACCGCCCCCTGAGGATACCTGGTTGCCCCAGCCGCTCCCCACAGAGAGGAGAGGCCTGGAGGAACTGGACATGCCAGGTACATCAGGGTTGGGAAGGGAGCCAGGGATGGAGGGCCTGGGGGTGGTGGAGAGCACACACTTCCTTCTCAGTGAGCTTAGTAAAAACTCTGCAGTATGTCCCAGTTCCTCTACCACTAACGTGCTGAGGAGCTCTGGCCAGGCCATTTTCCTTCTCTAGGCTACAGCTTCTTAGTCTGTAAAAGGGGTACCACCCTGATGAGGAGTGGGCTCGTCTATGCCCGTGGGTGCCACAAGGAGTTAGTGAGAGGGTAATTGCGTTTTGAAAGCTGGGAAATGATAAGGACAGGCATGAATGTCCCCATTGATTGGTTCCACAGCGGATCCCCCACCATCCAGCCCTGCCCAGGAGGCCCTGGATCTCCTCTTTAACTGTGGGAGCACCGAGGAGGCGTCCGGTTCCCCTGCCCGAGGCCCCCTCACAGAGGCTGAGCTTGCCCTCTTCGACCCCTTCTCCAGGGAAGGTAACAAGCTGGGACAAGCAGAGGGGGGCTGAGGTGGGGGCAAGGAGGGCGGGCAGAGCCACCGACTAGCATGTGTAGTACCTGTGTAAATGCTAGAAAGACGCCCCACTCCGGGCAGTTGGCAGCCTTAGTGAGCACTGGAAGCCGGGACCCTGGTGCCAGGGCTCATGAGCTGGATGCCCCTGGACAGTGAGCAACCAGGGAGAAAGAAAAGGGAGATCTTCTCAGGGGCAGGTGGATCTTCTCCCCAAGAAAGCTCTGGAACAGGCAGGCATCACACAGTCTTTTTTTTTTTTTTAAAGATTTTTATTTATTTATTTGACAGAGAGAAAGACATAGCGAGAGAGGGAACACAAGCAGGGGGAGTGGGAGAGGGAGAAGCAGGCTTCCCGCCGAGCAGGGAGCCCGATGCAGCTCAATCCCAGGACCCTGGGATCATGACCTGAGCCGAAGGCAGACGCTTAACGACTGAGCCACCCAGGCGCCCCTCATCACACGGTCTTGGGAGGGTTTGAGTTCCTTCCGTTGGAAGCCCAAGGTGGGGGTTTCCTGGCCAGCTTAGGGTCGCGCTGCGGATCCTGACGGCAGGAGAGGCCTGTTGGTCAGGGGAGTGAGACTTGGGCTCAGAGGAGGAGGCCCTCCCACAGGAGGCCCAGGCATGTGGGGGCACCACAGACCCGCCATAGCGGGGGAAGCCCCCTCCCCTCTTCCCATGGAGGTCTGGGTCCTGGAGCTGAGAGTCCCAGGCTCTGAGACACTGCACCTTTTCATTCTCAAAGTCTCCGACCCTGTGCTGTGGCTGCGGCTGGGGCGTTGAAGCGGCTGATCTGCTTCAGGATCATCATGAAAGCGTTTCAGTTTGGAATCCTCCCATCTTTTTAAGCCCATTTTGTTGGCTTTTCTTCTTTGCCCTTTGGTGACCTCCCGGGCACACCCTCAGCTTTGTGATCGGGTTTCAGGCATCTGGGTTCGCTCACCGCGGGTCCGATCCAAATCGGGACCTCAGTCTTCCATGCAGTTACTCAGCTCCAAACCACCGCCCTGCTCGCCTGGGAGGAGTATCCTTTTACTCTTCTTGTTCTGCTTCCTCCCGTCCCTGCTCCTTCAGCCCCTCCACAGCTGGGATGGGGAAGAAGGATTTAGGGGGAAAGGTGAGGGTGGTGCCACCGGGGCCTGCCTGCCTTGCCCCAGCTGACCCCCAGGGGTGTCCAGTGGCCAGATGCTCCGACAGGAGCCTGTCAAGATTCCTAGGATGTAGCTCCCATCAGACATTCCCTTGGCCCATAAGAAAACTCCCGAACTCTGGGACGCCTGGGTGGCTCAGTTGGTTAAGCGTCAGGGTCCTGGGATCGAGCCCCACATCAGGCTCCTTGCTCAGTGGGGAGCCTGCTTCTCTCTCTCCCTCTGCCTGCCGCTCCCCCTGCTTGTGCGCTCTCTCTCCCTCTCTCTGACAAATAAATAAAATCCTAAAAAAAAAAAAGAAAGAAAAGAAAACTCCCAAACTCTTGCCCCACCAAAGCCTGGAAGTACAGTTTGCTGAGATGTTGCCTCATCTCCTTGCCCCACTGTTGTGGGCACCTCCAGGAAGTCCCTCAACATCAGAGTCCTCCAGGCAACGAGCTGGCACTCGTCTCTCTCTTCAACACATGCATCAAACTCTCGTACTCACGTTAGGGCATCCCAGGAACTCCTCTGCCTTCTGCTCCATGAGCAACACTGGCTGTATGTCCAGCTGGGAAGTGAGAGGTCATCTTCCCTTCCTGCAGGAGGCCTCCCAGTCTCCTCACAGGGTCACTGGGATGGAGTTAGACCGGTGAGTGGTGCACCATGGTGCTTCCTATTCTGGCACCTTCCCTCCAAAGGCCTTTTCGCCAATGATGGACCAAATCTCTAGCCTTCTCTTGTATAAGCTGCAGAGAGGATGTTTGGCCCCCTTTTGGCCAGTCCTGGGGTATATAAGGAGACCTTCTCTCTGGAATGTGAGGACACCCACCACCCACTGTCTTCATGTTTGGGTCCTCAACTGAGGTTGTAAGACCTGAGATTCTCTGCATCTATTATTCCGACATTCCAAGGTTTGGAGCATTTCTACCCTTGGCCTGGCTTAGTTGGTCTGGCATCCTTCAGTTAAACTTTACGGAGGGAATTCTTAGATTTGTAGATCAACTGTAGTCAGGAAGGAAGTAGGCCCAGTGACCCAGACCTCGCAAACTAACGTTAATATGTACCTAAAGAATTAGGAAGGTAATACTGTTTTTACAAAAGCACAGGAACTCCACCAATTAAACCAATCATGGCTAGTCTGTTATATATGAATGGCTTTTAAATTGCTCAGGCACTGCTTCCCTCCACCTGGGGCAGGCTGGTACCTTGATGGGCAAGAGAGGTCTGGGGATGGGCCGCAGGCCCTGGGAAACGGAGGGCAGTCTGGCCTGAGCCCTCCGTATCTGATTGTAGAAGGTGCAGGCCCCAGTCCAACCCACATGGGTGAGCTGGCAGCGATGGAGGCAGAGTCCGAAAGGCTGGACCAGGAACCCTGGGAGCCTGGAGGGCAGGAGGAGGAAGAGGACGAGGAAGGCCGGCCAGCCCCTGCCTATCTGAGCCAAGCCACAGAGCTCATCACCCAGGCTCTGCGGGATGAGAAGGCAGGTGCCTACCCTGCAGCTCTGCAGGGCTATCGGGACGGCGTGCACATCCTGCTACAGGGCGTTCCTGGTGAGTACGACCGGAAGGTGGAAGGTCAGGCCTAGAGTCTCAGACGGTGGAGGGAAGGGAAGGGAAAGTAAAAGACAAGTCAAGGATCAGAATTGGTCATCACTGACAAGCTGTGCAACCGTGGGCAGTTTCTTTACCTCTTGTGGCCTCAGTTTTCTTATTTGTAAAATGGGGAGAATAGACCTGATTCCCAGGGAGGTAGGGAAAGACACATGTTGATGCTCTGTGAACTGTAAGGGGCTAGACCAGGGGTTTTGAACCCAGGGATCTCAGCTGAGCCATTCTCTCTTCACAGGTGACCCATCACCTGCCCGCCGGGAGGGTGTGAAGAAGAAGGCAGCCGAGTACCTGAAGAGAGCAGAAGAAATCTTGCACGTGCACTTGTCCCAGCCCCCCTCCTGAGAGGGAGTGAACCCCTGCCCAGGACTGTAGCCCCAGCACTGCCAGCTACCCCCTTTCACTCTCCCGGGGGCCTTGCCTGATATCCTGGTCTTGTAACACTAGGGGTCATTTCTGTATGTAACTGGACCAAGAATGAGACAAATAATGAATTCAGAGCTCCTTGACCACACCTGCCACTTTGGAATCAGGACAAAACACTTAAGCTGATCCTGCCTGTCTGTCTTGCGTGGGCAGCATCCCTGGTCCTGAACTGGCTGTTCACCCATCTAGAACCGGGGTCTGCAAACCATGGCCTGCAGCCACATCTTGCCCACGGCCTTTTTTTGTAAGGCCCGTAAGCTAGAATGGTTTTTACATTTTTTAATAGTTGAAGAAAAACCAAAAGAATAGTATTCTGTGACAGATGAAAATTACATGAAATTTAAGTATTAAAAATAAAATTCTGTTGGAACACAGTCAGACTCATTCACTTAATATTGTCTTTGGCTGCTTTCCCACTACACCAGCAGAGTTGAATAGTTGCTGAGTTGCCCAGTTGCGACCTTCAAATCCCAAAGCATTTACTATCTGGCCCTTTGCAGAAAAAGTCTGCTGACCCCTGATCTAGAAAATGGGGAGAATAGTCTCCAGGGAAACGAGAGTAGAGAATGGCAGGAGGCCGATGGAACCGGCTATTGGGTGAAGGGAATGATGAAGAGGAACCCAATTTGGGGTTACCCATTTTGGAAGGTGCCCAAAGGCTAAGAGCGAGGGTTCAGGGTTCGGTGGGCTGAAGCCTGGGAGGGCGTGGCTCCATTCCTCCCCCGCCCCTCCGGCGAAGTGATTGGTTGCGGAACGGACTACAAACTGGTGTATCATGGGAGTGGGCTGGGCTGTGCGCGGGGCATCCTGGAAGCTTTGGCGGCGCTGAACTACAGCGCAGTGCGTCTCGGGAGGCCTACTCCAGGCTTTGTGGGAGGGGACGGGGCTCGGTGAGAGCACGGCGGGGGCGGGGAGGGCGGGGAGGCGGGGCCCGGCTGGGATCCGCCCGCCCCCGCGCCGGGGCCCCGGCCGGCCTCCGCCAGCCCTCGCGTAGAACGGGGCGCGTGGCCGCCGTCGTCTCCGAGATGTTGAGGGCTTCTCCTTTCCCCTCAGCGTCCCCATGGCCGGCTGCGAGCTGCCCGTGGGCACTTGCCCGGACATGTGCCCGGCCGCCGAGCGCGCCGAGCGCGAAAAGGAGCGACGCCTGCACCGCTTCGAGGTGGCGCCGGGGGGCCGCAGCGACCCGCCCCGCGCGGACCCAGAGCGCGCCGTGAAGGAGTACAAACGGCCGGCCGCCGGCAAGGCGCGGCCCCCGCCGAGCCAGCTGCGTCCGCCGGCCGTGCTGCTGGCCACCGTGCGCTACCTGGCCGGCGAGGTGGCCGAGCGCGCCGACGCCTCCTGCGCCGAGGTGGCCAGCTTCGTGGCGGACCGGTTGCGCGCCGTGCGGCTGGACCTGGCCCTGCAAGGCGCGGGCGACGCGCAGGCGGCGGCGGTGCTGGAGGCGGCGCTGGCGGTGCTGCTGGCCGTGGTGGCGCGGCTGGGGCCGGACGCGGCGCGCGGGCCCGCGGACCCGGTGCTGCTGCAGGCGCAGGTGCAGGAGAGCTTCGGTTCTCTGCGGCGCTGCTACGGGCGGGGCGCCGGGCCGCATCCCCGCCAGGCCGCCTTCCAGGGTCTCTTTCTGCTCTATAACCTGGGTGAGTCGGGGTGTCGGCGGCGGGGCGGGGGTGGTGCCTCCGCGGGGACAGTGGAGGCCGGGGAAGGAAGGAGAAGCTTGGCAATGTCACCATTAGCTCCGTCCCCATCCCTGCCTTCTAAATGTGTGTCGAGTCCATGCGCAAGATCCACTGAACCCCCCCCCCCCCCCGGGCCTTCTGGCCTGTCCCTTCCCCTATTTGGGTTTTTGTTTGTTTTTGTTTTGTTTTGTTTTGGGTTTTTTGTTTTGTAATAAAAGTGGAGAGGACGGGGTTGGAACGGAAAAATTGGCCTAGTGATTTTCAAACTTTTTTTAACTCTGTTCAGTTTTGCAAAACAGCCAAGAATATATCTGACACAGAAGTTTCAAGACATTAGATCCTTCCAATGGATGGCTGGTGCATTCTAATAAATTCTGTTGTATTTAATTGTAATAAAATGCTCTTGGTTTCAAAACCCACTAATGGGTCAGAAGCCTCAGTTTCAAAAGTGGCCCAAGGTTCCAGTGTCCATGATTCTTCTGGAAGGGAAGCAGAAGCAGAATGTCCTCGAAGAAAAGGCTTTACCGGGTGGACAGCTGAGCCATTTCCTAATCTGTGCAGCAGCTAGGGCAGTGGAGGAAGGGCTGTGGGTTTGAAGTCAGAAAACTTGGATTTTGTTGTGTCAAATTGTACTACATTCGAACTCTTTTTTTTTTAATTATTTATTTTTAAAGATTTTATTTATTTGAGAGAGCGAGAATGAGAGAGAGAGAGAGAGCACATGAGAAGGGGGAGGGTCAGAGGGAGAAGCAGACTCCCCGCTGAGCGGGGAGCCCGATGCGGGACTCGATCCCGGGACTCCAGGATCATGACCTGAGCCGAAGGCAGTCGCTTAACCAACTGAGCCGCCCAGGCGTCCCTACATTCGAACTCTTAAGACAGTCTCAGGCAAGGGCGCCTGGGTGGCTCAGTTGGTTAAGCGACTGCCTTCGGCTCAGGTCATGATCCTGGAGTCCTGGGATCGAGTCCCGCATCGGGCTCCCTGCTCAGCAGGGAGTCTGCTTCTCCCTCTGACCCTCCTCCCTCTCATGCTCTCTGTCTCTCATTCTCTCTCTCTCAAATAAATAAATAAAATCTTTAAAAAAAAAAAAAAAAAAAAAAAAAAAAAAAAAAAAGACAGTCTCAGGCAAGTCGGGAACTTATCTGGGCCTGTCTCCGTCATCCAAAAACAATGCGTCACTTTGTTACGAGGCTCCAGACTGTTTGAAGGGGCTCTGGTAACTCATTCAGATAAGGCTCTGGAAGGGGCTGATAGAAAAAAGGGGGCGGGAAGGTGAGCTTGGCCCAGGGGAGGGGCGTGGCCAGAGAGGAAGGTAGGCGAGCCAAGGTGGGAGATGAGCTTGGTCGTTGGCCAGAGGTGGGCCTGGCTGAGGACCCCAGCCTTTGGGAGAAGAGATGGGAGGAGGCCTGACCAGATGGGATGGAAGGTGGCCCGGTAGGGGTAAGACAGAGTTCTCACCCTGGCTTCCGCCCTCACAGGCTCCATGGAGGCCCTTCATGAGGTGCTGCAGCTACCAGATGCCCTGCGTTCCTGCCCGGCCCTGCGCAGGGCCCTGGCTGTGGACTCGGCCTTTCGCGAAGGCAACACGGCCCGCCTGTTCCGCCTGCTCCGGATCCTGCCCTACCTGCAAAGCTGCGCAGTCCGGTGCCACGTGGGCCGTGCCCGCCGGGGAGCCCTGGCCCGCCTCGCTCGGGCCCTGAGCACCCCCAAAGGCCAGACCTTGCCTCTGGGCTTCGTGGTCCACCTCCTGGCCCTGGATGGGCCCGAAGAGGCGCGGGACCTCTGCCAGGCCCATGGACTGCCCTTGGATGGACAGGAAAGAGTTGTGTTTCTCAGGGGTCGCTACACTGAGGAAGGGCTGCCACCTGCTGGGACCTGCAAAGTGTTGGTGGGGAGCAAACTTGCAGGGCGCACCCTGGAGGAGGTGGTCATGGCTGAGGAGGAGGATGAGGGTGTGGACAGACCCACGTCCCCGGCATGAGGAGAAGGCGTGCACTCTCCCAGAGCCCAGGACTGGATCTAAGCACTGTTTCTTTTTTCGTAATTCCTACACAATAAAAAGTTTTGTAGGGATAATAACTATGCTTGGTTTATTTGGGGGAGAGCAGGGAGGAGTTGAGACACGATAGGGGTGTACGGGGAGAAGAACCCAGATTATCCATCCTGGGCCTCAGTTTCCCTGCTGGTCCCTGAGGGGTAGCTCTGGTTGGCATCATGCATCCCATCCTTACCCACCCACACCAAGAGCACCACTCCCCACCATTCCTGTCTCCTGTTCTTCACCCTTTGCCAACCAAGAGCCAGAATGAGGAAGGCTTCACTCCCCTCAGGTGTCCACAACTGGTGGGACCCTAAGCTGTTGTCTCAGAAGCTTAATAGGGTCCCATGATTGCGCCTCAGGTTGGCATCAAGGAAGACTGGGACACACCCAAGAAAAATTGGAGTGGGATAGGTTGAAGGACGGTGGGGAGCTGGGGTCAGAGGTCAGCCACAGGCCTTAGGGTGGCTGCTGCGCCCTCCAGGGCCACCACCAAGATGCTGAGCTGCCTCTGCACTTCAGCCCAGGCTGCGGATCCAGGGCCTGTGTTCATGGCCCTGGAGCAGGCATTGGCCAGGCCGGGGAACGTGGCTACGGAGCCGGTGCGGGGCGCCCAGAGCACGTGGCTGCCGGGAGACACGGGAGAAGCAAAGTCACTCGGGGACCAAGAGAGGAGCTTCAGCCTGGAACGGGCTCAGCTATATATAGCAAGGCACAAAAGCACCTCCCCACTGCCTCTGAAAGCTGGGACCCTCAGAGCAGTGTGGTGAGAGACGCAGGTTACAGTCCCAGGGTGACTTTGATTTGCCTCCCATCCTCTGAACCTGATTCCCCAGCTGTTTCAGGGGGCTGGGTTGTGTTCTAAAGGCCAGCAAAACTCTTAGATTCTCCCTCAGATGGGTGCCCATGGCCCAGCCTCACCCCGCACTTCCCAAGGCCCACCTATAGTAGCGTTCCTCTGGGAAGGCTCGCGGGTTTAGGAAGGTCCGTTCCAAGAGCATCAGCTGGTCGTTGAGCATCCGGACCTGCAGGGGGCTGGAAGTGGCAGGACCTCTGTCACCCTGGAACCAGCAGCCCAGCGGCCAGCCTGCATTCTGCCCCGGATGCTGCCCTCCCAGACACCCGCTTGCCGCCCTTGCTCACTCAGGGGTGCCCTTCTGCAGCGCTGATATGTGTTGGTCCAAGGCCGCAGCTGCCCCCTCAAACTTCTCCACTGCAGTCACCAGAGGCCCTGTGGGAACAGCCAGCATCTTAGCCCTGGAGGTGCAGGGCGCCCCATACCTCCCGAGTCAAGGGGGCTCCATACCCAGGCTGATGCTGTGCTGCTCCAGCAGGCCCCCCAGGTTCTGCTGGGCAGCCTGCAAAAAACTTCGGAGGGTCTCTCCATAGTCACTGACATTCAGCGGAAGAAAAAGGCTGTCACTGAGCCTAAGAAGCACGCTCCCTGCTGTGCGGGCCACAGCCTGGTGGCTGCCGAAGCCTGCAGGGAGGGTGACCAGGCCAGGGCTCAGTCTTCAGCCCATCCTCCCCCAGCCTCAGGATTCCCCTTGCCCCCCTCCTCACCAGGGTCCACAAATTTGTCCACGTAACCAAAGGTGTCGAAGGCCGTGTGGTAGGTGGGGTAGATCCTGGCTGAGGTCTTGCTCTAGGGGAACAAGGCCAAGGTGACAGGCTTGGGATGAGAAGTGAGGGGGAGGTGTACCAACAGTGAGCTACAACGTAGGGACATGACTGAAATCATCGCTACAGCCATGAGGTAGGTTCTAGAATTCCTACTTCACAGAGGAGGAGACTGAGGCTCAGAAAGGCTGTCGCCTGCCTGACCTCACAGCGGATAGTGGCAGAGCTGGGTCAGCTGCCAGTTTCCCATTTCACATGAAGAAGAGCCTGAGGCTGGGGAGTCAGATGAGAGGATTCAAATCCTAGCTCCCCCACCCAGGAGCGGTATGGCCATGAGGGGGAGAAAGGGCTTCGTGGAGCATCGAGCAGGGAGACACAGGCTGGGCCCTCCACATCCCTTACCTCATTTCACTCTGTGCACCAACGCTATGAATGCATCCCTGTTTCATACTGTTATTTAATCTATTCTGGGGTAAACATGTTATCATTTTTTAAGATCTCTGGAATCAGAATGCCTCTTTTATTTTAAGATTTTTTTTTAATTTTATTTTTATTTTTATTTTTTTTAAAAGATTTTATTCCTTTATTTATAAGAGACAGAGAGAGAGAGGCAGAGGGAGAAGCAGGCTCCCCGCTGAGCAGGGAGCCCGATGTGGGACTCAATCCCAGGACCCTGGGATCATGACCTGAGCCAAAGGCAGACGCTTAACCATCTGAGCCACCCAGGCGCCCCAACATTTTTTTTTTTTTTAAAGTAATCTCTACATCCAACGTGTGACTTGAACTCATGACCCCAAGATCAAGAGTTGCATGCTCCATGGCTTGAGCCAGCCAGGCGCCCCAGGATGCTTTTTAAGTCAATGTCATCCTACAACTAACTGGCAGTATGTCGCCCCCCTCCCATAGTGCATATCACAATGTTGCATCTTAAAATCAGTAGTATCTTTTTTTTTTTTTAAAGATTTTATTTATTTATTTGAGACAGAGAGAATGAAAGAGAGAGAGCACAAGAGGGGGGAGGGTCAGAGCGAGAAGCGGACTCCCCGCTGAGCAGGGAGCCCGATGCGGGACTCGATCCTAGGACTCCAGGATCATGACCTGAGCCGAAGGCAGTCGCTTAACCAACTGAACCACCCAGGCGCCCAAAATCAGTAGTATCTTAAATTTGATAAAATATAGGTGAGCATAAACAGATGCTCAGAAAGGTTAAGAAACTTGGTGGAGGGAGCACAGCTACTGAGTGGTGAAGCCAGACCCAGTCTGCACTAGAGAGGCTCTAAGAGAGGAAGGGGATGGGGGAGCAACGTACTGAGCTGGGGGACAGAGGGGTACCACTCACCCGGTCATAGGTGTAGGCGATGTCCATGGAGGAGATGCCCAGGAAGTGAACGAACGGTGCATAGTCGCTGCCGGCACCCAGGGAGCCTAGGCTGCGAAAACAAAGATGGTCGGGCTGGAGGGCGCTGGGCCAGCCCGCCCTCCCCGGTCCCCTGTCCTGGCCCTGGGCTCACCTGGGGACCAGGCCGTAGGCTGGGCTGCTACGGTTGGAATACCGGATCCAGTTGTCGTAGATGCTGAGGCCAACAGGGCTTGGTGCGGGGATCTGACCGGAAGAGGAATGTAGTCTGGGGCTGGCCCCTCCCCAGGCCCACCGGAGTCTCCATCCTAAGCACGGGCCCGCGGGTCCTACAAGGCCTGCCCACCCTCCCCCCCGCCCCCGCCCCCGCCCCGGCCTCAGTCTTACCGCCAAGCCCCTGCAACAAGGACCAGCTCCAGCCCCGCCCCCTTTCACCTGTTTGGTGGCAGCGAAGATGACGCTCTGGACCGGGGGCGTCCCCTGCGCCCTCAAAGTGGCATTGGCTGTGGGAAGACCAGAGAAAGTATTCGGGCCGCCGCCCCTTCGTTTCTCCTCCCCCTAGTCAGCCCAGCCGCCCCCCGCCCCCCGTACCAAACACCGAGATGTCCACGTTGATGTAGGCCACGGTGCGCTCCTGCAGCTTGCTGAAGAATTCCTGCGGGTAGGGGGGCCGAGGTGAGCCCGGCCAGGCCCCGCCTCGGGAACCCCTCCACCACCCGCTTCTCAGGGCTCACTCACCTCGGTGAATTCTGTGGAGCCAATGAGCCCAAACTCCTCTGCCCCCCAGCTTGCAAACACTATTGATCTGCGGGGACGCCAGGTGCCTGGGGAGGGGGATAAGGGGCGGGAGGACACGGTCCCCGGATCTCGGGGTGGCTTGGGGGAGATGCTAGGGACGTGGAGAGCAGGAAGGGCTGGTCCGGGTGGGGCAGCCAGTGACAGGAGGTAGGTCCCGCTGCCTCTCTAGCCCAGCCTTCTCCGAGGCGCCGTCTTCCTTTTCCCAGCCTCCGCCTGTGCTGGGACCCCGCCCCAACATTGAACTCTATACCAATCTCAGGTGGTCCCTTCTGCCAGAATGGCCTGCCTCCCCCTTCCTTAGAGGTATGCTTTGAGTAGACCACCCGACCCTCCGTCCCCAATTGTCTCCTTCGCGCATCCCATGCCAAACTCTCCGGCAACTTTCTCCACTCGGTGATAATACAGTGAAGTCCTCTTAGGGCGTTATCCATATTGAGTCAATCCTCAAAACAACGCTTTGAGGGATAAGAGCCTTATTGTCTCCATTTCACAGATGAAACTGAGCTGCACAAAAGTTAAATGACTTGCCCAGGGTTACACAGCTGGTAGGCATAGAGCCAGGGTTCAAGTCCAGGGTCTGGCTCCAGAGTCCAGGGGCTTAAGGAATTGGCCACACCACCTCCCACAGCCTCTGGCAGCCTACAGCACCACATGTTCCTGGTTGTGCTCCCCTCTTGAGCTCCAACTCAATACCCTTTGATCATTTCTCAGATTTTTGTTTTAATTTTATCTTTTTAAGTAGGCTCCATGCCCAGCGTGGAGCCCAATGTGGAGCCCAACTTGGGGCTTGAACTCAGGACCCTGAGATCAAGACTTGAGCTGAGATCAAGAGTCCGACGCTTAACCGACTGAGCCACCCAGGTGCCCCCTCAACTTTTGTTTTAAATGAAAATTGTTGGGGCGCCTGGGTGGCTCAGTCGTTAAGCATCTGCCTTCGGCTCAGGTCATAATCCCAGGGTCCTGGGATCGAGCCCCGCATCGGGCTCCCTGCTCCGCGGGAAGCCTGCTTCTCCCTCTCCCACTCCCCTTGCTTGTGTTCCCTCTCTCGCTGTGTCTCTCTGTCAAATAAATAAATAAAATCTTTAAAAAAAAAAAAAAAAGAAATTTCTTTGCTCTAAAGGTCATCATAACATCATCATCAACATTGTTCATTTCCTGATTTTGATCATTATACTGTGGCTATGAAAGAAAATGTTCTTATTTTTAGGAAATACACAGTGATATGTTTATGGGTAAAGGTGCAGCATTTCTGCAACTTTCAAACACTCCAGAAAACAATATAGAGAGAAAGAGCCAACATGGTAAGATCTTAATATCAGGAGTATTTGGGTGAACTGTGTCCAAGACTCCTTTGTACTATTTTGGCAAGCCTCATGTATTCTGAAATTATTTCAAAATAAAACACTTGAACAACAGAGACAGAAATTCCTACACTACCAAAGGGGGTAAAGCCACACTCCCAGCCTCTTTCCACAAGCTTGCCCCACTGTGCTATCAGTTGATCTCAACCACACCTGTGGTTTTACCTGTCATTGATTTCAACAACTCAGTTTATCTGTGGAGTCTCTTTTCTGACCTTGGAGATCAGCACCTTCAACCGCCTGCTTGCCCTCTCCCCAGGAATGTCTCTTAGGCCCCTCAAAATCAATATGTGAATGGGGACACATGTACAAAGATGTAATCTGTGACATCAGTACCATAAAGGGGAAGGACAGAGCTTTATAGGAGTAGAGCTTTTGTATGAGATTAAGTTGGTATCAATTCAAATTATATAGCTTTAACTTTAGGATGTTGTATGTACTGGAAGATGAAAAAGTTCTAGAGATGGTGATGGGTGATGGGTACACAACACTGAATATACTTAATGCCACTGAATTGCACACTCAAAAATGGTTAGAGGGAGCCTGGGCAGCTCGGTCATTTGGGCGTCTGCCTTCGGCTCAGGTCATGATCTCAGGGGCCTGGAATCGAGCCCCACAGCCGGCTCCCTGCTCAGCTCCGAGCCTGCTTCTCCCTTCCCCTCCCCTACTTGTGCCCTCTCTCTCTCAAATAAATAAATAAATAAATAATTTAAAAAAAATAATAAACTTTAACAAAATAAAATAAAATCCCACACCATCTTCCTGCCAACCTCAGACTGAACTCCAAACTCCCCAGCTGGGCTGCCACCTGGTCCAGGCCCTCCTTTCCACATGCTGTGCCCTCCACCTGGATCCCCCACCCCACCCCAAACCGCCAGCTCCACAGGAGGCCTTCCTGAGCTCGGGCTTGTGCCCAGAAAGCCCCTTAGATATTCCTCCTTATAGCGCAGACCCCAGTTGTCTCTGCAGGCGGCAAGTCGGGTGTTCACTGTCGGGGTCTGCTGTGCCTAGAACGGGCCTGGCACACGGTAGGCACACGGGACATATTTGTTCAGTTAACGACTGTCTGTCATCCCTGCCTGAAGTGGGCCGAAGCTCCCCGGAGGCAGAGCCTGGGCACCGCCTTGCTCCCAGCGGCGCCCGGCCTCGCTCCACTGGAGGGGCACGGAGGCTCTCGGAAGCCACTGCACGAGTCCCCATACCCCACGGGGCGACTCGAGCGAGGCCAGGGCTGGCGTCCACGCAGGTCGGCCCCCAGGGCCCTCGGGCTTGGCACAAGTGGGCACCGGAGCATGAGACAGAGGAGCTGGGACAGGACTCCTGCGAGCTCAGGGAGGTGTCCCTGCTGGGACAGCCCGTAGACCAGGGACCGGGGCCGCCTCACCCTTCTTCAGCAGGGTCCCCAGGACTCGGGAGAGCTCCAGGAGGACGGCCGTGCCACTGCTGGGGTCCACGGCCCCGTGTACCCAGCTGTCCCGGTGGTTTCCGTACAGCACATAGCGGTCTGGCGAGAGGAGCAGAGACTCAGAAACCAGGGGGGAGGGAATGTGGGCGGGGCCAGGCGGGGGGGGGCGCGGGGGGCGCGGTCAGAGGGTGCTCGGGGCGGGGCACGGCCCTAGGGGCTCAGGGAGGCCTGAGGGGGCGCTCACCCGGCTCCACGGCGCCGCGGATGATCCCCAGGACGTTGGAGGAGTTCCGCAGCTCCAGGCGGTTGTGGACACTCACGTTCACCTGGCTTGGGGAGCCAAGGGGGCGACAAGAGTCTTGGCCCTGCCCACTCCCCCTCCCAACCCAATGCAGGGGAAACTGAGGCCCAGAGCGACAAAGGGACACGACCACGTCTCTGGCCCACAGGTAACTGGAAAGGCAGCAAGGCGCTCTCCCTCAGCACGCTTCCCTGCCCCCCTCCCCCAACGGTTAATCCAAAGACCAAAGCTTTTTGTTGGCTTTTTCCTCTGCCACCTCTCAGACCCCCTGCTCCTCCTCCTTGCTCCCCACCCTGGCCCCAGGCTGGAAGCCCTCCCTCCACTTAAGTTATAGGTGTTTTTTTTTTTTTTTTTTAAAGATTTTGTCAGAGAGAGAGAGCCCAACAGCTGGCAGAGGGAGGAGCCGGCTCCCCACTGAGCAAAGACCCAGGCATCCCTTAAGTTACAGTTTTAAACTAAAGTTTACAGTGTCAGTTGGTGGCCCAGACCCTGTCCCCACCCTTCCTCCATCCCACCCTGAGGACCCTGGGACTCAGTAGAGGCTGGGGGCCCTGGTAACCCCCACTCTACTCTTGGCCAACCTGGAGGAAGGAACGAGGGCAGAGGGAAAGAAGGTGCACAGCCCTAGGGGTTCTCATCTCCTCAGGCAGTGGGCCCTGAGCCCTAGTCCCAACCCTGGACTGCTTCCTGGATGCTCTCCAGACCCCTCGCTAGGACCAAGTCCCCCATCACGCTGGTAGTGTGGATTCCAGCAAAGGAGCTGGAAAAAAGGTGAGAGTCCACAGACCCCCAATGGGGGACCCCAGGTTAGGCCAAGGATTGGGTGTGTTGGATGCTCATGATACCCCAGGCCAGGCCCCTTTGCTGAGAAGACTCCATGAACAATTTTCCAAGAACCTCCCCCCCAAACACCCCTGCACAAGCCAGTCCTCCTGAGAGGCAGGGGGCCCTTGGCCCCCTCCCCTATGTACTTCCCCACCCGTGTTCTGTTTGACCAGCACAGAAATAGTAAATGTCCTCTATTCACCAGAAAAAAAAAAAAAAAAAAAAGAGGAAGCATGCCCCGCTCTTCTAATTCCAGTTCTTTTCATGGACTCACTCAGTTAAATACTTATTGGATACTTAGCGTATGCGGGCATTGGGCAGTGACTGGGACAGACACAGCCCTGCCCTTGTGGGACCTCCCTCCCCTGAGCAAGACAAAGCCTGAGGAACTGAGCAAATGCAGGGGTGAAGCAGGGTGGGGAGGACACTAACAGGTCCACCCGTGAGAGGTTACCGGGTGGCAGGTGGGGAGGTTGGTGCTGGCCAGGAATGGCAGGAGTGTGGGGAAGGGTGTTTCAGGCAGATGGAACAGCAAGTGCGGAGGTCTTGGTTTGGGAATGAGCTTGGCGTGTTCAAGGGAGGAGATGGCTGGAGCGTGGAGGTCAGAGGTGAAGTGGGGGTGAAGCTCCACAGGGCCTTGTGGGCCACGCAGCTGTTTCATTGGCTTCCCCGAAAACAGGACAGGTATTCTGGAGTCAGGGGAAGGTTGGGAGAGAGAAGGAAGGGAAAGGCTAGGCCTTGAGGTGGGCAGGGAAGCGTAACAAGGGAAGAGGAGAGGAGCCTTGAGAAGAAGGGCCCCACCTCACCTGTCTGCTGGGAAGTCACCATCAGACCGGAAGCCAGGCCCCAACCTGTAGTCACAACCCAGTGCTCCCTGCCAGGCAGCCGGGGCCACAGTTCCCTGGAGGTTACTGGGGAGGAGATGAAGGGTGTGGGGATTGAAGGTTGGGGGCCACTGGAGGGTGGGCCGGGGACCCCGGGGGCACCAGAGCTTACCAGAGAAGGATTTTTGCATCATCGAAGCCAATGGGTTGAGTGGGAATTGGAGGAAATCCAGGGGCAGCATCAGGGTCCAGGCGGAAAGAAGAGGGATTGGCTGGAAGGTAGGGAGTCAGGGGATCCCCAAAATACTCAAAGTAGGAGCCTCGCTCCACCCCGGACGGGGGCAAGTGCCAGGAGTTTGGGAAGGTCGCGTTGGCGGAGCTCAGACCGTCGTTGATATCTGTGGGGTCCGTGTATACCAACACCCCAGCGACCCCGTACTTGGCAGCGTTCACAGCCTGTGGGAGGTAGATGAGGCTGTGTTTAGGGCAAGGGGGAGGCGGGCTCAGGTCCTGTTCCCCGCTTCCTTCCTCGCTCTGGAAGATCTGTCTTCCCACGGGCAAGAGGATGTTTGCACCAACCTTTACTGCAACGCTGTGGAGGTAGCAAAAGACCGTGGGGCATAGGCGGGCTGGTGCTGAGCAGTGCGGTGGGTACAAAACGGGGGCATCGAGCATGGCCCGCCGGGCGGCTGCTCAGGGGAGCATGGGCAATGCGGCCCTGTTCACAGGAGCCAACAGGTGGGAGCGGCCTGAGTGTCCACCAGCAGGAGTGGACGAGCCAGCGTGCCCTGCGTGTGAGAGAATGTTGCTCAGCCTTCAAAAGTGCTGACGCTCTACACAGCACCGGTGGGCCTTGAAAACGTGATGCTCGGTGAGAAAGCCAGACACAAAAAGACAGCAGTGCGTGATTCCTTAACTTATGTGAGGTTTCTAGAACAAGCGAATTCATATGTTTCTAGAAAGTGGGCGAGAGGTTACTGGGAGCTGGGGAGGAAGTGGGGAGGGGAGGTATGAGTGTTTATTTATTTATTTATTTTTAAAAAAGATTTTATTTATTTATTTGAGAGAGAGAGAATGAGAGCCAGAGAGCACGAGAGGGAAGAAGGTCAGAGGGAGAAGCAGACACCCCGCTGAGCAGGGAGTCCGATGTGGGACTCGATCCCGGGCCTCCAGGATCATGACCTGAGCTGAAGGCAGTCTCCCAACCAACTGAGCCACCCAGGCGCCCCAGGTGTGAGTGTTTAATGGGCACAGAGTTTCATTTGGAATGACCAAGAGTCCTGGGAATGGATAGTGGTGATGGTTGCCCAGAATTGTAAAGGTACCTGAGGCCCCTGCATTAAACACTTAAGATTTATTTTATAATTAGATTATTTTCATTTTATGCTGGTATATTTTAGCACCATAAAAACAAAACAGTACCTCAAAAAAAGAAAAAGAACAAGGACACAATTTATGTACCAATTGAGAATAATCCCCAGGATGTATTAAGGTGAAAAAAAGCACAGCTTGAAACAGTGGATATAGTATGCTGCTTTTATAGAAAAAAAAGGGGAAATAAAAATATATATTCGGGGGTGCCTGGGTGGCTCAGTCATTAAGCGTCTGCCTTCGGCTCAGGTCGTGATCCCAGGCTCCTGGAATTGAGCCCCGCATCGGGCTCCCTGCTCAGCGGGAAGCCTGCTTCTCCCTCTCCCACTCCCCCTGCTTGTGTTCCCTCTCTCGCTGTGTCTCCCTCTGTCAAATAAATAAATAGATCTTAAAAAAAAAAAAAAAAAATATATATATATATATATATTCATATGCACCTCTTCCAAAAGAAACTGTGGGTAGATCTCCCATAAACTAAAAAAAAAAAAAAAAAAAAGTGGTTTCCTCTTTGAAGGATGGCATTACAGGAGAATTTTTCCACTCTAAACTTTTTTTTTTTAAACTGGAAATTCTATAATCTGTGTAATTCCACCATGCCTCTTCCCTCTTTTCTTTTCTTTTTTTTCCCCCCAGCTCTTATTATGGGCACTTCTTTCAAGTACAGATAACATAAAATTTACTGCCGTCTTCACTTTATAGCACAGAGTTCAGCAGGATGAAGGACATGCAGTTATTACGCTGCTGTCACCACCACCCACTGAATTCTTCATCTGACCAATCTGAAACTCTGTAGTCACGAAACACTCATCCCTCTTCCCTTCTCTCACTCTATACCTTTTTAAATTTAAAAAAAAAAAAACAACAAAACAAACCCACATTTTTAAAAACCACAGACTTTGACATACTTAGAATTTTTAGTTGAAAAGATGCGGGCTGGGAGGGAGGCAACAGGAGGGATTTAAGTTCAATTATTCAGAAGAACTACTTCGCAGGAGAACTTAGACTCTGGAATAGCAAAGTTGAACATTTTGCCTGATCCACTTACTTCCTAAGGCTCAGAGGGGTGAGGGGAGGCATCCAGGGTCACACAGCACATCATGAGCGGTAATGGTGAGGGAACAGAAGGCAAGCCGAGGACAAAGCGGAAGCTGACACCCTACTCCCCCCCCACCCCCACTTTGGGATATATGTGACATTCCTCAGGCACTCCTGGCTGCCCTAAAGGGAAAACGAATGGTTAACTGATAGAGATCATAGTCCTGCAGGACAGGAGTCTCCCTCAGTTTACAAACGTCCTAGTGGTTTATGAGGAAGAAGCTTTCTTATCAATAACCTAACTTCCAGAGACCCATAACTTAGTTTTCTGAAGCCCTAACATCACCCACCCCTCCATAAAATTAAGGGAGGCTGAGGTGGAAGGAAATGTAAATAAAACTGAATTTCTTTTGAACCTGAAGCCCATTGACAAGGACGCGTGATAGGAGAAATGTAACATTCCTCCAGGAAACTCCCAACTGTCTTCATGTTAGTGCCTATTAGAGGGAAAAACAACCTTGGCTTGACAATAACCAGGCCTCCAGTATCCTGAGAGTCTTTAGCATATGACAGTCCTTCTGGACACCCCCTTTGTCCTCACCTCCCCAACTCCTGAGTATATAATCAGCCACTCCTCAAGACCACAGGGCAGCAGCTCTTTCTGCCCCCGGGTCCTGTCCCCGTGCTTTAATAAGCCACCATTTTGCACCAAGGACACCTCAAGAATTCTTTCTTGGTTGTCGGCTCCGGACTCCACCCCACTGAACCTCACCTATATTCTAGAACTGCATCAATAGTACAAATGTAGCTCACCCCTTCTGCCCCAGCCCAGGGCTCGGCGCACCACCCAGCACTGCTCGGTCCCCTCCCTGCCTCCTGTCCGCGGCTGGCCCCCACCCCACCCAGCCCACCCAGGTCCCTGCCCTGGGGGCTGCTGCTCACCTTGGCCCCGCGTCCTGCACCCCCGTAGCGGATCAGTGCAATGGTGCCTTCCAGTTTGATGCCCTGAGTCTGTAGATTCGTAAAGTCTTCTTCCGTTCCCCTATTGGCATAGACGAGGAGGCCCTGGTCCCAACAGGAGGTGATCCTCAGAGCCAGGCCCAGGAAAGAGGGGGTGAGGAAAGGAGAGCGAGGCTATGTGGCAGGGTGATGGAGTTGGATTCGATTTTCCCACCTCACCCAGAGCTTGTAAGCTTCCCCAGGAACAGAGTCACCCCTGGTTTTCTCTGTGTCCAGGACCCTGAAGCAGGCCTGGTCTTGAGTAGGGGCCATTAGTGTTTGCAGAATGACTAGGTGAGGGGCGAAAGGAGTAGCAATGGAGTATGGCGGGAGGACCCCTGGGCCAGGAAGGGAGAAGCTGGGGTGGAGCCGGAGGGAACCGGGCCGTGGCGGCGGGGTGGCAGGGAGGGGACGGTCCAGGCCCACCTGGGGGGTCCCCGGGGGAGCGTAGGCAGCATATGGTGGTACCACGTCGGGCCCCGCCTGCTCCCCAGTCAGGTTCTGTTCACTCTGGCGGCAGGAAAAGAGGACCCTCCCGGTGGGACTCACTGTGGAGGGGAGGAGGTGTCAGGGCCGGGCCTGGCAGCGCCCCACCACGGGCATCCCCCGACCTGAGCGGCTCCTCACCGACGGTCACGAGGTTGGGCTGCTCCTGGCCGGGGAAGGACAGCAGCACTTGGTAGGCGGGGGCCTCAGCCGAGTCCAGGCCCGACTCCGGGTCCTGCCAGCGCTGCAGCAGGACCTGCACGAGGGCCTCATCTCGGGGGCTGGAGGCCAGGTGAGGCTCCCTGGAGAGTTCTCTGTAGGGTGGGCGGACGGATGGCCGGGCGCGCGGTTAGGGAGGTGTCTCCGGCAAACAGGAGGGGAGGGTAGACGGCCCTCTCACCTGAGGTTCTCCCGGATCCTGCTGGCATCCAGATGTTGCATGACGGTCTCAAGGACCTCCAGATCCAGGTCCTGGGAGATGCTGGGGGCTGGGACATCGGCCTCTTTGGGGATGGCAAAGTGGCCCAGGATGATCCCCAGCCCCAAGAGGGCAGCGGCCCCCAACACTCCCCCAAGCACCTTCACCCACTGCATCCTGTGGAGTCTTGGCAGGCTGGGGTCACTCCTTATAGATGGGTGTCAGGTCTAGTTAACCATTACCCTGTGGGTGGCCCTGCCCTTTGGCCCCCAGCTGGCAAGGAGAGTCAGGGAGCATCCTGCAGGAAGGGCCAGGAGCGCTCACAGCCACCTCGATTTCTGCATCAGTCACCTGGAAGGGACCCCCAGGGGTATCAAGTCCACAGAGGCACACTGAGGCCCAGACAAGGACAAGGTCTCAGCCAGATCTCCCAGTAAAACAGAGGCCAAGCCCGAATGGGAACTCAGAGCCCCTGTTAGAGCAAGACTGCCAACTCCCTGCCAACCCCACCTCTGTCTCTTCAGTGTCATTTGTAGTACATTTTTTAAAAGATTTTATTTATTTGAGAGAGAGAGAATGAGCAGGGAGAGAGGGAGAGGGAGAAGCAGACTCCCTGTTGAGCAGGGAGCTCCTTGCAGGGCTCGATCCCAGGGCCCCTAGACCATGACCCGAGCCGAAGGCAGGCCCTTAACCCACTGAGCCACCCGGGCGCCCCTCCTCAGTGTCATTTGATTTCCAGCCCTGGCTGCCGGAGCAGGTTTTAGGTTCAAATGCCATCCTTGCTGGACATAGGCTGTGTGACCTTGGGCGATTCACTTAGCCTCTCTGAACCTGTTTTCTCAGCTGTAAAATGGGGATAATAGACCTATTTCACAAAATTGATGCTGTTTCCATTAAAGAAGTCCACATCTATCGAAATATCTAATCAGGGTCTGGCACATAGTGGGAGCTCAGTAAATTTTAGCCACTCCTGCCTCATCTGGATCCCTAAAATGCAAAGCTTGGGGTTAAAGGAAGAAAGGGGATCCAGAAGAATTCTCTGTATGTATCCTGCAGGGGACCCAGCTTATGGGAGGACATGGAACTCTTAGAGAGGGAGGCCGTTCTAGAGGTCAGAGCCAGGGAAGCCCATTCTTCCTTGGCAAGGTGACTTCCTCCTCCTTTCCCTGACCTTATCTGGAATCCATTCATCTGTTCATTCATCCATCTACCTATTTATCCACCCACCCTCCTATCCACCCAACCACCTACTCTTCCATCCATCCATTCATCAATCTATCAGTTCATCTATTCATCCATCTATCCACCCAGCTATCTACCCACCCATCCATCTATCCATTCATTCATTCACTCCTTCACTAATACCTGCAAGCTTCATTCATTCATTTGGCTCTGTGTAAGACCCATGCTAGGCCCTGAGGAGGAAAAGGTACCCAGATCCAAGTCCTGGGAGACCCAGGGATTCAAGTCTAGCAGGGAGACAGGCGGCTTTTGGCTCAACCATGTGATAAGTGCCCCTATAAAGGGAGGACCAGTGTGTTTCCAGTGGGGAGGATGAGGAATTCTGTCTAAGAGGGAACATTTGAGGGGATCTTCCAAGGTTGAGAAGGCATTCAGCACGCAGAGAAGGCGAGGGGCAGACGGTCCACGCAAATGGCCCAGCACGTGCACAGCGAGAGGGAGAGGAAGACACCAAGTACTCAGTACAAATACTGAGCCTCTTCCAGGCCTCAGGGAGCCAGGCAGGGTTGGGGAGGTCCCTGGGGCTGTGACTCCTCCTACCTGCCCCCCCACCCCTCCCCACCCCATGGCCTATCCTGCCTTGGGCCTTGGCCCAGCCAGGCTGCAGCCACTGATTGTCCCAAAGATGCCTGAAGAGCTGGGGGAGCTAGGCTGTGATACACTGTGTGTGTGTGTGTGTGCGTGCGCTCACGCACGCGTGAGATTCCACGGCCCACTCTCAGAGCAGCCCCCTTCCTGCTCACAACCCTGTCTCATGGGCACCACCTGCCCCTCACCCTCCCATGTCCATCTCCCCATGTGCTGCTGGTCGGGAGGATCCGCATGTTCGCATGGGAGGACTACAGCGTGATCCGTGACTTCAGGGAGGCACACCAGGAAGCCACAGCTTTTGGCCTGGTGATTATCAGTACTCGGGATATGACCTTGGATCTTATCAGAAGCCCGTCTGTGTAGGGAGCACACACATTCCCGAGGACACAGGAGGGCGGCAGGCAGTGGGAGGGACATCAAGATCGGCTGATAAGCTGAAGAACAGACGTGGTAATGACACCATGAGGCCCCAGCCCCATGTCCTACACCACCTGCGCCCGGAAGGATTTAGCCCCTTGAACACGGGCTGTTCCAGACAGGATACGTGGACAAGAGCGTGTAACATCTGTGCGTGACATCTGAGAACTCCAGCTCAGGTTGTTGGAGTCAGCTGGTGTCTACGCTGCTGTAGGCACCGGACAGAAGCCTGGTCAATTTTCCTTTCCCCATCTTGGCCCGGTGGGTGGTGTGGCCCCTCCCTGAACATTATTTTTTTAAGACAGTGTTATAGCATTATAAGTCAAAGCCAAGGTCTGGAGCACAGGGAGGGGAGGGTTGGGGTTTGTACCCTACTACAAAACTCTAGGGCCGGGATATGCCTTCATCCTGAGATTCCAAACACCCAAAGTACAGGGAAGAGCTGGTTGGCAACATGACTCAAGATAGTTTTTTCCCAAAATTCCTAGAGCAAGTAAACTTGAGCTTCCTTTGTCACTTAAAAAAAAAAATTCCCCTTTTTTGGTAGGAAAGAAAAGAACGAAAAGGCACATAGGGATTTAAAAAGAAACACAAAGAATCGAGTCAGAAGAGATATTATAAATGTTAGGTTGATTTAGAAGAGTTGCTCCGGGCAGTTAACAGTTTGTTTACCATGAGGAGCGTCTAACTCTGAACCTATTGCACATGGCAGTTAGAAGTCTTTGTGGCAAGAGAAAACCACAGCCGGCCTGCGGCAGCCAACATAACCGTAAAAACAGCCAGACACCATAGGGAAGGGGTAGGGATGAAGGTGGGGTTTGCTTTTTATTATAAAAGAAAAAGTTACTCCTCAGAAATCTTAACAGAGGAAAGGCTAATCTCACACCCAGAGACTAGACACCAGGACAAATGGCAAATGTTCTGACTCCAGGGCTGTCCCCATCTCCTCACAGAGCAGAGATGGGAAGGGGACAGTTGAAGCAAACAAGTAATTCTGCAAGGACAAAGGCTCAGAAACCTTATAGATAGTATTAAAATCTAAACTTCTCTTTTGCTTTTTAAAAAATGTTAATATATCAAAAGGCCTGCCTGCATTAGTGACATGCTAGAAAATAATCCCAAGAGCCCCTTATCAGTACCACGCTCAAGTTGACCAGCCAACTCTTCTTTCTAAACCTCGGTGTGTACATGTGTGTCTTTTAAACCAAAGCCATAGGACACCTGGGTGGCTCAGTCAGTTAAGCGTCTGCCTTGGGCTCAGGTCATGATCCCGGGATCCTGGGATCGAGCCCCGCATCGGGCTCCCTGCTCCGCGGGAGGCCTGCTTCTCCCTCTCCCACTCCCCCTGCTTGTGTTCCCTCTCTCGCTGTGTCTCTCTCTGTCAAATAAATAAATAAAATCTTAAAAAAAAAAAAAAAGAGCTTTTTCTTCTAAGGTAGGTCAATCCATCCTTATGCTGAGCTTGTCTTCAGGTGAGGGCCATTTCACCCCAGGTAAGGGAAGGACTGCACCAGGAGGATGAGGGAGGGGGGCATTTTCCTGCTTGGTTCTCTCCTAAGTCTCACTTTTTTTTTTTTTTTTAGGATTTTATTATTTATTTGACAGGGAGAGAGAGCACAAGTAGACAGAGGGAGAGGGAGAAGCAGGCTCCCTACTGAGCAGAAAGCCCAATGTGGGGCTCCTAAGTCTCACTTTTAATGGAAAGTTGGTTATAACCTTACATGAAGGGGAACTTCCCACCAAGAGGGGAAATCCTAACCTGACCCCAGAGTAGTAACCCCACCCCAACACTCAGCTACCTTGAAGAAAGAGCCCTCCTCCTCCCTTCACAAACTGTGCTCTGTCCGGGGAGCTACGCCTGTTGGACAAACACGCCTGATAAATGGGAGCAGTGGTTATGTCTCCCCACCCCCTCCCCACGAACGTACCAGACGGCTTCAGTGACAGGGGAGAAAAGGGAGGGATGTAAAAAGATTAAGAACTTGACCCCTCTATCCTGGCCGAAGAAAGCAAGAGATATTACCTGGGCATGAGGAATAAAAAAAGACCTTGATATTCCGCCCTTTGAGTTACAGCTATTAGGACAGTTGAGAGAGGGGCAAACATGGAGGCAGGATGGAGAACGAGGAAGGGTTTGATGGCTGCAAGTCTAGTCCACTTCGTTTTTGTATGGGAAGTGTTTGTCGCCAGTTTCGCTGAGAAGACGTGTGGATGAGGGCTTCTGTCACCGGACAGGGGTCACAGTTGGCAGAGGGATGCCAGTCTCCAAGGTAACCCTTCTTCTCCTGGCTGACAGTCCGGGGAATGCGGATGCTGGCCCCATAGTTGTCCATGCAGGCGGAAGAGTCGTTGATGTTGGACGTTCCATGGAATCCAGTTGGGCGCCAGGCGGTATCCAAGCCCCTTCGGGATCATGACCTTGGTGCTGAAGTGTGGCCGGCTGCACCATCCCAGGTCCCGGGAATGGGCTCAGGATCAAAGGTTGCTATCCCTCCAAAGTCTTCACATACACGAGGCAAGATGAAATGGGCCACCCAGAGATGATCTCCCATGTCAATGCCCTCACGGGGTCCTGTCTGGACTTCCCACTGGGTGGGCATGACCTCAGCATTTGTCCCAGCGATCTTGATGCCCGCATCCAAGCAGGCCCAGTAGAGAGCCCCCGAGATACCCCTGCCTCAGGCTTCGTCTGCTCGCATGCCACAGTAGTAGGGACCTTCGGGCCCTCCCTAAACATGTTGGATTGTGGTGTTGATGGAAACCACTTAGGGTAGCAAACGCATCTCCTTTTCTTTTCCCACCTCGCTCCTCGGTCCCACTGATAGCAAGAGTTCTCGGGTCCCTCCAGGACTCCCAATTCCGTGGTGCCAGTTCTTCTCACTTTCCCGCTCCTCCCTCCAGCCCAGCCCCTTGCAAAGCCTCTCCACCCCCCCGTCCCCCAGTCCTCTCTGCCTTGGCCACCTTCACTGGGAACAAAACCTGACTCTCCACCCACCTGACCCTGTACCCCTGAGCCTGAATGTGTCTGCAGAATCACATGACCTCACTGGTCTTGCTTTAAATGTATGATCCCAAACCTCAAGCCAGCCCTCAGCACTGCCCAGCAATCCCACTGTCTTTCCCTGGTCGCGGCCTGCTCACTCTTCCTCGCTCCTGGAGGGCAAGTTCACCGTCACTCTGCTGCTCAGGCTTCCTGGAACACTGTTCCCCCAGCCATCCTCGGGGCTCCTCCCTCAGGTCCTCCCTGAGACCTTCCCTGCTGCTCCACCTAAGCTGCGTTCCTTCACCTCCCTCAGGCTTCCTCCTCCCTCTCTCTTTCCAGGTTTCTTCATCGCATCTGTCCCCATGTGACTTACCCCTTGTTTCTCGTCTCCCCTCCTCGGGTGGAAGTCCTACTGGGGTAGGGGTCTTTGTTTCATTCGCCACTGGATCCCCGGAGCCCAGGACAGAGCCTGGCACACGGAAGCACTCAGCAAATGCCTGTCAGATGGATGAGAACTGACTTGAACCAGCACAGCTCCCCAACACCGGGCATTCACGCTCCAGCTGTCTGGGATTTAAAGTGTCCGGGGCAACCTCAAGGGATACAAAAGGTGGGCTCAGAACCCCGGGGAAACAGACCCCACCTGAATGAGCCCCAGCGGGACTGCTGAGCCAGCCATGGGGTGGGGGTGGGGGGCGCTGCATAACACGAATGCCCTCCTGAGGTGGTGATGCGGGATCTAACAGTCCTCTGGAGCAGGATGTTTCCAGAAGATGATGCCTCGGGATAGAGGGTGATGCTGCTGGGCTGCAGGGTCGGGCCCCCCTCTCAGGCAGGGAGAGCAGCCCCTTTAGGCTGGGCAGGCTTTGGGAGCCTGCTGGGGTGGCCTACCCACCCTGCTTCCACAGGGCCTCTGAGGCCGGGGTGGGGGCATGGGTAGACCCACTGGAAGTCGGCTAATGGCCAACACTCACTGGTGTGCTAACCACTCACCAAGCCCGCACCAGGTCACTAGTCCTCCGAAGGGCCTCTGAGGTGGGCACCGTGTTACAGAGAGAGAAGCACACGCGGTTGGTTACTCAGTCGAGGTTGCGCCGGCTGGTACCGGGCGCAGGAGGAGGGCCCCCTGTCCACAAAGCTGCACCACCTCTCAGTGTCGGAGGCGGGGGGAGAGGCATCCCGGTCTGACCCTCACGAGAGACCCGGGATCATGGGGACACAGGAGGCTGATTTGCTGACTGGGCCTCGGTGTCTTGATGACAGAGAGGCCGGAAGTTCTGGGCACCGCTTGGGACCAACGCCATAGCCTGCTCTGTGTGTGTGTGTGTGTGTGTGTGTGTGTGTGTGTGTGTGTGTGTGAAAAGACCTGGCAGCACCCTGGGGCCCCCACCACTTTGCTGTGGGACCTCCCCTTGACAGGGCCTTCCTGACGGGGAAGCAGGCCTGGGGAATGCTCTGTCCACAGGACTGGCTACAGGGCCTGAGCGCGGGGCGGCAAGATGCTGGGGCCTCTGGGGCATCTGTCAGCAGGTCTGGGCTTTAGAGACAAAAGGGAAGAGACTCCGTTTCCTGCAGTATTCATGTGGCCACACGTGCTTGCTCTCCTAGGCAGAGATGGGACCACGGGGACGAATCTGCCTTGTTGGTAGAAGTCCTTCAATGAGGGGCGCCTGGGTGGCTCAGATGGTTGAGCGTCTGCCTTCGGCTCGGGTCATGATCCTGGGGTCCTGGGATCGAGCCCCACATTGGGCTCCTAGCTCGGCGGGGAGTCTGCTTCTCCCTCTCCCTCTGCCTCCCCCCTGCTCATGCTCTCTCTGTCTCTGTTTCAAATGAATAAATAAAATCTTTAAAAAAAAAAAAAAAAGAAGTCCTCCAATGGGCCCATTGATTTAACCCTTTCACTATCGATCCCACGATCCCCCCTCAGTCTGAGGATCAGCTGATTCCCTTCGAGAAAATGGCAAGATGGCCCTTTGTAACAGCTGGGCCCCTGGTGGAGAACTGGTCTGGAAGCGGGAGGTGGGGACTCCGGGAGCCAGGCCGGGAGGGTGGAGTCCTGCCCGTGGGGGCTGCTGAGTCCGCCCTCAGCTCTGCTCAGCCTGAAGGGACGATCAAATCAAACCTTCACCAGTCGAATGTGTTGGTAGTTTTTGGTCCAGGCAGGATGGCACCAGGTCTAGTGGAAGTCCAGCTGGGTCCAAAGAGGGGCCGCAAGCCTGAATTTCCAACCTCTTGTCCCCTGCACTGGGTGTGAGGGCAGAAAGATGGCCACTGTCCTTTCTGTGTCCGACTGGGGGATTTCTGCCCAGGACATAGTAGTACCCTTAGGGACATGGGGCTTTGAAAAAAATCGTTCCATAGGATATTGACCAATTTTTATCTAATTTAGCAATCTTATTTCAGGATTCCTTCTGTTTTCTCCTATGTTGATTTCTTATATCCTCCTTTAAACTGGTTCTGTCATCTTGCTGTCACCATCATCTTCCTCACAAAACTGAAGCATGCTCCCTGTGTAATTGTATGGGAATTCTATCTCCCCCAACCTCTCTCTTTCTCTCTCTGCTGCAGCTGGGAACTCAGGCAGCCAGCTGCCGCCCAGGGTGGGAAGAGTCCCAATGGGGAAGGGCGTGAGGCCTCAGGAGTGTCAGGTGTTAGGTGTTGGACCCTTGGGGAGCTCCCACTAGCAGTCCCCACCCCTGCCCTTGACGTGACTTACCAAGGGGAAGAGATTTATCCAAAGTCCCAAGGCAGCTAGTGGCTCTTACCGCCCCTCCCTAGTCTCTTCCTGCCCTTTGGAGTTAGACCAGGGGCCTCCATCCTTGGGGGAGAGGGGTGTGGCCCCCTCCCAGTCCCACCCCAGCGCTTATCACTGGGACGTTGCCCTTGAGGCTGACACCAACCAGGGACCAAGCTCATTTTGGGGTTGGTGACCTCCCACGCTACCTGACTTCCCGGGCCCACAAACATGCGGCGAGTGGCGGCTCAGCTCTGAAGTTTATTACTGTAACCTGGAGCAGAGCTGCTGCCCTGGCCTCCCGGGGAAGTGTCTAGTCTCCAGCCTTGGGCCCGGCCACGGCTGACGGTGTCTGTGGGTGGTGGGAGCCCCAGGCTACAGGCTGGCTACAGGATGAACAGTGCTGCCTTCTGGGAGCTGGGCTGCTACAGGCACGGGGAGCTGGGGGAGCAGCTGGGGAAGGTGTGCCCTTCCTCCCCACAGGCCACAGTGGGGCTGCCCGTGTGCCTGGAACAGCGCCACCCCCTGGGTGGCCTAGGCATCCTCGGAAAAGGCCTGGGCATCCTCGGGGAAGGCCTGGGCATCCTCAGAAAAGGCCTGGGCATCCTCGGGGAAGGCCTGGGCATCCTCGGAAAAGGCCTGGGCATCCTCGGGGAAGGCCTGGGCATCCTCCCGGACAGCATGGGCTCCCTCCGCGACAGCCTTCACCTCCTCCTGGAGGGCCTTTGCTTCCTTCCTTAGGCTCTCATATGACAAGGTCGGCTGGAACAAAGGGTTGCAGGGCCCAGAGGTGGGTAGCGACCCCAGGCAGGACTGTTGGAGGCCCCCTCACTGGGCTGGGAGGCAGGGAGGAGGAGGCACCACAAAGAAAGGGGGTCCTGGCCTGAGGGCCTTACCAGGTTTTGCAGCTTCTCCCCTAGGGCCCGGTTGTCTGCTTGGATAGTGCTCAGTGACTCCCAAAGTCTAGAATTAAAAGAGACCCCTTCAGCCCCCAGGCTCTTGTCCTAAGCAGCTTCCTCCAGGCCCAACACGCAACTCCTGCTTGAGCTGCATGACCTGGAGCAGCCACCTGGGAACAGGGTTTTATCGGAGCCCAGTCTCGTGGGGGCAAAGCCACAGCGGGGGAGGGAACTGTTCTTCCCAAGTGACCGGCAGCAGGAGACCCAGACAGAGATGACGGGTGTTTTTTCTCTTCTTTAGCAAGAGAAGGGCAGGCCACTCTAGTGTGCGGGCTAGCCATCCCACGCTGTTGGGCTGCAGTGGGGACCGTGACAGAATTCTGTGTGGTTCCAGGCTAGCAAGAGGGTCAAGCCTGGAACCAGCCCTGCCTAAGGGCTCTGAGTATGAACAAAAGTGCTGACCACTCAGATCCACGTGCAGCCCCGAGGGACTGTGTCATGCTGCCCCACCCCCTAACCTCTGGCTCCAGGCAGAGATCTGACCCTGGCATCACCACAGGGGCCAGTGACCATGGCATGACACAGACCCAAACTCCAGAGCCTGACATCCAGAGACCAGACCCCACCCCCTACCCCTGAGGCTCCACAGACCAAACTACCCCATCAGGTTCTTAGACAATTAAAAGGGGCGGGTCCCTTACAGGCAGCCTATAGACTGCTTGCAGACCAGGTGTGTGGGCACGCAGTCGACTGATGGGAAAGAGCGGTGGCCCCCAAGCCTGTGGGGCAGGTCCCGCTCACACGGGAGGACACTGATGCTTGGGAGGGAAGGGCCCTGATGGCCAGTGAAGGCGTCATTCAGAGCAGAACGGTGAGAAGGCAAGGGAAGGAGGGAAGGAGGAGGGCCAAGGAAAGGTGCACACCCACGGCCATCAAGCCCCAGGCCCTGACCTCAGTGGGGCAAAGCCCTGTCACCCTATCTGCCCCAACCTGCCCCAGCCCAGCTCACCTCACCTCATGCAATCATTCTGCAAATGGCTGATTTCCTTTGCGGTCCGCTGGGGCCCCCAGTCTTCCGTGTCCAGGAACCGGCACTCTTGGATCTCTAAGTCCCTGGAACGGTTGCACAGGGAGGGTTGGACCAGAGAGTCTAGAGGTTGGGGGAGGGTGGGGTGGGCAGCATGGGGGGTGGGGTGGGGGAGGCAGCCCAAGGCCCAAGGCCTGTCCATGGGTCTTCCCTCTGCCCACCCCAGGCTGAGTCCTGGCCCAGGTCTGAATTTTAGCAGAGAGAAGCCCCCTCTGCCTCCCTCCCCTGCAGCCTTACTCTTCAGGGTCTCTGGACTCAGTGGGCTCCGCTGTGCTCAGGAGGGTGAACAGGAAGGTCACGGTGGGTTCCGGTTGCAAGTCCAACTCTTGCTCTGAAGAAAACGGCTTTGGCAGAGAAGGTGCCGTGGTGACGGCACAGCATGAGGCTGGCAGCCCAGGACGTGCCACCCTTCCTGCCACCCCTGCTCTCTGCCTTGGGAAGCCCTGGGGCTTCCTGTCACCTCTAAGCCTGGCTCCCCAGAGACTTGAGGGTCTTCTGGCTTCGGCTTCTCAGCAGGCTTCACCACGGGCTTAGAGTAGGCTTTTCGTCTGCCCCTGGGAGACTGAAGGAGACGGAAGCCCATTTGGGGGGCCATGTCCACCATCCTGCCAGTTGCCCCTTGCCAGCCCTGTCTGGTTTTCCTGGGGCAGCCTCCAGTCTGGAGAGCCTCCACCACCAGCTCTGTCCAGCAAACCAGACCCCTCAAAATTAGGGTTACCACATTTAGCAACCAAAACACAAGGACACATGGTTCGATCTGATTTTCAGACGAAAACCAAGCACTTTTAAAAGTATAAGCATATGCCATGCAATGTTTAGGACATACTTATACTAAAAAAATGATTCATTATTTGTCTGAAATTCAAATTTCACTAGGTGGCCCATATGTTATCTGACAACATGCTACATACTGACAATATTTCATGAACTGAATCCCAGCAGATGCAAGTTATTGGGGGTGGGGGCACGAGGGGCACCCTGTTGAAAGGAATCCTAAACAAGCTTATAAAAAAGTGGAGAATCCCTCCCATTTTTGGTGTAGAAATTATCAACTGGACATGGAGAAGCAGATAGTGTGGCATTCAAGCCCCTGTTATGAACACCCTTGTTTGTAACCCCCTTGGTATTCCACTGTCCCTGAACAAGGGTCCGCTCAGACCCGCCAGGAACCTCACTTCCCAACACCAGCCCGAACTTACCCCACCTCCAAGCTCTTGCCCATGCTGTTCTCCTCTTTCCTGCTCCCTCCCTGCTCCACAATCTGAACTGGACCCGCTCTTTTCTCTGCTGAGCAAATGCACCTCCCTGGGACCCCCTTGGACAGGTTCACAGGGGAGCCAGAGCTGGGCTGAGCCTGAGGATGCTTCTGTCTCTACAAGGCGGTGTTAGATGTCCCCCCGAGCAGGCTTGAAATAGCTTCTCCCCAAGTGACAGAAAGTCTCAAGTCAATAGATGGAATCGTCACCATTTTTCACTTCCAGATTTTTCCGAATCTTGTACATCTGCGGGCCTAGCGATGGAGGACAATGCAATCAGATGGCAAATAGTGACCTCAGATGTGTCCTTCACACCGAGCTCCATCTGGGCTTTTGATAGGCCCATGGGTTGCGGCAGGGATCCCATGTCATGTGCTCTCTGCAGTACATCGAGCCTTTCCAGATGGCCTAAAATATTGTAATTTTTCTCCACATGATGGTAACAGGATCTTGGTGGCCAGAAATACCCTGGGGGGGAAGGGAGGGCTGCCTAACTCTGGGGACTCACTGAGCTCCAAGGTGATACCAATGCTCACGTCACCAGGTTTGACTTGTCCCAGGGGGAAGCTGGCAACATGTAATAAGATCTACGAAACTAACCAGGACCTTGCCCATGGTAACATCACTTTGGTAACTAGTCCTAAAGACACGACTCCATGGGAAATAAAAATAATTTACACAGAGGCCCATTTACACCAAGAAGAAAAACTGGAAGCAGCCTAAAGGGCCCAAATATAAGAAAAGGTCAGTAAACAATAGCATGAACATGATCAAACACAGTTCACTCTGCAGTTAATGGTTCCCAGGAAAGGTTGGCTGACCAAGTGCTGTCTGGGGGACACGCCCCGGCAGGGTCCTGAGAACACACAGACAGGTGATGGTGACCCTGGAGAAGCTCCCGGGGCCAGGGGAGGCCCCAGGTTCTCAGGTGACCCCAGCGCAGGGAGATGTGCCCTAACTGAAGCCGGTACAGACAGCCCTGGCCATGAAAGAAGGGAGCCACACATTCAGCTTAGTGCTCCAGACCCCACCGTGAAGGTGCTGCTTGAGCATTAAGAAGTGGGGGATCTTGGCAAGAGGAGAGCAATCCAAAGGAGGGAGCAGTTTGGGGCAGGCCAGTGCTGAGGGCACTCTAGCTGGGACATAGTGTGAGGGCCCTGGGCTGTGGCCCCAGGTGACAAGGCATGGGAGACCTTTGTGTGTTTCTGTGTGGGTTGTTTGGGCCGTAACTGGGACGAGGAGATACTGGGGGCAGGAAGCCAAAGGTCCTGGGAATGGAGAGACGCAAGCGCAAGCTGCTCCATGTGACAAGCGTCTACACGGCGAATATCAGGGAACATGTGCAGGAGACGCGGTTACACCGCAAAAGGAAGCCTCACGACGGTCTGTGCCAATATTTCTTCAAGACCCTGCTTTCCGTTCTTTTGGGTGTTACACCCAGAAGTGGAATTGTATCGAAGGGTTTTGAGCAGGGGAGAAACAGGATATTATTTCTTCTGGGAAATACAGTCTGGCTGCAGTGTAGACAGTTTGGAGAGGTGAGAGGTGGCTAGGAGACCAGTGCTGTCCAGTGGCTGTGGGGCAGAGGGATGTTAAAGTTAGGGCCGATGGGACAGGATGAGGGAGAGGAAGGGCTGCAGATGACCCCCGGGCTCCTGGCTTGTGTGGTGAGGTCAGCTGGGGGGATGCCGATGGCATAGGGAGCACAGGAAGAGGCGAGCTGGTGGATGAGCTGAGTTTGAGAGGACTTCTGAGTCGAGGTATAGTTCTAGATTCTGGTTCGGAGCTCAGGAGGGAGGGAGGTATGGGATGGAGATCAAGACTGGCCATGAATGAGCCAGAGGGCGGCCCAGAGGGCCTGTCCTCGTCTGGGGAGAGCCAGCAGGTTGGAAAGAGGGCCCAGGACTGAACCTGGGTGTCCTGATATTTCAGGGGAAGTCAAGAAAGAGGGGCCAGCAGTGCCATGGCCCCCAAAAAGGGTGTTGTCAGCCAGGCTGAGAGTGTGGCAGCGACCTGAGCCTGTCGCACTGGTCATCAGGGGGTCGCTGGTTGCGTCTGCCTGAGAAGTAACGGGAGCAGCCGTGGCACAGATGTCCCGGGGCCTCCTTGAGCCAAGTGGGAGAATTCCAGACAGGAGGGGCCGGGGCTCCCTAGAGGCCTCCCTTGCAGGCAGCCCTACGTTGTGGGAGCAGATGGGACGGCACAGAAAAAACCCGATGTGAGGGCAGAGCAGTGATCACAGGGCTACTAGAGGCCAGGCTGGCAGTCCTCCGTGCAAGGGGACAACCCTGGAGACACAGCCCAAAGAAGGCTTGGCTTCCTGGGCCTCCCACCTTCGCCTCTGCCTCGTTAAAACAACAGTCTCAAATAAGCAGGAACTTTTTAATCAGGATTTTTTTTTATTCAAACAACAGCAACATAATCTTTCTTTACACTCCACACCACCTGGCAGCTCCCGACTCTGCAGGGCTAGGACACCCCAGGAGTTCCACCCCACCAGCCGGCGAGGACAAGAATTCTTCAGGCGTCCAGCTCAGGGGCATCCAGGCCCGCCCCGGCAAGGGGGCTTGCTTGGGGGGTCTGACAAAGCACGAAAAGTTGAGTAGGTAGCCTGGGGCTCCCAGGCCTTGCAAGGGCTTTCAGTAGTGCCCACCAGGCCTGCCCTGGGGTCTCAAGTCCCCTAACCAAGCACGAGCGCATCTTCCCTGACCCTCTGCTACCACCAGCCCTGCCACACTCCTCGCAGCCTCTACTGCTGTGACCCCGGAAACGTCTGAAGATGCACCAGCGTGGGGTAGCTGCAAAGCTGGCAGCTCTGGGACGAGGGTTAGGACCGTACAACCCTGTTTTCCCCTCTAGAGTGGAGTAGACTCTGTGCACTTTGTTTAGTAAGAAACAGGTATAAGTGACAAGTGGGGCACCTCCCACCACAGCCCCTTCCCCGGCCCTGTGCAGGTGCCCCGTCCAGAGGCCCGGGCCTCAGCTTCCGGCACCTGGCGGCCACACCCGGAAATGCACCCCCTTTGCCCCAGGCAGCCAGTGTCCCACCCGCCTGGCGTTTAACCGAATATCCCAACAGCAGAGCAGAGTGATCAAACACAGCTTCTCCGAGCAAACGCTTCTGGTCTGAGACCCAACCAAGGTTTTCCCTCCCTCCTTCGAAATGTAAAATTCTACAGTGTCCAGGGTCTTCCTCTCACAGACAGAACTCTCCCAACCCACGAATTCTCTCCTGGCCCATCTACAGAAACTAAGAGGGAACCCAAGCCTCTTTACATAGACGGGCTGGTGGCTGGGAACCAGGCCCCCGATGGAAGACAAGGCAGGGGGATCGCCTGGGCCAGGGCTGGTGCAGAGCAGCTGCGTTCCCCAACAACGGCCTGGGTCCCCGCTCACCTGCAACCCCAGCCCTTCCCACTCCTCCGGCTGCCCCAGCAACTCCTACTCCCCAGTGTGCGGCCCAGCTGGAAAGTGGCGAGGCTCGGCTGGGAGGCAGGGACCAGACACAGGATAGCGGTGCGTGGCCAGGCCCAGCGAGCCCCATCTCCTGAGACGGCTGTTGCCACCGCACCAGCCCTCTGAGGAACGCAGGCCTCACGTAGCCACAGCCTATGTACAGGGAACAGGGCCAGGGGAGGGGACCCCAAGTGTCTTCTCCACGGGGAGGAGGAGCTATGTACACGGGGAGGGGACAGGATGGCCAGGGACACCCCCCCACCCCGACATCTCATTCAACCAGGAGATCAAACTGCTCAGCAGCTTCAAACTCCGCATTCATGGCCGCAGCCCATTCATCCAGCTCCGATTTCTAGGGGGAGAGAAAAAGGTGGCGGGTGAGCGAGGACGGGGGAAGGGGGCGTGCTGGCCGGAGCCCGTGAACCCAGACCCTGCAGGCGCTGAGCCCCAGGTCGGCCCGAGTCCCAGCGGCCTCCCAGCGCGTCTGGGTGACAGCAGAGCAAAGCCCTGGCCCTCACTCACCAGGATCTCGGGCACCTTTCTCTTCTTGCGCTTCTCTTTCACGGCCGGTGGGGAGATCCCAGGGAGAGTTGTATCTGGGGCCCAGGGCTTCACAGGGACCCTGGGGGCTTCGGTTAACTTGGAAGACACCACAGGCGAGACTCGGGCCAAGTCTTCTGACCCCAGCAGCCCCTCGAAACCAAAGCAAGACCGGCGGCCTGGGGTGGAGGTAGAGGCGGAGCCGAAGGTCTCCAGCCGGCTGTAGGATCGCCTGACCTTCTTAGACATTTCCAAGTCTCTGGCGTCCAGCTCTTCTTCCCTGAAGTTGGACTCAACATTCAGGGGGTACAGCACCGGGGTGGTGGTGGGGGTGACGGGTATATTACATGCCTTGAAGAGATCCTCCTTAGCAGGCTCCTTGCTAGGAGGGTTGTTTTCCTTCTCCAAGAAAAAAGCAATCTGGACCGGGACAGAAGAGAGAACACCTCCTTGTTAGTTAGCTGTGTTACATACTTCCCGAAAGGTCCGAGGAGATTCAGGGTGGAAAGACCCATAGGACACTTTTAAAAAGAGAAGCCAAGACAGGTCAGGCAACAGATTGGACCTTGAGACAGACCTGGGGAGGGGAAAAGAATCTGTCTGTCCTTGCTTCTGAGTCCACTTTGGTAATGCAAGAAGACTCCTCACCACCGGCTGTTGTCAGCTCCGTTTCCCAACAAAAAGTGACCAGAATCTAGCCGCCCCTACTGACTACAAGCCCCCATCACATCATCTAGAGCAGTTCGACAAGCTCCTGACTGCTCTGCCTGCTTCCACCTGGGTCCTCTGGTCCATGTGTCACACAGTTGGCGACGGTTTTCCTAACATGTCCATCCAGTCAGCAAGTACTTTCCGATCACCTGCCCTGTTCCAGGTACTTTCTAGGCACTGGGAGCACAGCCAGGAATAAAACAGAGAAAGCCCTGTCTCCATGGAGCTTCCATTCTGGTGGGGGTAAAACAGGTAATGAACAGGGAAAAGTCATGTAGCATGTTAGAAGCGTTAAGTGCTTTGGATAAAAACAGAATGAGATAGCACTGGGGTGGGTTGGGATTTTAAGTAGGTGAAGGTCGATGGAGGCCTCACTGGGGGGCTGTCTGAGCTAGAACTTGAAGGGGGTGAGGGAGTGAGTCACAGGGAGGCCAAGTGTTGTAGGCAGAGGGAACAGAAGGTGCCCAAGTCCTGAGGTGCAGGAATGTCCGGAAAGGTAAAGGAACGAGGCCAGTGTGGCTGAGCGAGAGGAAGTGAGGAGGAACTGAAGATGGGGTTCGAGAGGTAATGGGGGCTGCTAGAGGGCCTTCTGTAGGACATTGGAAGGGGAGGCCCATGGAGACCCTGGGAGCCACGGCAAGGTTGTGAATGGCAAAAGGCCTAATCTCATATGTGTATTAAGAGGTTCACATGTTGGCTCCTTAAAACTCCACTCTCGGCTCAAATGCTGCTTCCTCAGAGAAGCCATTTTTGTTTTGTTTTGTTTTGATTTGACAGCAAGAGAGGGAACACAAGCAGGGGGAGTGGTAGAGGGAGAAGCAGGCTTCCCACCAAGCAGGGAGCCCGATGTGGGGCTCGATCCCAGGACCCTGGGACCATGACCTGAGCCGAAGGCAGACGGTTAACGACTGAGCCATCCAGGTGCCCCGAGAAGCCGTTTCTTACCACAGAATAGCAGGGAGCCCCGCTACCACTGATCTTTACTTCTGCCCCAACAACCTCTCTTGTACACTGGTCACCTATCACCCCAACGAGAACATGAGCTTGAGAGCAGGGGTCTTCATCTGTTTGGCTGACCCAGCCTCTGGCCAGCATCATCCGCAGAGCGCTGTGTTGAACAGATGTTCAATACTCACTGACTTAATGTACCCAAAACGCGTCACTGAGCTTTATGGCAGCCAAAATGCCGTAGGAAACAGGACAAATTCTGTCACTGTTGTGGTCTAACAGAAGAAATGACGTTGGTTATCAATAGAGACACTTCCTGGCTACAAGCACGGGCAATCTGAGTCTTAGTAATGAGTCAGAGTAAAAGGGATGCGGCACAAAATGGGGGTTAGCCCTGACGACCTCTTCCTCACCCCCTACAGCAAGCAGTCACACGAGTCCTTGCAGCTTCTTTGGCTCAATGTCATCAATCTATCGTTCGACCAACAAGAATGAGTGATTACCATGGGGAGGCAGAAGTCTCCACCCGCAAGACAACATGCAAACATTCGGATATGGAGAAGGCCTAAGGAGAACTACATAAACAGGACAGTGACAGGGCACAAGTGGTCAGGGAAGCCTTCTGGGAGGTGTCCTTCTGGCGGAGTACTGTGTGATGGGTAGGTCATGTGGTGAGATGAGGAGCAGAGCATCACTCTGCCCTCACCTTACTTTAGGCCTCCGCCATCCCGCTGCAGGATTCCTGTCAAGTCTTCCTACCTGGTCTTGGGGTCCCGAGCAGGCTGTTTCCACCCCAGTCTCCACCCAGACCCCAGGGAGATTTTTTTCTGAGCATACCTTAGTGACTACCTGAGACTTAGTGAGCTTGAGACTCCCCAAAGGCTCCCACGATGCCAAGGACAAAGCCCAAGCTCCTGAGTGTGGCGTTCATGCCTCCTGAGGAATGGCTCTGGCTTAACGTGCTCTATCGCCCAACAAGATCTGCCACAGACACACTGAACAATCTGCCGTCCTCCAGACCTCGGGATTTTCTTTGTGAATTCCAGGGCTCTGCCAACACAGCGTCCTTTGCCCAAATACTACTACTTTTCTTTAGAGACTCAATTGAAACGTTTCTTCTTCTGTGAAACAGCCCCAGGGCCAGCTGGTCTGTTAGGTGCCTTCATAACATCTAGTACTTTTCTTACTGCAGTCCTCAGCACGCCATGCTGTTATTACTTGCTCATCTGTCTTTCTCCCCACTTGACCTAAGCTCCCTGTGCTCCTAAAAGGCAGCTAGCATTTCTCACTTATTATATCTTTAGGCACAGGTTTTCTGTTCATGAAACATCCTTAATAACTTCTGCTGAAACAGTAAAAATGCTGTACACTTATCTTACAACAACCTGTTCTCACAAATTGAGGAGATGGACTAGAGAGAAGGAATATTTAGGACACGGTTCAGCTCTTAAGATGACGGTAGAGAACGTTAGGACATCAAGACCTAAACGTATGAAATCCACAGGGAGTGAGCAAGACTGGCAATGCATGTGGGTGTCCAAAGGCAAAGTGTTTCAAAATACAGATGCTTCCCGACCTAATGACGGTTTGACTTAAAGTTTTTCAATGTGATTGTGGAGCAAAACTGATATGCATTCACTAGAAATCATACTTCGAATTTTGATCATTTCCTGGGCTAGTGATACGTGGTAAGATCCTCTCTCATGATGCTGGGCAACGGCAGCAAGCTACAGCTCCCAGTCAGCCACGCCATCACGCAGGAAAACAACTGATAAATTTACAACCATTCCGTTGTTTGCTTTTAGTACAGTATTCAAAAAATTAAAAGGTATTCAACTCTTCATTATAAACAGGCTTTGTACTAGATGATTTGTCCACCTATACGCTAACGTAAGTGTTCTGAACACATTTAACGTGTTCGGCATGCTAAACTAAAGTACAATGTTTGATAGATTCGGTGTATTAAATGCATGTTTGATTTATGGTATTTTCAACTTATCATAGGTTTATCAGGATGTAACCCCGTCCTAAGTGGAGAAAGATCTGTACCTCAAAACTGCTTCCTGGGCAGATGTGAGCAGCCAGTATGTCCTGCCCGATCTCTAGAGTGCCCTGGATTCCACTCCATTAAGAGGATAAAAATGAACTCACCCTTGGGCTCCTTCGAGGTGTGTGGACAGGCGGGATCTGTGGAGACAATAATTGATAACATAGCCACCCCCAATTTTGGCTCCCAACCCACAACCCCTCTCTCAGTCCTCACCTCCACAGGCTGGGCTACAATCTTCTTCAAAACGATGGGCTTTCTGACCGGAGCCGCATGGGGTGCCTAGAAAAGAAGAGTGAATATGAGCTCCACGTTAGTCCAACGCCTTCCGGGGCAGAAACTGAGAAAGCCGGGGCTCACCTTGGGCCAGATTTCAGGGAGGGTGCTCGGGAGATCAGGGCCTGATTTCCGCTGGGACCTCCGCAGAGACTGAGTAGGAGATGGGGCCCCGGGCCCTGGGAAAAGAAAAAAGTTAGGAGGTAGAGTAAAACTCCAGGCCTCAGAGTCTAGAGAACAGATTCAGGAGTGAGCGAGAGGTTCCCAAACAAGCTCCTTTCCGGGGCAGTGAGCCTCCTACAGCGGTGGGGGGAGGGCCTCCTCGCGGGACTCCGTCCCTCAAACGGCTCGGCCCCAGGCTCCCGCGCGCCCTCCGCTCACCAGAGCGCTGGGCGGACCCTCCGGACCTCGTTCGCCTCTCGGACATGTTAGCCTTGGTCTCGATCTCGGCCGTCGCCTCAGCCGCCGCCGCCGCCGCCGGGGCTCGCGCCAACCCGGAGGGCCGACGGAAACCTAAACGTTCGAATTACCCGCTCTGCCTGGAGGAAGCGGAAGTGACGCAAGACGGGCGGGCCGCCGTGTTCCGTTCACCGTTCGTCGATCTTCACGTCTGGCGTCAGCAGGGGCGGGGCCAGCGGCACGCTGGCGTCATCAGAGCGCGCCGCACCCGGAAGAGACGTGGCAGCGGAGGGATAATCGGAGCGGCCCGAGGTAGACAGCGCAGAGCGGGAGCTCGGGTGAGCGCGGTGTCTGTTCTTCCGCGCGCCGGGCTAGGGCTCGCGCCCGTCGGGACCGGTGCGGCGGTCGATCGGTAAACACGGAGAGAGGGGTCTGTGTTGAAGGTGGGGGCGGGGCTTGGAGGGGGTGGGGCTCAGGCGGAGCCCCTGGGGGCGGGGCCGGTGGTTTCGGAGACTCGCTGGTGGAGGGACCTGGCTGGGGGCGGGATCCAGGAGGAATGACAGGTCACCGCAGGTGGGATTCGTTCGGGGGGCGTGGCCCGGAATGTAGCGGGGCAGTGGGCAGTAATTGGGGGTTGGGGCGATTATGAGAGGTGTTTAGGGGAGTTAAGAGTGGAAACGATCTGGGCTTGTGAGTTCGTAGTGGCGGACACCGGAACCTGGCTGTCAACTCAGACCTCTTCCTCAGGGTCGAATATGGGACTTTGCAAGTGCCCCAAGAGGAAGGTGACCAATCTGTTTTGCTTCGAACATCGGGTCAACGTCTGCGAGCACTGCCTGGTAGCCAATCACGCCAAGGTGGGGCCTTCAGGGCAGGGGCTGAGCAGGGCAGTAGGTGGGCAGGCGGTATTGGTTTTCTCCAACTCCATGAAGGGCCAGGGGTTGGAATGAAGCCCTCCTGGAGCTTTTGTGCTCGGCTCTATCTCCGGAGAGCCCTTAAGGCAGACTCTGGCACACTGTGTGCTCAGTAAATATTTGTTGATGGAAAAACGAAAGGATGAGTCTCCTCTGTACAAAGAAGCAGCTGGGCCTTGAGGAGATGGGCCCCTGTTGTGATCTCTCTCTCCCACTCCAGTGCATCGTCCAGTCCTATCTGCAGTGGCTCCAAGATAGCGACTACAATCCGAATTGCCGCCTGTGCAACATACCCCTCGCCAACCGGGAGACAACCCGCCTCGTCTGTTATGGTGAGGCCTGCCCAGCTTGGTGACCAGTTTCCAGGTCCTCTCTAAGCAGCAGGGCAATGAGATCTCCCAAAGCTTGGGAGGCTGGAGCCCCAAATTCTAATCCTGCTATGTTATTTACCTGCTGTGTGAGCTCAGGCAAGTCATTTTTTCTTTCTAGGCCTGTCTTTTTCCCTAAAAATTAAAGCTCCTGGTTTCTTACCTGCCCATTTTGAGGGTTGAGTGAGAGCCAGTCCAACTTGTGGGGATCATTTTGACTGTGAGCAGTAGCTGGCTGGACCAGCAGGAAGCTGAAGGGATGAGGCTTTTGGACATTCAGGATCTGTTACTCATTCCAGTTAAACAGGAAGGGAGTTTCTCCAGTACATTCAGCCAGAAGAAGTCAGCAGTCACATGTATCATGACCTTGACCTGACTGTGGTGTAAGAGGCTTAACTCCACTTTTTGAAGGAGCTAGTGCAAAAGAGCTCCGTGTGTGTTTCTCAGTGTGATGAGCGTGTGTGTATATATACATGAATTTAATGTGTCTTATGACTTTACGTGTGTTAATTAGTGCCTTAGTACCTGCGGATGAGTGAATGGGTAAATGTGCGTGAATGTATGAACACGGGTGTGTTGTGGGGTTGCAGGAGAATGTGTGGGTGACAGCGCTTGAGTTTTAGCAAACGTGAATATATAGATGTATACATGTGGGAGTTCGTGTGCCAACGTGGTGATACAGGGGATGGTACTTGTGTTTGATTATATGTATACGAGCATGTGTACATTTGTGCCCATAGGTGCGTACATGCATACGTGTGCCTGTGTGCATCTAGGAACTTTTTCTGAAACTGTTCTTAACTAGCTGTTAGCCCGAGGAGCTTGTGATGAGTGCATGTTCAGCGAGGACTCGCTTTTAAGGGTCGCTGGCATCTTCTTCCCACCCTAGTGGGCTTCTCCCTTTTACTGCGCCAGGGTAGCATCTGCCGTGACTGAGTTCAGGTGGTGGTGGCCAAGAAGGCCGAAGTCTCAGGGAACACTGATGAAATGGACCTGAGTGAGGACAGGAAGGAGAAGACTGTGGGCTATACGTGTGTGTGTGTGTATACGTCCATGTAGCAGGCGGGGGGCTGTTGCTGGGCTAGACGTCCTAAGTGTCTTCTTCTTCATGCCTCTCCTCCCCTATTTCATGGGCCCTAAGACCTCTTCCACTGGGCCTGCCTCAATGAACGTGCTGCCCAGCTGCCCCGAAACACAGCTCCTGCTGGCTACCAGTGCCCCACCTGCAGTGGCCCCATCTTCCCCCCAACCAACCTGGCTGGCCCTGTGGCTTCTGCACTGAGAGAGAAGCTGGCCACGGTCAACTGGGCCCGGGCAGGACTGGGCCTTCCTCTGGTGAGAATCTGTCTGTCTGTCTGTCTGACTGACCATCTGCCCTGTGTCCCACCTGGGCCAGATGGGTGGGGAGGGACAGCACCGGGCAGTCTGGTAACACAGGTTCCTTCCGCCAGATCGATGAGGTGGTGAGCCCGGAACCCGAGCCTCTCAACACCTCTGACTTCTCTGACTGGTCTAGCTTTACTGGTAAGTGGTGGTCTGCACTGCCCTTGGGGGCCCTTGCCTCCCTGCTCTGCTGACCACTCTCTTCTTGCCACAGCCAATGGTACCCCTGAACAGGAGGAGATAACCAGCGCTTCCGCTGCCCCGTCCTTCTACAGCCAAGTCCCCCGGCCCCCTGCTTCCCCGAGCCGACCCGAGCAGCACACAGTGATCCACATGGGCAATCCTGAGCCCTTGACTCACGGTGAGCCAGGGAATGGTCCAGTCTAGAGGAGGATAGAAAGGAAGTGGGGTGGCTCATGTGGGGGGAGCTCAGGGTTCCAGAGGCCCACCCGGGGGGCCCCCTCCTCACCCTAACAGAGACATTACCTCCCCACAATTCTGAGATGGTCTGTCGGGCTGAGAGGGCAAGGACCTCCTGCCCTCCCCACTCCCCACCCTGCCGCAGGCCAGTTTCTCTGAGCCTGTGGAAACCGGTGACTCTGCCCCTGCAGCCTCAGCCCCGAGGAAGGTGTATGACACGCGGGATGATGACCGTTCACCAGGCCTCCACGGGGACTGTGATGACGACAAGTACCGTCGCCGGCCTGCCCTGGGTTGGCTGGCCCAGCTGCTCAGGTATGCATGGTCAGGTGGGCCCGGATGCCAGGAGCGGGGAGGAGAGGAAGTGAGAGCCAGAGGCCCTGGGCATGATGATTGCATGATAGATAAGAGGGGCTTCGTCTGGGTAACAGTAGTCCCTGGGGTCTGGGTATGCAGAGGCCTCAGCTCGGCCCTAGAAGTCTGCTCCACTGTAGGGCTGTTTCCTCGCCTGCTAGGTATCTGAGGCTTGGGGTTGGGCTCTTTGAGGCCCGTTCCTGCTCCGACACCACCTGAGCCTAGTGACCCTGCCGTGCCTGACACATCCTAGTTGCCTCAGCTGGTTTGAGCTGCACGGTCCCCTGTGTAACGAGCAGGTGCAGGGATGAGCCTGCACACCGGAAGCAGCAAGGCTCAGGAATGGCGGCACCAGGGCCAGAAGACAAGTGTCGTGTCTGGGGTTCCTCTCCGGGCCGAGGGGCTGTCAGGGATTGAGAACCTGACCTGACTCTCCCCTCGTCCCCCGCAGGAGCCGGGCTGGGTCTCGGAAGCGGCCGCTGACGCTGCTGCAGCGGGCGGGGCTTCTGCTGCTCCTGGGGCTCCTGGGCTTCTTGGCCCTCCTCGCGCTCATGTCTCGCCTGGGCCGAGCTGCAGCTGACAGCGATCCCAACCTGGACCCACTCATGAACCCTCACATCCGCGTGGGACCCTCCTGAGCCCTTGCTTGTAGCCAGGCCAGCCTAGGACCCGGGGGCCTGAGGTAGGGAGGCCTGGGGACTTTTTTTCTGCTCCTCTTCTTCACGCCTGAGACACTAAGATCCCAGGCCCAGTCAAGTCCACTAGAGTGGCTGCTGGCTGGGCCTGGGGCCCCTGCAGGTCAAACGTTTGTCTTGACCTGCTTACCCTGGGTCTCCAGCCTCCCGCCCTCCTCCCCACGAAGGAGATGACAGGTGAAAATAAATGACAGACTTTATTAAAACACCGAAGCCTCCTTTTCCTTCCCCCTTCTCAGCCCAGTCCTCAGGCCTCAGTGGTACTCCTGACGGTACTGGATGGCCAGAAACTCAAGGGACAGGCGGTTGAAGAACATGGCTCCATTTAGCACTGAGCAGAGGAGGGAGCCCCTATCAGCATTCCCTGCCCACTCTCTGCCATGTCTCCGGGATCCAAAGCTCCCCCTCCCCCTTAGCATGACCCTCTCCCCAACTCACTCAGGATGGTCAGGGCAAAGCACCGAAGAAACTTGTCATCTGTCATCTCAGCGTAGAGTGACCCCATGGCAGCCCAGCAGATGCTCATCACCTGGGAGAACTGTAGGCCCCATCCAGTGGGAGAGTGGCCCCCTGAGACAACAGCAGGGTTTCCATCAGCCCCTGGGCCTCCCCTGACCAGCCCTTGAGCCCCGGCCCCAGTCTACCATCAGGACAACTGTGTAATGGAAGCTCATGCGGTCGTAGCGGTGGGTGACGCAGAAGTTGTGCACGTCGCTGGCAAAGACCCCAAGGTGTATGAGGAAGAGCATCAGGGCAGCTGCAGTGAGCACCATGCCTTGTGGGAAGAAGAGCACAGCCAGCCGGTCCCGCCACCGCATTGTGGTGGCCGCACAGACTCAAGTCCAACGGTGGAAGCTGAGCAAGCCAGCACTGTTCAGGAGAAGCAGCTGACCCCTCCAGTTGTACGGTCTGGAATCGCAGTGGGATGCTAGAACCACGAGGACATAGGAGGGGACGAGATTCTAGAATACAGGCTGGTTCCAGCCAATACAGGAGTGGTTCATGGGGGGCCAGGGGAGCTCCAAATTACGGAAGGTCGGATGGAGGGCTGAAGGTACAGACCACCAGGAGTGTTGAGGAAGGGACAGTGTCCCTTATCATCCTCCCTGCATGCACACTTTGTGTTCTTGTGCACACCTTCTCACTGAGTCCGATTCTTCTCACTGAGTCGACCCCCCACGCCCCCACCTCCTACCTACCACAGAGGAGGCAGTGTGGGCACATTTCTACAGAGCCGGGTCTCAGAAAAGTGGAAGGGCATGTCCTAGGTCCACAGCAAGTCTTAGGCCAACGAGAGACTAAGCTCCGGATGTGTAGCTGGTGGGCATTCCCAGGTGAGGAGGCCTGGGCTGAATGACAAGCTCCAAGTATTTGCTCCGTTCCCGGATGGGGAGGAACAAAGTGAAGGGAAGCGATAAGAGCTTGCCCAGAGCTGTCCTGGGACCTTCCCCATGCCCTCCCTAGGGATGGCCCAGACAGCAGTGGACTTTTCCATCCTCCCCCAAATGTCCGAGGACCTGATGCTGACCAGCTTTCTCCTGTGCCACCTTTAAGCACTCAGCACTTCACACCCATCACCTCTGTCCTTTCCAAGAGTCCCAGATGAGGCTGGTGGCATAAATCCTGTTTTGCACACAAGTCCGAGGTACAGAGGAAGTGTCAGCCCAGGTGCTCACAGCCAACGAGTGAGGGAGTCAGTACTGAGACTAAGATCCAGTTCTACCCGAGGCTGTGACTGGGCAGGGACACTTACAAGCAACAAGAAAACATTTCCTCCATACGTGGGAGAGGTGAAAACTCTAGGATTCTCAGCAGTATCACCCAGAAAAATGGGCAGAAATGGTGTGGAGGGACATGAAAGCTCCCAGGAACTAGACTAGAAGAAGGATAACTTGAACTCAGCCACCCCCATGGCCTCCTTTCTGTCTGCCTGCCCCAGAAGTTAGGTTCAAGGTCCGGCCAAGACCCTTGGTCTCCTGCCACATCCATGTTTACGGTCTAGTGTCATTAATCACAACAGTCCCTCAGACCCCCATTCTGACACAGTACAGGGGTGACACCCCCCCCCATGCCTAGCCGTTGGCCCACTGTTGAAACCATTGTTCGCACCTCCATTCTCATGTGAATACAGATGAACTTTCATTAGACGTTAGGGCTTCTGGCTCAACACCATTTAAAAATTACCCAAGTAGCACATGACTACATTCTTGTAAAAGATGTGTGTAATACACAGCATACAGAGGAAAAGGCAATGACAGCCCCCCTCCCAGCCTCCTACCTACCTAACAGAGGTAACCCCCTCAACAGTTTGGTGAGTGGGCATCTTTTGGGTCCCTTCTTGATGTAACTTCATGTACCTACATGTACATATACATGGATAATTTAAAAAAGCATTCTAGAGAATCACCAAATGTCAGGGTATAATTTTCAAAAAGTTAAAAATATGATGCTAGATCTGGAATGAACATGTAACTAAGATGTATAAACCCAGCAGTGAGGGGTTCCCCCTCAGTAAGGTGGTAATGCGTCTTGGGGACCTGGATATGGACAGGCATTTAAAGAGGAATATTAGAGGGGCACCTGGCTGGCTCAGTCGGTTAGGCGGCTGCCTTCAGCTCAGGTCTTGATCTCGGGGTCTTGGGATCTAGCCCCCTGTCGGGCTCCCTGCTCAGTGGGGAGTCTGCTTCTCCCTCTCCTTGTGTTCTTGCTCTCACTCTTGCTCTCTCTTGAGTAAATAAGTAAAATCTTAAAAAAAAAAATAAAGAATTTTAAAGTATGATTCTAGGTTAGATACAAAACTGGTTGATGTCCTACAGGACAATAAGAAATAGAACTTCTTAAGTTCTTTTTTCTTTTTTTTAAGACTTTATTTGAGAGAGAGAGAGCGCACAAGCAGGGGGAACTGCAGAAGGAGAGGGAAAAGTAGCCTCTCCGCTGAACGGGGGAGCCCAATGTGGGGCTCGATCCCAGGACCCTGGGATCATGACCTGAGCTGAAGGCAGATGCTTAACTGACTGAGCCACCCAGGCACCTCTGGAGTTACTTTTTCTACTGGATATAAATGTCTTGTATCTCTCCTGGACAGTATCTGCTTGTAATAATCAGCGTCTGAACATGTAATGGTAAATAGCAACATCAAATGTTCATTCCTGTGGGTAATTAAACCAGGCCCCAGGATGGCACTAGCAGGACATGCTACACTCTTGGTCTTATTTCCAGATTTTGGATAATTTTTCTTAACAGTATTTTGCAACTTTTTAAAGTTTATAGACTTCTTGGAGTAGATAATCTTTATGCTCTTCATTTTTTTAAAAAAGATTTTATTTGACAGAGAGAGCAAGAACACAAGCAGGGGGGAGAAGCAGGCTCCCCCCTGAGTAAGGAGCCCAATGCGGGGCTCGATCCCAGGACCCTGGGATCATGACCTGAGCCGAAGGCAGACGCTTAACGACTGAGCCACCCAGGCGTCCCACATTACATTATTTTCAAGTGTACAACGTAATGATTTGGTATTTGTACCAAATTTGTATTCAAAATGATCACAATAAGTCTAGTTGACATCTGTCACCATACATAGTTAACAAAATTTTTTTTTCTCCTGATGAGAACTTTTAAGAACTACTCTGATGATATGAATTGTACATAATTTTCACGTCATGAAATGTCATTCTTATTTTTTTAACCACTTTAAAATGAAAAAAAAACCAACAACAACACACCAGTCTTAGCTCACAGGCCAAATGAAAACAGGTGGTGGGATGTGTTCGGCCTGCAGGACCCCTGCCAAAGAATAAACAAGGTGGTTTCCATTCCAGTACCTTCCCCCCACCCCCCCCCACCAGCCCATCACAAGTAATGTTTCAAGGACCACATGGATAAAGTCGTTTTCTCTATTAAAACTCATCTTATCTCACCATGAGAGACGATGGACTCTGAAAAACAAACTCAGGGTTCTAGAGGGGAGGGGGGTGGGAAAATGGGTTAGCCTGGTGATGGGTATTAAAGAGGGCACGTTCTGCATGGAGCACTGGGTGTTATGCACAAACAATGAATCATGGAACACTACATCAAAAACTAATGATGTAATGTATGGTGATTAACATAACAATAAAAAATTAAAAAAAAACCCTCATCTTATCTCAACTTGAACTTCATTACCTGTCCAATTGAGCGCTGCACCTTGGTGAACACCTGCATCTTGTTGAAATCGGACACCTGAGAATTACCCTCAACATGTCCACCCAGCCCCTCACTCAGCACGGCCCACCAGTCACTGAAGATCTGAAGAGTCGGTCTTCTAAGCACCTATGTGGAGGTGCTTGGGGACTTAAAAAAAAAAAAAAAAAGCAGCAGCCGCAGCTAGGTCTAGGGAAGCGGAGTCTGAAGGCACACTGACCCGTGTCAGAGGATCGGCCCCGAGAAACACTGTATGTGCCTCTAACCCTCGCAGAGTCCTGTGCGGTCAGCACCCCGATATTAGGAATGGGGGAAACTGAGCCGCCACCCAGGTAACGAGCCAATGCCAGGAGGTCAGGCACACGCTCTCTGGCTCCACGGCTGACGCTCCGTCCACGGCATCCAGGGACATATTCCGGGGCCTCTGCCTGCGGGCGTGCGGGCTTGGGAGCCAGGACCCGCTTTCCTTCTGGGAGGGAAGCACCCCACCAGTTCCACTCAATCCTTCCGCTCCAGATGCTGGGGGAACCCAGGGCTCTGCCGGAACCTTCCGCTCGGGGAGGAAAGGTACGGGGGAACGCTAGTCTCGAAGGACCCAGGGCTGCAGGGGGACGTTTCAGTGAAGGACTGCCTCGTTGCAACAAGAACTTTATGGCTCCCGGAAGTGCCTCCTCCTGGTCCCCTTCCCAGCCACACGCCCGTGGGCTGCAGTTGGAGCGATGGCGGCGGCAGCCGCTGGGCCTGGCCCGGGGTCTGGACCTGGGGACTCTCCGGAGGGGCCCGAGGCTGAGGCTCCGGAGCGTCGGCGGAAGACGCACGGGATGCTGAAGCTTTACTACGGCCTCTCGGAGGGGGAGACTGCGGGGCGCCCCCCGGGGTCGGACCCCTTGGACCCGACGGATCTCAACGGGGCGCACTTCGACCCGGAAGTGTATCTGGACAAGGTGTGTGTGTGTGTGTGTGTGTGTGTGTGTGTGTGTGTTCTGGGGGAACCAGGCCCCCGATACATTGCACCCTCAGATCACGCCTTCGACTTTGTTGCGGGGGTGAGGGAAGCAGGGGTTCCTAAAAACAAGACGACCCTCGGGCAGGAAGCAGGGGCAGAGCTGGAGTCTAAGGGGGGCATGGGCAGACTTGCACTGGCCTGAGGAGGTGCGGGGTGTGAGGTGTCCTGGGCTGATGTTCTGATAGGCTCGGGGTAGGGGGCGTGGCCCAGGCGCTGACAGGCTCTGGAGTGGGCCCTGGCTGACTCTGAGCATTTCAAAGGCTGACAAACCCCAAATAGGGTCGAACTGACCGGTAACTCCTGACCTGTGCCACTGATAGGCTCCACGTCTAGGATTCCTGACAAGGGTGGGATGAGGATTTTCTTGCACCGAAAGCCGACCAGGTAGGGGCAAGCCGAGGGCCATGAAAGCCCCCGACCTGAGCACTAACACCCCGATTTCCTCCAGCTGCGTAGAGAGTGCCCCCTGGCCCAGCTGATGGACAGTGAGACAGACATGGTGCGACAGATCCGGGCTCTGGACAGCGACATGCAGACCCTGGTCTATGAGAACTACAACAAGTTCATCTCAGCCACAGGTGATTCCCACGGGGACGCACCCTTCACAGTCCCGCTTACCTATTGTCCTGTGTTGGGGAAACCAGCAGGGGATTTAGGGGGAGGAGACCCAGATTCTAGGCCTTCCCTGACATTAATCCACTCTCACCTCTCAGAGCTTTTGTGGTTGAATGACTATAGAGGTAATAGCTGGTCCCAGAGGGTTGTTCTGAGGATCAAAGGGGAGAAAAAAACAAAATGAAATGTTAGACTGACATGGATTTATCTGAACCACTTAGAAACCCTGACACTAAGGATGTCTCAGGAAGGGTTCATTTCTCTCATTAGTGGTAGCTTTCTTCTCTTGCCCACGTCTGTCTTGAGGGTGGGCTTGTCTCTCTCTTTCTCTCTTTCTCTCTCCCTCCCTTCCTCTATCCCTTTACCCCTTTTAAATTAAGCAAAGAAACAGAAAATTTATGACATTAAGGGACACAAAGATCATGTAAAGGTTTTTTTTTTCCCCCTCCTGCCCCCTTTATTCTCTGTCTAGGACAGTGCTAGACAATGTTCATCTATCATTCACACTAACTGCTGTCTTATGTTCATGAAATGCACTACTCAGACTTTTGTGATAGTTTTGGACCCCTGTATACTTAGTCCTAGAGGCAGATCTTGAGGGCCTACATGTGGTCCATGAGAATGTTGGGTGAACTTTCGTGAGGTTCATTCTAACGTCTCTTACTCTACTAGTGTCACAATGCTGGGTGTAGTCATTGTTCTTTTGTCTGATTTGAAGCAGGTCTAATGAGTAGGCACCTCTTTATTTGCTAATACCAGCATCAACCAGCAAGAAATCATAATTTCTAGGGGCACCTGGGCGGCTCAGTCGGTTAACAGTCCGACTCTTGATTTTGGTTCAGATTGTGATCTCAGGGTTATGAGATGGAGATTGAGCCCGGTGTTGGGGCTCCATGCTCAGTAGGGAGTCTGCTTCTCTCCCCCCGTCTCTCTCCCTTTGCCCATCCCCCACCATGCTCTTTCTGTCTAAAATAAATAAATAAATCTTTAAAAAAATCATCATAATTTCTGAGCTATGAAATTTCTTATAAGAATTTTGCAAGCATTACATTTTCCATTTGTTAGAATTTGTACAGTTTTGACATTTAGCTCTTGCTTAATAAGGATGGCTTGTTATTTTATCTTTTTCCTAAGGGAGAAAATTATAAAGTGAGTGTTGGAATCAGGGGTTCTAAATCTATACGTACTGTAAAGTCTTATATCCATTCATGAAGTATTCATTGAATGCCTTTTTTTTTTTTTTTTTTGAGAAGAGCTGTTCTGCATATTGAGGATATAGCAATGAACCAGCTAGATCAAGCTTCTTCCTGCAGCCTGCATTCTAGGTGGGAGATGGACAACAAATGAATACACAAATAAAGGTGGTAGTAAGTGCTAGAAAAAGAAAATAGGGAGAAAAGGGTAATGTGTGTGTGGGTCTGCCTTTAGCTAGAGTAAGTATGAGAAGGCCCCTCGGAAGGGGTGACATTTGAGCAGAGCTTTGATGAGAACGAACCAGCCCTGGTGGGGGAGGAAGCAGCAGGGGCAGAGGCTCTGAAGAGAGGGCACATCGGGCATATTCAGAGTACAGCAGGGACTTTAAGGGGATTGAGGGAGGAGGAAAGTGGTAGGTGATAGGGTAGAGGGCTAGTGAGAACCAGATTTTGTAGGGACTTAAAAGTGGTTATGAGGATCCTGCTCTTCACTCTGACTGAGATGAAATGAGAGGAATGGGGTGACCTGACTTTTTTTTTTAAGATTTTATTTATTTATTTGACAGAGAGAGACACAGCGAGAGAGGGAACACAAGCAGGGGGAGTGGGAGAGGGAGAAGCAGGCTTCCCGCGTAGCAGGGAGCCCGATGCAGGGCTTGATCCCAGGACCCTGGGATCATGACCGAAGCCGAAGGCAGACGCTCAACGACTGAGCCACCCAGGCACCCCAACCACTGAATTTTTTTTAAAGATTTTATTTATTTGAGAGAGAGCAGAGTGAGAGAGAGCGAGAGCACATGAGTGGGGGGGGGGCGGGGCAGAGAGAGAGGGAGAAGCTGTGTGGTCAGCACCCAGGCTGGCAAGGCCCCCTCCAGCCTCCTACCAGTTACCACCCACTCCTCTCCCAAGCTAGTATCTTGGTGTCCAAACAGTTACCATCTCACTCTAATAAATAAATAAATAAATAAAATCTTAAAAAAAAAGTTCATCTTTTGATTTTGCTCATGGTGGTTTTAGTGGATCGAACAGTTTTATTAATCTCCCCTTTGATGGCTTCTGAGTTTGTGGTATTGTAGAAAGAAATTTCCATCCCTAATATTATTTTAAAATTCTCCCTGATTTTCTTCACATACTTTTGGAATTACATTTTTTTAAGAGAGAATTTTTTTTTTTTAATTTATTCATTAGAGAGAGAGCATGAGCAGGGAGGAGGGTCAGAGGGAGAGGGAGAAGCAGACTCCCCGCTGAGCAGGGAGCCTGATCCGGGGCTCGACCCTAGGACCCCGGGATCATGACCTGAGCCCAAGGCAGATGCTTAATCAACTGAGCCACCCAGGCACCCCAATATGGGTAAATTCTGTTTTTGTAGCAAATTATTCATTTCATTCAAGTTTTTAATTTCTTTACATGGAATTGAGCAAAGTTGTATCTTGTGATTATTCTAATTTGTGTATTTGTGATTATTTCACCCCTTAATTTCTTATTTTCCCCTTTTAAGAAATTAGCGGGGCGCCTGGGTGGCTCAGTCGGTTAAGCGTCTGCCTGCGGCTCGAGTCGTGATCCCGGGGTCCTGGGATCGAGCCCCACATCGGGCTCCCTGCTCAGCGGGGGGCCTGCTTCTCCCTCTCCCTCTGCCTGCCGCTCTGCCTGCTTGTGTTCTCTCTCTCTGTCAAATAAATAAATAAAATATTAAAAAATAAAAAATTAGATAACATTTTGTAAATTTTATTTTTTATCCTTTTTTTTAAGTGACCCTGATCTTTGATTTATAGTTCTCCCATTTAAAAAATGTATTAATCTTGGGGTGCCTGCGTGGCTCAGTTGGTTAAGCATCCAGCTCTTGGTTTTGGTTCAGTTCATGATTTCAAGTTTGTGAAATCGACCCCCACGATGGGCTCTGCACTTGGCATGGATCTGCTTGAGATTCTTTCCCGCACCTCTCCCTCCCCCACTCGCACCCTCTAAAAATAAATAAAATAAATAAATAAATAAATAAATTCCTTTAAAATGTATTAATCTCTGCTTTTAACTTTACTAATTCCTTAATTATGCTTTTTTTGATTTGTATTTTTTCTAACTTCTTGAGTTGAATGTTTATTCTAATTTATTTCTATAAAGATTTAAAACTGATTCCCTCTGAACATTGCTCTAGCTATATCCTATAGGTTTGATCTATAGTGTTTTCATTGTTATATGGTGCACTTTGTTTTTGGTTTTGCTTTTGACCCAATAGCTGATTAAAAATGAAGTTTTTTCTTCCCCAAATGATGGGGTCTCTTTGCTTTGTAGTTTTGTTATTAATTTCCAGTTTAATTGCATTGTGATCAGAATGCTGTCTGTAGAATTTCAATTTCTTGTCTTTGTAAATTTATTGAGATTTGCTTTAAGACCTAACATATGGTAAGGTTGTAGTGTATTCTATGGAATCTGAAAAGAATTCAATATAAACCAAAAAGGTCACCCATATTAGTTCTTTAGATCTTCTGTAGCTTCCCTTCGCTTTTTGCCACTTGATCTGTCATGGATTGATAGAAGTGAATTAAAGTCTCCTATGACAGATATGTTTCTGCTTCATCCTTGCTTTCCTTCATGAATATATATATATATATATATTTTTTTTTTATTTAAAAGACTTTATTTATTTGACACAGAGAGAGAAAGCACAAGTAGGCAGAGAGGCAGGCAGAAAGAGAGGGAGAAGCAGGCTCTCCACTGAGCAGGGAGCCCGATGCGGGGCTCGATCCCAGGACCCAGGGATCATGACCTGAGCTGAAGGCAGCCCGCTTAACCGACTGAGCCACCCAGGTGCCCCCTTCATGAATATATTTTTAAAGTAATCTCTACACCCAACATGGGGCTCAGATTCATGACTCTGAGATCAAGAGTCGCATGCTCTACTGATTGATCCAGCCAGGTAGCCCTCCTTTATGAATATTGATGATAAGTTCAGGAGTAGAGTTAGGGAGATTATTTGGGAAATGTTGGCCATAGTTGGTTGGACAAGAGATGATGGTGGCTTGGAAACAAAATGTTGGAGGCAGAGCTTACAGACTTGCTGATGGACTAAATGTGGGGAAAGATAAGAATAAAAAGGAAAGATAAGACAAAATGACTCTGAAAATGGCCAGGAGCCAAGATGGAAAAATTTAATGAGGGAACAGTTTTGGGGAATTCTGTTTTGGACATGTCATACTTGAATAGCCTGTTTGCCATTCCCATCAAGGTGTTAAGTGGATTGTTAGGCTGGGCTCTAGTCAGTACTGGAGACAGTAATGTCCAAGTCACCACAGCCATGGGACTGGAGGAGACCCCTCAGGGAGGGGGAGAGCAAAAGGCATGGATCTATCCCTGTACTCTGCAGATTTGGAGGGAGTTGGTGTTTGCTTATATTTTCTCTGTGAAGTGTGAAACAGAGTCACCAATTGAGAGTTGGGGGCATGTACTGGAGTTTTAAGGACTCTGGAGAAAATGTTATTTTAGAAAATGGGAAAGCAACGGGTTTGGAAGGATGGAGGAACTTGAAGTCATAAAGGGAGGCCAATTGGCAACTGTGGCTCAGTTCTAGCTCTTCGGGTGCATGGGGTGGGTGGCTTGTTGGGCTTAACCTGCCGTAGGGTTTCACTAGCAAGTAATAGAAGGAGGGGGCAAGAGAGGCAAGGGGGCTTGTAAATGCCTGATGACCGATGACCCTGGTGGCAGGTTAGAGATGCTGGGAAATGAGTGGGGAATGAGTAGGGAATTGCAGCTGTGAGAGGTATTATGAGTAGTGACACTGTGCTAGGGTCACTGGGTCTGGAGTTCCTGGAGGCCAAAGGACTGTTAGAGTGGGTAGACAGGGTGAAGGATCAGAGTTACAGAAGGTGGTGAGGCTTGAAGCTGAGGGCAAGGAGAGGGTGGCAAAGATGGGGCAGAGGGGGGGCGCCTGGGTGGCTCAGTCGTTAAGCGTCTGCCTTCGGCTCAGGTCATGATCCCAGGGTCCTGGGATCGAGCCCCACGTCAGGCTCTCTGCTCAGCGGGAAGCCTGCTTCTCCCTCTCCCACTCCCCCTGCTTGTGTTCCCTCTCTCGCTGTGTCTCTCTCTGTCAAATAAATAAAATCTTAAAAAAAAAAAAAAAAAAAAAGATGGGGCAGAGGGAAGGGTGGGTGGAATTGGGGAGGTCGTGAATGGAGAATCAGGAATGTCTGAAGCCTCATCCGTATGGACGTTCTTGCCCACAAGAAGGTAACAGTGATCAGCAACTGAGAGGTGTGGCACAGAGGACAGTAGGGATGGCAACAAGAGAGGTGTAGTTTGATGGCATGGTCTTCAAAGAAGCTGGGGTCTTAAAGGGAAGAAGAGTAGAAACTATCTAGAAGTGTCAGGGGGCCAGCCTCTGAGGCACTGGGTGTGAAAAGAAGAACTGTCTCCTTAGGCAGGTTTCCCTTAAGACAAAGGGAAAGGACCCTTCAGAGAGGGTTGGCTGTGGTCCAGAAGGTGGAGTGAAAGGGCTTGGGAGGTCTGGGAAGGACATAAGGGTGTCTCCTCTGCCAGGCAGTGCATTGGATATGGAGGATGCCCCTCGGAAGAAGCAGACAGGTTCTTGCCAAGTGCTCTGTGCCCTCCTTTGGCATCTTCTGAGTGCAGGGACTGTGGCTCCGTAGGCTTCTCCCCACCTAGCAGGGCGCACAAGGGGTGCTCAGAAAACGTGGCCTTCCCTCCCATTTACTGTGGCAGCCCCTTTTGCACTGAATCATCAATGTGACCCTTGAGGAGCTGGCTCAGGAGCATTTGGGAAGGAGGCCTGTGTCTGGGCACGTGCCTGTGTGTGTGTCGAGGGGTAGGGAGGGAGCCTTTGGACGCCGCCGCAAGCTGAGTGCTGCCCCTGTGCCAAGTCACCTCCTTTGCCCTCTCCCGCCCCCTTGCCCTCCCAGACACCATCCGGAAGATGAAGAACGACTTCCGGAAGATGGAGGACGAGATGGACCGGCTGGCCACCAACATGGCGGTGATCACGGACTTCAGCGCGCGCATCAGCGCCACCCTGCAGGACCGCCACGAGCGCATCACCAAGCTCGCAGGTGGGCCGGGTCACGGAGCCGGTGCGGGTGCCGGAGCGGGCCGCCGGGGGCCCTGGGGCTCACACCAGCTGTCCCCGTCCCCCAGGCGTCCACGCGCTGCTGCGGAAGCTGCAGTTCCTCTTCGAGCTGCCCTCGCGCCTCACCCAGTGCGTGGAGCTGGGCGCCTACGGGCAGGCGGTGCGCTACCAGGGCCGCGCGCGGGCCGTGCTGCAGCAGTACCGGCACCTGCCCTCGTTCCGCGCCATCCAGGACGACTGCCAGGTCATCACGGCTCGCCTGGCTCAGCAGCTGCGGCAGCGCTTCAGGTGAGGCCCGGGGGCCCCCGCCCACCCCGCCGCGGTCCTGGGCCTGCCGGTCGCGGTGCGTGCCCCGCCCCGCATTCTGCCAGCCTGCCCTTCACCGCCACCTCCCACCTCGCAGGGAGGGCGGCTCGGGCGCCCCCGAGCAGGCCGAGTGCGTGGAGCTGCTGCTGGCCCTGGGCGAGCCGGCGGAGGAGCTGTGTGCCGAGTTCCTGGCGCACGCCCGAGGGCGGCTGGAGGCCGAGCTGCGGAGCCTGGAGGCAGAGCTGGGGCCCTCCCCTCCCGCTCCCGACGTCTTAGAGTTCACCGATCACGGAGGAAGTGGCTTCGTGGGTGGCCTCTGCCAGGTGGCCTCGGCCTACCAGGAGCTGTTTGCGGCCCAGGGCCCTGCGGGTGCCGAGAAGCTGGCGGCCTTCGCCCGGGAGCTGGGTGGCCGCTACTTTGCGCTAGTGGAGCGGCGGCTGGCACAGGAGCAGGGCAGCGGCGACAACTCGCTGCTGGTGCGGGCGCTGGACCGCTTCCATCGGCGCCTGCGGGCGCCTGGGGCCCTGCTGGCCGCGGCGGGGCTGGCCGAGGCTGCCACGGAGATCGTGGAGCGGGTGGCCCGGGAGCGCCTGGGCCACCACCTGCAGGGCCTGCGGGCCGCCTTCCTGGGTTGCCTGACCGACGTGCGGCAGGCTTTGGCCGCACCCCGCCTGGCTGGAAAGGAAGGCCCGGGCCTGGCCGAGTTGCTGGCCAACGTGGCCAGCTCCATCCTGAGCCACATCAAGGCCTCTCTGGCAGCTGTGCACCTCTTCACGGCCAAGGAGGTGTCGTTCTCCAACAAGCCCTACTTCCGGGTATGGCCTGCCTTTGGGCATCCTCCCCCCGCCTCCCCCCGCCGCCTTATTCTGGGCATTCTTTTATTCATCCTAGAGTTTGACAGCTATCAGGGCACACAGTCCTTGCCCAGGCACTCTGGATGTGGTTTCAGGCTGTCACGAGGAAGACTGGCACAGCCTGGAGGGGAGGGGAAGGCTGGGAGGGCATCTGCCAGCAGGGTCCCCAGCGCTGGCTTTGTCTTGTCCCTTTGCACTCCACCCCCCCAGCCCCCCAAGCAGGGGAGCTGCTTTTGGGTCCTGGAATGCAGGATGGAGCTGTCCCTTGGAGAGGGGCTAGGGCATTTAGGGTCCCAGAAGAGGGTCACTAGCAGCCCCTGCCTGGAAGAGGGGACCTGCTGTGTATCTGGGGCCCTCTTCCTCACAGGGCGAGTTCTGCAGCCAGGGTGTTCGTGAGGGCCTCATCGTGGGCTTCATCCGCTCCATGTGCCAGACGGCTCAGAGCTTCTGTGACAGCCCTGGGGAGAAGGGGGGCGCCACACCGCCTGCTCTGCTCCTGCTTCTCTCCCGCCTCTGCTTGGACTATGAGACAGCCACCATCTCCTACATCCTCACCCTCACCGATGAACAGTTTCTCGTGCAGGTGAACCACTAGCTCACAGCAGGGTCGGGGATGGTGGTCCCCCGTGGACAGTGCTGTCATGGTCAGACCCAGGCCAGCTGCCTAGGCCCAGCCTGTGCCCCACTCCTGCTTGGCAGGCGCCCCTCAGCTGCCCCCAGCACTCACTGTCTCTCTGTCCTCTGCGCCTCTGGCTCAGGACCAGTCTCCAGTGACACCCGTGAGCACACTGTGTGCAGAAGCCAGGGAGACAGCACGGCGGTTACTGACCCACTATGTGAAGGTGCAGGGCCTGGTCATATCACAGATGCTGCGCAAGAGTGTGGAGACACGGGACTGGCTCAGTACCCTGGAGCCCCGGAACGTGCGTGCTGTCATGAAGCGGGTGGTGGAGGACACGACGGCGATCGACGTGCAGGTGCTTCCCCCCGGGCTGGCCAGGGGGTCCTCATGCCTGCTGTGGGTGTGGGGGGAACAACCCTGGGAGGATCAAGACATCAGTGCCTGCGTCTGTGGCCTCGTCCCTCCTCAGCCCTGACTCGGGGCGTCATTGCCCCCATTTCACCTATGAGGAGACTGAGGTCTAGTCACCCAGGGAATCAGGGCGGGCAGGGCTACCACTGAAGATTGGGCCTCAGTACCAGGTCTTATGTCCCGCCTTTGCCCCACTCCCCCACTTCTGTAGTGACCAGGTACCAACCAGATACTAGGTCCCCACTACCCTGTGATTCTCGTAATAAATGAGTTTGTAATTTAGGGTGTCCTGGGCCCTCACCCTGGGCACCTGGTGGGCAGGAGGCTCCCCTTGCTCTGGCCTCCTTGCAGTGCCTCCTTCCACCACTAGGTGGGGCTTCTGTACGAAGAGGGTGTCCGCAAGGCCCAGAGCAGCGACTCCAGCAAAAGAACCTTCTCGGTGTACAGCAGCTCTCGTCAGCAGGGCCGCTATGCGCCCAGCTATACACCCAGGTCTGGCTGGCCAGGGTAACCCTGGGGGGTTGGAATGGACAAAGGGGGTTGGGGGTGCAGGGTGGGCTCTGAATGCTTGTCTCCTCCACCATCCAGCGCCCCGATGGACACTAATCTCTTGAGCAACATCCAGAAACTGTTCTCTGAACGTATTGATGTGTTCAGCCCTGTGGAATTCAACAAGGTCTGAAGTCCCCAGTGACCCCACTTTCCAGGGGCCCTTGCGAAGGTTGGCTGAAGCAGTCGCACACTAAGTCAGGGAGCCTGAGACTCTGTGGGCTGTTTCTAGGAGGGAATGTCATCCAGAGCCCCACCATCACCATATTCCATGGCCCTCTGCCCTGACCTTGGTGTGCTCCCAGCCTGGGTCTGGATGCACATCTAGAATGCCTGTTTGGCTCTTGTCCTTGTTGTCACAGTAGTCCGGGTCCTCCCCAGGGATTCCTGTCCACACCATAGTCTCTGCCCCAACCCAGCCCACATTCTAGGACCTGGTGTTCTTTTGCCTGTAACTCAGCAAGTCTCTCCCCTCCGCATGTCAGGGCTGACTCCCCTCTCTGCTTCTGATGTCATTGGGCCTTCCCTGTCTGTTCTCCAGATGATGGTGCCAACATTGTATGTGTCCCTCCCTCTTACGGGGGTCCTGGGGCTTTTACACCCCATCGCAGCTCCTGGCCTCCTACTGTCTCTCTGGCCTGTGCACAGAATGCGGGTGGCCTCAGGGACCCAGTGCCCCTTCCAGCACCTGCTGTCCCCGGGCTGCATTCCTGTATCCTTGCCCGCAGGTGTCGGTGCTGACGGGCATCATCAAGATCAGCCTGAAGACGCTGCTGGAGTGCGTGCGGCTGCGCACCTTTGGGCGCTTCGGCCTGCAGCAGGTGCAGGTGGACTGCCACTTCCTGCAGCTCTACCTGTGGCGCTTCGTGGCCGATGAGGAGCTCGTGCACCTGCTGTTGGACGAAGTGGTGGCCTCGGCTGCCCTGCGCTGCCCGGACCCAGTGCCCATGGAACCCAGTGTCGTCGAGGTCATCTGCGAGCGTGGCTAGGCCGGGCCGCTGCCATGCATGGACCTGTGCAGTCGCCCTCCCCTCCCCCATCCCCTGGTGTCCCTGCGTCCGCTGGCCCTTCCCCTCGGGCCTCAAGACCCGCCAATAAAGACGTGTTGTTTCCTCCTCCCTCCTGCTTGCGGGGGCGGGGCTGGCTGGGGGTGGAGTTGTGAGGTGGCTCAGGAGGCGGCCGCGTCAGACCCGCCCCCCAAACCGATTGGCTGGAGTGTGGGCCCAGGATGGGCCGGGGGTGGGTCCACTTAAAGACCTAGGGACTCGAGCGGTAGCAGTCCGAGCTCAGGGACCAAGCAGGTGCTTGTGCAGTGGGCTGATCCTCCGCGTCTCCAAGCTCATGTCCTGGGGGAGGAGGTGGACTGTGCTTCTCTGACGGACTCTTGTGTACCCCCCCCGCCGGTGGAGCGGAGACCATGGCCTCTCCTCAGGGCTCCCGGGCTCCGCTGGAATTCGGGGGACCCCTGGGTAATGGGGCGGGGTGGAATCTGTGGTCAGGCTCAGCGAGGGCTCAAACGGGGCGGGGGCGGAGGAGCTAGGATCTGAGGGTGGAAAGCTTTGAAGGGTCTCCAGAAGCAGAGGGATCTGGGGCTTGCGAGGGACTGTCTGGGGAGGGGGCTGCACAGCACCGGATTGTGGAGTGGAGGATTGTACCAAGAGCAGGAGGAGGAACTTTGGGGGGGGGAGGGGGCGGGGCCCAAGATGGAAGTCAGGGAAGGGGCTGAGGGCTGAGAACGGGATATGGAAGAGGGCAGTGGGAATGCTGAGGGGTCCTGGAGACGACAGGGCGCCTGGGCGGGGCGGGGGGGGTGTTGGTGTCGGAGGGCAGCTGCGGAGCCGACGCCCGACGCGATCGCCCCCGGTCCCCAGGCGCGGCGGTGCTGATGCTGCTGCTTCCTGCCACCATGTTCCACCTGCTCCTGGTGGCCCGCTCGGGCCCCGCGCGCCTCCTGGGCCCACCCCCCTACCTGCCGGGACCCGAAGTGCTGTGGAGCCCGGAGATGCTGCTGCTGTGGTTCACCTGGCTCGGCCTTCAGGCGGCTCTCTACCTATTGCCGGCGGGCAAGGTGTGGACTCGGCTCGCGGGGGAGGCGGGCGGAGGGAGGGGGCTCCGCTGGAGAGAAGACACTCTCACCCCTTATCAGAGACCCTTTGTGCCTGCAGGTGGCCGAGGGACAGGAATTGAAGGACAAGAGTCGCCTGCGCTACCCCATTAACGGTGCGTGGACGCGGGGGCGGGGGGATGGCTCCCTGCGCTAGAGTTGTGAGGGTGGGGATGGAGCTCTAGGCCCAGTGGAGATTAGCCCCCAGACCCAAGCTCCGTCAGATGCCTATTTTACGCTGTGTGCCCAGGGTAGCCTTGGGGGAATCTCACTGTCCCTCTCCACGTCCCTTGTTCCTCCACCCCCAACCGCAGCATTTGCTCTTACTCTATGCACCAGAGCAGTGGTTGGGGTGACCCAGGGGCAGGGCCATTGACCTCCTTGGGCTTTGGACTGTGTTTGTGTATTGGGGGGGCGGGGTGAGGGGGCAGTGAAGGGGAAGGGCAGAGGTGTAGGGGTGCAGCCCCCAGGATTCATTGTGTACTGTGGTTCAGGCTTCCAGGCCCTGGTGCTGACAGCCCTGTTGGTGGGCTTGGCTGTGTCTGCCGGGCTGCCTCTGGGGGCGCTCCCGGAAATGCTCCTGCCCTTGGCCTTTGCGGCCACCCTCACCGCCTTCATCTTCAGCCTCCTTCTCTATCTGAAGGCCCTGGTGGCCCCTGCCTCGGCCCTGGCCCCTGGGGGGAACTCAGGTGAGAGGGGTCCCAGTAGGGTGCAGACAGAAGCAGATGGGGGGTGCTCACTTGCATCTTCAGCCTCCGTTATTCTCCAGGCAATCCCATCTACGACTTCTTCCTGGGACGGGAGCTCAACCCGCGCATCTGGTCCTTCGACTTCAAATATTTCTGTGAACTGCGACCTGGCCTCATCGGCTGGGTAGGCTGGGCAGGCTGGGCATGTCTGTGTGGGCCAGGAGGAGGGGTGGGACGCCTAAGCAGTGCTTGGGCAGGACAGGGCAGGGCCACTATTGCACAGAGGTAAACCATTAATCACTCATCCCACAAATATTTGTTGAGTGCCCCGGGCACTACTCTAGATACGAGGAGACAAAAGAGAAAAAAAGTTATGGGAAAGCAAAAAACAAACAAACAAACAAACAAAACTCTGCCCTCGTGGAGCATACATTCTAGGAAAGACAGACAAAACCTGAGTGAAATATATGTAGCGTGGCAGGGGCACTACGTGCTAGGGAGAAAGGCATGGAGGGAATTAGGTGAGCAGGTGCAGCTTTAAATAAATCAAGCTCAAAATCTATTCTGAGGACAGGAGAGGCTGGTGCTGTGTGGCCTGCTGGTCCTAGTGGTGCAGCGCTTGAGACTGATCATTGGGTGAGCAAGCTGTCCATCACTAGTGGCCTCGAGGACATGCCAACTGTGGGTTTGGGTTATAATCACCCATGCTGGACTGTGGTCACGATTTCCCAAAGGGTCTCTTGGGCAAGGTGCCTCATGTCACCCTGGAAACTAGAGGTGAGAGGAGGCCAAGTGTCCACCATGGATCTGCACCCTGGCCCCCGAGGCGATTTCCCCATGTGTGAAATGGGATAAAGTTAGAACTTCCTGCGAAGGTTCTTGTGAGGGTTAGGAGTGGTAACGTTAATCACAGCACCACCCAGTGCTACCAGAATGGGTTTACTCACACGAGTGAGTATTTATTATGTGCCAGACACATCATGTTTCGTGCTGCCCATTCACTATGTCAACGAGTCCCCAGACAAGCTCCGTGAGGCAGGTCCATGATTATCTCCATTTTCCACATGGGGTGGGGGAAAGGAGGCTTTGGAGGCGGGCTGGGGACAGACTGCCCTGTCCTCCCTCTCCCATGTCCCCAGGTCCTCATCAACCTGGCCCTGCTGATGCAGGAAGCAGAACTTCGGGGGAGTCCCTCCCTGGCCATGTGGCTGGTCAATGGCTTCCAGCTCCTCTATGTGGGTGATGCTCTCTGGCATGAGGTGAGGCTGGACTGGGCGAAGAGGCAGGGAGGGCAATTGAGGACCTCATGGGGACTCAGTGGGTGTGTCTGGGTCCCACCCTTGCAGGAGGCTGTTCTCACAACCATGGACATCACACACGACGGGTTTGGCTTCATGCTGGCCTTTGGGGACCTGGCCTGGGTACCCTTCACTTACAGCCTGCAGGCCCAGTTCCTGCTCCACCACCCGCAGCCCCTGGGGTTGCCCATGGCCTCAGTCATCTGCCTCATCAATGGTCAGTCAGGAGGGGGCTCCTCCCCCTTTCATTCATTCATGTTCTGTTTATTCAGCATCGGGTAGGTACTAAGCCTCAGCCGCTCCTCTAACACAGCGGTGGAGGTTGGGGGGGGGGGAGGGAGGGACTGGGTCCTAGCTCTCCAGGCCAACTGGGCTGTGGGTGGATGGTCAGGGTCAAGTAGAAGGCTCTAAACCTCAACCCTGACCACTTGCTCATGCTTTCCCCTAGCTGTTGGTTACTACATCTTCCGGGGGGCCAATTCCCAGAAGAGCATCTTCCGAAAGAATCCTTCTGACCCCAGAGTGGCTGGTGAGCTGGGTTTCTAGGGTGCCATGAGTGAAGTGGTGCAGCTGGGCTTCCTCCAGGTCCCTCATCCCATTCCCTGTCTTTCCCCAGGCCTTGAGACCATCCCCACAGCCACGGGGCGGCAGCTGCTGGTGTCTGGGTGGTGGGGTATGGTCCGCCATCCCAACTACCTTGGAGACCTCATCATGGCTCTGGCCTGGTCCTTGCCCTGTGGTGAGTGGCTTGGGAGGGCACAGGACGGGGACCGCGCGCGTGTGAGGGACAGAGGTGGTGACCACAGGATGCCCCGTCTGGGTGTGGAATGGAGAACGGGGATGCAGCCTAGTGGAGGGAGCAGTCAGGGAGCTGGGAATGGACTCAGTGAGTGGCTGGGGGCAGACCTCCCCGCCAGCCTCGCGGAGCCAGCCCCTTGCTGCAGACCCGGACCTTTCACCGGAGCCCCAGTGTCCCTGTGAGCCATTCGATGCGGAAACCTTTGTGAGCTGGGGAGCTGCTGGGCGGTCACAGCCTCCACTTCCCCACAGGAGTGTCTCACCTGCTGCCCTACTTCTACCTCCTCTACTTCACGGCACTGCTGGTGCACCGGGAGGCCCGGGACGAGCAGCAGTGCCTGCGGAAGTACGGCCTGGCCTGGCATGAGTACTGCCGGCGCGTGCCTTACCGAATCCTGCCCTACGTCTACTGAAGCGGCTCCACTTAGCCCAGACGGGGGCAGGTGCCCACCCATCCGGCAGCGCGGCCGGCCCCGGGAGCCTGGGCCCCACCCTGCTCTGAGCTCCAGCAAGCAGGGACCAACAGCCTCAGGGAGGTGCTCTGGAGCAAGGAGAGATGCAGCCAGTGCCCACAAATGGGAGTGGAGGGGCTCGCTCTTCCTCCTGGATAAACATCTGGAACCCATGGTACCACTTCCCTCCCTTTCTGGGGCTAGGGTGTTTAAAAACTGGCTGGGTCAGCTCTGACCCAGGACAAGCTGAGAGGTGGCTTGTGGGCCCGAGAGTCTGGGGTTGGGCGGCGGGGGTGGGGAGTGGGGGTGGGGTGGGGGGTTGGGGACACGACAACAGCTGTTCCTCAGAAGCAGGCACTGCTCATAGGGCAGACCAGTCACAGCTTTATTAATGACAGAGGGATCCCAGTTCAGCCAGGGAGTTCCTCGATGAGAATTCTTGGAGCAGGTGGCAGGGAGCCTCCCCAAAGCCGCTCCAACTCCCCGGTGAGGGCTGCCACCTCCTCGGCCACCACAGCGTGGGCTCGATGGGCCCGGGCACAGTCCAGAGCCAGGGGTGTGAGGGCCAGCTCATTTTCATTGGTCCAAGCCAGTAGGAACTGGCACTTCTTCCGCGCCCGGTAGAGGCGATCTCGTTCTTCCGTGGCCACAGCTTGCTTCCGGGCCCGGCCCAGCGTCCGCGCCAGGTGCCCCAGTGCTGCCAGCGTGTAGCCTTTCTGGTCGGCCGGGCCTTTGCCCATTAGGATGCGGGCGGCTTCGCGCATGGCACCCCGTGTGCCCAGGGGCCCAGGCGGATGCTCGCCTGCTTCGAGCACCTGGGCGGCGGCCTGCAGGGCTTCCTCGGCAGAGGTGAAGACCTGCTGCGCACCCAGGGCTCCGGAAACGCCGAGCAGCGTGGCACAGAAGTCGGAGAGCAGCGCATCGTCGCCGCCGTGATACAAGGCAAGAGTGTGCGCGTAGGAGAACAGCACGTTGGGCAGCTGGAAGCGCACGAACGGCGAGGCCGGGCTGCGGCTCAGGCTGGCCAGCGTGGGGATCCGGGTGGGTACGGCGGGCGCGCGGGCCTCGGGAGCGTCTTCGAGAAACGGCTCGGCGGCGGCCTCCTTCACGGGTGCCGGTGACGTCCTCGCGGGGGTGGGCTCCAGCTCCGCAGGGTCACGGTCCGCAGCATCATCCACCTCCTCCAGAAGCCGCGACCCGGCCCCGCGGCCCCACCACCACGGCCGCCACGGGGGCAGCAGCCGCCCGGCCTCGCCACGGCTCAGCAGCCGCTCGAAGGCCGCCTTCTCGGCGGGGGCCAGCAGCTCCCAGAGCCTGGTGAAGCCGCCTGGCGCCGGGCCAGGCCTGAGGCCCGCGTCCTCGGGGTCGTCCTCGGTCTCGCGTTGCTCACGCAGCCGCCGTAGGGCGCTGGCCAGGCGGCTGGGCGAGGCGCTGCGGCCGCGGAGCTCTCCCACCACCTGGTCCCGGTAGAAGGCTTCGGCGCAGGTGCCATGCGCCCGGTAGCAGCGCAGCGAGCAGTAGGGCACATTACAGCGAGGGCAGGTGTAGCGCGCGGGCTGGGACGCCCCGGCCGGGCAAAAACCACAGGGCCCGGCCGGCTCCATGGCAACTGGCGCCCCGCGCCACTTGCGAACACTCACAAGCCGCGCTGGACAACTTCCGGTGCTAATCGGTTACTTCCGCCTCCTAGAGAGGCCAACGGAGCGTACTCAAAGCTCCCGAGGACACTCGGCAACTTCCGCCCACACTCGGAAGCCAAGCCCCACCCCTCTGTCAAATGGCGCTTGAGCAGGCGCAGGAGCGGGTCGGGACGCACAGGCCCCGCCCTGCGCGGTGAGCGAGGGAGGGCGAGTGCACCAGGCCGGTGCTCCGCTGCTACCAGCTCGCCCCCTAGTGGTTCCCTTTTTAGCACGATAGAGCCTCCTGGCGGAAATCGATCTTTGAGAAGCACCTACTCTAGGCCCCTAATTGTGCCAGGCCCATGGGGGATGAGATGCATCCCTGCACTGGAAGGGCAGTCATTCTACTAGGGGACACAGACAAAGGGGAGTGTAGAAAAAGGGTGAAGATGGACTACTTGGCCTAGTCTCTGTTTATGTGTGTGTTGGAGGCATTTCCCCTCTTGAGAAGAAAGCAACGTTTAACAGATATGTTATAATATAACAACAGATATTATTTCCCCTCCAAATCTATGGTTCATCCAATTTTAAAGTGAAGAATCCATACTAGGTGCCAAAACACATCGAGAAGCAAAGAGATGGGATCCCTGTCCTAATGAGCTTGGTTTGTGGTAGAGTGGGGTGATAACCCACACACACCATGCCAAGGGCCCCAAGGACTTGATCCATGGCACCGACACTGGTTCTTTAGACCCACCCCCAGTAAGTTTCGCTTTCACAGTACCTTGTATTTATCTCCGTATGGATCAATCCATCTGGATGGATTTGATGACCTTTTAAGTCCGCTCATTTTTTACATCCCCATTACTACCAGTAGTCTCAGCTACTAGTCCCTTAACTGGTTCCCTAACTTTCTTGCCAGTTGTCCAGAAAAACCAGCCAGAGAAAGCACTGGATCACAAGTCAGATCACATCAGGCCCTTGCTTAAACCCTTCCTTGTACTTGGTGATCCTCCACTGCACTTGGACTCAAACCTGAACTCCTGTCCAGGTCTGACAAAACCACACAGCTTTGCACACAGTTCTCTGGGCTGGACCTCTTTCATCATCTATTTGATAGGTTTCAGGCTTCACACATCCCATTTTTAGAGACCTTTCCTAGGATATTATGTCCACCCCCAACCACCCCTCTTTCATTACAACACCCTGCTTACTTTCTTTGAGGCTCTAACACTTAACTAGCTTCTGCACTTAAACCACAAGAATCGAAACGCCTAGAAAGGAGGTGACCGTCTTTTTCTTAAAAGATTACTAGAGATAAAAATAGCCTATATGTTTGCACACTATGTGGCAGGTGCTGATCTAAGAACTTCACATCATTTATTCTTCACAGCAACTCTCAAAAACATGATGGCAGAAATTAATTTTAAGGTTGGAGAGTGAGAAAATAAACGAAGCAAGAATTCAAACTTAAAAGGCAGTCCAAGTCTAGATCCAAGGTCTTTACTTCATGTTATACTGTTTTCCAAGAACCAGCAGGTTCAAAAACCTTCGCAAAATGAGTGGATACCCATGATGCCAGGGGAATCTTCAATCAGTCCCAGAGAATTCCACTCCTAGGAACAATCAACCAACCCACCAACCTGAGCTACGATTAGGTTAAGGTACAAACAAGGTTACCACAGTGCCGATGTGATCAGGCAATGCTTTCTGTAGGGCCACTTTTAGGCAACAGGCTTGGGCAATGGAAGACCGAGTAAGGTAGAAGGGCCCATAGCAACCACCCGGCTGAATGCAAACAGGTCCATCAGGAAACCCACCTCAGAACAGCCGTAAGCCCTTGCTGACCAACGGGCTGCTTACAACCAGGCACAGGAACTAAAAAAAAGTAAAGTTCCACATGTTCCCCTACCTCCTCCCCCTCCCCCTTAACTACAGGCCCCCCACCACTGCCTCCTGGCAGACAGTCTCTCCTCTGCTCCCTTGCAGTGTATTCAATAAACTTCCATCTCCTCTGTTCTGCCTTGGGTGAATTCTTTCAGGGCCAGCACCGCTGACCTCCCTCCCAATAGGGTTGCCCCACTTTACAGAGTAGGAACATAGTAGACCCCTGCCCTGGACTCCACTAAGGCCATAGCTGGTCCCGAGTTCAGGAAAGGTCCGACTGGCCTTCCCTGATACATCTTCTACTCACACTTCTCTACTGATGCCTACTGATCCTCCCACCGAGGATCCTCATCTTCTCTGTTTAAAGAACAGGAACAAGGCGCCCGGGTGGCTTATTCGGTTAAAGGTCTGACTCTTGGGTTTCAGCTCAGATATTTGAGATGGAGCCCTGTGTGGAACCCCATGCTCAGTGGAGGGCCTGCTGAGATTCTCTTCCTCTGCCCCTCCCCCACTCTCTCTCTCAAATAAATAAATCTTAAGAAAAAAAAAAAGGAACAAAAACAAAAAAGGATTTGGGAGAATTATCAAGTTATTTGGACTGGGAAATTTCCCCAACTCTCCATCTGAAGAGTTACCACCCAGGGTTACCAATTTTCATAGTAAGCCTTTTCTTGTAGTTTACCACGCCTTCCCCATCCCAGCTGAGGGCCCCTGCCTCTTCCAACCTGACTGTGCCAAGAAACCAGAACCAGGCCTCACTGTTCTAATGAACACACCACCAGCCCCAGAAGCTGCGTATCTTCCCGAGGCCCTGCACGTGAAGATGAAACAGTGAGATGACTGAACTACGTGGCTTTATTGGGGAGAGCCAGGATTACAATGGACTTAAGAGTTGGCATTGGGGCCCTTCTTCTTGCCAAAAGTGGGCACAACGTTGACAAAGCGCCGGTTGTACTGCATCCGCCGTTTGGCTCGGCCTGTCTTCTTCTTCTTTTTCTCCTGTTTGGCCACCTGGGAAAAGGGAGGGATGATAAGACCTTCCACGCCTTCCCTCAGTCTTAACTCCAGGCAGGGAGAAGGCAAACAGAGGAAAGACCAAAGGTCTTGGCTTAGCTTAAAAACAAACAAACAAAACAAAACCCGCACACAGAAAAACAAAAATCCAAAGTCTAAACAGCACCACTAATACTCTCACCTACCTTGGGAGTCTGCCCTCTTACTTTCCCAGCACGGGCCAGAGAGCCATGGACTTTACCTGCGGTGGGAAAGGAGGTCAGAAGACAGGAGAGCAAGAAGGCCCCACCCAGTAGAATCCCTTCTCCCTCAACTCAAGCCTTTGAAGATAAACAGGGACCAACAAGGAATGAGAACAAAGTTACAGAGATATGACCTCTGACCCAAGAGTGTTTATTTAGTATGGTATGTTCCAGGGTTTCACTTCAGGATTTTCCAGCCCCTGACTTTAAACAAGAAGGAAGAGCACCCTGGAGAATCTAGTCTGGCTTGATCTTAGTGACCAAACAAGGGACTAGTAAATAACTGAAACCGAACGAGGCTCTGGCTCAGTCTCCCATGGACCTCTTAATGAACAAGGTAAGCAGGAAGAACCACCCTGGGTTGAGGACACTGAACTTCACACCCCACCCTCATTATGAGTTTACAAACATTTCAAAGAACAATGCTCCCCAACTCACCTCCAAGCATGCGGCCGGCTACTTCCAAGGTGGTCAGAGCCTCCACTCCACACTGACCTAGGGTAGCCTCATCCTCCAGGGGCGTGCCTGCCAGGAGCACGACTTGATCTTCTGGCGCGATGCCCTCCAGGGAGGCTACATGAGCCTCGGGGAAAAATAAGACTCATCAGCGTTTCCGCGGGGGGGGTGGGGGTGGAGACTGAAGAACACAAGAGGACGGGACCCAGGAAGCACCACGCAGCCTTACCTTGATCTGGGCGACCGTCTCCTGGCCGGTCACCTCGAGGGTGTGTAGCTCCTGGGCGCGGACAAAGAGCTGCATGTCGGCGACTGAAGAAAGAGAGACTCGTAAGAGAAGAATGCTCTGGGAGAGAGGGGGTCGGGGGAAGGTAGCGGGCCGGCACCGATCGCGCTGGGATACAGGTGGTCGTGGGGATCTCACGTGGGTTAAGGCCGGGCCTGCCGGGGGGGGTCGGCTGGGGACCGGAAGCTGGGCCTCAGAACACATCCTCTCCCTCTATTTTTCCCGCGCTCTCTGACTTCGCGGCCAACCTGCTAATAGGCCCTCCAGATCCAGCGGTGGCCCAAATCTTACCTGAACCGCGGGCACCGCAGCCGCTACCGCGAAGATGGAGTCGAGAAAGAGGAAGGAGCAAGGGCGCGCACGTCCTCACCGCCTGCTGCGTGCCACGTCACTGCTGGGCGACCGCTAGAGCCTTTGGTGTTTGTACCGCCCACGGCAGTCCTAGCTCCGTCTCTTTACGCTTTGCGCAGGCGTTCTTTCGGTCCCGGGCGCGCCCAGGAAGGGGCGGGATCTGGCCGGTTGTACGCGCAGAAGGCCCGTGTACGGGAGCAGTTCAAGATGGCAGCGGCCATGTTCCGGGCTACGCTGAGAGGGTGGAGAACCGGCGTCCAGCCGGGCTGCGGGCTACGGCGGCTGGTGAGAACGCTGAGCCTGGAGGTGTGGGAGGAGGGCTGCGTTGAATCTCATTGTCATTCCTGTAACCCTGAAGCTCAGATACAATATAGAAACAAGGTTCAAGGCCTGCAGGGCGCCTCGGTGTGTGGGGCTTAGAACCTGATTGGTGGATAACTTGGGTTAGTCAGAACTGGGAGGGGCTGCACATCGACTCCTGCGGATTTTTTAAAAGGGATACCGTTCCACAAGGTAGGGGGTCGGCCCCAGATCATTGGTGACACGAATGGGAACCTAGAGTTCATGATATACAGGTCCCTTCATTCTGCTTCCCTCTTCTCGTAACCCCGGGGCCTATCAGGACTCCGGGGTATCTGTTGGGAGAAGTGTCCAAGAAGGATCTTTAGGCTGGAGGGTGGGAGGACAGATTGCAGAGAGTTACTCTAGGTAGATTGTTTATTATTGTCTTAATTTTTCCCAGATGGAAAAAGGGGGTAATAAAATACCTAACCTGTGTCATTGTAAGAATTAAGTCAAAACAATACCCGTAATACATTTAGTCCAGTGCCTGTCGGTGTTTATATGAGGCCAAAATGTTCCAGGTAAGCGAGGGTCACATCGGATGATGTGAGTGGATTATCACGATTGCTGAAAGTGCCTAATCCAGAACTAAAATATTTCAATAGAATGTTTAGAGGAAACTTTAAAATACTGAAAAAGGCTATGTCAGTCAGACAGTAAATTGACTTTGGCTTTTAAGTCCCACAGAAATCCCAAGAGATGGGGGCCCCTCAGAGTGCCTGAATTGCTTTTCCAGACTCACCTCTATCCTGGCAAACTGAAGTCTGGGGCTTTCATATCTCCAGGCTTTTATTTAGCCATTCTTTGCATCTGTGGTGTTTCCTTTTTTTACTTAAGTTCTGCCTCTCCTTTGTTGGGTGGGTGTGTAGTGGGTGGGCTGATGGGAACCGTGGTTGTTTGTTTTTGTTTTTGGCCTCAGAGCCAGACCCAGGAGCCTCCTGATTACCCCAGCTTTGTGGAGTCTGTGGATGAATACCAGTTTGTTGAGCGCCTGTTACCCCCTACCGGCATCCCAAAGCCCCCAAAGCATGAACACTATCCCACTCCCAGTGGTTGGCAGCCACCCAGAGGTGAGCTGGGCGATGGGGATGGCTTGAGGTTTACAGAGGGAAATCTCCCTCTCCCTAGTGGTCTACCTCCCCAGTTGAGGCTCTAGATTCCTCAGTGGGCTCAGGACTTGTGTGGAGGTCTGTCAGGGCTTAGCATCTGTCTCATGTTCAAGGAAGGGCCTGGGAATGCAGCCCTGTTTTACTGGTACCCATCCACCCACACTGTCGGGATGAGGTCTTCCCATTCAGGAAAAGTGAAGCATAGAAGACCTAAGAGCTGGGACTCCCACTCCCACCCGAGTTAAGTCTTGTACCATAATTGAGAGCACAGCTTCGTAGTTGAGCAGTTCTGGGTTCAAATTTGGCTCTGCTGTTCGTTGCCAGTGTGATCATGAGTTAGTCACTTAGCTTCTCCCATCTTCACTTTCAGCAAAATGGGGATAATTTGCTCAGTACATAAAGCACTCAGCACAGAGCCCAGCATGTGGTAGGTAGGTGTTCAGTGCCGTAAATCCCCATTTCTTTGCGCCAGAGGTTGATATTAGCCTCCCTGACCCAGGGGAGAAGTGCAGGATTCGCCCCAGATCGGGACCTAAAGATCCAGGGAGGCATGGCCCTAACTTCATTTCTTCTTGAGCACCTTCTGCTGCCAGGCCCTGTGCTGGGCCTGTGAAGTTACCAGGTCGAACCAGCTGGTCCTGGCTTAAATTTAGGGAAAGAACAGGTCTTCTGACCTGAAATCTAGAGGTGGCTTTACCATTGGGTGCACTGAGTCTCTGTAGACTGTGAGGGGAAGGGCATCAGCTAAGGTGGCATAAAGCCTGGGGAGATTTGGCTTCTCACCATTTTTCCATGTAACAGACCCCCCACCCAACCTGCCCTACTTTGTGCGGCGCTCTCGAATGCACAACATCCCTGTCTACAAGGACATCACACATGGCAACCGCCAGATGACTGTGATCCGAAAAGTGGAGGGGGACATCTGGGTAAGTGAGGGCATGGGTCAGGGGCTGATTCTAACCCTTTCAGGGCTGAAGGGATGGGAGTCTACTAGAGGGGATCGTGTGACCAGGCTTGATTTATCATTGTCCCCCTCTCCCTCCCCAGGCCCTGCAGAAGGATGTGGAAGATTTTCTGGGTCCACTGTTGGGGAAGACACCTATCACCCAGATCAATGAGGTGACAGGTACCCTGCGGGTCAAGGGCTACTTTGACCAGCAGCTCAAAGCCTGGCTCTTGGAGAAGGGCTTCTGAGGCCCAGCTGAGCAGGCTGCATGATAGCATCCCCCACAGACTAGAGTCCAGGGGGTCTCGGGAGGAGGGAGGTGGCTGTTGGAGCAACTGGGACAGGAGGTATAAATGCCAGGGCTAAGAGCTTGGGCAGGGCAGAGTCAGGGCTAAAGGGCTTCAGAGCAGGCCTCGCTCACATTAAGGGGGAAATGGGACCCTCTCCACAGGTGCCAGCCGTGGGGGAGGGCTGCCTGACAGTGGAGACCCTGCCTTCATTGGAGCTCATTGGGCTCAGCTGTTCAAATTCTGGAGGTTGTTGACTGGTGAAAGTAATGGCCCAGCCCAGTTTAGGGGAGGGTAGCACAGGGCAAACCCACTGAGTACATTTCTTCCTTGGCCCTCAGACCCTCACTGCTGCAGACATTCTCAAGCCCTTGCTCCAGGCCTGTGGAGAACACAGAGGACTCAGGCCTGGGTCCCCGAGATCTTCAGTTCCAAGTGCAGGCATAGAAGGTCCATGTCAGCCCCTGGGCTCATTCCTTTTCCCCATGGAGAAGTAGAAGGCCCAGTCACCTTGGCTCCATTCTAGGGAGAGTTGGGTCTGACTACATTTCTAGCTCTAAGAAGCTAAGTGATTAGCTTGAGCTGGTCTTTCCACAAGGGGGTGCTCGGGAGCTCCCAGCAGTCCAGCACAGCCAGCCTTCCTTCCCAGCTTGCTGGCCTGGTATCAAGGCTGGATGGGAGCTTTGCAGGAAGAAAGGTGCTGGCCTTTTGCCCCTGCCATCCCGTCCCACCCCCAGCCAATGAACCTTCACACTTGCCCAATTCTTGGGAGCTACAAAGGTCAGAGGCCTGAGTTCCCAGCCTCATCCCACCCTCCAACTAGTTAGGGACAGGGTTCAAAGCCTGGCTCCCCTACTTGTCCTCTGACCTAAGGCAGGGAACTTAACCTTTCTGGGGCTCAGTTTCTTCGTATGGAAAATGGGGATATCTTCATAATAATTTAATGACTTGTCTAAAGAAACCCACACCCCTGGGGATTCTCAAGTCGACAGCTTGAACAAGAAAAAGAAGCCTGGCACACTGATCCTGTGACACCAGCTCCACCAGTCATTAATGCGAGTCTTTATTTGGCTGTATATACAATTTAAGCTATTAAAATTTGTACAATATTTACAAATTAAATAATCATCTGAAACTGTCTCCAGCAACTCTTGTAACACAGAACCGAGGGAAAAAAAGATGGGGGCAGGCAGGCCTCGGCTCCTGTGGTCCCTACCTGGCCCAGTGCCTTTTCTAAACTGGAAAGACCAGGAGCCTGACATTCTTGCTCCTCTTTCCTAGGGTCAAGCATTCAAGTTCAAAGACAAAATTTAAGCCAAAAGACAACAGCAAGGAAGTAGTTCCAATTCTTCTAAACTCAAGAGAAGTTCTGTAAGTTGAGAAGTGGCCTTCCCCAGATTCTGGGGCTTGCAGTGGTTCAGGAGCAGACACACGAGCCCTCAGCCTGGCGTAAGGCTGGGCAGTGGTTGCTGGGTGAGACCAGGAACGGTCTCACTTGATAGACAAACTGCAGGGAGAGGGGGACCTGGGGGGAGGGGCAGGGCACCTTGTGCTGCCCCCCTGCTCCTCCACCCCCAGGCACTCCTTTCCCTGAGCTGTGCGATTGCCAATAAGACGCGGAAACACCACAGGGCCTAAGGGACACAGCCACCATCACAGAGGATTCTAGGGAGTTTAGGGTAAGAAAAGGGACAGCAGTACCAGTCTTGGTGGGTGGCCCAGGGAGCAAGTTCCTGGCCTGCCTCCAGCCCCTTAAGTTCACACACGGGATTGGGGAGCTAATACTGTTTAGCACTGAAGCGACTTCACTCACACGCACACAAGTGGGGCTTGGAGGGGCTGCCCCTTCTCCCAGAAACTGCGCCTCCTGGATTCACGGCCCCAGCGGAACAGGCTGAAGGGTGGGAGAGAGAGGCTGGAACGGATCCGAGATCCCCATGGCTGCCCGGGTCGGAAGGGCTGGGGTCAACTGGGGCCTCAGGGCGTCTTTCCACTTGGCCTAGGGGATGCCTCCTCCTTTGTCTCAGAGCTGGGGGTCGTTACTCCCTGGTGCACATAGACAGGGAGCGGGCACTTGGTGGCAGGATGTGTTACAGCAAGGGCTGCTCAAGAGTGGAGGCAGGGGTTAGGACTGGGGTAGTGTCAGTGGGCAATGGGGGACTCCAGCTTTTGCAGGCGGCGGCGACGGAGCTCTGCTGCATCGGGCTCCCCATCCTCAGGCAGCTCCTCCGTGCCAACTGACTCAGGAGCTGGGGACAGAGTTCAGAAGTGGAACCGAGAGAAGTTCCTTCCCCGCTCCCCGCCTCCCCCCAGGCTGACCGAGACTACCTGGAGGCTTTTCAGGCTCAGGGGCTGGTGGGGAGACTCCTGGGGATGGGGTGGTGGTCTCAGAGCTGGGGATGCTGGTGGGGGGGGCAGCAGGGACAACTGCAGGGGCAGTCTCCTCAGTGGGGCTGACTGAGGTGGCAGGCCGGGGGGGCCTAGGAAGAGAAGAAGGAAGAGGCAGGTGAGGCCCTGACATCCTGGCACGCCTGGGCAGATTCTTCTGCCCCTTGGGAGCCTTGCAGGGCAGCGTCAGCGCTGACGTCCGTCTGCAGCCTGAGTAAGCAGCAGACACAGGCGAACGTGTGCTGTGGGAGTCCTCCTGGGTCCATACCACAGATAGGCCGTAAGTCAGCGGCCGGCGCGAACCGTCGGCCTTGCTCACTCTGACACTGCATTCTCTAGTGGGTGCTAGGCTCCTTACGGGGCACCCGAAGGCTTTGCACTGAGTAAAACTGCACTCAGATCTCAGACTCCAGCTCCCCTCTACGCCTGTGCAGTCACTGCTGTGTGCCAGGCACTCTGTGCACGTGACCTGTGGACAGGACTTAGAACCCTTCTGTTCAAAAAAGGTGACAGTGGTCACCGAGCAAGTGAGTGGTGGGAGCAGGACTTGAACTTAGGCCAGGCTGGCTCTGGGTGACTTTATTTGCTGACTCAAATCAGGGGTAGTGGTTCTCAGGCACATGGTCATCTATGTGAGAAGGGGATACATGATGAACTAAAACCCTAGGAATTACGAGTAATTTGATTTTAGAAAAACATAAAGGAACAAGATTCAAAGTCAGCTCTCTAATCAACGTCAGTCCTCCTGAGACCCAGGCAGGCCTTGTTCAGCGAGAGGACAGAGGCCTCGAGAACCTGGAGATCCTGCTATGCTACAGCCAGGTCAGCCTGAGTTAACAGGCATCACGGGCTGGCACAAGAGAAAAAGGCCAAGAACCCTGGCTGGGGGCCTTCTGGGGGCAGCTGCACGCTGCCGCCGCGCATCCCAGGACCCCGCGCGGACTTACCCCAAGGAGGCGAGCACGGTGAGGTACTGGTTGATCTGCAGCATGGCGGCGTCCAGCAGCGTGTGGATGTTGCGCAGGCTCTGCAGCCGCGCCTCCAGGTGCTGCCGCTCGTGGCCTTCCAGAGCCCGCAGCTCCTCTGGGGTCAGCCCGGCAAAGCCCGCAGGGGGCACGGGCATTGGGGGGAAGGCTGGAGAGAGGCAGAGGCTCAGCCTGGGCCTGACACCCCCTACCTTCCAGATCAACCCCGAGTGTGGCTCAGCTTACCAAAAGGTGGAGGCAGCGGCATGCCCATCCAGGGGGGCGGGAAGGGGAAGCCTGGGGTGGGGCCAGCCTCAGGGGCCGGGGCGGAGCCAGGGCCGGGGGCCGAGGCAGAGGCCGCAGAAGCAGCGGCGCTGGCCGCTCCACTGGGCCGAGAAAGGGCTGCTGAAGAGTAAGAACAGGAAGATGGGGAGCGTTAAGAGGCCTCCGCTTCCATTCCTCCCACCCCTTGGCTGTGGCAGTCCCCAGAAGACTCACCTGCACTAGTGGATGGAGGGGCCGCAGCCTCTCCTGAGCTGGGGGGAGGTGGGACAGGTGGGAAGGGGCCCATGGGGGGCCATAGCGGGAACATGCCTGGAGGAAAGGGAGGCAGGAGGCCCTGGGGGACTGCAGAGAGAGGACAGGGAGTGAGAAAAGGTCCAAAGTGAGATAGAGGCAAATCACACACGAGAGGCTGGCCGTTAGGAACTCTGTCCCTGCTCCCAAGGGCCGCTCTGAGCTCGGCACTGATGACACAAGATTACAACCCATTGATGACTCTTCCAATGACTCCCTTCCCCACCCGGACTGAGCTTCTGGAGGACAGGGAATCTGATTCATCTCAGTTTCCCATACCTGGCTCAGGGCAAGTACTCAACAGGGTGTGTTGGATGGCCAAATGAGGGGGCCACTCACAGTTGGGGGGCTGCGGCAGGAGTGGTGGGGGGTGAGCGGCTGGCGGTGGCCCTTGATCCGCAGGTTCCGGGGGCGGTGGTGACTGGGTCGGCAGTGATGCCCGGAGGACGTCCATACGGCAGGTAGGGCAGGTCTGCTGCCGCTGGAACCAGGAGCGCAGGCAGCTGGGGGGTCAAGACCAGGTGATGGTCAGCAGGTCCCTGGGGGCCTGCCTTCCAGAGCCTTTCCCCTCGTGTCAGGCCCCCCGGGGCCCCTCCCACCTGGTGTGGAAAATGTGGTTGCAGGGCAGCCTCTTGGCACCAGTCACCATCTCTTCTCGGCAGATGATGCAGACATTGTCCATTGCCTGGAGTTCCTCTGGGGTGGCATCTGGATACCTAGTTAGGACAGGCCAAGGATATGTCAAGACCAGAGGTGGAGACGGGGGAACCTGGGGCAGAGCTCGGGACGGCAGCTGGACCGGCCCACTTACAGTGTGTTCATGTTGCGGATGGCTCGGCGAGACATGATGGCATCCGTCACAGCCTTCTTGAACTGCCTGAAAGGCCAGTTTCGGTGAAAGCTGGGTGAGGGGGGGTGAGGATCAGGTATGGGTCGGGGGCAGGACGGGCTGGGCTGGGCTTACCTCATGGCCAGGTACATAGGCCGGATGGCAAAGAGAGGGAAGGTGTGCACCTTGATCATGATAGTCATGAAGGCCATGTAGAGCAAAACCTTGATGAAGCCTGGAGGCAGGGGGAGGTGCAGAGAGCAGCAGTCACAGGGCCTGGGAGGCAGGGCCGGGGACGCTGGGCCAGGTCAGGGGAGGCCCAGGCTCTTCTCACCTGTAAACAGCTCCGTGTAGAGCATGTACACGGCCTTATTGTCCCAGGGGTTCTCGCTCTGGAGGTCCACAGAGTGCAGTACATACTTGATGAAGATGGTGAGCACCATAGTCATCAGGATGGCATACTGGGGGGGGGGGGGGGACATAAGCACACAGTGCCCCCTGGCTGCAGTCACACTCTGCTGGTGCCCGGCGCGGGCTGGGACATGGCTGCATCCTCCCAGCCCCTCCTCGCCCGGGCTGGTGTCACTTCTGGCAACACCAGACCTCTCCAGCCCGGGCGGCCTGTCGAATGACAGAATTAACTGTCCCTTCATAACGACATGGCTTTGCCGACGAAAAGATGCAGGTCAAGTGCTCAGCACAGGGTCTAGCGTACAAGTGAGCACCCAACCAGTGGGAGCTGTGATCACCTCCTCCCCAGCAGTCCATCAAGCTAATTAGGTGTGCGTGTAGAAGGCGGGAGCTGACACTGACTGATGGCTGCTCCTTGGTGGCCCGCACAGGCCTGGCCCCAGAACAGGTGCTCAGTAAGGGCTGGCTGCGTTCTTCAAGCCCCATTCGGTGCCACCTCAGGCTTGTCCTCCCAGCCTCCCAAGCCAGTCTTACCTCAAAGCCAAACACCAGCTGCACAGAGGCCCCACGGGTCAGGATGCTGTGATAGGCATGGCTGACGAAGAGGAAGTCCAGGACACCCAGGAGGAACATAAGGGCTGTGGGGACCCCCCAAATTGGGGGTTGGTGGGGTCAGCGCAGGGCCTGACAGCCACTTCCTGCTTTAAGACCCCTCCCTCCCCCCCTCAAGCCCACCATGGCCCTAGCCATCTAGTCAGGTGGCACACTCCACTGACCCCAGCCCCCTGGGAACTCCAGTTTTGCCTAGGAGGGTATTAGAGCGGCCCGAGCTCCAGGTGAGGAGGCCAAGAGCTAAAGGGCTGGGCAGCTGAGAAGCCCTGGAGTGGAACAGGGCAGAGATGATGCAAATTAACTTCCCAATTTATCTTTCCTGTACAGCTGTGGGTCGAGGGGGACGCCTGTGCTCTAGGGCACAGGACCACGGTTAGTGACTTGTCATGTTCCAATCATCCACGGTGCCTCTTCTCCCTCCAGCTCCCTCCTCTCCCCTCCCATGGACCTCACTCACAGACAATGCGGCAGTGAAAGAGCCAGGAGATATTGGGGCTGCGTTCCATCTAAGGCAGAGCAGAAAGGGGGCCCATCAGGAAGGCTGGGGCTCACCCCACATCCCCAACCCAGCCTTCACTGCCCAAGCCTATCCACCAAGCCATTCCCTGGCTCCCATCTGCTTCAGAGAACCCCCTGACCCAACTCACAAAGTCCACACGGTCCTCAGCCAGCCAGTGAAAACACTTGAGGAAGAGAAGGAGAGTGAAGAGTGCAACAAAGCGGGGGCTGAAGTCGTCCCGAAAGACGGTGAAGGCCAGACAAGTCTCAGTGACAGCATACCAGGAACGTTCCAGAAGGTGCTGGGGGGTGGACAAGGAATGATGAGGAACTCAAGACATTCAGCTTGCCCAGCTCCCTGCCCCTCACTTTTGGAGTCCTGAACATCTTACCTCCATCTCTGCTGCCCTCAACTGTCCAAAGAACACCTTGCCCATCACTTTGCCCAAGAGAAAGACAAGGACAAAGGCCTGGATGTAGAGGACCTAGGAGTGAGAAGAAGCTATGGTTTGAGGTCACTTTCTGCTCTGCTATGTCTGGGGCTCATCATTCGGGAACCTCCCTATGTCCCCATCCCAATTAATTCAAAGTCAGGCAGCTAGTGGGCTACTTGGCTTCTCTCCTACTTACCTGACCTCTAGCTCCGCCCCTGCCTCAAGCAGACTCCTCCTCCCCGCCCAGGGAGCTCCCCCCGACCCTGAGCCCCGAACTCACTGCCATGCTGGGGCTGGACTTGGTCAAGTACACCACAGTGGGGTAGAACTGGTGCTTGAGGTAGTAGGCATGAGCCACCACGGCCCCGGTCAGCGCCAGGCTGGCCGCCATCATCACTGCGGTGCGGAACATGGCCCTGGCCTGGAGACCTGTGCGGGGAAGGGAAGGACCTGTGTGATGCGCACACTGTGCAAACCTAGCACAGTGCCCGACACGCGGTGTCACCAAATGGGGGGGAAAAAAAAAAACAAAGCCCGTCTCACCTCACCCTCACAATCATGACGTCAAGAATAGCATACGCTCCCCCAATTTGCAAATAAGAAAATGGAGGCTCACAGGGGTTAAGCGAGCCCACTGACGCAAGGCCTGGAGCCTGGGTCAGTCTTGTTTCAAATCTAGGGCTTTCCACGCCGCCTGCCAAGCCGCCGCCTCTAGGGAGGCAGGAGGAGAGGCAACCGTGCTGGAGGAGGGGGAACCACTACCACGGCCTCTGAAGTGAAGATGATGGGGAGGATGCAAACGCAGAAACCTCCAGAAGCGGGAACGTGCCGCCTGGACTGGGAGAAGCCAGGCGCTGGGGGGCGCAGCCGGGCAAGCGACAGCGCCGGTGACAGCTCGGCCAGGGTGGGCAGCTGCGACGCGCGCCCCGCGGGAGAGGGCGGGGTACGTCAGCCTGGAACCCTGGCGTCCCCCAACCCCCAGGGCAGTGTCCACTCGGGGGCAGCGGAGAAACGGCCGATCGCCGGGATGCTGGGGCGCCCCCGCACCTGTGATCGCCAGGAGCTGCGAGCGTCGCAGGCGGGGCCCAGCCTCTGGAGAGCGGCCGCGCGGGCGCCTGAGGTCTACGGGCAGCTGACAGCTGCGAGCGGGGCTGAGGGGCCGCGCCGACCCCGGAGCCCTCAAGGGGAGGGCCCAGGTCCCGACTCCCAACCACAACCCGGGCCCGACCCCGGCCGACTCACCAGGAGCCCAGCGCCGCGAGCCCCCTCGATCCCCGCGACTGCGGAGGCGGCTCCGGTTAACAACACTCCCCACCCCCTGCGAGCCGGAACTTCGGGGGTGAGACACCTCACTTCCGGCGGGGCTCAGTGTGGATCGTACCAAGTGCACCCTTTCTTTGGCCGCACCGCGCACCCTCCGTGCTGCCGGGAGCGGTGGCCCCACCACCGTATCTAGGCTTCGTGCCCACGGCCTGAGCAAGAGATGCGAGAGGTGGTCGGAGCGGAATAGGGCAGCCCGGCAGGTGGCTGGAGTCCCCCCGCTTATTGGTCCCAGATGGTATCGTCTCCGTCTCCAAGTGGACTCAACCTAGGGGAGGACTCAGGCTCTTAAGGCGGGGAGGAAGGTGGGGCTTTGTGCGGGCCGTACCACTTGGAGGGGGGGAGTGTGCAAGGGACAGACATTACGGGCTTAAGTGGAATAAAATGTTTTAGAGTCTCATTCCAGAAGATTTCAGAACAATTTGACAAATAAGATGCTTTCCTGGAGAACTAGATTCAGAAAAGAAAAATTTGCTCCTCCATGATTACCCCCAAATTGTATGGGAGTGTGTTGGGTCCCCGTGGCTGCTATTAATTGGCCGAGATAGAGTTACGCGGACCAATAAGAAAAAGGAAGGAAATTTGCCGGCCTATGGAAAGAGCAAAGCAGGTGAGCGGTTGCTAGGCGCGAAAGGCAGCGTTGCCTAGGTCTAGGTCCAACCCCAGTGGGCGGACAGCTGGCGGGGAGGTGGGGGGGTGCTGGCGGGGAGGTGGGGGGTGCTGCAGGCCGTGGGCGGGTGATCTGTGTCTGCGCAGGGGAACGTTTACTGCGCCACGAAAGGGAGGCGCAGGCTGGTGTGTCTAGGACTAAGAAGGCAGATCTTTAATACCGGCTAATCTTGGGGTAGTGTTCTGTGCAAAGGGACTGACTTCAGCTTCCCTGTGCCTACAGCTTTGCCTTCCTTGTATTATCCACTCCCCGGCCATAACCGCAGCTACCACTGGTCTTGGGCCGCCCAGTGTTTACGTTTGTGTCTCAGTCGCAGCCAAGCCAGACTGCTCATTGACAGAATGAAGCCAATACGCCCAATTTGTGTCTTGCATTTTCCTCTGTCTCATGTAGCAATCAATTACCAAAGTGTATGGGCTGGGAGGTGCTATGCTCATTTTGTACGTGGGACAATGGAGGTTCAGAGATTTAACAAGACCTGTTCTAGGATTGGCATCGGGTCTGTCTGACGCTAAATTCCCATCCTGTTGGCCTCAGCCACCTTCACCACCTCCTGAATTGGCCTGACCAGTTTACCTGTAACCTGTCACAGAGTTGGCTCCCTGACAAGGCCATGTGTTACTTTCTAGTGACTGCATCCAGTGGTGAGCTTTCAGTTCTTGCCTGATTCGACCTCTCTCCTCTTCTAAAACGTCTCCTCCCTGAGCTTCTGTGATCCCACAGGCCTCTGCTTTTCTTTCTGGCTGTGCATCTGCCCCTTTCCTCGTCTGTCCCTTCCTCTGCCCCTTTCCTCTGTCTGTCCTCTGTCTGTCCCTTCCCCACATGTCCTAGATGCTGGTGTCCATGTTGGCCCCTTCTGTTTGTTTTCTCTGCATAAAGCCCTCTGCTCCTGTGGATTCCATACCCCCATCATGTGCTGATGACTCCCAGGTCTGGTCTTCACCCAGAATATCTCCTGTTTTTAAAACGTTTCGGTGTTCCTAGTCCTCCACCCCTACCCCGGCTTCAGAAACCTGGGCATCTTGTTCACCCTCTCCCTCTCCATCTGTCCCCACACCCAAACTGGTAATGAAATCATTTATTCAGTTGTCTACAAATGTGTCGGATGCAGCCTGTTCTAGGAACTTAGGATATCAATGAACAAAGTAATGATCTCTGCCTTTGTGAAGTTTTACCCTGGTGGATGTGATGGATGATAAACCATATACATAATATAAGTGAATGCTCTACTACTATGTTGGGAGGTAATAAGTAGGTAATAAGTGCTATAGGCAAAAAAGAGCAGAATAAAAGGGATCAGGCGTGTGGTAGGGTGCTGGAAGCAGGTGGCAATATCAGTGAGAAGCTGAACAAAGACTTGAAGGAGGAAGGGGCATGAGCCAAAGGGACATCTGGGTAAAGAGTCTCAGCTAGTTAAAAGTTGAACTGTCCTGGTTTGTTGGGAGGAGGTGAGTATGGCTGGAGTGGAAATAGCAAAAGGGTAAGCGGGAGGAGGAGGCAGAACCAGATGGCGTTAGCCATTACAAGGACTTCGGCTTTTACTCTGACTGACATGAGGAGCCATTGGAGGGTGCTGAGTAGAGGTGTAACATGCTCTATTTGGGTCTAAAAGGGTCACCCTAGCACCTGTGTTATTGAATGTAGTGGGGTGGGGGGCCAAAGTGAGAACAGGGAAACCAGTTAGGAGGCTCTTACAGTATACTACTCAAGAGATAAAGTCCTGTTGATTCTGCCTCCAAAGTGTCTCTAGAATTCATTCTTTCTTTTCCATCTTCATCTCCTGGTCTTGGTCCAGACCATCATCATCTCATGCCTGGGCCAGTTTAACAGCCACCCAACTGGTCTCCTTTCCTATACTCTACTTTCTGCTTAGTCCCCACAGTGGCCAGAAAAATCCTCTGCCACCTCAGCTCCTTCCTTGCCTCCCCTCCCCACACTCTGCCCTTTAGGCATATGCCCTGTATGTGGGGACCCCAGATGTAGCATATATACAAAAAAAGGTAAAAAATGTATTTTTACCAAATCATTATATTTTTTCAAAATTAAATAAAAATCATCACAAATTAGATTTTTTTAGGAGGTGGGGAGGGGCAGACGGAGAGGATGAAAGAGAATCTCAGGCTGGCTCCATGCCCAATGCAGAGCCTGTCCTGGGGCTCGATCTCACCACCCTGAGATCACGACCTGAGCCAAAACCAAGAGTCGGACAGTGAACTGACTGAGCCTCCCAGGCACTTCGGGCGCCCCACAAATTTGATATTTAATAAGTGGGGTAACAATAATATTTGATTGGTGAGGTTAAAAAAGTTAAAATACTATGGGGCGCCTGGGTGGCTCAGTCGTCAAGCGTCTGCCTTCAGCTCAGGTCATGATCCCAGGGTCCTGGGATCGAGTCCCACATCGGGCTCCTTGCTCAGCGGGGAGCCTGCTTCTCCCTCTGCCGCTCCCTGCCACTCTGCCTACTTGTGATTCCTTTCTCTCTCTCTGTGTGTCAAATAAATAAATAAAATTAAAAAAAATAAAAAAAGTTAAAATACTAGATACAATAACATGTAAAATGGGAAGGAGGGTGTGATAGGAGAGAAAAAATTCCCATGTGTCCATCAGGAAGAGAATGGTTAGATCCATCTATTCCAATAATGTTTAATCCATTAAAAAGGCAGATTTAAAAGAATATCAGACCACTTGCATGATTAAAAATAACCCAAAGTATAGGGTTTTCTGTATATAGTATGCCGTCTTCAAATGGTGAAAATTTTACTTCTTCCTCACCAATTTGGATGCCTTTTATTCCTTTTTCTTATCTAATTACTGTGGCTAGGACATCCAGTACTATGTTGAATAAAAGTGGCAAGAATGGACATCCTTATCTTGTTCCTGATCATAGGGGGAAAGCTCTGATAAATGAATTTAGTAAGGTCAAAGAATACAAAGTCAATGTACAGAAATCTGTTGCATTCCTATACACCAATAATGAGCAACAGGAAGAGAAGTTAAGAAAGCAATCCCATTTACAATTGGACCCAAAATAATAAAATACCTAGGAAGAAACTCAAGCAAGGAGGTAAAAAAACCTGTAGTCTGAAAACTATGAAACGTTGATGAAAGAAATTGAAGACGATTCAAATGGAAAGATATTTCATGCTCAGGGATTGTAAGAACAAATATTGTTAAAATATCCATACTACCCAAAGCAATCTACAAACATAATGCAATCCCTATCACAGAACTAGAACAAATAATCCTAAATTTTGTATGGAACCAGAAAGACCCCAAATAGCCAAAACAATCTTGAAAGAGAAAAACAAAGTTGGAGGTATCACAATTCCAGATTTTAAGTTATATTGCAAACCTGTAGTAGTCAAAATGGTAGTGTACTGGCCAAAAATAGATGCATCAGGGGCACCTGGGTGGCTCAGTCGGTTAAGTGTCTGCCTTCAGCTCAGGTCATGATCTCAGGGTCCTGGGATGGGGCCCCATGTCGGGCTCCCTGTTCAGTGGGGAGTCTGTTTCTCCCTCTCCCTCTGCCCCTCTCACCCCCCTGCTCGTGCTGTCTCTTTTTCTCTCAAATAAATAAAATCTTAAAAAAATAGACACATTGATCAATAGTACAGGATAGAAAGCCCAGAAACAAACCCACAATTATATGATCAATTAGTCTTTGACAGAAGAGACAATAGTATGCAATGGGAAAATCAAAAACACAAGGAACAACAAGTGTTGGCGAGGATGTAGAGGAAAAGGAACCTCGTGCACTGTTGGTGGGAATGCAAACTGGTGCAGCCACTGTGGAAAACAGTATGGAGGTTCATCAAGAAATAAAAAATAGAGGGGTGCCTGGGTGGCTCAGTCGTTAAGCGTCTGCCTTCGGCTCAGGTCATGATCCCAGGGTCCTGGGATCCAGCCCCGCATCGGGCTCTCTGCTCCGCAGGAAGCCTGCTTCTCCCTCTCCCGCTCCCCCTGCTTGTGTTCCCTCTCTCGCTGTGTCTCTCTCTGTCAAATAAATAAATAAAATCTCAAAAAAAAAAAAAAAGAAATAAAAAATAGAACTACCCTATGATCCAGTAATCATACCGCTGGATATTTACCCAAAGAATATGAAAACACTAGTTCAAAAGGATACATGCACCCCTAAGTTTATTGTGGCATTATCTACAATAGCCAAATCATGGAAGCAGCCCAAGTGTCCATTGATAGATGACTGGATAAAGAAGATGTAGTATATATACACAATAGAATATTACTCAGCCATAAAAAGAATGAAATCTTGCTGTTTGCAACAACATGGATAGAACTAGAGAGTATAATGCTAAGTAAAATAAGCCAGTCAGAGAAAGACAAATACCACAGGATTTCACTCATGTGTGGAATTCAAGAAACAAAACAAACGAACAAAGGGGAAAAAAAGAGACAAACCCCAAAACAGACTTTTTTTTTTTTAAGATTATTTATTTATTTATTTGCCAGAGAGACAGCGAGAGAGGGAACACAAACAGGGGAAGTGGGAGAGGGAGAAGCAGGCTCCCTGCGGAGCAGGGAGCCCAATGTAGGGCTCGATCCCAGGACCCTGGGATCATGACCTGAGCTGAGGGCAGACGTTTAATGACTGAGCCACCCAGGCACCCACCAAAACAGACTCTTAACTATAGAGAACAGAGGGTTACCAGAGGAGAGGTGGGCAGGGGGATGGGTGGAATAAGTGCAGGGGATTAAGAGTACACTTATGATGAGCACTGAGTAATGTATAGAATTGTTGAATCACTATATTGTACACCTGAAACTAAGATAACACTATATGTTAACTATATTAGAATTAAAATTTGAAACTTAATAAAAAATAAAAATAAATTTAAAAATAACCCAAACTAGGGGCACCTGGGTGGCTCAGTCAGTTAAGCGTCTGACCCTTGATTTTGGCTCAGGTCATGATCTCAGGATCCTGGGATCAAGCCGGGTGTCAAGGCTCCAAGCTCAGTGGGAGTCTCCTTCTCCCTCTCCCTCTGCCCCTCCCCCACTCGTGCTCTCTCTGTCTCTCTCAAATAAATAAATAAAATCTAAAAAAAAAGAAAAACCAAACCCCAAAACTAGGAATCTGTTGGAACTTCCTGAACCTGATAAATGGCATGTATGAAAAACACACAGCTAACATTATACATAATAGTAAAAGACTGAATGCTTTCCCTCTAAGATCAGATACAAGAAAAGAATGGCCACCCTTGTCACTTCTATTCGGTATTACTGAAAGTTTTAGACAGGGTAATTAGGCAAGAAAATAAATAAAAGGCATCTAGTTGGAAAGGAAGAAATAAAAGTATCTCTATTTGCAAATGGCAGGATCTTGTATATAGAAAATCCTAAGGTGGGGCACCTGGGTGACTCAGTTGTTAAGCGTCTGCCTTCAGCTCAGGCCATGATCCCAGGGTCCTGGGATCGAGCCCCGCATCGGGCTCCCTGCTCCGCGGGAAGCCTGCCTCTCCCTCTCCCACTCCCCCTGCTTGTGTTCCCTCTTTCGCTATGTCTCTTTCTGTCAAATAAATAAATAAAATCTTAAAAAAAAAAAAGAAAATCCTAAGGAATCCATCAGAAAACTACTAGAGTTAGTAAATGAGTTCAGCAAGGTTGCAGGATAGAAGATCAATATGCAAAAATCAGTTGTAGTTTTATTCACTAGCAATGAACAATCCGCAAATGAGATCAAGAAAATTCCATTTACAATGCACCAAAAAGAATAAAATGCTTATGAATAAACTGAACAAGAGAAGTGTAAGACTGGTACACTGAATATTACAAAACATTGTTGATAGAAATTAAACATCTAAATAAATGGAAAATATATCATATCTATGGATTATAGGACTTAATATTGTTAGATGGCATAGTCCCCAAAATTGATCTAAAAATTCAGCAGCCCTGTCAAAATCCCTGCTACCTGCCTTCATTGCAAAAATTGATGAGGTGATCTTCAAATTCATGTGGAAATGCATGAGACTGAGAATAGAGAAAACATTCTTGAAAAGGAAGAAGAAAGTTGGAGTACTCATACTTCCTAATTTTAAAACTTAGTACCAGGGGCGCCTGGGTGGCTTAGTTGTTAAGCGACTGTCTTCGGCTCAGGTCATGGTCCCAGGGTCCTGGGATCGAGTCCCGCATCGGGCTCCCTGCTCAGCGGGAAGCCTGCTTCTCCCTCTCCCACTCCCCCTGCTTGTATTCCCTCTCTTGCTGTGTCTCTCTATCAAATAAATAAATAAAATCTTTTAAAAAATAAAAATAAAAAATAAAACTTAGTACCAAGCCACAATAATCAAGATTATGTAGTACTGACAAAAGGATAGACAGATACAGCAATGTAGTAGAATTACAAGTCCAGAAATAAGCACAGACGCTTATGGTCAATTGATTATCAACAAGGGTGTCAACATACTACAGTGGGGAAAAAATAGTCTTGTCAACAAATGGTGCTGGGAACCCTACCTCACACCATGCACAAAAAATTAGCTCAAAATGGATCAAAGACCTAAATGTAAGACCTAAAATTATGAAGGTCTTAGAAAAAAAAGAAAAACAGGCATAAATCTTCATGACCTTGGGTTTGATAAGGAGCCTAGTTAAAAAAAAAAAAGAAAAATAAATAAAGGGGACATCTCTAGGGAAAAGAGGAGGAGGTGGGGTGGGGGGAGGAGTGTTGTGAAGAGAGATGGCTGTTTTACCCCGCATACTTATGAGCAGCATAAAACCATATGAAAGAGAATGTATTCATCTATTACTTGTGTAATCATTTATAAAATGATTTTGAGAATTTCAATGAGTCAAAAAAATGTAGATACCCCTTGACCCAGCAATTTCAATTCTAGGAATCCATCTTGACAAAGAATTCACTGAAGCATAGTTTGTAATAGAGAAAATTTAGAAACAACCTGCATGCCCATCAATAGGCAAATGGTGACGTTTATATAACCATACAGCAGAATGGTTACTGTAGTAACTAAAGTTCATCAAATGCGTAGTATGTGCCTGGCCCTACATTCATGTTTTCACTTAATCCTTGCAAGGTAGACGCCATTACTTCCCTCATTTTATAGATGAGGGAACGGAGGCTCAGAGAGCTTGAGCCATTTGACCAGTCACTCAGAATTGAAGTGGTAGACACAGGATTTGAACCCGGGTGTATCTGATTCCACAATCATTCACCTTGACCACTGTGTCTCCTAAATGCAGGCATTAAGAAGGATGAGTTTAGATCAATGTCACTGCCACGAAAAGTTGTCTATCCTGTGTTATTATTAAAAAAAAAAAAAATGGGGCGCCTGGGTGGCTCAGTTGGTTAAGCGACTGCCTTCGGCTCAGGTCATGATCCTGGAGTCCCTGGATCGAGTCCCGCATCGGGCTCCCTGCTCGGCAGGGAGTCTGCTTCTCCCTCTGACCCTCCCCCCTCTCATGTGCTCTCTCTCATTCTCTCTCTCTCAAATAAATAAATAAAAAATCTAAAAAAAAATAAAAAAATAAAAAAATAAAAAAAAAAAAGGATTGTAAAGTAGTTATACAGTAAGATTTCAATTTTGTGAACTGAAAAAGAAGTAACTCTTAAAATATCTGAAGGAATATTCACCAACTATTACTGGTGGTTATGTAGATGGAAGGTAGAGATAGGATTAGGTCTGTGTTTATGGGTTATGTTAGAAATTTCTGTAAGGTTTGAGTTTTTCACCAAGAAAGGGGATTCCTTCCATAAACAGAAAAATAAAGATTAAAAAAAAAAAAAAAGGCAGCAGCAATCCTGGGTTGCTGGGAGCTGCATGGCAGCGTAAGCCTGAAGCTTCATGGAGGAGGGCACCATTGGCATTCTGGAGGACAAACAGCCTTCAGATCAGAGACCTGAGCTGCCTGCCCATAGGTACATCTGGCCCATGGTTGAGTTTTGTTTGACCCGCACTACACTGACAATTTTTTTATCAATTAGTTGTCATTGCTTAAAATGTATAAGATTTCGCATAAGAAGTAAGGATGTCTGGCTCCTCCAGGAAACTTGACTGTCTGGCCCCACTGGGCCCACCTTCCCGGTTAGAGCCGCTTGGATGGGGCCAGTGCTTTCCAGTCCCCAGTGGCCAAGGTCACTCCCGCTCATTACCTGTCCCAGCTCTGTGCGCTTTAGCTTTGTTACTTGGGGCATGCGTTGAAATGGAGACATTCTTGGCACTCCATGACAAGCCATGCTCACCCCTCAATTCAGCTGGGTATTGGTTCCAAGGGCACACATTAGGAATTTGTCCCATCATTTATCTGACACACATTTATTACATTCTGTTTCTTCTCTAGACTAAGCCCATGCTGGTGTGAAAACTAAGAAAAGGAAGCCTCACTTAGAATGGAGCCAGGCGGCCAGCAGGGGGAGCCTCATGCCCAGCACTAGCTGTCAACCGCAGGTCCAACAGGAAGAGAGGGACCTCACAAGGGGATACTCCTGTGCTATCCTAGCCAGAGGAAGGAAAATTTCTCCTTGCCCCAGCAACAGCCCAGCCAATGACAGACAGTCACAGTTCAGCCACTGAGAAGCCACCATACTTCAAGCTCCCAGTTTACTCCAAAGGACCTTCAGTTTATAACCCCCAACTCCCCCCTTTCCTCTATAAAAGAGTGGTCCTCTCCTTGGGTCAGGGACTTGCCTGGGGTTTTGCTGGAGCTTGCTTGTCCCAGGTTGTAATTCTCAGCAATTCCCGAATAAACCCATCTTTTGCTGTTAAAATAACCGGCTGCTCCAGATGATGCTACATGGAGGAGAAAAGAGCTCACCGCTGAAGGCCTTGCCCAAATTGCAAAATTGTAAGGAAATACATGGTGGTAATTGTTGCAAACCTTTCAGTTTGAGGGTGGTCTGTTTCACAGTGGTAGATAACCATCACCAAAGTGGGCCTGATGTCTGGTTTGTCTCACTGTTCCCAGCCCCAGGTCCAGGGCCTGGGACACAATCCGAGTTCAGTGGATGTTGAAGGAGTGAATAGACATACATTTGGATGGATGAATAGATGGGTAGATATGTGCACTGACTCTGGGCTGACCCCCTTGGAGTGGTAGGTTCTGGCAGAATCAGGGACACGGGGCAGCAGCTTCATGGAAGATTGAGGGGGCAGTTTCTGTTGGGATTGTTTTTGTTTGTTTGTGTTTTTTTGTTTTTGTTCGTGTTGGGATTGTTCTAACTCATTTCCTGGGCAGGGTTCCAGTCAGAGCCACTGGAGGTGGCATATCAAGGGTAGGACCTGCACAGATGATCCCCGTGAGGTGGTGACTGCCATCCGGGGACCTGGAAGCCTCCACAGTGCAGTGGTTCCAGAGCCACACCAGCGGAAGGAATGCCTGGGGCTGGCGGCCGGGGGGAGCCCTCTGTTTCACTCGGTTCCAGAGTTAAGTCTCACATGATTGCAGTTGAACAGCTGGAACATACATATATATTTTTTTAAGATTTTATTTGTTTATTTGACAGAGAGAAACACAGCGAGAGAGGGAACACAAGCAGGGGGCGTGGGAGAGGGAGAAGCAGGCTTCTTGCGGAGCAGGGAGCCCGATGTAGGGCTCGATCCCAGGACCCTGGGATCACGACCTGAGCCGAAGACAGACGCTTAACAACTGAGCCACCCAGGCGCCCCTATTTTTTTATTTTTTTCATTCCAACCTCTGCAAGTCCAAGAAGGCAGCTGGGAGGAGCCTGGGACAGATGCCACATGAGCCAGATGGCTACACCCACGTCCACTCACTGCTCTGCCAAAGGCCTGTCTCACTGGGCATCTGGATTCCCGCATGATCTGCCTCAGCCTGCCGCCCCCACCGTCCCTCATGCACTTTGTGTCGTGGCCAAACTTAACTCGTCCTCATTCCTCACACTCTGCTTTGTCTCTTCAGCATAGCTTTCTTCTCTTTTGTTCCTCCTTTGTGTGAGATGTTTTCCTCCTCCTGTTTGCCCAGAAAATGCTTAGTGCCCCTCCAAAGACACTTACAAGCATCAGCTGTAACCCAGATGAATCTCTCCCTCCTCTTGGTGCCCATGGCACTGAGCCAATGGGAACACAATCTCATCTGACCCTATATTGCCATAGCTCCTGTGTCTGTGACCTCTGTCAGGGCAGGGTGGGGAATAATAAAAATAACTCCTCTGTGTGTGTTGTAAATTGTAAGGATTATCACATAGCCCTTGTGTGTTGAGCTCTGACCGTATGCCTGGCTCATCACAATCCTATGAGCCAGGTACCACTATCATGCTTCTTTAATGGATGGGGAAACTGAGGTACAGAAAGATTAGGTAACTTGCCTGAGGTTTGCACAGCTAATAGGGAAAGACAAAGTCAGGATTTAAACCCAGGCAGTGTGGCCCCACAGCCTCTTTACTTTGCAACACATCCATTTTCTCAATCCTTGTGACAAATAGCCATTTTTTTCTAAAGTAAGCTCTAAGCCAAATGTGGGGCTTGAACTGACTCCCAGTTCAAGAGTTGCATGCTCTACTGACTGAGCCAGCCAGGTACCCCAAATTACCATTTTATTGATGAGAAAGCCAAAGCTCAGAGAAGCTAGGGAACTTAGCCAGAGTCACCCTGCTGGAGAGCGAGGAGAAGTTGTGACCAGTTGTCTCAGAAAGTGGGACCAGGATCTGAGTAGAGAAACACAGGAGAATTCCAGGAGGTGCGTGCCCAGGGGCTCCTGCGCCCCGAGTTCACTGTGAGGCAGCCCTCTGGTTACCTGACTTGCTTCGCCTCAGGTACAGGTACCCTGTAGATGGATGAATGGGTTCAGCCAGGGTGTGGCACTTCTAGGATATATCCATGTGCTCTTGATACTCCTCTTTTCCAGAGGCGGCCCTAATTCTCCTCGCCTTGAGTGTGAACTGGACTCCGTAATTTGCTTCTACTGAGTCGATTAAAACAAAAGCGATGGCCTGACTTGTGAGACTTGGTCACAAGAGGCACTTTGGCTTCCTGCTTGCTCTCTGTTTTGGGTCACTCACTCTGGGGGAAGCCAGGGGCCATGGCAGGAAGACACACAAGCAGCCCTCTGGATAGGACCACGTGGTGTGCAATGGGGGCTCTGCAGCCCTCAGCCATGTGAGTCAGCCCCCATGGAGGGGAACCCCCGCAAATCTCCGGCCCCTACCAAGCCTTCAGATGATGGCGGCCCTGGCTGACATCTTGACTGCAAACATCATGAGAGACAGTGAGTCAGAACTTCCTAGCTCTGTTGCTCCTGAATTGCCTAACCCATGGAACAGCGAGGTAGTAAATTGTTTTTTGAAAGTTCTGGGATAATTTTTATACAACACCATAACTAATATACCAGTGTCTTCGATGGTGAGAGGAGTATTGGAGGGCAGGCTTCCACCTGGTTATGCAAGAACCCAGGCTCCTTCTATCTTGTGGCTCTGCCATTCCCTGGGCGCCCTTGGAGTTCCCCGGAGATCTGCACTGGGCTGGAAGTCTAGGATATAGAAAGTGAGGGAGATTGTTAGGGCGGTTTTCAATGAATAATGAATAATAAAAAATAGTGAAAAATGGGATGAGGAAGCGACATTTAAGATGGAACCGAAAGATGATTAGAGCGTAGGGTGGGTGGAAGGGAAGAAAAAGAAACAAGGATCAGTAGGAAGATCCTCTGGCCTGAAAGTGTGGGTGTATTTTAGGAAACAAGGAGAATGCCTGAGTGATGAGCTTGGAGAGTGAGGCTGAGAATGGCCGAAAATGAGTCTGAAGAGGTGAGTGGAGACTGAGCACACTTGGCCTTGTAAACAGCCAGACTAGGGTCAGTGGGAAAATGCTGCAGGGTTTAAGCTGGAGATGGAGGAGCAGGTCTGCCCTGGGAAATGTCATCATGGCCACAGTAGAGGAAGGGACTAGAAGAGGGAGGGGCTAGCAGCTGGAGCGGGAAGAGTGGTCAGGAAGCTGATGCAGCACTCAGAGATAAAAGCAGCCTGTTCTGGTCTGGGCAGGGTGGACGGGCCCCCTGAAGGCATAGAGAGGGCCAGGATGTGGTATTTGAGTAAAAGGGCGGGAGAGAGAAAAAGGGAGAAGCCAAGCAGCCCCAGGCTTCCGTGTGGAACATAGAATTATTCTCTAAGATGGGGAATCCCAGAGACTGCAGGTTTAGAGATAGCCCGTTGAGTTCACTTTTAAAAATTATGAAATATTTGATATGTACCAAATAATTGATGTCAAGTATACATAAGCAATGGAGTGAAATAATTAACACCCAGCTTGAAAAACAGAACATTATTGACATCGCTGTTTCCCCATTTCCTCTTCCCAATATATCTCTCTGACTCCCACATCCCTACTTTATATTATTTTTATTTATTTATTTATTTATTTATTTATTTATTTATTTATTTATATTTTTTTTTAATTTTATTATGTCCTACTTTATATTATTTTTAAACTCATGAACTTGCTATCATTTTTCTCATAAACTTGAGAGGCTGTTTTATTATAAATATGCTTACCAAAATGTTCCAGTTAAGAATTGAAAGGATTTACTTTTTATGTATAAAACTGACTGCATGCCCAATAAAGCTCTCAATATCTAGATCCTGTTTCAACAACTGGCTCAAACTTCCTGCCCAGACCCTGCCTCTCCTGTTGCTCTTGGCCACACATCCATTACTGGTGCAGTGTGCCCTATGGGGTGTGTTTCACTGGGCATAGCAAGATGAACTCTGTGCATTCATTGAGGTGGAGCAAATTTTCTCCTCTAATCTGTTAAAGGGGTAAATGCATTCATTAAATTTCTCATCTCTAACCTGGCCTATTGATTGATTGATTGATGATTTTAAATAGGCTCCATGCCCAGCTCAGAGCCCAACATGGGGCCTGAACTTGTGACCCTGAGATCAAGACTTGAGCTGAGATCAAGAGTTGGATGCTTCAGGCGCCTGGGTGGCTCAGTGGGTTAAGAGTCTGCTTTCAGGGGCACCTGGGTGGCTCAGTCGCTAAGCGTCTGCCTTCGGCTCAGTCCTGGGATCGAGCCCCGCATCAGGCTCCCTGCTCCGCAGGAGGCCTGCTTCTCCCTCTCCTGCTCCCCCTGCTTGTGTTCCTTCTCTCGCAGTGTCTCTCTCTGTCAAATGAATAAATAAAATCTTAAAAAAAAAAGAATGTTAAAAAAAAGAGTCTGCCTTCAGCTCGTGAACCTCGGGTCATGATCCCAGGGTTCTGGGAGTGAGCCCCACATTGGGTTCCCTGCTCAGCGGGGAGCCTGCTTCTCCCTCTCCCTCTGCCGCTCCCCCTGCTTGTACTCTCTTGCTCTCTCTGTCAAATAAGTAAGTAAATAAATAAATAAATCTTAAAAAAAAAAGAGTTGGACATTTAACCGACTAAGCCACCCAGGTGCCCCTAACCTGGCCTTTTTAGAATAAATCCAATTTGGGCACAGTGTGTTATCTTTTCTATATATTACTAGATTCAGTTTACTAATAATTTGCTTAGAGTTTTTACATCTATGTTTCTGAGCCCGCAGAATTTCTTATATAGTCTTTATTGGCTTTTTGGTATCAAGTATGGTACCCTGATGATGTGTGGAGGAAGGGCCCTCTTTTTTTATACTCTGGAAAGATTTGTGTAAGATGCAATTATTTGTTCTTTGAATTTTAATCTTACTGGTGGAACCATATAGGCCTGGAGTATTCTTTATAAGATTTTGTCTAACGATTCAATTTGTTTACTGTTAGAGGACTAAGCAGGATTTCTATCTCCATATGTTTTAGTTTTGGTGAATTATATTTTTCTATAAGGACTATTCTACTTTCATATAAACAAATATAAGTGTATAAAATAAGTATACGTTTCTTTTTAAGATTTATTTTATTTATTTGAGAGAGAAAGAAAGTGCAAGTGGGGGGAGGGGCAGAGGGAGAGGATCTCAAGCAGACTCCAAGCTAAGCGTAGAGTCAAATGTGAGATCAAGACCTGAGCTGAGGGCGCCTGGGTGGCTCAGTTGGTTAAGCAACTGCCTTCAGCTCAGGTCATGATCCTGGAGTCCCAGGATCGAGTCCCACATCAGGCTCCCTGCTCAGCAGAGAGTCTGCTTCTCCCTCTGAGCCTCCCCACTCTCATGCTCTCTCTCTCATTCTCTCTCTCTCACATAAATAAATAAAATCTTTAAAAAAAAAAAAAAAAAAAAAAAAACCTGAGCTGAAACCAAGACGGAGGCTTAACTGACTGAGCCACCCAGGCACCCCAGTGTATGTTTCATATATAAAATATAAATATAAAAGTTGTCATAAAGTTGTTCATAATATCCTCATATATTTATTTTCTAATATCTGTAGTTATAGCTCCCTTTTCATTCCTATTATTGTTAATTTGTGCCTTCTCTTTTAAAAATTATTCTGAATCAATCTTGCTAGAGGTTTGTTAATTTTATGGGTATTATCAAAGAACCAAATTATGACTTTTAAATTTTTTCCATTTTATTAATTTCTGCTCTTTATTATTTTATTCCTTCTACTTCATTAGGCATATTTTTATTCTTTTTATTTTTTTAAATGATTTTATTTATTTGAGAGAGAGAGACACCGCAAGAGAGGGAACACAAGCAGGGGGAGTGAGAGAGGGAGAAGCAGGCTTCCCACGGAGCAGGGAGCCCGATGCGGGGCTGGATCCCAGGACCCCGGGATCATGACCCGAGCCGAAGGCAGACGCTTAACGACTGAGCCACCCAGGCGCCCCATTTTTGTTCTTTTTAAAAAAGCTATTTATTTTGAAATAATTTTAGGCTTACAAAAAATTGCAAAAACAGTGCAGAGAGAGTTCTTGTATACCCTTCACCAAACTTCTCTTAATGCTAACATCTTACACAACCACAGGATTGTTATTGAAACCGGAAATTAACAGCGCTAGAATACTATTAGCTAATCTATAGACCTTGTTTTAATTGTGCCAACGGTCCCATTAATGTCTTTTTCCAGGTCCAGAATCCAATCCAATCCAGGATTCCAAATTGCATATAATTGGTATATTATTTGTTGTTATGTAACAATTATGTTAAAACTTAGTAGCTTAAAACAACAAATATTTATGGTCTCATAGTTTCTGTGGGTCAGGAATTTAGGAGCTGCTTAGGTGGGTTGTTCTTGGTCAGGGTCTCTGATGACGTTGCATTCATGATGTCAGCCAGGACTGTGGTCATCTGACATCTTCACTAGGACTGGGGGATCTGCTTTCAAGATGGCCTATTCACGTAACTACTGGAAGCTTCAGTTCACCATATGGGTCTCTCCACGGTGTTGCTTGAGTGGCCTCATGACATGGCAGCTGGCTTCACCCAAAGAAAGTAAGGCTGAAGCTGCAAAGTCCCTTATGACCTAGCTTCAGAAATCACCCTGTGTCATCTCCACAATATCCTATTGATACACCAGTCAGCCCTGTTCCGTGAATAGCAGCATCACTCAGAGGCCATTTTGGAGGTTGGCTACCACACTTGTCATGTCTTCTTGGTCTTCTCCAATCTGGGACTATCTCAGATTTATTTTTCTTCCATGAACCTGACATTTTTTTCTGGAGTACTAGCCAGTTATTTTCTTTAGAATATCCCTCCCCCCAATTTGGATTTATCTGATGTTTCGTAATGATTACTTTGAGGTTATTCATTTGGATAAGAATATTACAGAAGTGAAATGCTCTTCTAAGTGCTTCATATTAGATGTTATGTGATGCTGGTATGTCTTATAAATGGTCATGTAAACTTTGATCACTTGGTTAAGGTGGTGTCTTCTGGGTTTCTCCACTGTAAGGTTACACTTTTTCTCTTTATGATTAGTAAATCTCTGTGAAGAGAGACTTTGAATTTATGCCAGTATCTTGTTTCTCACCATACTTTCACTTACTAATTTATTTATTTATTTTTTATTTATTTATTTTTAAAGATTTTATTTATTTATGTGAGAGAGAGTGAGAAACAGCATGAGAGGGGAGAGGGTCAGAAGGAGAAGCAGGGTCCCAGAACTCCGGGCTCATGACCTGAGCCGAAGGCTGTCGCTTAACCAACTGAGCCACTCAGGCACCCTTTACTAATTTTTTTAGACATGATTTCTTTTGTTTTGTTTTTAAATATTTTATTTATTTATTTTTAAAAGATTTATTTATTTGACAGAGAGAGATAGCGAGAGAAGGAACACAAGCAGGGAGAGTGGGAGAGGGAGAAGCAGGCTTCCCGCGGAGCAGGGAGCCCGACGCGGGGCTCGATCCCAGGACCCCAGGATCATGACCTAAGCCGAAGGCAGACGCTTAACAACTGAGCCACCCAGGCGCCCCTATTTATTTATTTTTAAGTAATCTCTACACCCAGCGTGAGCTCGAACTCAAAACCCCAAGATCAAAAGTCACATGCTCTACTGACTGAGCCAGTCAGGCACCCTTTACTTATTAATTTTAACATCCATCAATGAATCATGCCTGCAACAATTATTACTGTACAGTTTGCCTAATGATGATTTTCTATTTTTTTTAAGACTTTATCCATTCATTTGAGAGAGAGAGACAGAGAGAGTAACAGAGACTACAAGAGAAAGCAAGAGCAGGGGGAGAGGGAGAAGAAACAGGTTCCCCGCTGAGCAGGGAGTTGGATGCTGGTGGGGACCCTGGGATCACAACCTGAGCCAAAGGCAGACGCTTAACCGACTGAGCCACCCAGGTGCCCCTGATTTTCTATTTCTATCATTCCTTCTACATTTATTAGAAACCTACAGTAAGGAAGAGCTGTCTCTTCTCCCCCATTTACTTATTTATACCAGTATAGACACATGAATATTTATTTCATTTATAGGTAATAATCTATTAGTATCTGTGATGGTAATTTTTGTGTGTCATCTTGACTGGATCAAGGAGTGCCCAGATATTTGGCTAAATATTATTTTTGAGTGTATCTGTGGGGGTGTTCCTGGATGAAATGAACATTTGAATCAGTGGACTTGTGAAGCCCTCTCAAATGTGAGTGGGCATCATCTAATTCACTGAGGGCTTGAAGAGAACAAAAAGGTGGGGAGAGGAAGAATTCGCCCCTTCCTGCCTGATTGCTTGGGGTGGACATCAATCTTCTGCTCTTGGTGCTTCTGGTTCTCAGGTTTTCAGAGTCTGATGGAATTATCCCATGGCTCACCTGGGTCTCCAGCTTGCACATGGCAGATAGTGGGACTTTTCAGTCTCCATAATTGCATGAGCCAATTCTTGTTAATAAATTGCTTCACATATATATCCTATTGGTTCTGTTTCTTTGGAGAACCCTGACTATACACTATCATTACTCATTTAATTGCTCACATTGTCCCAGATTTGGCCCTTGGAAGCTCCTTCAGGTTGATTCTTGTCCTTCTGAAATGTCCCCCATCATTTTTTGAGCACTCCCTTACTTTCTGTCACTGCATGATATTCCAGACTCATCTTGTTTTATCTCTGTCCTAGCCTGGAAATGAACCATTTCTCCAAAGAACCCTGAATACTTTTATTGGAGAATGGAATTTAAGAACCAAGATCAGGGTACTGTGTGTGCTCACTGCTGCTGGGGTGTCATTGTTTCTAGGCCTTCTCAGTGCATAAAGTAGGGAATATATGTATGTCTGCATACATCTCTTTATTTCTAGATCTATCCCTCTGTGTGTGTGTGTGTGTGTGTGTATGCGTGCATGTGTTATATGTGTCATGTTATATATGTGTTTAACATATATGCAGATCACAAGTTTATACTAATGCCTTTGATTCCAATCCAACACTACCCTTTTCCTTATTTGTAACTCCTTATTTCAACAGTGAGAAATCTGGTTCTCATAATCCACAGTGTATTACTTACATGCTTAATACAAGTCTATACATTAGATAGTTTTCAGCATTTCTAACCCGTACCAGTCTGAAAACCAAATATTGTAATTCAAGTGCAATACCTGTGTTGTTCAGTACCTCTGTCTTTTGCCTTACAGTACGTAGTCAAAATACTGGTATCCAAAGTGATTTAGGTGAGTTTTTGTCTCCCCACCCCCTTCAGTGTGGCTATGTTACTTACTTTTAATGCAGTGAAGTTCATGTTTTATTTTTTATTTTCCTTTTTGGGTACCCCCCATATTCCAGTTGACTTTATTTATTTATTGTTTGGGGGGGGTAGGGAAAACATTAACATGGGCCTAAGAGTCAGCACTATACAAAAAACATACTCAGAAAAGGGTAACTCTTCCCTAATCCGAAGCTTCTATGCCAGTTCCATTCCTGGCTTCTTTCTAACCCGTTCCCACCTACTCCATAAAGGTAATAAATGTCATTAGTTCTGGTTTATCTTTCTTGTATTTCTTTTTGCACAAATGAATAGATATAGGTATATTTTCTTATAACCCCTCCTTACATAAAGGATAACATCCTGTATGCTGCTGGAAATTACTCCCTTGTGGTTCTTAGAGATTTTCCTCACTCTTTTTTAAAAAAAAAGATTTTATTTATTTCTTTATTTAAGGGAGAGAGTGGGGAGGGTCGGGAGGGAAGAGGGAGAGACAGTCTCAAACAGACTCCATGCTGATCACAGAGCCCGACATGGGGCTCGATCTCATGAGCCTGAGATCATGACCTGAGCCGAAAATCAAGAGTTGGTTGCTCAACCAACTGAGCCACCCAGGTGCCCCCCCTTTTTTCCCTTTTACAGCTGCATAGTACTCCATTGTCTGGATGTACCAAATCCCCTCACCCATCTTCCATGTACGATATAGTATGTAAAGCTTGTTTCAATTATTTGCAATGACAAACAATGCTTCAATAAATAATATTGTGCGTATATATTTTCATATTGTTGGAGGTGTATCATTGGGAAAATTCCTAGATGTGGCATTGCTGGGCCACAAAGTAAGTCCATACGTAGCTTTGTTACATGTTGCCAAATTTCCCTACAGAAGGGTTATACGAGGTTCCGTTTCCATTTGCAACATGAGAAGGTCTGTTTCACCACAGCCTCGCCAACAAAATATGTTGTTGTATTGTTTACTTTTTACCAATCTGATAGGTGTTTCGGTGTTGATTTATTTAAGTGAGTTTGAACATTTTTTCACATGTTTGGAAAAGATTTTCATGTCTTTTATTGGGTGAATTTTCTGTTCAGATCTTTTTCTCATTTTTTATTTTTATTTTTAATTTTTTTAAAAGATTTTATTTGTGGGGTGCCTGGGTGGCTCAGTTGGTTAAGCAGCTGCCTTCGGCTCAGGTCATGATCCCAGGGTCCTGGGATCGAGCCCCGCATCGGGCTCCCTGCTCAGCAGAAAGCCTGCTTCTCCCTTTCCCTCTGCCTGCCACTCTGCCTACTTGTGCTCTCTATCTCTCTGTCAAATAAACAAATAAAAAATACCTTTAAAAAAAAAAAGATTTTATTTGTTTATTTGACAGAGAGAGACACAGCGAGAGAGGGGACACAAGCAGAGGGAGTGGGAGAGGGAGAAGCAGGCCTCCCACTGAGCAGGGAGCCCGATGTGGGGCTCGATCCCAGGACCCTGGGATCATGACCTGAGCTGAAGGCAGACACTTCACAACTGAGCCACCCAGGTGCCCCCGCCCATTTTTTAAAAAATCTAGGTTTTAGTCTTTTGTCCCACAATTTGTAACAGTTCTTTGTATATTAAGGACATAGGTTGAAAATTTTTCTCTTAATTTGTCAGGTGTCTTTGTTTGTTTAGAAGCTGTTTAGGAGCTTTTGTTTTGTTTTCTTTTTTTTTTTTCTAAATTTTTAAGATTTTATTTATTTATTTGTCAGAGAGAGAGACAGAACACAAGCAGGGGGAGAGGCAGGCAGAGGGAGAAGCAGGCTCCCTGCCGAGCAAGGAGCCCGATGCAGGACTCGATCCCAGGACCCTGGGATCATGACCCAAGCCGAAGGCAGCCGCTTAACCGACTGAGCCACGGAGGCGCCCCAGGAGCTTTTGTTTTCTATTATGTATACAATGTTTCTATTGTTGGTATGTTTTATGGGGATCAAGTATTAACATGAGATAATTTCGACAGCAAGCAAAAGGCTCCTATTCTGAAGGCTTTAAAATAAAGGACATTTATTATTTCATACAACAAGAAGTTCGAGTAGGTGGTGAACTCCTCTTGTAATTAAGTGGTTCAATGATGTCATCAGAGATCCAGGATTTTCTTATCTTTCTCCTCTGACATTCTCAGCATGTTGATTTTTGTCTCCTGACCTGTCCTCTCAGGGTCCTAAGATGGCTGTCACAGCTTGTTCATGATGTTTTTGCCTTGCAAAAATCTTTTCTTCATGTGAGGTGGTCGAATTTATTAATCTTGTCTTTTACCATCTCTGGATTTTGAATCAGAGTTAGAAAGGCCGTTTCTACTCAGAGGTGAATGAGGAATTCACTCATATTTTCTTCCAGTGCTTCTGTGGTTTTATAATTGACATTTAGATTCCTGATGCACTTGAAGTGTATTCTCAGGTAGAGTGTAAGGAATGGGTCTATTTTTTTTTCTTTTTCCAAATGGTTAGTGGGTGGTCCCACACCATTTATTATAAAGGTCACCTTTTCTCCAGTGGATTTGAGATCCCTCCCGTGCCTCCTGCCCTATACCAAATTTCCACTGTACTTGGGTTAGGTTTTCTCTTCTATTCCACTGGTTTGTCTATTCCCGGACCACTACCACGCTGTGTTAATTGCAGAGGCTTTATACTTGTTTTAACGTCTGCTAGGACTGGTCCTCCTTCTAGCGATCTATTGTTGTGATAGTTATCTATCTCCTGTGTTCTAGCAGCTTCTGTGGGAGCCCGGAATCCGGGAACAGCCTCGTTGAGGACTCTGGCTCGCGGTCTCTCATGAGCTAATCTTAATGAGTTAACTTAATGAGTTAAGCAAGGCTGCAGTCAACTCAAGGCTCCTCGGAGGCCGAGGCTTGGAGAGTCACCTTCTAAACTCCCTCAAGTGGCTGTGGGCAGGTCTCAGCTCCTCCCCAGATGGAGACCTCAGTTTCTTGCCATGTGGGCCTCTCCATGGGACTGCTTACAACACGGTTTCCCTCAGAATAACTGATCCAAGAGAGAGAAAGTGAGAAAGGCCCAAGATGGAAACCTCAGTTTTTATAACCTAGAAACTGGGAATGAAAAGACAAGCCACAGACTGGCATTGTGCCAAATAAAATCAGTTCCTTCCAGCAGAATTATGGAGCTCTTCATCCTCATAGGCTGCCTTTCCACCTGGGCAGAACCTCTGCCTCACCCTATGGGATCTAGGGGTGGGGAGAGCAGCCCCTTATCATGAGTGAGGCCTCTGCTCTATAAGCTGGTGGGGGAGGGGGATCGTACCCCGAGGTCTTCTTGACTTGCCCTCTTGGCATGGAATACGTGTCCTAGGAGAGAGCTGGGGTGTGAGTCATGGGGATCCAGTATTTTAGGCCTGTCATGCTTGTAGTAGAGCCTCTTCCCTACAAGTGTGGGTTGTGTGTGGGGAAAAGACGCCCGGTTCTTTTTTGCTGCACCTTCCTGGACTAGAGAGAGCTTCCATGACAAGGGGGTGACACACATTGATCGTTTGCCCCTCCTGGAGTGAAATATTCGCTCTATACTGGGAAGTGGGGATTGGAGTGGGAGAGGGAGCCCCCTGTTTTCTCGGCTGCACAGCCCCAGAGTAGAAGCTTCCAGAAGACAGAATGAGGAGGGGATGGGAAGAGAAAGGAGTGGGTTGTGGCTCAGATGCCACAAGCTCTCACTGTTCTGTTCTTACTGAAATGTCCTTGAATGAATTCTTCTACATTTGCTGGATATGCCCGTAGGATAATTTCCAGACATTAAATAGTTGGGTTTTCAAAAACATTTTTTCCCAGTTAAATGGTTGTTTCATTGGGGAGAGAGTCTACCAAGCTCCTCACTCTGACATTTTGGAAATCAACCTCAAGATTTAAAAATATTTCTTGGTCCATGGGTTTCCTCTTGTCATTTCTTATTTGTTATATGTGTGCTCTCCCCACTCTTCTTAAACAAGTGAGCTGGTACTTTTTCTATTCGTTAATCTTTCCAAAAATCCAAGTCCAATTTTTATTCTCCAGTCCATTCATCTTTTTTTTGTTTTGTTTTTTGTTTTTTTAAATTGTTTCCCCATTTGTGCTTTCTTTGGGTTTCCTTTGTGGCTCTTTCTCTAGTTTTGAGCTGGGAATTACCATTCATTTCTTTTCATTCTTTCATTTTAATGATGAAAGTGTTTAGCATGGCGCATTTCCCTTTGGTTGTTGTTTTCAACAGATTTCACAGAATCCAGGAAGGAGGATTCTCATTCTCATTATTTTTTAAAAATTGGTATTCCAGTTTGTTTTCACCAAAATCCTCTTGGTTTTGTCTTTATTAATAATTTCATATTTTATTATGTTGTGCTCAGACAATATTGTTTATAATGTTTCTACTTTATTGAGCTTACTGATGATTTCTTTGTGATCTGACGTGTGACTCGTTCTTTTTTTTTTTTTTTTTTTTGGTGGGGGGGATACTTTTCTTTGGATTCATGGTTGTTTTTTCGGTGGGGGGAGATCTCCTCAGTTGATGTGCATTTTATTTTCCGATTTTTTTTTTTTGGTATGTAATTTTTTTTTGGTATGTAAGCACCCTCTTTCTGTCTAGTAATGCTTTTCCAATACTTTTTTGGTATTGAGCTTACTGATGATTTCTTTGTGACCTGATGTGTGACTCGTTCTTTTTTTTTTTTTTTTTTTTTTGGTGGGGGGGATACTTTTCTTTGGATTCATGGTTGTTTTCTCGGTGGGGGGAGATCTCCTCAGTTGATGTGCATTTTATTTTCCAATTTTTTTTTTTTTTTTGGTATTTATGTATGTATGTATTTAGTAGGTTCCATGCGCAGCATGGGGCTTGAACTCATGACCCTGAGATCAAGAGCTGCATGCTCTACCAACTGAGTCAGACAGGCGCCCCCACTTTTTTTTTTTTTTGGTTTTTAATAATAGCTCCATACAGATCTATTAATATTTTTAATAATAGCTCCATACAGATCTGTTAACACGCTTAATGACTGTGCCACCCAGGCGCCCCTGGACTTTATTTTTTTAAAAGATTTTATTTATTTATTTGAGAGAGAGAGAGAGAGCACGAACACGAGTGGTGGGAGGGGCAGACGGAGAAGCAGACTCCCTGCTGATCTGGGAGCCAGATGCAGGACTTAATCCCAGCACTCCAGGATCATGACCTGAGCCAAAAGTAGACACTTAACTGACTGAGTCACCCAGGTGCCCCACGGACTTTATTTTTAAGAGTAAATAAATTTTAGGGTGCCTGGGTGGCTCAGTAGCTGTGCGTCTGCCTTCGGCTCAGGTCATGATCCCAGGGTCCTGGGATCGAGCCCCGCATCGGGCTCCCTGCTCAGTGGGAGGCCTGCTTCTCCCTCTCCCACTCCCCTGCTTGTGTTCTCTCTCGCTGTGTCTCTCTCTGTCAAATAAATAAATAAAATCTAAAAAAAAAAAAGAGTAAATAAATTTTAAATTGCTATATATTTTAGAAATCATTATGTAAGCACCCTCTTTCTGTCTAGTAATGCTTTTAACCTGGAATTTATTTTTTTCTGATACTAATATAGCTTTTTCAGCTTTAATATTTGCCTTATCTTTTTCTCTATCCTTGTACTTCCAAATTCTTTATATCCTTTTTTTTTTTTTTTTTTGAGAGAGAGAGCATGAGCAGTGGGGGGAAGAGCAGAGGGAGAGAGAGAATCCCAAGCAGGCTCCACGCCCAGCAAGGAGCCTGACACGGGGCTTGATCTCATGACCCTGAGATCACAACCTGAGCTGAAATCAAGAGTGGGCTATCCAACTGACTGAGCCACCCAGGTGCCCCCATATCCTTGTGTTTCATGTGTATCTTTTATAAATAGCACACAGTGCTAATATACGATATTATAAATAGTAGATTCGGTAGCAAAGCATAAATCATGCCGTGATAAATGTGGTGGGCAGAATAGTGGCCTCTCAAAGATGTCCACATCCCAATTCCTGGAAACTGTGAACCTTACCTCATGTGGCAAAAGGTACTTTGCAGATGTGATTAAGTCTAGGATCTTGAGATGGAGAGATTATCCTGGATTATCCAGGTGAGCCGAATGTCATCATAAGGGTCCTTAAAAGTGGAAGTGGGGTCAGAGTTCGAGATTTGAAGATGAGGTGCTGCTCGCTGTGAAGATGAAGGGCAAGGCCATGAATCAAGGAATGCAGGCCACCTCCACACGGAATGTGACCTCTTGTTTTTGGATTCATGGTTGTAAGATAATAGATTTGTATTGTTTGAAGCCACTCCATTACTGGCTCCAGCAGCAGAGAGAGATCCAATATGATAATAAGCAACTTCCAAATCTCGGTGGCTTTCAAAAACAAAAGTTTATCTCTTGCTCACATTCCATGCCCTTTACAGGTTGGCTTTGGATCCGTTTCATGTCTTCTTTATTCCAGGCTCCAGGCTAGAGAGGCCGCCCAGCACAGGTGGAAAAGAGCAAGGGTTTCTAGAAACACCTTGGGGCTCCTATAGCTTCAGCTCAGGTGTGGCATAAACCATTTCTGCTCAAATTCCAGTAATTGAAGAAAGCCGTCCCAGTGAGTATAAAACGGGGTAGCGAGCAGAATTGTCCCAGAGGAAGGACACCTGTCTTATTGGGAGGGACTAGCATGTATAAAGGCCCTGGGGCAAGGAGTGGGGGACAGAGTTCAGAGAAGAACTGAAAGAAGCTGGTCTGGCTGGAGGGCAGCAGAGAGGCAGGGCCAGGGACGTGGTTGGAGAGAGGAGCAAGACCAGATGGTGCAGGGCCTGGTAAGCCATCTATTCATCCAGTGAATGTGAGCAGAGTGCTTACACAGTAGGCTGAGTCAGGGCTGGAAGCTTGGGGACAGACAAGGCTGATGAGGTCCCTGTTCTGAAAGCATTTACCTAGTGGGAAGTAACAAGGAAGCGAGATGATTGCAGACAGTGATCATATAAGTACCACAGTTAAGGAGTTTGTATTTTATTAAAAGGACTATTTTTATTTTATTTTAATTTTTTTAAAGATTTTATTTATTTGAGAGAGAGAGAGCATGAGCAGTGTGAGGGGCAGAGGGAGAAGCAGACTCCCCGCTGAACAAAGAGCCCGATGCGGGGCTCGATCCCAGGACCCTGAGATCATGACCTGAGCTGAAGGCAGACGCTTAACCGACTGAGCCACCCAGGTGCCCCTAAAAGGACTATTTTTCAAAGATCACTGCAGCTCTAGGGAGGGCCAAGAGCACAAGAAGTCAGAGACTGTTCAGCAGACCACTGGGGGAGTCAGGCAGGAGGTGATGGCCAGGGAGGCAGAGGGGAGAGGAGGTGGGCCTGAATTAGGGAGAGATTTCTGAGCTAGAATCCACAAGATTTAGTGATGAACTGGATGTCGGGGGTGAGAAAGAAAGTAAAAATACTTGCAAATTCTCAGCCAAGAGGACACCGCCTAGCAAGGGGAACGAAGCAACAGCGTGATGGAGTCTTACCCCAAAGCAAACCTACTGTGTGCTTCTATTTACATAAAGTTAAAAACAGGCAAAAGTAACCGATGAGGATAGAGTCCAGAATAGTGATTAGCCTTTGGGGGGAAGTGGAGGTGGGGGGGGGAGGGACTAGAGACTGGGCAGGGCACGTGGGGCCCCTGGCTACACAGCTCTGAAAACTCATCACGTGACTCATTTCTGTTCTGTGTACTTTTCTATGTGGCTGCAATAAAAAGTGTACTGGAAAACAACGACCCCTAATTTTGTTGTCGCTATGTTACTTTTGAACAACTGTGGTAAGTAGATGGGGAAACGGAAGAAGGAACAGGTTCCTGGGGGCAGATAACGAGGTGCCTGGAGAAAACAAGCAGAGAGGGCCGAGAGGCAGCAGGAGGTACAAGTGTGGACATGGGGGAGTGTCAGGGCTGGGAAGAGCCTTTGGAGCCTCCGGAAGGATTTAAAGTCGGTGGACTTGACAAGGCAATTCAGGGAGCAAATTGGGGGGCATGGGCAGAGGAAGGGGGCCCAGAACCAGGCCTGGAAGTTTGGCTGCCCTCTGCCTCCTGGATCCGTGTTCCATGGTGACCCTCTGAACACGCCCACTCAGGGCTCATCTCCAGCTCTTCCAGCCTCCGTCCCCGCCTGCCCCCTGCCCCCCCCCATGCCTCCTACACACTCAGCCCGCGCAGCGTCAGCCCCGAGCCTCTGGCTTTTTCTTCTAGAGTGGTCTACTCTTGGTTGCGTCTCTCCTGTCTGGTTTTTGTCTCTCTACGGGGCTTCTTGAGGCCCTAGAATGAGATAATCCCTATCTTTGATATCCTACAGTCTATTAACAAAAATCAATCATTGAACATCATCAAAATGAAAGCCTTGCTCTGGGAAAGACAATGTTAAGAGAGGGAAAAGAGGAGCTATAGTTCGGGAGAAAATATTGACAAATCATTTATCTGACAAAAGCTTGTACCTAGAATATGTAAAGAACTCTCTAAACTCGACAGTAAGAAAACAAACAATCCAATTAACAAACAAGCAACAGACTCCAACGGAAGCTTCACCAGAGAAGATAAGTGGATGCAAAATGTATGCATGTCCTCGGGCTGCCAATAGCAAAGTACCACGAACTGGAGGGCTTCAAAGAGTAAGCTACTCTCTCAGTGCTGGAGGCTGGAAGTCCAAAATCAAGGTGTTAGCGGGGCCATGCTGTCTCTCTGGCGGGGGCAGGAGAGCCTTGGTGTTCCCTGGCTGGTAGCTAGGACACTCCAGTCTCTGCCTCTGTTGTTACATGACTGTCTTCCCTCTGGGTGTCTGTCTTTTTTTTTTTTTTTAAGATTTTATTTATGTATTTACTTATTTGAGACAGAGAGAGAAAGAGAGGGTGAGCGTGAGCATGGGGGGAGGGGCAGAGGGAGAGGGAGAGAGAGGATCTCCAGCAGACTCCCCACTGAGCGTGGAGCCAGACCCGGGGCTCAATCTCATGACCCTGATGAGATCACGACCTGAGCCAAAACCAAAAGTCAGATGTTTGACCAGCTGAGCCACCCAGGGGCCCCTCGTGTCTGTCTTCACCTGTCTCTGTGTCTCTTCCCTTTTAAGGACACCGGTCATATTGGACTAGAGCTTATCCTAATCAAGTATGACCTCATCTTTACCTGATTACATCTGCAGAGACCCTGTTTCCAAATAACATCACATTCACAGGAAATGGAGGAGGTAGGGGTGACCAATATATCTTTTGGCGGTTGGTGGGGGCAACAATATACTCCACAACTGAAAATAAGCACGTGAAAAGATGTTCAATATCATCAGCCATTAGGGAAATGCAAATTAAAACCACACGACTAAGGAAACCAAATACGTAAGTGTAGTGAGACACAGAAGTATATAACACATTGTTTAATTAAAATTTGTTGCTTAGAAATCCAGTTATCAAAAGTTTATATGTAGAGGGTGTCAGAATAATAAAAAAAAGGTGGAGAAGGTACATACTCATTTATAGGTAGAAATAACTAGGAAAGCGTGAAAAGAAAGAAAAAAAAACCCATAGGACTAAAATGAAGAATACTGACAATACCAAAATTGTCTCTGAAAAACAGTTTCACAGTCTCTTATAAAGTTAAACATACATTTACCATATGACTCTTCCTAGGTGTTTATCCTAGAGAAATAAAAACGTATGTCCATGTAAAAACCTGTACACAAATGTTCACGGCAGCTTTATTTGTAATAGCCCGCACTGGAGTCAACCCATTCCAAACTGTGGAATACTACTTGGTAATAAAAATCCACGATAATAAAAAGGAATGAACCTTTGATATATGCAGCAACTTGGGTGGGTCTGAAGGCATTATGTTGAATGAAAAACCAGCCTCCAAGGTCACATACAGTATGATTCTAATTATGTAATGATCTTAATGTGATAACAGATGAATGGTTGCTGGAGGCTGGGGGTGGGACAGAGGGTGTGACTCTGAAGGAGTCTTGAGGGAGTTCCTTTGGGTGATGGAATTATTGTGTATCCTGCTTGGAGTGGTAGATACACCAATCCATGCATGTAATAACATTTATAGAACCAGACACCAAAAAAAAAAAAAAAAAATCAAAGAGTGAGTGCTTATGAAACCTGATGAAGTCTGAATGAGGTCCATAGTTTTGTTGTACCAATGTCAATTTCCTGGTTCTCACTGTTCTCTGGTTATGTAAGATGTTACCATTGGGGGAAGTTGGGTTAAGGGGACACAAAAACTTTCCATACTTTTCCTTTTTTTTTTTTTTTTAGAGAGGCATGGTGCGGGGGGAGGGGCAGAGGAAGAGGGAGAGAGATTCCTAAGCAGGCTCCATGCTCAGCGCAGAGCCCGATGCAGGGCTTGATCTCATGACCCTGAGATCATGACCAGAGCCAAAATCAAGAGTTGGATGCTTAACCGACTGAGCCGCCCAGGTGCCCCTCCATACTTTTTAAGCAACATCTGTGTGAGTCTAAATTCTTTCAAAATAAAAAATGAAAATATTCTCTCCAATGTGGAGTGTGGAAGCCCAAGGCTGGCACTGAAGGGAATGGGCCTGAAGCCCACCCACAGGCTTTTTTGTACCCACTTACTGAGGGGGAGAGGCTGAAAACACAGTTGGTCTGCGGGATTCATTCATTCATTCATTCATTCATTTTTTCTGAACACCTTCTCTATGTCAGGCTCTGTCGGGAAAGAGCGCTAGACCCAGACAGCCAGGCTCCCTGGCTTAGGCTTCCACATGGGGCCTGGGCCAGACAGCCAGGTTGAAATGTGGCCCTCCACTCACTAGCTCCACTCACTAGCTTCGTGGCTGGCAGTGAGTTACTTAACCTCCCAGAGATCACCCGAACTCTGTGGTTTAGTTGTTGTAGTTCTCATTTGTAAAACGAGGCTACTAACAATATCCACTTCGTGGGGTGGTTGTGAGGAACACGTGAGCTGATTCAATTACAGGTTCTTTAGTGACATGTTTGGGGGGCTTGCTATGGAGACCGTGGGGGTCACAGCTTCCTTTCTGGGGGAGGCCGACAACAAATACACAAGGGGAAACACAGATCTCCCCCACCTCCACACACACACACACACAAGGAGGGTGGCCTGATGAGACCGGGTAGTCAGGGAGAGGCTCAGCAGCCTCAGGGAGCATGGGAGGTGGCCCCAAGGAGAGGACTCAGACCAGAGAGACTAAGAAACTAAGAGATTCAGAGACACTCATAGAGACTCAGAGACCCAGAGATTTTAAGGCACCCAGAGACCGAGAGATGTCCAGAGACCCAGAGTGACCAAGAGATCCAGAGATGCATAGAGACCCAGAGACTGAGAGATCTAGAGATCCAGAGAGACAAAGACAGACAGAGAGAGACAAAAAGACCTAGAACACCCAAGAGACCCACAGACCCAGAGAGGCCAAAAGACTCAGAGATATCAGAGACCCAGAGAGATCCAGAGAGACCTGGAGAGATCCAGAGACACCAAAAAACTCTGAGACACAGAGACACAAAGAGACCCCAAAACACCCAGATACCCAGAAATGCAGAGAGGCTGAGAGACACAGAGAGATCAAGAGATTAAGGGACTCAGAAACCAACAGAGACGGAGGGACACAGAACAGGAGGGGCAGTCCCCAGGAATGAAAATTCACACTGGCAGCCGGGGTCAAAGCCTGAGACTGGGAGCAAAGCAGAGACGGCTGCTGGGTGTCCAACCAGTGAAGAGCAGCCAGGTCAGAGGAAGGAGACTGCATCTGAGGTCCGCGGACCCGGGCTCTAAACCTGGCCCTGTGCTCACCAACCACCTGGCCCAGCCACATTCAAGTGTCAGCAGGTTGAGGCCCCGAGCCTCAGTTTCCCATATGAAAAATGTCAATGAGAACCACAAAACTGACCTCCCAGGGGCAGATGTGTTGGTCACGTGACTTGAGCACCCTTATGTGGTTAGTTTGAGCATAAATGATTCAACTTCTTTCTGGCCTCCATTTCTATTAAATATGTATTTTATTTTATTTTTATTTTTTATTTTTTTTAACATTTTATTTACTTATTTGACAGAGAGAGACACAGCAAGAGAGGGAACACAAGCAGGGGGAGTGGGAGAGGGAGAAGCAGGCTTCCCGCTGAGCAGGGAGCCCAATGCGGGGCTCGATCCCAGGACACTGGGATCATGACCTGAGCCCAAGGCAGACGCTTAACGACTGAGCCACCCAGGCGCCCCTTATTTTATTTTTAAAAAAGATTTTATCTATTTATTTGAGAGAGAGTGAGAGCAAGAGAGATCACAGAGGGAGAGGGAGAAGCAGACTCCCCTCTCAATCTGATAGGTGTTGCAGTGTTGATTTGATTTATTTAAGTGAGTTTGAACATTTTTTCATATGTTTGGAAAAGATTTTCATGTCTTTTATTCGGTGAATTTTCTGTTCAGATCTTTTTCTCATTTTTTATTTTGATTTTTTTTTAAGATTTTATTTATTTATTTGGCAGAGAGAGACACAGCAAGAGAGGGGACACAAGCAGAGGGAGTGGGAGAGGGAGAAGCAGGCTTCCTGCTGAGCAGGGAGCCCAATGCGGGGCTCGATCCCAGGACCCTGAGATCATGACCTGAGCCAAAGGCAGACACTCAACCAACTGAGCCACCCAGGCGCCCCTAAATACGTATTTTAAAAGTCACCTGTCACCACCTCACACTCATTAGGATGGCTACTATCAACAAAACAGAAAATAACAAGTGTTGGCAACAATGTGGAGAAGTTAGAACCCTTGTTGGCCGTTTGCGGGACTGCAAAATGGTGCCGTTGCTGTGGGAAACAATTTGATGCTTCCTCAAAATATTAAACATAGAATTATCTCCTGACCCAGCAATTCCACTTCTCGGTGTATACCTCAAAGCAAGGGCTCGAGATATTTGTACACTATGCTCATGGCTGACGTATTCACCGTAGCCAGGATAGGGAAATAGCCTGAGTGTCCAAGGATGGATGAATGGATAAGCAAACTGTGGTCTATACGTGGAATGGAATATTATTCAGCCTTAAAAAGGAAGGGAATCCTGACATACGCCAGGGCATGGATGAACCCTGAGGACATGCTAAGCGAAATAAGCCCATCACAAAAAGACAACTCCTGTGTGATTCCACTTGTAGGAGGTGAATTCACAGACACAGAAAGCAGCATGGTGGTTGCCCTGGACTGGGGGAGGGGAAATGGGGGGTGATTGGTTCATAGGTATAGACACCCAGTTTTGCAAGATGAAGAGTTTCGGAGATGGTTGTTGGTGGTGGCTGCACAACAATATGAACGTACTTAAATCTACTCAACGTAAAAATGGCTAAGGTAGTAAATTGTACGGTATGTGTATTTTACCACGATAAAAAAAAAAAAAAAAGGGAGGGGGAACCCAAGTGTCACCTGTTAAAAGTAGAAGGTAATGCAGATGGTGACTGTCCCATAGGATTGTAGAGAGAGTAAATGAACCAGTGAGCACGGCCAGGCTTAAGGTCTGCACCAGGCTGGGGGTGGGGGGTGGGGATGGGGGGATGGGGGGGTGGGGGGGTGGGAGGGGCTTGCTGGTCTTTGGCAACGGCCTCCTCTCCCACCTTGGAGCCACTGGCTAAGCTCCCCCTGCCACTAAAGGATCTTGGGAGGGGGATGTGGACTCTGGGAACTCTCATGCCAAGACACTCTCCTCTCTGGCTCTCGGGTTTTGAGGTTCCTGGATCTGAAACAAACAGAGACCCAACCAGCAGCCCTGTCCCACCAAGACACAAATCAGTGAATCGTGCCCAGGCCTCGTTTCCGGCCTGCACCTTGGCTTCACCTTTAAGAAACAGGTGGGGAGGGGACCGTGTCGCCATTCCGGCCCTGGGGTCCCACCCGCCTGCCTTTACCCCTCTTGCAGGTGACGGAGCGTTGGAGAAGCTCTTACCTTGGGGGGCCGCAGCTGGGAGGCGAATGTGGAGACCAAGTTCACTCCAGGTAGAGGTGGGTGGTGATGGCCCAAAGCCCCACCCCCTCCCCAGGAAGGGGCCTGATTGGTGGAGGGCTGCGGGGGCGGAGCAGCGCTAGGGCTATATAAATGCAGTCCCGGGGCGCGAGGAGTCATGCTGTAGGTAATCCCCTAGCTCAGGTAAGGCTCTTTGGAGGAGGAGGAGGAGGGTGGGCTGCTTGTGGGAGCCTAGGTGGAGGACCTCAGGTTGACTATAGGGTGGTGGGCTGCAATTTCTGAGCCCCGTAGGTGGCGTCTCTCCCCGTAGCTTGAAAATTTTGAGGTCCCCCCACCTCAGGTACTTGTCTAATAACATCCCCCCTCTGGGCCTCAGTTTCCTCTCTGTGAAGAAAGGGGTTGGTGGTCCTTCCAAATATGCCGCTTTGGTGTGGAGTGAGGGGGTATTTGGGAGTTGGGGGGGGGCCAGAGGAGCAATTAAACTCTTTGGCTTTGGGGGTCAGGCCGTCCCCCAAAGGGGGGCCTTTTAAAGTAGCTGTGACGAGACTTCCACGTTTCAGCTTCCGTGTTTGCAAAATGGGTATTGGCCTAGACCCACTCCCGGGATGAAGTGAAATAATGCCCTTAAAGAATTTAGCACAGCCCCAGGCACTTAGGAGGCCCTCAGTGGGCCTGTTGATGCTCTGCTTCCTCCCTGGCCTGGCCTGGGGTGCCAGGATGCGGTGTGTGTGTGGGGGGGCTGCATCCTTCAGGAACTCTGCTGCTTTTCGGGCCTCCTCACCCCACACATATGCCAGTTTCTGTCTGCTCCCAGCACCGCCCCGCCCCCCCACCCCAAGTCTCTACCTTCTGGAGGTCCTCTGTCAGGCCAGCCTCATCAACCCTCTCGATTTGGTGGGGGGGGGGGCAAGGGGGTAGGTGCTAAATCCTGAGGCTGCTTTCTCTACAGGCCGTCCTGCCCCCACCCCCTGTGAGATGAGTGACACTCAAGACTTGGCCACTGTCCCCGTGGTTGCCACCCAGGTGAAGCTGGGGGGCTGGAGCCGTCAAGGTGGGGGGAGTGGGTCTGTCCATCAGCGCCGGCACCAGGAGCTCCAGGCCTTTCTCAGCCTGCTGGGTGAGTTCACTTGGGGGCTGGCATGGAAGCGGCTGTGGGTCCCCTGCGTGAAATCGACGGGAGAGGTGGGATCTCACCTGCCCATCCATGCACGCCTCTGAAATCTCTGTCCTTTCCCTTCTCAGGTGACCCCAGTTTGGCAAAGGGAAGGGAGGGGTCTTGGCAGAATGTGGGATCAGCGGAGGCTTGGGCTTTGGAACTCTGATGCCACTCTTGTCTTGTGGGGGCTGGTGGTAACCCCAGTCCATCATCTCTCTTCTCTATACCGCAGAGCACAGTTTCCTCCAGGAATTCCTTTCCAAAGATCCCTGTTTCCAGATTTCGGATAAGGTGAGGTGACACGGGGAGTAGAGGCCGGGAGTCACTTGGGGCAGTTTGAATTCGCGGGGCTTGAAGGCTATTTCACTGGGCCTCCCGGTCTGGTGGAGGGAGCACCTCCCTTTTAAATCTTTGCACCCCCACCCCCCGCCCCACCCCAGCCAATTCCTCTGGGTTTTCTGACTCACACCCCTGCTTCCTTGGGAGCGAGTGGGCCTGGTGCAATCGCCTCTCCCCCATGCCTCCCTGTAACGCTCCCCTTCTCTGTGTCTGCAGTATCTTCTGGCCATGGTGCTCGTCTACTTCCGGCGTGCCAACCTGAAGCTCAGCGAGTACACCCACAGCAACTTGTTTCTGGCTCTGTGAGTGGCCAGGGCAGGTGGTAGAGACGCTAGCTGGGAGTTGTGGAATGGGGCAGGCCAGATGCTTATGGCCTCTGCTCTCTGCCCCCCGCCTCCGTGGCCAGGTTTCTCGCCAATGACATGGAGGAGGATGTAGAGGACCCCAAATGTGTGATTTTTCTGTGGGCCCTGGGAAAAGATTGGCATCTCCGGGTGTCAGACTTCCTGCATCGAAGGGATAATCTGTGGGCCCGGATGGGCTTCCGGGCCATGGTGAGCCGTGAGTGCTGTGAGGAGGTGAGGCCCCACCATCATCCTGGGGTGGGGGGCACAAGGCTGGACCTCCCGCCCCCATTTACCATGCACTCTACTCACGCCAGGTCATGGCCAAGGAGCGGTCTCACTGGGCCTGGACTCGAGAGCGGCGCCCCCAGCATGGTGGGGCTCAGAGGGGTCCAAAGGCCCAGGTCCCCCTCCCCGGGCCCCCCAGCCTCTCGCCACCTCACTGTTCCCTCTGTGGCTGGCCCCCTTCCCACAGCCACTGCCACCACCAGCCCCGCCCCTTGCCTGTCTTAACCAAGTGCCCTTCCCCAACCCCTGAGTGGCATTGCCCTCCCCTCCAAGCTTGTCTCTCAGTGGCTGAAGACCCGTTGGTGGGGGGCTTCCTTATCATTCCGCCCCCCCAACTGCAACTGGAGCCAGGCACCTACAGTCTCCACAGTGAGTTGAAGGCAGCAGCTGGGGCTGGGCTTGGGAGGCTAGGAGGCAGGTGTGGGGCCTGACAGAACGAGAAGGAGGGGCACAGGACCTGGGGTCCAGCAGGCCTGGGCACCTGTCCCAGCTCTGCCACCTCCTAGCTGTGTGCACTTGGTAAGTTTCCTCCCTGAGCCTCTCTTTGTCCTTTCTCTCCAGTCCTCCCGAAGCCTCCACCATGCCCTGGGCACTGACACTTGCAGGGTGAAGAGTAGCCCACCTGCTCGCCTGCTGACCCAAGCCCCACTGGCTGCGCGCCGCCCCCCCCCCCCGGACTTCTGTCTTATTGCCATCAGGCTGGCAGAGCTGCCCAGGCCCCCTGTCACCTCCTCCCAAATGTACCCACTCTGACCCTGGCCCCTCTAATAAACTCGGGTCTATAGGACACCGACTGTGCTTAGGCCCTGGCCTGGCTCCTTGACCCAGGGTAGGGTTAGGGAGGGAATGCCAGGAGAGGGGAGTCTGCCAAGTTAGGTACCAGTGATAGAGACTCATGAGCACAGGCTCTGTAATAACAATTCCCCTTTCCAATGATGACCAGTCATCCCGAGCCTCAGTTTCCCCTCTATGACTTCACCTATGAATGATGAAATCTACACAGTGTCGATGAGGTTGAATGAGAAGAGGTATTTTTTTTTTTTAAAGATTTTATTCAAAGAGAGCACGAGCAGGGGGAGCAGCAGAGGGAGAGGGAGAACCAGATTCCCCGTAGAGCAAGGAGCCCGAAGTGGAACTCAATCCCAGGACCCTGGGATCATGACCTCAGCTGAAGGCAGATGCTTAACCAACTGAGCCACTCAGGCACCCCTGTTGTGAGGTTTGAGTGCATTAATCCTAGATGTGTTTAGAACTTTCTCAAGAACGGAGCTCAGATGCAAGCCCTGGGTGTTACCAGTAGAGGGAATGGCTGGCTGGGGAAAGTCTGGAGGGGAGGGTGTGTTTGGGAAGTGGCTGGAACCGAAGCTGGTGAAGTCCACGGGGGTGGGGGTGTCCGACAAGCGGATCTGCGCACCATTCCCCTGCACGCTCTCTGAGTGGCTCCCAGGAAGCATGGAAGGGAGAAAGCCGGGAGATTGCGGGCATTAGAAGCCAAGACAAGGGCTACAAAGTACTTTTAATTTGTTTTTCAAAGAGGTAATATATTCACATGTATGTTTTAAATTTTGAACCAAGGGTCACCTCCTACCCCCAGTTCCCTTCCCTGGAAGCAATAAAACTAATAGCTTATGCCCTTCCAGAGAAAGAATATAAGCATACACAGCCAAATGCGGTGTGATTAAAAAAAAAAAAAAGTATGGATTTGGTCTTTGTCCCCGTTCCCTGCACAGAGTTACTAAAACCCTTACGATGTTCTGAGTCACAGGAGTGAATTTGGTTATTCACAATGAGCCCCTTTGAGCCACACCTGAGTTCATGCTAATGAAGTGACTCAGGGTGGAGCCCCTACTTACCCCAGAAAGACCAATCAAGAGTGGGAACTTTCAGCTTCCCCACCTCCTCCAGGGAGGAGAGGGGGTCTGGAAATTGGAGCAGTTCTGGATTGGGGGACACAGGTGCTGGGAGGGTGGGCTGCCTAGAGAAGGCACAGAAGCTCTGCATCCCTCCCCGCCCTCCCTTGCCCTAGGCACAGCTTTTATTTGGCTCCTTCAGTGTTGTATCTTTTAAAATAAAACTCATAAGTAAAGCACTTTCCCAAGTTCTGCGAGTCTTCTACTAAATGATCAAACCTGAGGAAGGGGTTGTGGGCACCCCAGGTTTGAAGATGGTTCCTTATCCATACATTCGTTTTGACAGCTGTATAGTATTCCTCTTCGCGGATGTACCAAAATGTAGCTTGTTCCTTATCCATTGACATCTAAGTTGCTTCCAGAGTTCTTCTATTCCAAACAGTCCTACAGAGAGTCACCAAGACTTTGTAAGGACATCATTATTCAAATGTGAAAAGATATCTGTAGTAGGAATTCCTAGAAGAATTGCCGCAGGGCCACGTCCGAATAGTCATTTTTACAATTTTTGCCAAATGTCCCTCTCTAGAGGCCATGCCCATACTGAGCCCCAGCTCCAGCAGTATGTATGAAGGCTGTTTTCCAGAACAATCATCTATCAGTGACATACCAGATTTTTTATCTTTGCCAAACTGCTAAGTGGAAAATGGTCCCTTGGTGAAGTTCTAATTTGCATGTTTTCTTCTTTTGAGTGAGTTCAAGTTCATACAATTAAGAGCCGTTTCTCTTCTTTTCTGTGAACAACCCTATTTGTCTGTTTCTCCCATTTTTGGTTTCTGATTGACATATAAGGGTTTGCGAGAAAAATAGCCCTTCAAGATGTCGATTGTATTTTCTTCAGTTTCTTGCTGACTTTGCTGGGCAGATTTTTTAATGTAGGAAAATAAGCTTTTTTTGTGGCTTCTGGGTTTTGTGTCATAGTTAAAAAGACCTTTTCCACACTGAGATGACTAAAGAGTCTTCTCCCTTAGCTCTTGGCTACATTCTTATTTTCATTTTTTACATTCAAATCTTGAGTTCATCTGGAATTTATCATATGCAAAATTCCTTCCTGTTTTCCTAATGCCTTTTATTTAAAAACTCATCTTTTCTCAACAGATTTGAAATGCTATATTAAATACTAAATTCCTATGTGCATTTGGATCTACTTCTAGATTTTTCTTTTTCCTTTTTCTTCTTTTTTTTTACATAGGCTCCACTCCCAGCATGGGGCCCAATGTGGGGCTTGAACTCACGACTCTAAGGTCAAGACCTGAGTTGAGATCAAGAGATGGTCGCTTAACTGACTGAGCCACCTAGGTGCCCCCACTTCTAGATTTTTCTAACTTCCAATGATCTATATGTCAGTACCCCTCTTTAATTATTACATCTAATTATGGATTTATTATGTTTTAATATCTGGTAGAGTTAGTCTCCACTGATTTCCCTTTGTTTTCAGAAGTTTCCTGGCTACTCTTGCTTGTTTAACTTTCCATATGGACCTTAAATCAGCTTTTCTAGCCTCCCCTGATCAGTTAGAATATTAACTGTGATACATCTATAGATTGCTTTAAGTTGAACTGACGTCTTTATAAAGTATCTTTGTATCCAGAGTAAAGTGCCTGTCCCCTGATCTCTGCATCTTTCATGTGGCACCAATGGCCAGTGACTCCCAAATTTGTACCTCTATGTTCCCTCCTTGGGCCCCTCTGCTTGGAGGAAGTGTTCCCAAAGGTCTTGCACTGTCCCCCCGGCTTGGTGAGTCCCCTCTGCCTCCTTAATCCACTCAGGTGGTCAAGCCAGATCAAGGGTTTAGAGTTGCCTTTGATTCCCTACTGTGTTCCAAGAGCCATCTCTAACTCTAATTAAGCCCTGTTCGTGTTGTTGGGCTTTTTTAAAGACTGATTTTTTAAATAATCTCTATACCCCACACAGGGCTTGAACTTACAACCGCAAGATCAAGAGTCACATGCTCTACTGACTGAGCCAGCCAGGCGCTCCAAATCCTATTAGTGTTTTTAACAGGTTTATTGAGGTCTAGTTGACATACAATAAACCACACACATTTAAAATACACATTTTGTTTTGACATGTATACACCCATGAAACCATTACCATAATCAAGAGAATGAACATGTCCATCCCCCAAAAGTTTCTTCAAGCCCCTTGGTAATCCTTCCCTCCCACCCTTTCCCACCTGCCAGCCCCCCCCCACCCTCACCCCTAGGTAACCACTGATCTGCTTTCTATCACTAAATTGGCATCCTTTTCCTAGACTTTTCATATAAGTGGAATTATATAATATGTATTCCTGTCTGGCTTCTTACATTTGTTATAATTCTGAGATTCATCTATTGTTCCTTTTTATTGCTGGGTAGTATTCTATTGTATATGTATACCACTGTTTAATTATCCATCCACAATGCACGGATGAAGATTTGATTGGTTCTAGTTTGGGCTGCTATGACTAAAATTGCTATGAATAGCTTTCAGCTCTCTGCTCTGAGGAGGCCCTGGTGCAACTTCTTTGCTAGTCCCAAATCTGGCTTCACCCGGCACTAGCCATCTCCACCCTGCTGCCTAAGTTTGACCCCAAGGAAATCAAAATCATATACCTGAGATGCAGGGGCGGGGAGGTCAGTGCCACATCGGCCCTGGCCCCCACGATTGGCCCCTGGGGTCTGTCTCCCCAGAAGATTGGAGATGACATTGCCAAAAGCAACTGGTGATTACAAGGGACTGAGGATGACAGTGAACAGACAGAACCAGATCGGGGTGGTACCTTCTTTTTTGGGGGGCATAAAATTTTATTTAATTTAGGGAGATACATATAACTCATCAGGCTATGATATTCCTTTGTTCATTGGTTGGGGTGGTACCTTCTGCCACTGCCCTGATCATCAAAACCCTCAAGGAACCACTAAGAGACAGCAGAAAAACATTAAGCACAGTGGAAACATCACTTTTGGTAAGATTGTCAACACTGCTGGACAGATACCCCACCGATCTTTAACTAGAGTGCTCGGGAACCATTAAAGAGATCATGGGGATTGCCAGTCTGTGGGCTGCGGGGTTGATGGCCGCCTTCCTCATGGCACCATAAAAGACGTCAGCAGTGGTGCAGTGGAATGCCCAGCTACAAAGGAGATTTCAAGAAAGGATCATTTGACGACCAAAAAAAAAAGCTATGAACACAAGTCTTTGTATGGATATATACTTTTATTTCTCTTGGGTAAATGCTTAGGAGTGGAATAATGGGTCCTATATGATAGGTTTATGTTTAATATGGTAGGTATGTGTTTTTTTCTTTTTTTAAGATAGACTATTTTTTTTTAAAGATTTTATTTATTCATTTGAAACAGAAACAGTGAGCAAGAGAGAGAGCATGAGCAGGGGGAGGGGGAGAAGCAGACTTCCCCACTGAGCAGGGAGTCCTACATGGGGCTCGATCCCAGGTCCCTGGGATCATGGACCAAGCCAGAGGTAGTCACTTAACCGACTGAGCCACCCAGGCACCCCAAGATAGACTATTTTTTTTAGAGCAGCTTTAGATTTACAGAAAAATGACTGAGAAAATACAGAGAATTCGCATATACCCCCTCTTTGTCACATTGTTTCTCCTAGTATTAGTATCTTGCAAGAGTGTGGTATATTTGTTGTAGTTGATGAGCCAATATGGATACATTAGTATTATTAACTAGAGTCCATAGTTTACATTAGGATTTACTCTTAATGTTGTATATTCTATGGGTTTGACAAATGTATAATGTCATGTATCTACCATTATAATATCATACACAAATTTCACTGCCCTAGAAATGTCCTTGTGTTCCATCTATTCATCCCTCCCCTCCTCCTGCAAACCCCTGGCAACCACTGATCTTTTTTTTACTATCTCTAGTTTTGCCTTTTACAGAATGTTGTATAGTTGGAATCATAACTATATAGCTTTTTTTCTGGCATATTCTACTGAACAATAGGTATTTGGGATTCCACCACCTTTCTGTAGCTTGATAGGTCACTTTTATTTATTGCTAAATATATGTTTAAGAAACATATTTTTAAGAAACTGTCAAACTGTTTTCCAAAGTAGTGATGGCATTCTGAATTCCCACCAGCAGCATTTGAGAGTTTCAGCCCTCCTCATCCTTGCCAACACGGACAGTCTTTTTCATTTTAGCTATTTTAGTAAATGTGTAGTGATGGTCCTTTGGGTTGTTTTAATTTGCGTTTTCCCAGTGGATGATGAATGTGTTGAGCATTTTTTCATGTCTTATTTGCCATTTATATATCTTCTTGGGTGAGGTGTCCATTCAAATCTTTCACCCATTTTTACTGGATTATTTTTTAAGTTGTTAAAATTCTTCATATATTCTAAATACACATCCCTCGTCAGATAAAATTTTTGCTAATTTCCTCCTAGTCTGTGGCTTGTCTTTTCATTTCCATGCCTTTCAAAGAACAAAAGTGTTTTATTTTGATGGAAGTTCAATTTAATTTTTTCTTTTATTGCTTGTGTTTTTGTGTGTGTGTCATGTTTAAGAAGTCTTTGCCAAACCCAAGATCATTAAGATCTGTCCTGTGCTTTCTTCTGAAAGTTTTATAGTTTTAGGGTTTATATTTAGGTGTCTAACCCAGTCTCAGATGTTGATATGATGTATCCTAGATAGTTATCAGATCAATCTACTTCTCTCTCCCACCTACCACTTCCCTTGTTTGAGCCACCACTCTCCCTGGTCTTTTATCTGCATCCCCTGCTTTCTCTCTTGCCCCTCCAACCCACTCCCTTGCAGCCTCCTTCATTTGTACAAATCTGAGCAGCCTTGTACCCCAAGTAGAATAAAATGGAAACTCCCATGGGTCACCTAGTCCTGCCATAACTCTCTCTCTCTGCTCAAGTAACACTATGCATATTTCAGTTCCTCCGCTGTGCCAACGCAGTTCCCCGACCTGGCATCTCCCCTACCCCCTCATACCACCCTGTGTCTGATTTATGCCTACTCTAACCCCTGGACTAGATAGGGCTTAGCACCAATTCTTCCCAATTAATTATGGGTGTCATAATTAAAGCGATGCACACCTCCTTCAGAGGGGGTGAGGCCATGGGTCTTCACCATCTTATGCTCCCGCGAGCACAGTGCTCTGCACATACAGGAGGTGGTCAGTGCGCATTTGCTGAACAATCAAAAGCACTGGGTAGGAGTGATAGGTTTGTGAAGGTGATTCTGGGAACTGTGGGACACGTAGGTTGAGCCACATACCTTTCCGGAGCCTCTTTCTTCTTCCAGGCCCTTATTCCTGGTGATCTAGGTACAGGGAACATGTTCTCCCAGCCTCTGGACCTTTGCACAAGCTGGTTGTTTTCTGCCGGGGCACCCTCTCCAGCGATTCATTGCCTAGTTAACTTCTACTTGTCCATTAGGACTCAACTTCCTAATCACCAAAACCAAGGGACCAGGAGAGCCCGCTTCCCCAGCAGGGACTGCTGTGTCTTAGTCATGGGTCTCTGCTGTGCAGAGGCTTTGGCAGAAGGGTGTAGTCAAGATTCCACACATAAATGCTGAATGGTGAAGAGCAAAGAGCCCAGGCGCCGGTTCCAGCCCCTGGTGAGGGGGCTCGGCAAGTCACATCCTTCAGCCTCAGTTTTCCTCATCTGTAAAGTGAGACTGTGAATGAGGTCAGGTTAAATCAGGGGCTCCCACCCTTCTTGGGGTAGTGGGTCCTAAAATCCTAGGAAAGCTATGCACTGTTTCCCCAACAAAATGCTCGTGTGTACATCCTAGGCGACCCGCAGCAGCTGCTGGGCCCGGGCCCCCGGGGTCAGTGAAAAGCCCCGAGCTGGGGGAACGCCGCAGTCCTCCACCCTTGGGCTTCTGGGCGCTCCGACTTCTCCCAGCGCAGCTCGGGAGGCTGGAGGCAGGATCCGTCGGTCCTGCAGCCTCTGCCGCCCCCTCCTGGGTCAGGCGGCACAAGGGCGCTCCCAGGTGGGTGGGCCCAGGGTTTGGGGGCGCGGGCAGGGAGGCCCACCTCTCGCAGGTTCCGGGTTCAAGAAACCCCAGAGCGCAAGAGAAAGATGGGTTCCCGCCGTCGCTCGTCTCCGTCCCATTCTCGGCGCACACACCCGGGAAACCGAGGCCGGGAGGGGCAGGGACTCGCCCAAGGTCACGCAGCGAGCCGGGGCCTGGGGGCGGGGAGGAGGCGCCCCGAGCCGCGGGCGGGGGGCGGCGCGGAGCGGGGCTGCGGCGGGGCCCCGGCTGCTGTGTGCCCGGGTGTCCGACAGGGGTGCGCCCGCCGCCAGCCCGGCCCCCCCTCCGAGCGGCTGCCGCAGCCTGAGGTAATCTCGGCCCCGCGCTGGGGGGCGCGCAGGGGCGGGGTGGGGGGCGGCGGGCGGCGAGGAGGGCCGAGCGGCCGGGAATGCCCTCCGGGGGCACCGCGTGGGGTGGGGCCGGCGGGCCCGGCACGGGGAGCAGCTGTCCCGGGTTAAAAATACCCCCGGCCCGGCCCTCCCCCGCGCTCCCCGCCCCCGCCCCCGCGGTGCCCTTCCGTCTGGGCCGCAGCGGCCCCTCCCGGGCCACCACTCTGCCTTTCACCAATTTGTCCTCTCGCTGAGTTGGCCGCGGAGGGAGGGGCGGGGAGACACCGTGAGAGAGATAGTGGGAGAAGGTGCCGCCGAGATAAGGGAGAGCGGAGAGGAAGCGGGGTAGGAGCCGGAGCGGGAGAGGGAGGGAGGAGGAGAGGAGGGCGGAGGGGCCGCGGGAGGAGGGCGGGGAGGAGCGCTCTTCCTGGTTGGGCCCTGCCCTGAGCCGCCACCCGGGAAGGCAGCCGCCGGGACTGCAGCGATCCCCCGAACACTGCTCCCCCGGGTAAGGAGCTGGGTGGCCCGGCCAGGATTCGCCGAGCCCTGGCCACTGCTCCCGGGCTGAGGGGCTGCCCCTGCCCCTGCCCCGAGCCTTCGGAGTGCCCGGACAGGGGCGGGGGCTCGGCAAGCCGCGCAGCCCAGGCAGCCGGCCCAGCCTGCGCTCACCAGTCTCCTGGGGCTGGGCTGGGGGAAGGCCGGAGGGGAGGGGACTGAGGCCCGGCAGCCCTGGATCATTCAGCCCGTGTCAGGGGTCTGGGGAGGGGGACCCTGGCTGCCTGGAGTTCTCGGCCTCCAAGCCGGGGAAAGGGGGGCCGGTGCCTAGGAGCTCGGCTGTTTGGGGACGGGGTTACTGTGTTGTCTCTAGGCTCTGCCCTGCCCCACCTGCCTGGCCGGCTGAGCACAGGACTGCAGGCCCAGGACAATGGGAGTGTGGGAAGGGAGAGCATTATGTAGGGGTGGGGAGGTGGTGGGCCGCACACCTAGGGGCAGAGCAGCCCCCCTCCTGGCTTCTGCGGGTATAGGGAGGTGGCGGAGAGTCTTGAGTTCTGTGAGGGGAGCAGTGAGGTGGGGAAACCCCAGGTTTGGAAAGGAAGGGTGCTGAGCGGCAGGCAGGAGCCCCAGTTCCAGCCCTGGGAAGGCCTGGGTTCTGAGCGGCTGGTCTGTCCTGCAGGATGGCTGAGGAGATCATCATCCCAGTGTACTGCACGGGAGTGTCTGCTCAGGTGCAGAAGCAGCGGGCCAAGGAGCTGGGCCTTGGCCGCCATGAAAACGCCATCAAGTACATGGGCCAGGACTATGAGCAGCTGCGGGCTCATTGCCTGCAGAGTGGGACCCTCTTCCGTGATGAGGCTTTCCCCCCGGTGCCCCAGAGCCTAGGCTACAAGGACCTGGGCCCCAACTCCTCCAAAACCTATGGCATCAAGTGGAAGCGTCCCACGGTGAGAGGGAACCCCCCCCCCCCCGGATGGGAGTCAGTTTACCCCTATCCTGGGTGAGGAGTGGGAACAGGACTCGAGGTCGCTGGTGGGGAGTGGGGTCTGGGGTGGCTGGCTTCCAGTTTCTAGGAGGGCTGGCCCAGAGACAGGACTCTGGGTCTCTTGCAGGAGCTGCTCTCAAACCCCCAGTTCATTGTGGATGGAGCTACCCGCACAGACATCTGCCAGGGAGCACTGGGTAGGCTCTTGTGGGGGGGGGGGGCGGTTCTGTGTGTTTTTTCCAGAGTAGTTCCCCAGGCCTGTTCTTTCCTGCTCTGCCCTAAGCCCTCCCTCCCTCCTGCAAGCTCAGGCAGGCTCTAGCTATCAGTGCTGGGCTGGTTTGCCTAGATTCCTAGGTCTTTTCTCTAAGCTGAGGGACATGGTGCCCAGGGAATCCCAGGTTCTCCCCGGCGTGGGCACTTGCGCATCTCTGGGAGCAGATTTGCAGAGCAGTCCTGATGTGGGTCCCTCCCATCCCAGGGGACTGTTGGCTCCTGGCCGCCATTGCCTCCCTCACCCTCAATGACACGCTTCTGCATCGAGTGGTTCCACACGGCCAAAGCTTCCAGAATGGCTATGCCGGCATCTTCCATTTCCAGGTGAGGAGCCCCGAATCCACCTAGGACCAGGGCATGGGGGAAAAGAGGGGTAGCAGGCACTGGAGGAGGTGAGGACCAGTGACCTACAGCAGTCTGAAGTTAGGGTGGCTTAAGTCCACGCCCTGCAGGGATCAGTCCTTCCTCTAGAAAGAATTTGACCTCTTGATGCCATCTCAGATCTGTCATGTGTGAAACGGCTGGGCAGGCAGGTATTTTGGCTGGCAGTTTTCCTGTGTGGTTGTGCAGATCAGGGAAAAAGTGCTTGGAGGAATAGAAAGATCTCTATTATTTCCTGTGGGACAAGTCCTTTTCCTCCACGGGGTCTCAGTTTCCCGTCTGAAAAATAAATAGTGTTCCACTGGGGAAAACAGAGCAGCACCGGTGGCCATCCCCACCCATGGCGCAAGTCTCCCCACCCACGCACCCCCAGCTCCTCCTGCACTTTGGTGACCTGCAGAAAAGAAAGGATTAAAACTTTTTAAACCTGCTCTTCCCTTTTTGCACGCAAGGGCCCATTTCTCAAGTCACACTAAGGAATTCTCAGTGAGCTGATGTTGGGAGAGACACACCCCCAGCAATCCTGGGTGAGACCCTCTGGCCCTAGTGGCCCCCAGCCCTGCCCCGAGGACTCCTGGGTGCTCTCTCCTTCCGCCTGCTCAGGGAGTCCCTTTCCCTATTCCATCCTGCCCTGGGCCGGTGGGCGGGGCCGAGCGGACCGGCCGTGCCAAGTGCTGCACCTGTCCGCACCGGTTTGCAGGGGCGTGGCCTTGCTGCCCCTTCCCCTGCCCCCTTCCCTCACTCCTCTAATCCGCTCCTCCCTGGCCTCTTGATTGGCCCATTCCACATGTCCCCCTCCCCCCCACCTCACTACTTGGGCCCACCTCCTCCCCTTGCCCCGATGTTCTGCACTCCTTCCCACCTCGATTGCACTTGGTCACTTCTGGCCCCAGGCTCCTGACGCCTCTGGCCCTAGGAAACCTGTTTCTCTCGCCATCTGTGAAGCAAACCCATGCGTGTGAGAACCACACCCATCTTGTGGTCTAGATGCCACATTTTTGATCCACACTTTATTTACAAATGTATCCCCCCACATCCCCCCTCAAGACACACATCCCGACCTAGAATGAGCTAGAATGCAGAGGGGAGGGGTAGGGGTCTGGTTCCACGAGAGCCAAGCCCCCAGGGCTTTCCAACCTCACCCTACTTGAGGAAGCACCTTGGTCTGTTCTAGAAATACCAATAATGCTGTCCTAAAAGCTTTATCTTCGTGATCATCGTTAGTTTTCCCTTGAGGAAGGTCCTGCTGTTCCCTTTTATGGCTAGGGAAACTGAGGCTCCGAGAGGAGACCTCGCTCAGGCTCCTGGATCTAGAGGTCCGTGATCAGGCATCTAGCAAATGGCAGAGCTGAGGCTTGAGCTCGGGCCGGGCAGATCCCACAGCAGGTGCTCACTGTGCTCTCGTCCCCTCCAGCTCTGGCAGTTTGGGGAATGGGTGGACGTGGTCGTGGATGACCTGCTGCCCATGAAGGACGGAAAGCTGGTGTTTGTGCACTCTGCCCAAGGCAATGAGTTCTGGAGTGCCCTGCTCGAGAAGGCCTATGCCAAGTGAGTCGGGGCCACGGGCCACTGCAGGCGACCCTGGGGCCTGGGGTCTTGGCTTGCTGCCAGAGTGCTGACCTGGGGCTGCCTGCAGGGTGAATGGCAGCTACGAGGCCCTCTCTGGGGGCAGCACTTCAGAGGGCTTCGAGGACTTCACAGGCGGGGTCACCGAGTGGTATGAGCTGCGCAAGCCACCCAGCGACCTCTACCAAATCATCCTCAAGGCCCTGGAACGGGGGTCCCTCCTGGGCTGCTCCATTGACGTGAGTGCACCCGGCCTTGACCTTTCCGCCCCCACCTGTAACCTGTCTTCTTTTCTAGTCCAGCCTGGCCTCATCCTGGCCCCAGGCTTGGCTCCAGACCCATCACCTCACCCCATCTCTGGATTCTCACCCAGCCTCATCCGTCACTTCAGTCCCATCTGCCTCCTTCATGGCTGGTGTCATTCCTGTTCCCCAGACTTCAGACCTCAGCTTGTTTTCCCGCCCTTCTGCTGCCCGGTCCTGTCATCAGATGCTCTGCCCATCCGCTGTCCAGCTCCCCAGCCTCCAACTTCAGCTCTTCCCTAGCCTCAGCTCCTGCTGGCCCAGCCTCCTTCACCCCCCCCCGCCCCCGCCACTTTGCTGCTTTTCTGTTCTCACCACTTACCCTTGATCTCAGGCTCCTCCCCCTCCATCACTGCATCCTCAGCTCTAACCCCATCCCCACCCTCCACCTTCTTCCCCAGTCCTAGCTGACTCCAGCCTGTCCTCACCCCCTTCTCCACTTCACTGCATCCCTCCACGCGAGGGCCCTGGGGCTCTGGGGGACCTATGTACCACTGTCCGTGTGTGCACTTGTGTGTTTGCACGGGGTCTGGCCAGCTCTGGCCAAAGCAGTGTCAGTGGGCTGCCCAGGCCCCCCTGCCAGTGGTGGCGTTGGTGGAACGACCCCCCCCTTCTAGGGGCAACGTATGTGGGGGCATTAGGCGGAATCAGGGTCCCTGCCTGCCACTCCCAATAGCTGTCGTATATGCATGGGAATGTCTGGGACCTATGATGGGGCTCACTCCTGACTGGGGATGGGGATGCCCATGGTCCCTGGAACCTGGCCCCTCACCATGGCACGTGCGTCTCTGTGCAGATCTCCAGCGTTCTGGACATGGAGGCCGTCACCTTCAAGAAGCTGGTGAAGGGCCACGCCTACTCTGTGACAGGAGCCAAGCAGGTACCAGCCCACATGGGGGCCTTCCCTGGAGGGTGGTTCCTGCCTCCTTGCTTGCCTTTGCCTGTCTGGCCTGTGACCAGAGCCGTGGGAGGGGCTGGCTCTTTGACCTCTTCGGGCATCTTACTTGTGTCTTGCGGCCACTAATCCTGAGATGTCTATCTTACTCTGATTGTCTGTAGTTTGTGTGCATAGCTGCCTCCCTCTGTGGTAAATTCCTAGAGAAAGGGCTGTATTTCCCCTGGTGCGGTGCTGGGTGCTGAGCAGGGTCCATGAGGGGGGAGGGGCAGGAAGGGATGTTTGAAGTGCGTGCCAGAAGCAGGCACTCATGGGAGCTCTGGGGAACAGGTGAACTACCAGGGCCAGAGGGTGAGCCTGATCCGGATGCGGAATCCCTGGGGCGAGGTGGAGTGGACGGGAGCCTGGAGTGACGGGTGAGGGGCAGCGGACGCTGGCCGGGGAGGCTGGGGGAGGCTGGTCAGTGCTCTGGGATCTCTGACGGGGCTCTGCTCAGGACTGAGCAGGGTGGGCCCATCTCTACGTTACTGGGTCTAGGGGACTGTCCTGATACAGCTCAGGCCGGGCATCCTCGGAGCTGGCCCTCGTATGACAGCCCCTGGAACTGGGACCTCGGGCTTGACCACGCGGAGGCCTTCTGACCTGGGCTCAGGGAGGACGGGCTCCAGGGACTGAGGCTGGCTGGTCAGTTTCTGCCAGCGTCTGGCAGTGCCCTTCTCTCCCCCCCCACCCCCCCAGCTCCTCGGAGTGGAACAACGTGGACCCTTACGATCGGGAGCAGCTCCAGGTCAGGATGGAGGATGGAGAGTTCTGGTGAGCAGCCTCCTCCCCCGTCTAGCCCCTCTCGGAGCTTGCGCCCCAGCTCCCGATCCCCATGAACCCTGCACATGCCCCTTCCCTCTGTGCCCTGGCTGGGACTGTGGCTCACCTCTGTTCCGGGACCCCAGGATGTCCTTCCGAGACTTCATGCGTGAGTTCACCCGCCTGGAGATCTGCAACCTGACGCCCGACGCGCTCAAGAGCCGGTCAGTCCGCAAATGGAACACCACACTCTATGAGGGCACCTGGCGGCGGGGGAGCACCGCAGGCGGCTGCCGGAACTACCCAGGTGACCTGACCTCACGGCCCGCAGGGCGCCCAGGGGTGGCTTCTGGGCCCGGCTGCCTCCTGGCTCTCGGGCTTCGCCCCCTGCGCGTCTCCTCCCTGAGCCTCAGTTTTTCTCATTTGTGAACTAGCATGGTTGTACTGATCTCTGGGATTTGCTTTGAGGAGTAGAAGGTTGATTGACTAGTCTTTACTCCTCATTCTGGAATCTTCCCTCCTGGCTCACTGTCTTTCTGCCTGGGCCTCTGTCACCTTTCCCTGAGCTTCTGAATCCATGCGGGTGACTTGGGCCATAGCCTGGGCTCTTGATTCCTCCCCATCCTCACTGGCAGCGACCTTTTCTTCCGCCTTAGTTCAGCCACCCCTCCTGAAGGCCCAGCGGAGCCGGACCAGACATTGCAGGCTGACCTCTGCCTTGACGCTTTGGGCTCCCTCATTCTGCAGCCCTCAGCCTCGTCTAATCATCTGGCCTGTTAAGCCCACTGTTGCTCTATCCTTCATCTCTCATTGTGTCTTCTCTTCTCACTAGTTCGAGTCAGCATTGTAATCTTGTCCCTGCAGACATTCTGGCTCCTGGCTCCCTCTTCCCCACCCCCGCCCCCAGCACCCCCAGAATCCCAACTGAACCCTCTCCATCAGCTCCAGGACCACTGAGTGGGGCTGGAGAGAAAATCACACAACGGGGGCAGCATTTGCCCTCTGAATTCACAGCCGTACCCCTCAGAGGACCACCTTGCGTGGTCCCCAGCATTTCCCCTGCCGATTAGGAACCATTAGGAACGTTCCCACTCCCTCAAGCCTGCCTCCTTGCTTACTCCCATCTGTCGACCCGGCCTTGCACTTCCTTGAGAGGTAGCTGTCTTCACGCAGGGCACCTCTTGTATTCGCCCCGCCTGTCTCGGCCTGTGCCCGTCGTCACTGCTTTCTCGACTGTGACAGTGACAGAACTGTCCGCGCTCACAGGGACCAGCCCTGCCCCTCCTCTGGCTCCCATTCTCCCACGTGTCTGAAAGCCGTTGGCTCCATCATCGATCACCTCTGGGTCCTGTGTCATTGTGGAGAATCCCATCTTAGAGCAACTCTCTTGTGACCCCACTTCCCCACTCATTGCTGTGCTCCCCTTCAAAGCAAAATGTTTTAGCTTACCACACTCCCTGTTTTGTTTCCTGCTTCCAGTTCAGTTTTTTTTTTTTTTTTTTAAAGATTTTATTTATTTATTTGACAGAGAGAGACACAGTGAGAGCAGGATCACAAGCAGGGGGAGAGGGAGAGGGAGAAACAGGCTTCCCGCGGAGCAGGGAGCCCGATGCGGGGCTCGATCCCAGGACCCTGGGATCCTCCCCCGTCTAGCCCCTCTCAGAGCTTGCGCCCCAGCTCCCGATCCCCATGAACCCTGCACATGCCCCTTCCCTCTGTGCCCTGGCTGGGGACTCCCTGGGATCATGACCTGAGCCGAAGGCAGACGCTTAATGACTGAGCCACCCAGGCGCCCCTCCAGTTCAGTTTTTTTAACCCACTGTGGTCCAGCTTCCATCCTCACCGTGCGACTGGTCCTCTTCTTTTGAAGGCCACCCACATCTTTGGCTTTGCCAGACTCCCCCACTGCTCTGTTCTCATGTCCTACGTCCTCCGTGTTCCCAGCATGGCTCACAGCCCTGTTTTGAAGCATTCTTCCCCCTCATGGGGATCCAGTTTCAGGTTTTGCTCAAATAGATAACAACTGTTTCCTGCATCATTTATTGAAAAATCTGTCCTCTCCTCGCTGCCCTGTGGTGACAGCTCTGTCCTGTAGTTCCCATATATGTGTGGGTCTCCTTCTGGGCTCACCATTCCATCCCTTGGTCTTTCCCTCTGCTGATAGCACATCAATTTCATTGCTAGAGATTTATAAGAAGGCCTGCTTTGGGGGCAGGGTGAACGCCTCAAGAGTCTCTTAGCTATTCTTGCCCTTTGTTTTCCTGTATGAATTTTAGAATCAGCTACTAAGTCCTACAAAGAATCATTTTGAGACTTTAATTTGGAATTGTCCTGAAACTATAGATCGATTTGGGGAGAACTGATACCTTTATAGTTTTGAGTCTTCTTGTCTAAGAATGTGGCATATCTATTTATTTTGGTCTTCTTAGTGTCTTTCAAGAAAATTTTATAATTTTCACCTAAAGGACTTATATATCTTTGAGGTTAATTACTAGATACTGTATCATTTGTTGCTATTATAAATGGAATCTCTTTTAAAATTGTATCTCCCAAATAATAGTTGCTGATACAGTAACATGCAGGTGACCTTTTAAATTTATTTTGTATCCAGCAAACTTTTTTTTTTTGAGAGAGAGCATGGGGTGAGGGAGTAGAGGTGGGGAAAAGGGGCAGAGGAGGAGAGAGAATCTTAAGCAGGCTCCACGCGCAGGGTGGAGCCAGACACAAGGCTCGATCTCATGACCCTGAGATCATGACCTGAGCTGATAGCAAGAATCAGACACTTAACTGACGGAGCCGCCCAGGCACCCTCCAGCAAACTTTTTAAACTACAATTAATATTTTTTAAGGATTTTATTTATTTGAGAGAGAGAGAGATAGTGACAGAGATAACGACAGAGATGGCTAGAGAGAGCACAAGCTGGGAGGAGAGGGAGAAGCAGGCTCCCACTGAGCAGGGCTCGATCTCAGAACCCTGAGATCCTGACCTGAGCTGAAGGAGATGCTTCACCAACTGAGCCACCCAGACACCCCTGGGCTGGTTTTTCTATGTAAATACTAAGGTGATAATTTTCCCTCCAGGTGCATCTTTCAGTGACACAATTTTGATACATAATGATTTGAAGACTTGTGATGTGATTCACATACTATAATGTGTACAGTTAGTGGTTTTTAGTATACCTGTAATGTTGGGTGGTCACTACCACCATCTAATGCCAGAGCCTTTTCACTAGTCCCCAAAGAAACCTCATATCTGTAAGGAGTCACTCCCTCTCCCCCTCTCTCCCCCTAAGCCCCTGGCAACCGCTAATCTACATTTTGTCTCTATAGATTTCCCTCTTCTGGGCATTAGTATAAACGGGATCATACAATACGTGGCCTTTGGTGCATCACTTCTTTCCCTTATTGTAAGATTTTCAAAGTCTGTCCATGTTGTAACATGTATTGGTACTTGATTTCATTTTTACGGCTGAATAATACTCCATGGTGTGGATAATACCACATTTGGCTTACTCATTCATCCGTTGATGGACATTTAGATTGTTTCTGGGTTTTGGCTATTACGAGTAATACTGCTATGAACATTCATATACCTGTATTTGTGTGAGTAGATGTTCTCTTGGGTCTGTTAGTAGGAGCGAAATTGTTGGGTTGCATGGTAATTCCATGTTTAACCTGTTTTTCAAGGTGCCAGCACTCATCCGTGGTACATTCCCGCCAGTGGTGTCTGAGTTCCAATTTCTCCCCATGCTTGTCAACACTTGTTGTTGCCCAGGTTTTTTATTATAGCTGTCCTGGTGGGTATAAAATGGCATCTCATTGACAATTTGCATTTCCCTAATGACGAATGAGGTTGATAAAAGTGTCTTTTCATGTATTCATTGGCCACTTATATATATTTTTCAGAGTTTCTATGCAAGTAAGTTTGACCATTTTTATTTATTTAAAGATTCTATTTATTTATTTGACAGAGAGAAAGAGAGCGTGCAAAAGCAGGGGGAGCAGCAGAGGGAGAGGGAGAAGCTGGCTCCCCGCTGAGCAGGGAGCCCAACACGAGGCTCAATCCCAGGACCCTGGGGTCATGACCTGAGCCAAAGGCAGATGCTTAACCGACTGGAGCCACTCAGGTGCCCCAAGTTTGCCCATTTTTAGATTGGGTTGTCTTTTAATTGTTGGGTCATAAGTGTTCTTTATACATTCTGGATATGATTTTATGAGATTGATGATTTGCATATAACTTCTCCCATCCTGTGGGTTGTCTTCATTTTCTTGATAGTGTCCTTTGAAGCACGGAAGTTTTTAATTGTGATGATGCCCAATTTTTCATTTTTTTTCTTTGGTTGCTCATGCTTTTGGTGTCATATCTAAGAATCCATTGTCAAATCCAAGACCATGAAGACTTATCCTTTTGTTTTCTTCTGAGCGTGTTATAGCATTAGCTCTTATATTTAGGTCGTTGATCCATTTTGCGTTAATTTTTGTAGAGGTATACCTCAGAGGTAGGTACTGCGGGCTCATTTCCAGACTACCACCGTAAAGCAAATCCCACAATAAAGCAAGTCAGATGAATATTTTGGTTTCCTGGTGCATATAAACTTACGTTCACATGATATTGTATTTTAGTAAGTGTGCAGTAGCATTATGTCTAAAAAATGTACATACCTTGATTTAAAGATACTTTATCGCTAAAAATACTGCCATTTCAGCTTTCAGCAAGTTGTAATCTTTTTTTTTTTTTTAAAGATTTTATTTACTTGTTTGACAGAGACATAGCGAGAGAGGGAACACAAGCAGGGGGAGTGGGAGAGGGAGAAGCAGGCCTCCCACGGAGCAGGGAGCCCCATGCGGGGCTCGATCCCAGGACTCTGGGATCATGACCTGAGCCGAAGGTAGACGCTTAACGACTGAGCCACCCAGGTGCCCAGTTTATGTAATATCTTAAATCCCCTGTTGTCATTCCAACAGTCTTCACAGCATCTTCCCCAGGAGTAGATTCCCTCTCAAGAAACCACTTTTCTTTGTGAAGCCGTAAGAAGCAGCTCCTCATCCATTAAAGTTTTATCATGAGATTGCAGCAATTCAGTGTCATCTGTAGGCCCCTCTTCAAATTCAGTTCTCTTGCTGTTTCTGCCACATCTGCAGCCGCTTCCCCCACGGAAGCCTAGGACCCCTCAAAGTCATCCATGAGGGTTACAATCAACTTCTTCCAAACTCCTGTTCATGTTGGTATTTTGACCTCTTCCCCTAAATCACAAGTGTTCTTTTTTTTTTTTTAAAGATTCTATTTATTTATTTGACACAGAGAGAGAGATATCACAAGTAGGCAGACAGGCAGGCAGAGGGAGAGGGAGAAGCAGGCTCCCCGCTGAGCACGGAGCCCGATGTGGGGCTCGATCCCATCATGCTGGGTTCATGGCCTGAGCCAAAGGCAGACGCCTAACCGACTGAGCCACCCAGGCGCCCCTAAATCACAAGTGTTCTTAATGGCATCTAGAATGGCGAATCCTTTCTAAGTTTTCTTTTCTTTTTCTTTTATTAAAAAATTTTATTTATTTGAGAGAGAGAGAGAGAGAGCACAAGTTGGGGGGAGGGGCAGGGGGAGAAGCAGACTCCCTGCTGAACATGGAGCCCGACTTGGGGCTCGATCCCAGGACCTCGGGATCACGACTGGAGCCGAAGGCAGACGCTTAACTGACTGAGCCACCCAGGCGCCCCTCTAGAAGGTTTTCAATTAACTTTGCCAAGCTCCATCAGAGGAATCACTATCTTCCTTACAAAAATATATTTCTTAAGTAGTAAGACGTGAAAGTTGAAATTACTCCTTGATCCAGCGACTGCAGAATGGGTGCTAGGTTAGCAGGCGTGAAAACAACATTAATCTCATTGTATGTCTCCATCAGAGTTCTTGGGTGACCAGGTGCATTGTCAAAGAACAGGCATAATTTGAAAGAAATCCTCTGAGCAGTAGGTCTCAACAGGGGTCTTAAAATGTTCAGTAAACCATGTTGTAAACAGATGTGCTGTCACACAGGCTTTGTTATTCCATTTAAAGAGCACAGGGAGGGGCACCTGGCTGGTTAAGTGGGAGGAGCATGCGACTCTTGATCTCCCTTGGCATCATGAGTTTGAGCCCCAGGTTGAATGTAGAGATTATGTAAAAAAATTTAAAAATTTAGAGAGCACAGGCAGAGTAGGTTTGGCATAATTCCAAAGAGCCCTAGGATTTCTGGAATAGTAAACGAGCACTGCCTTCAACTTAAAGTTACTAACTGTATTAGCCCCTAATGAGAGAGTCAGCCTACCCTTTGAAGCCTTGAGACCAGGCATTGACTTTTCCTCTCTAGCTATGAAAGTCCTGGGTGGCATCTTCTTCCAATAGAAGGCTGCTTTTTCTACATTGAAACTCTGTTGTTTAGTGTAGTCGCCTGCATTAATGATCTCAGCTCAATCTTCTGGGAACTTGCTGCATCTCCTACATGAGCACTTCCTGCTTCCCCTGGCACCTTCATGGTATGGAGTTGGCTTCTTTCCTTAAACTTTATGAACCCACCTCTGCTACCTTCAAACTTTTCTTCTGCAGCTTCCTCACCTCATTCAGTCTTCATGGAATTGGACAGAATTAGGACCTTGCTCTGGAGTAGGTCTTTGGTTAGGGAATGTTGGGGCTGGTTTGATCTGTCCAGACCACTAAAACTTCTTATCAGTGATAAGGCTATCTCACTTTCTTACTGTGTGTGTTCACTGGAATAGTGCTTTTGTTTTATTGTTTTTTAAGATTTTATTTATTTATTTGGGAGAGAGAAAGTGCACAAGCAAGGGGGAGGGACAGCCAGGCGCCCCTGGAATAACACTTTTAGTTATCTTAAAGAACTTCTCTTTGGCATTCACAACTTGGCTGTCTGATGCAGCAGGCCTAGCCTTCTGCCCCTCTTGGCTTTTGACACGCCTTCCTCATTAAGCTTAATCATTTCTAGCTTTTGATTTAAAGTGAGAGACGTGGGACTCTTTCATTTGAACACTCAGAGGCCGTTGTAGGATTATTCATTGGTTTCGTTTCAATATTGTTGTGTCTCCAGGAATAGGGAGTCCCCAGAAGAGGGAGAAAGATGGGGGAACAGCCAGTGGGTGGAACAGAACACACAGCATTTATCTAAGTTTGCTGTCTTATGTGGGTGCAATTTGTGGTGCCCCCAAACAAGCACAATAGTAATATAAAAGATCACTGATCACCATAGCACCATATATGGTATGAGATAGGTGCCCAACCTAATTCTTTTGCGTGTGGAAATCAGTTGTTTCAGCATGATCTGTTGAAAAAACTATTCTTTCCCCCATTGAATTGTCTTGGCACCCATGTCAAAAATCAATTGGCCATCGATGTGTATGGGTTTATTTTTGGACCCAGTTCTTTTAGTTTATATATCCCCCTTTTTTTTTTAAGATTTTATTTATTTATTTATTTATTCATTCATTCATTTAGAGAATGCAACGGAGGGGGAGAGGGAGAGAGAATCCTGAGCAGATTCCATGCTGAGTGCAGAGCCCAGTGCAGGGCTCGATCTCACAACCTTGAGGTCATGACCTGAGCTGAAATCAAGAGTTGGATGCTTATCCGACTGAGCTGCCCACGCGCCCCTATATATCTGTTCTTATGCCTGTACCACGCTGTTGTAATTACTGTAGCTTTGTAGTAAGTTTTGAAATCCGGAAGCGCGAGTCTTATAACTTCTACGTTTTTTTCATAATCATTTTGATTTCTGGGCCCCTTATAATTCCATATGAGTCTGAGGATAATGCTTTTCCGCCTCTTTGAAAAAGGATGTTGGAATTTTGATAAAGATCGCATTGAATCTGCAGATCACGTCTGGTAGTGTTGACATTTTAATAATATTAAGTTTTCTGATCCATGAACTTGGAGTATCTTTTTATTTTTTCATGTCTTTAATTTCTTTCAGCAATGTTTTGCCATTTTCAGTGTTCAAGTCTTTCAACTCCTTTGTTAAATTTATATCTAGATATTTTATTCTTTTGGATACTGTTGTAAAGGAATTGTTTTCCTAATTTCCCCTTTCAGTTGTTCATTGCTGGTGTATGGAAACACAACTGATTTTTGTGTCTTGAGCTTATAACCTGTAGCTTTGCTGACTTTGATATTAGTTCTAGTAACTTTTTTGTGGATTCTTCATCTTTATATACAGGATCATGTTATTTGCAAATATAGTTTTCTTCTTCCTTTCCAATTTGAATACCTTTTTTTCCCCTTGACTAATTGCTCTAGCTAGAACTTCCCATACCATGGTTATATAGCAGGGGTGTAAGCAGGTATCTTGTTCCTGATCTTAGGGTGAAAGCTTCAGTCTCCACTACTGAGTATGATATTAACTGGCTTTTCCCATAAACACTCTTTATCATATTGAGGACATTCCATTTTATTCTTAGTGTTTGTTTTTTGTTTTTAAAGATTTTATTTATTTGACAGAGAAACAGCAAGAGAGGGAACACAGCAGGGGGAGTGGGAGAGGGGGACAAGGAGCCTGAAGCGGGGCTTGATCCCAGGACCCCAGGATCATGACCTGAGCCAAAGGCAGACACTTAATGACTGAACCACCCAGGTGTCCCTATTCTTAGTGTTCTGAATGTTTTTATCATGAATGTGTGTTGGACTTCGTGAAATGCCTTTTCTGCATCAATTAAGATGATCATGTAAGTTTTTCCCCTTTGTTCTATTAATGTGTAGTGTATTAACATTGATTTTCTTATGTTGAACTATCCTTCATTCTTGAGATAAATCCTATTTCATGGGGTCTAATCCTTTTAAAATACTGTTGAATTTGATTTGCTGGTATTTTGTTGAGGATTTTTACTTTGATATTTGTAAGTGATGTCCTGTGATTTTTTTGTGATGTCTTTATCTGGCTTTGGTATCAAGGTAGTGTCATGTAGAATGAGTTAATTTATCAAAAAGAAATGATAATGTAAATGAGAAATCATGTAGAATAGTAATTAAAACACTTTGTGCCTATATTAGAAAAGAAAGATCTGAGATCAATAACCTGATCTTCTACCTTATGAATGTAGTAAAAGTGCAAATTAAACCCAAAGCAAGCAGAAGAAAGGAAATAATAAAGATGAAAGGCCAAAGAAATGAAATAGGGAATAGAGACACAATAGAGAAAAATCAATGAGACCAATAGTCAGTCCTTTGAAAAGCTCAGCAAAATTGGTAAATCTTTAGCCAAACTAAACAAGAAAAAAGAAGACTCAGATTACTAAAATCAGGACTTAAAGAGAGAACATCACTACACTACCAACCCAACAGAAACAAATGGATTATAAGGAAATACTGTGAATAGTTGTGTGCCAACAAATCAGCTAACCTAGATGAAATGGACAAACTCCTAGAAAGAAACAAGCTACCAACATTGACTTAAGAAAAATAGAAAATCTGAATATACCTGTAACAATTACAAGATTGAGTCTATAACCAAACCTCCCAGTTATAACCTGCTAATTATTGTTTTATTGTTGATTTCTAACTTAATTTCCTTGTAGTCAGAAAACACAATCTATATGAGATCATAGCTTTGAAATAAACAGAAGCTGGTTCTACAGCCCAGCATGTGGTGAATTTTCCTCAGTGTTCCCACATTCTCGCAAAGACTGGTTAACACTTCTCAATTTTGTATTGTATGCCAAGCACTCCTCTAAATATTTTAAATATTTAGATAGGGTAGGTAGGTACTATGAGGTAGGTACTATTATTATACCTGTTTTACAGTTAAGGAAGGTGAGTCACTAATCTAATAAGTGACGGAGCTGGGATTTGAATCCAGGTTTGCAGCCCTGCAGTCTGTTCTCTTGACCATTACACAATTCTGAATGTTAGGGGGAATGTTTTATAATTGACCACCATATCAAACTTAATATTTCGTCTGCTTAATCTGTCAGTTACTGGAAGAGGGAGGATAAAATCACACACCCTCCTGATGGTTTTGCCAGTTTCTCCCTTTATATCTATCAATTATATTTCTTTGCATGTTTTGCATTATGATATTAGGTGCATCAAGCTTAGAATTGTTATAAGTTGCTAGTGAATTGAACCTGTTTTGTTATTTTTGTTGTTGTTGTTTAATGGCTACCTTCTATGGTAATAATTCTTTTACTTTTAAGTCTATTTCAGTCGATGTCACTATAGCAACTCCAGTTTTCTTTTGGTTAGTAATTTAGTGGTATGTTTCGTTATACTCTCTCTTTTTTTTTTAAGATTTTATTTATTTGAGAGAGAGAGAGCACACACGAGCAGGGGGAGGGGCAAAGGGAGAGGGAAAGCAGACTCTGCTGAGCAGGGAGCCTGACGTGGGGCTCCATCCCAGGACCCTGAGATCATGACCTGAGCCGAAGGCAGATGCTTCACCGACTGAGCCACCCAAGGGCCCCTCGTTATACTCTTTGATGTCTAATCTTTCTATAACTCAATGTTTTAGTTATCTCTTGTAAACAGACTATAGCTGGCTTTTTAATCCATTTGAAAAATTTTGCCCTTTGATTAGAAAGTTTAATCCATTTACATTTGCAGTGATTACTAATAACTTTGTATTTATCTCAGCAGACTTACTGCACATTTTCCGCTTGTCCCTTCTGTTACCCCTTATTTTGCATTGAGTTCTTTAACCTTTTTCTCTACTAGCTTTTCAGTCTGTGAGCTTGGAAGATATAAGTGCTTTAATTCATACATTCTGAAGTTAGTTGATCAATGCAAAGACCTTAGACTACTTAACTTGGATCAGCCCCCCCCCTTTGTTTACTATGCTGTTTTTAGTTAGTATTGTAATTCTAAACACCTTCCTTCCTGCTGTCAATTAAATATCCATTAAATATGATATTTAATTATCAGCAGGGAGCCTGCTTCTCTCTCTGCCTGCCACTCCCCCTCATCATTATCACTATTTGATATAGCCCAGATTCACTGGATTATCCATGTAATGGTATTTTTGCTCACCATTTTCACAGCTTTCATCTGAGATCAATTTCCATCTCCCTGAAACACATACTTTTATATTTCTTTTTCTCCTTCACCTCCTCCTCCTTCTCCCTCTCCTTCTATAAACTTTCACACTATCTCTGTAAAATGCCTTTATAGTGTGCTCATTCTTGACAATTCTCTGGACAGAAAATTCTAGACTGCATTACTTTCAGCCCATTGAAGGGGTTACTCTTTCGTTGAAAGTTACTCTTTATTCTGAATCTGTTGTTGCTCTGTGAGTCAGGACTCTGTCTCCCATGCCTCCTGCGATGCTTTGTCTTTTCTGTTTGTTTTTGTTTTTGTTTTCTAAAGATTTTATTTATTTATTCATGAGAGACACAGAGAGGCAGAGGCAGAGGGAGAAGCAGGCTCAGGAGCCTGATGCGGGACTCGATCCCAGGACCCTGGGATCAAGACCTGAGCTGAAGGCAGACGCTTAACTGACTGAGCCACCCAGGCACCCTGTCTTTTCTGTTTTAAGATTGTTTATCTTTGATATTCTGTCATTTCACCGTGATATATTGAGGTGTGGATTTCTTTTCATTCCGCTTTGGATTCATTGGGCTTTCTCTGTCTGAAAATTGATGTATTTAGACAATTCTAGAAAATTTTTAGTCATGATTGTCTAGAATAGCAGCTCCTTCTTATACTCTTCATTTTCTCCTTTTAGAATTCCAATATAATGTAAGCTGGAACTCCTCACTCAATTGTCTGTGTCTCTTAACATCGCTTCAGTTTTCCATCTAATTTCCCTGGGTTGCATTCTGGATAGTTCCTTCAGATCCATTCTCAATTCACTAATGGTCTTTTTTGCTGCATCAAATCTGTTGGTTAATCCTTCTAACAAGTACTTAATTTTGTTAAAAATTTATGTCTAGAAGTTCTAATGGCTCTTTTTCAAATCTGTTCATTCTTCCTCATGTATTCAAGCTTTTCATTTATTTCTTTAAATATAATAAGAATAGTCTTTTATATTCTGTGATTATTTCAATATTTGAAGACTTGGTGGGTTGGTTTTTGTCCACTCTGGCTGCTGGTTTTCACCCCTCATGCCTTCTTTCCTTGTGAGATTTTTGACCCATATGGCCTACAAGTTCATCGGTGGGAGTTCTTTGAGTCCTTGGGTGAAGTTAGGTTCCTCCAGTGTTTCTGTCAGTCACCTGGATGCTGCCAACCCAGGACTCTTTCAAAAATAAATTCTCTCCTTAAGGTTTCCTTGACCTTACAGGCAGCATGAATTGAAACTGTAAGCTTGGGGCGCCTGGGTGGCTCAGTCGGTTAGGCAACTGCCTTCAGCTCAGGTCATGATCCCAGGGTTCTGTGATCGAGCCCCACGTCGGGGCCCTTGTTCAGTGGGGAGCCTGCTTCTCTCTCTGCCTGCCACTCCCCCTGCTTGTGCGCGCTCTCTCTCTCTCTCTGACAAATAAATTAAAAAAAAGAGAGAGAAAGAAACTGCAAGCTTACTTGAAGGCTTGTGGCTATAAATTCTCCGGAAGATTTTTTTTTCCCCCTCTTCCCAATGAGGTTTATTTTTCTTTCATACTTAACACTGTTGGCATTCCTCATAGGGGTCCCAGTTTTATCACAAGGATCTCCTATTAGATTTTATCTCCCATCCCAGTACCCAGGGCTCAGGGTCTCCAGGAATCAATAGAAGTCCTTTGGCATTATTTACCTTGCAGGCTCCTAGTGTCTTTTTTTTTTTTTTAAGATTTTATTTATTTATTTGAGAGAGAAAGAATGAGCAGGGGGAGAAGGACAAGCAGACTCCCCGCTGAGTGGGGAGCCCCATGCGGGGCTTGATCCCAGGACCCTGAGACCATGACCCAAACTGAAGTCAGACACTCAACCGACTGAGCCACCCGGGCCCCCCACCTAAATGTCCATTTTTTAAAAAGGGCTTTATTGAATTGTAATTCACATACAGTACAATTCACCTACTTAAAGTACAAAATTCAGTGTGGCTTTTCATATATTGTGCATCTCTCACCACATCAATTTTAGAACATTCTTATTACCCCCAAAAGAAACCACACACCCTGTGGCTGTCACTCCTGAGTCCGTCTTCCTCCTCATTCCCACATAACTGCCAACCTGCTATCTGTCTCTGTGGATTTGCCTGGTCGTATACTTATCCATGTTAGAGAACCTAGCAGTACTCCATTCCTTTCTGTTGCTGAATAATATTCCATTGTTTGGTTACATCACATTTTTTTTTTTATCTATCCCTCGGTTGATGGACAATTGGGTTATTTCTACCATTTGGATATTATAAATAACGTTACTAAGAATATTCACATACAAGTTTTTGTGTGGCCATATGTTTTTGCTTATCTTGGGTATATAGCTAGGAGTAGAACTGCAGGGTCATATGATAATTCAGTGTTTAACCATGTGAGGAACTGCCAGGCTATTTTCCAAAGTGGCTGCCCCATTTTACTTTCCCACCAGTAATATCTGAGGTTCTGATTTCTCCACATCCTGGCTAGTACTTGAGAGAATCTATCATTTTGGTTAGTGTCACCTTGTGTGGGGGGAGGACGGGAATGCTGTGGCTTATTCGTTTCTCTAAAAAAGTTTCGCGTATTTTATCCAGCACCTGGTTGTTTGAGGGGGTTGTGAGCAGCTGAATCACCAAACTCCCAGAAATGTCTTTGTCACCCTTGGCAGCTCTGAGGCCTCCCATCAGACCCTGCTTTCTCTTTTTCTTTCCTAAGTCATTGTCCACACAGCAGTTTTAGCTACCTTAGCAAATCCGAATCCATTCATGCCCCTCCTGCTGCAAGCCTGTTGGGGGGGGGGGTAGGTCCTTTTGCACTTCAATTAAAACCACACTCCTTACCACCCACCCTGCTCCCACCCCTTTTTCCCCTTTCTGGATCCCCAGTGCTCACTGGAGCTAGATGCTGCATCAGACCCTGGCTGTCCCCTCATGTGTGGGGCTCTTGGTTCTCTCCTGCTGCCCAGGGTCTTCCCAGGGCTTCTCCTTCCCATCTCTCTTAAATGTCACCTCCTCAAAGATGCCCACCCTGACCAGCTGCAGCTTGCTTTTTTTTTGTAACTGTTCCGTTAATTACACTGACTTGCTCCTACTTTGCCTCCCCTCCTGGAATGTGAGCTCATGAGGGTAGGGACCGTGTGTGTCCCCAGTGCACGGCTGTCACGTGGCACACGGTGGACACTTAGCAATATTTGTTGGATGAATGAATGAACAGACACATGGGGGAGGGGAAGCCTGGAGAGGGGGGAGGGGCCACTCTGCGCCGTTTCTCCTCTGATTCCTGCCGACCACCCGTCTGCTACAGCCACCTTCTGGGTCAATCCCCAGTTCAAGATCCGGCTGGAGGAGACAGATGATGTGGACGACGACTACGGGGCTCGTGAGTCAGGCTGCAGCGTCGTGCTAGCCCTCATGCAGAAGCACCGCCGGCGCGAGCGCCGCTTTGGCCGCGACATGGAGACCATTGGCTTCGCGGTCTACGAGGTGAGCCGTGAGCCGTGAGCCGGGGGATCTCAGAACCGGCGGGGAAAGCCGGCCTCCCGGTGCACTGTAGGCGATCCCCAGCAGGGGGCGCCGGAGGACACTGCCGCCGTAGCCCCGAGGCAACCAAGGACACTGTCCCTTGGAGGCACCTGCTGAGGCCGTTCTTTGGCAGAGGGATCTGGCTTAGTTGACAACTGGGAGGTAGCTTCTAGGGGACAGACTTGGGCTCAGCTTCAGAAAGAAGTAGGCAAGTGCGCTGTCCTGGAGGAGTAGTGAGCTCCCTGTCTTAGAAGTATGTAAGCAGAGGCTGGCCTAGGAGGGCCCTGCTTCACTCCCTATGTTCAAGACAGAAACTTCTGGACCTTCCTGGTGGGGGCTAAGAATGGCCACAGTCTTGGCCCAGGCCCAGAGCTCCTGGCTGCAGACTGGTGTAGACCTCTGATGTCTCTGGACTTTGGGACATTGCAGGTGGCCACCCTGGGGGCTGTCCTGGGTGCTCTGATTCAGAGCCAAGGCCCAGGGTGTTCTGAGGATGAAGAGGACCCTGCCTGGGCCCCCTGTCTTGAGGTCCTGAGGTCCCTCTCTGGTGTGAAGACAGGTCTGGGTCACCAGTGGCCCCGAGTCCTCCCTCCTGGTCTCTTCATCCCATCATTCTTAAGAACTCAGGGCCTCTGCCCAGCACATGCTGCACCCCCCCTCTTCTGGGCCAAGCACACATCTCTAACTCCTCCATCTCTCTGGCAGGTCCCTCCGGAGGTAGGTGTGACACCGGAATCACCTGGATTTACATACCCCTGAACACAGAGGGCCCGACGGTGCCCAGAGGGGAGCAAGATGGCAGCAAGCCCGCACGTAGAGAGTTAAGAAGTCACCTCATTTTATTGCTCACTAACCGTCCTCCTCCCCCCACCCGGGGCAGGGGGCTGTCCTAGGGACCAGGGCAAGTAATAAGTGAGGGAGCTGGATTTGAACCTTGGCCCTCAGAGTTCTCCTCCCCTCAGATGCACACCTGAGGCTCTTCCCGTCTTGCTGTTTCCACTGAGTAACCCTGGCTGGGGCTGCCTGGGGCTGGCTGAATGTTCCGCACCCTTGAGCAAGCTGCCTAAGCCTCCGTGTCGGTGTCTGTTAAATTTAGGGCACGAAAGCGCCATCTCACAGGGCTGTCGTGAGCTTTAAATGAGGGGCCCCGTGGCAAGTACCCTGCGCTGTGTGACTTGGGGAATAATCATGGGAATGTTATTTCAGTGGTGTCCTAGTATCTCCATCCACCTCCAGAGTGTCCCCTCACCTCCGCCCCGTGCGGAAGGCAGGGTTGTCGCCTTCACTTGACCCGAGGCAACTGAGACAGAATGATTTGTCAGGGTCGGGGTCGGTGGGCAGCTCCTGGGGGCGGGGGGCGAGGGGCGAGCGGCCAGCTGCAGCCCCCGCTCCCCCCTTGCCTCCCACCAGCTGGTGGGCCAGCCGGCAGTGCACCTGAAGCGGGACTTCTTCCTGGCTAACTCGTCGCGGGCACGCTCGGAGCAGTTCATCAACCTGCGCGAGGTCAGCACCCGCTTCCGCCTGCCGCCCGGGGAGTACGTGGTGGTGCCCTCCACCTTCGAGCCCAACAAGGAGGGGGACTTCGTGCTGCGCTTCTTCTCAGAGAAGAGCGCCGGGACCCAGTGAGTAGAAGGCCCCTCGCCAGTGACTGCTCCCCACCTGCCACGGGTCCCGCTGTACCCCCCCTGACTGGCCCCCCTCTCTCCCCACCTCTGCAGGGAGCTGGACGACCAGATCCAAGCCAATCTCCCTGATGAGGTGCGTGCCCTGCCCCTCCCCAACCCCCCCGTGCCTTCTTCCTCTGCCTCACCCTGGATGTATCATGGGGACCTGGGTGTCCTGGCTCCTGGGAGGAGCCATACAAGGAATCCTAATCCCTCATCTGCCCAGCACTTGATAGTTTGCAAAGGACTTTGAGATGATAGTGGTGCAAGGTCCCTGAGGTCTTGTCTCTGCTGCGTCTATGCTGAGCTCTTTACTTGGTCACCCCGTTTCCTCCACAACAACCCTGTCAGGGTGCTGTCACCATCTCCCCCTTCAGCGAGAAACTCAAGTTCAGGGAGGTTAAGGAACTTGCCCAAGGCTCACCCCCATCATGGAGCTGAACTGCACCCTCCTCAGGCCACAGAGCCCTGGGCAGGAGGAGAGTGGGGTCTAGATTCCCACTTTCCAGGTGAGAAGAGTGAGGCTCAGGCAGGCGCATGGTGATGAGTGGTCCCAGCCTCGCCCCAGCTGCTGCTCATGCAGGGGCCCGGCTGGAGCACCCCTGACCTGCTCTCCCCCTTCTCTCCATCCAGCAAGTGCTCTCAGAAGAGGAGATTGACGAGAACTTCAAGGCTCTCTTCAGGCAGCTGGCAGGGGAGGTAGGCTGGGTGTGCTGGAGCGAGGGGCTCTGGGGCACCAGGGGACTGCCTTTCCCCAGGGCGGGTGCCATCCTCCCTCTTGCCCCCAGGACCTGGAGATCAGTGTCAAGGAGCTTCAGACCATCCTCAACAGGATCATCAGCAAACGTGAGCGTCCCAGCAGCTCTCCACCCTGTGTCCTCACTTCCTCCAAACCCCAGAATCTAGGCTTCTGCTCCCACATTGAGCCAAACCCAAGCCCTTGGTCTTTGTGGGTAGGTGAAGCCCTACTCACCCCCTGCTGAGCCCTGCTCACCCCCACTTTCCTCTCAGACTGCTTCCATCATCTTGCCGGTCCCTGTTCTCTTATGCCCAAGTTCTGGGACCTGATGTGGTTAGAAGCTGAGCTGCAGGCAAGCACCGTAATACGAAGGAGCAGGCCCCCCTTCCTCCAGAAGATACACCCCAGGGCCGGGCCGAGTGGCTTCGAGCAGAACATGGCTGGCTTCACTCCCCAGTGTGCACAGCCAAGAGCAGCCACCCCCCAACCTTCCCTTTGCCCCACCCCTGACCTCCTTCCACGCTGCTCCCCTCAGCCCAGAGCCCTCTCCTCTTGCTCCCCTTTGGGGCCTGCAGCAAACCCCAGTCCTTCCGTGGCAGCCTTGGCCTCACGTTTCTACTGCATTTGTCCCACTTCTGTTTGGCACTGACTTCCTTTCATTCATGGCTGTTCCATGGCAGGGACACGGTTGCTGGGACACCAGCTTGATTGCTTAACTACTTTAAACTGTGCTCACAGTAAAACTGATCTGACACACCCACTGTGCTAGACTTTACACACCATGTGCCGGGAATCATGCTTCCCTGGTGCCTGGGCCCCCAGCACAGGGCAGGCCCCGGAAGCTCGCTGGTTGGGGGGTCAGAACTGATTTTCTTGCAGACAAGGACCTGCGCACCAAGGGCTTCAGCCTAGAGTCGTGCCGCAGCATGGTGAACCTCATGGATGTATCCTTTGCTTGTGTTTCCTGAGGCTGCTTTGGTTTGGTGGGGGGGGGACGTGGTGGGGGAAGGACGCCCTGTGACCTCTCCCGGGAGCAGTGCAGAGAAAGGGACAAAACTCTGTCTAGTGTGGATGGACAGTTCTTTTCCTGGGCAACTTCCCATTGATTGGGAGGGGGAAACTGAGGCACGGGCTCTGTGTTGAGTGGGAGTTAGAGCAGGGCCTAGGTCCCTGAGTGACCTTAAGGCTGGTGCTTTTTGCACCCCTCCGAGCCCAACCCACCTGGCTGTGCAGGCTCCTGCCCCTTCCCCTTTCTCCTCATCTCGAGGTCAGTCTCCGTTTCTGCCTGGTTGCTCCTCACCCTGTGCCTGGTTTAAGCTTCTTTTTTTATTTTTTATTTATTTATTTTTAAGATTTTATTTATTTATTTGAGCGAGCGAGAGAGAGAGAGCGAGCAGAAGCGGGGTGAGGGTCAGAGGGAAAAGCAGACTCCCCGCCGAGCAGGGAGCCGGATGCGGGACTCAATCCCGGGACTCTGGGATCCTGACCCGAGCCGAAAGCAGACGCTTAACCAACTGAGCCACCACAGCGTTCCTGGTTTAAGCTTCTTAACAGTAGCGCCCCAGCGGGACGGCAACGGGAAGCTGGGCCTGGTGGAGTTCAACATCCTGTGGAACCGCATCCGGAATTACCTGGTAGGTGGTCCGTGGTCCCTGTCGGCGCCCTCCCTCCGCTGCGGTTGCAGTCCCAGGAGGGGCCAGCTGCATGGTCCCTCCGCCCTGGGTCCGCCTCTCCAGATCCCAGCCCCTGGCCCAACTTTCAGGTCTTTCCCCTGCACCCTCAGCAAGCCCCCACCCGGGGGGTGGGGGGGACCGGAAGGGCTGGGTGCCCCCCCTCGGCCTGGCCCTCACCCTCTGCTCCCCACTCCAGTCCATCTTCCGGAAGTTTGACTTGGACAAGTCGGGCAGCATGAGTGCCTACGAGATGCGGATGGCCATCGAGTCTGCAGGTAAGGCCGGAGGGCCAGAGGCTGATGGCCCCAGGCTGATTTCCTGCCAACGACCCAGGGCGGCAGGCCACCACCCTGCCCTTGTCCTTGGGGTGGTGACGGTGATGGGGTATGGCAGTAACAGCCGTCTTCTGACTTCTTCCCGTGATGACTGAACTAAGTGCTTTATCAGCGTTTCCTCTTGCCCTCACTGCAGCCTAAGTGGGAAAGGGTCTCTTACTATCTCCGCTGTACACAGAGGAAAGTAGGGCTCAGAGAGGGAAAGCCAGTAGCCTGCGGCCACACAGCCAGGCACAGGTGGAGCTGGGATTCAGAGCCTCCAGTGAGAGAGGTGCATGTCAGGATGAGACCAGGGCTTTCCGCACAAATAAGACTGGGCCCCTGGGCCCTCCCCAGCCAGCTGATTCCCTGGGGCCATCGGACCCTGCTTGCCCAGCCCCTCCCAGCACTGGGCCCTACTCAGGAGGTCTTGAGGCCTCGGAGCTGCAGGGCTCACCCTGCACACCCCCCAGTCCCCCTCCCTGGCCCTAACCCACTCTCCTGGGCCAGGCTTCAAGCTCAACAAGAAGCTGTATGAGCTCATTATCACCCGCTACTCCGAGCCAGACCTGGCCGTGGACTTCGACAACTTTGTGTGCTGCCTGGTGCGGCTGGAGACCATGTTCCGTGAGTGTCCCATCTGGCTCCTGCCGCTAGTTCTGTCTCCCGTCAGCTGGGGGGGGAACGACAGGGAGACATAGGACACACGTGTCATGGCGTGTGCAGAACGGTGAAAGTCTCTGCACTTGGGACCCTGAAGGCTGAGTGCCAGGAGTCTGGGGGAGTGGGGACCTGGCAGCAGGGGTGGGCTCAGGCAGCAGGAAGAGCTGTTTCCCCGGCAGCGACAGATGAGGGCTTGGGGTGCTGTGGGGATGGGGGGGGGAAGGGCAGGGGGCAAGGTGGGTCCTGGCCCTGCGTGAGTGTCCCACTGAATTCTCAGTGCCAAAACATCTTCTTTGGAATGTAGGGTTTTTCAAAACTCTGGACACAGATCTGGATGGCGTCGTGACCTTTGACCTGTTTAAGGTGGGAACTTGCCTTGGCTGTGGCAGGGGAGGGTGTTTAGGGGTGACGGAGCTTTCTCACCTGCCAGCGGCGGGAGCCTGTGGCCTCAGACCCAGCCCCAAAGGCCAGGCCTCCTGAGTCCTGGAAGGATGGGGTGGGGTCGTCTGGGTCCTGGGAGGGGAGCAGGAAGGGAGGGCCAGGCTCCCCCGGAGGTCTCTGTGAGAGCCAGCACCCTGGTCTCCCAGGGTTATAGGAGGTAAGAAGGTGCCCTCCTTCCCCCAGAGGGTTCCCTCCCACCTGCCCTCAGTGGGTGAAGCGACGGTGGCTTCCGGGCTGGGAGGCTGGACGTCGCGCTTCCGCCGTCCCCGGCTGAGCCGTCTCTCTGCCCCCTTCCGCAGTGGTTACAGCTGACCATGTTTGCGTGAGGCAGGGGCTCAGGGCCCCGCTGCGTTCCTCCCCGCATCCGCCCAGCCATGCCTTCCCGCCGTGCCGCAGCAGGCCACCCAGCTGCAAGTGCCTTCCTCGGACCAGGAGGCGGCCTCGTCCTCCTGTCCCCTCACCTCCCAGCTGCCACCGTTCATCTGCTCTGCGGAGAGCTGTGTGGCCTTCCCTGCCTTCGCCCTCCCTGGGCTCGGATGGACTCCCCCGCCCCTCCCGTCGTCAAACGAGGAAGGCAGCTTTCGCTGTTCCTGCCTCAGGATGGGGCTCCCGGGGGAGCTGACAGCCCCAGGCCTCCTGGCATCTCCCCATGTGTCCTGTCCCCTTGCTCCAGAGACCACCCACCTAGCCTAGCCACCTGGCCCCACCTGCGGACTATAGAACATAACCACTAACTCTGCACACTCTGCAATCCAGATGTGCAGGCCCCCCCCCAGTGGAGGCCTCCTCCTGAGGCTGGGAAGGCCCGTTCCTTCCTGTGCAGAAACCAGTGCCCCTCGCCTCCATGGCCTGCCCGCCACCCCCACCCCCAGCCCTGCCCCACCTGCCAACCAGGAGTCGCCTGGACTGAGGGGTAGTCAGGTGCTCCCTCCCTCGCTCCCTCCTTTTTTATATTGGTGATTTTAAAGGGGACTCTTCAGGGACTGGTGTACCAGTAACGGGGGTGCCAGAGGCACCTGGGTGTGGGGTGGGGGTGGGGTCTCACGTTTCCATGCCGAGAAACCCCCAACAATAAAGGAAAAGGCCCCACACCTGTCTCTGGAGTGTATTTCTGCCCAAAGCTGGGGCTCAGGAAGGCATCAGCAAGCCTTGACCTGCAGGGACAGCCGGGGGCCTCACACCACCCCTGCCCTGCCCTCTGGCTCCTTCCCTGATGCCCTGGGGACTCACCCCTGCTGGAGTCCTGGGTATCTAGGAAGTTGGGGAGGATGGGGCCCCAGCTGCAGGGACAAGATCATACTGCTGAGGACCCATTGACCCCGCTGGTCCTATATGCCCCCCTCACAGCCCCAGAGGACTGACCCCTGCCCTCCATGTACACTCTGACCCGGGGAGGCGCCGGCTGAAACCCGAACTCCTACTGAGCACAAACCTGACCCCCCAGGAAGCTCCCAGAACACAAGAGCCTCCTTCACCTAGACACCTGCAGCTTATGTAAGCTGCTCCAGCCCCCTGGGGTCCTGGCTTTTCTTCCCAGAGATAAGAGGGGGTTGAGGTGAGGGTAGAAGAGCTAGAACAATGGGAAGAGGAGGGGGATGGGTGAGCCACAAACCAGGGCAGCGTCTGCAGGGCAGAGGCTGAGGGAGCCAAGGTTGGGGGTAGGGGCTGAAGAGAGAGCCCCAGGTGGCAGACTTCCCATACTCGGCCCGCCACAGGCTGGCGCAGGGCCTGGACCCCCTGTCCCGAGCCTGCATTTTGCCCTCAGGCGTCCTAGACCAGGTCCTGGGCCTTGGTGTCCTGTTACTAAGGAGAGTGCCCATCACTTCCTGGGAGTCTGGGCTGGGGTGTAAGGGGGCCCGGTGGAGGGCTGGGAGGCAGGGGCATGGATGGGCCCCACCCTCGTAGTTCTCTGTATTGGGCTTTTGTTTGATGAGCAGGTTGGAATAATGGTCTGGATGATCTGGCGGCCCCACCCTCTCACAGACACCCCCCCATCCCCCCACCCCCGCTGAGGCTGAGTGCCTGGGACGGAGGCAGGGAGACCTGGGCTTCCCCTTGGCTGCCCTGCTTGAGCATCTTTAAGGGACTCAACCCCACCCCACCCCACCCCAGTTTCCCTGTGCAGCCTCTGACTTCTTGGTTGGGGCACAGGGACTGGGTGCCCTGTGCTGAGGCTGGATCGGGCTCTCGAAGATGCCTCACGATGGCCTCCCGAATAGAGGGGAAGGTGGTGATGGTGTCGCCGTGACTGGGGGGGTCCTGCTGGTGCAGGCAGGGCTTGGGCAGCTGGGCTTGCAGAACTGGGCGGTGCGCTGCGAGGCGGCGCTCTGGGAACCCTGGTTTTCTAACTGGGAGGGGAGGTGGAGCGAAATGAGGAGCAAGGCCCTGGAGGGAGGGGGAGCCCTGTAGGCAGGGGGACGCGCGAGGCCTCCTGTGAGGTGTAACCGGACCCCTCCGACCTGCCGGACGCAGGGTGTCTGCGGTCCTGACCCCGGGGCCTATTTCTCCACCTCCCGGGGCCCGGTCCTTCACATAAGGCGTGGCAGGCTGGGCCATGGGTTGGGCCCGTGGCCATGGCCTTCACGGACCTGCTGGACAGCCTGGGTGGCGTGGGCCGCTTCCAGCTCGTCTGCACGGCCCTGCTGCTGCTGCCCTGTGCCCTGCTGGCCTGTCACAACTTCCTGCAGAACTTCACGGCCGCCGTGCCCGGCCACCACTGCCGGGGCCCCGTCAACCACACCGTGGCCGCCACCAACCGCTCGGGGGGCTGGCTGAGGGCCACCGTACCCCTGGACCAGCTCGGGGCCCCCGAGCCATGCCGGCGCTTCACGGAGCCTCAGTGGGCCCTCCTGAGCCCCAACACGTCTGGCCACGGAGCGGCCACGGAGGGCTGCAAGGACGGCTGGGTCTATGACCGCAGCGTTTTCCCGTCCACCATCGTGATGGAGGTCAGCGGGGTGGGGGTGGGGGGCCGGGGTGGTGCTGGGGGGGGTGCTGCCCGAGGCCGAGGCTGGAGCGTGCCTCTCTCCCCCCTGCAGTGGGATCTGGTGTGTGAGGCCCGCCCCCTCCGCGACCTAGCTCAGTCCATCTACATGGCCGGGGTGCTGGTGGGCGCCGCCGTGTTCGGCAGCCTCGCGGACAGGTGAGCCTTGGGGGAGGAGGGTCCCAGCCACCTGAGCCTCTTCATTTATCTTACTTTATTGACGTTGATTTGTATAGAGATAATTCATTCGCAGGGTTCACCATTCCAGAAGGTGTGGGAGAGTCTGCAGGGAAGCTTCCCTTTCCCACTCCTGCCCCACTGTCCGGGGATTTCTAGAGGGCAGCCTGGTTTCTGTGTCTCTTACCAGAGATTTTATGATTTTATGTCATCCAAGCCAACAGGGACATATGCTCTGTCCCACTTTTATCTTACAAATGCTGGTGCACCCCACGTGTGCTTCTGGACCTGGCTTTTACTTCCTTTCGAGGCCTCTGCATGTTCCTTTAGAAAGAGCTTTCTGGTCCTCCCTACCGTCCCTGCTGAATTCTACCATATGGGCGACCAGAACTAAGCAGAACGGCCCCTGAGGAGAGCCGGCAGCCCTTCTAGAGAGACCCTGGGAAACCCAACATGGCGCTAGGCTCCAATGGAGTCGGCTCCACACCTCCTGTCCTATTTCCCCTGCCTTCCAGCTCGTCCTCCCCTTCTCCCTGCCCTCCTCCTCCCCTCCCTGCCAGTTCTGGGGGGCTCTCCAGCACCCTGGAGTGTGGACTGCCCCCCAACCCCGTGCTGCATGCCTCAGACCCCTCATGGGCAGCTCTGTCATGACCCTGGTCATACTGTGTCACCACACAGCCTGGCCTTCCCGTGGACGAGCTTGTCTCTTATCCGTGGCGTCGAGTTTGCCACCAGCCCCCAGTGCAGGACGGTTTCCTAGAGGTGGTCGAGGCATGTTTGTGTCAGAGAATGAATGAGTGAACAAATGAGTGGATCCCGGGATGGGCAGCGTGTGGCCCCCTTCCTGGCCTGCTGCCCTCCCAGCCACGCTAGGGCTCTGGCCCCGGACCCTCACAAATGGGGCAGTGCCAAGGCCAGGCTGGGTTAACCCTGCTACCCTGACCCCTGACCTTCGACCCCTTTATGGTGTGGCAAGCCCCCGCCCCACACTAACCTCCCCAGCATGACCAGTTCATATGAAGACTTGATGTTGGGGTCCTGCTCCCACTGGCCTGTGAGTCCTGGTGTGAGGCCTCCGTCCAGCCGGAAGGTCACTCAGGGGACCCTCTGACCACAAGCCCCGAAGATTGGGAGCTGGGTTGGGGGGCCAGAAATACTCGAGTGAAGGAACAAAAGAGAAAAGACGTCTCTTCGGGTCCGGTTTTCCCTCCCTGACCAACCTCGGCTGCCACTGCCTGGGTCCCAGCGGACGTTATGGGGGCTGGCCTGGGGGGCAGCTTCCTCTCGCCCTCCCTCGGCGACCCCCACAAGGGATGCAGCCACTGTCTCCGGAAGCTAACCCTGTGCCCGGCGCCCGGCTCAGGCTGGGCCGCAAGGGCCCTCTGGTCTGGTCGTACCTGCAGTTGGCGGTTTCGGGGGCGGCCACAGCCTACTTCGGCTCCTTCGGTGCCTACTGCGTCTTCCGGTTCCTGATGGGCATGACCTTCTCCGGCATCATCCTCAACTCCCTCTCCCTGGGTGAGTCCAGCCAAGGAGGGGCCTGGAGGGGAGGAGGGCTCGCGGAAGTGGGGATGGCGCCCTATTAGTGGGTGTCCTACCTGTTGTGTGGTGCTGGGATCCTCGTCCAGTGACTTCCACTCAGAGCCCCCACCCCAGGGTTCTTGGGCGACCTGGGCTCTCAGCCATGGCCCTGCCGGCAATGAGCCGTGGACCCTGGGTTGGGATGTGCCCATCTGTATGCTGAGAGGGTTGGGTTATTTCCTGTGCGCGATGGTCCACAATAACCATTTAGTAAACACCTACTGTATGCCACGCCCAGTGTGGGCTCAGTGTGGGGACACAGAAGGGAGCTGAGACACAGTGGTCCCCGAGGCTGCAGGTAGTCCTAAGATTATGTGGCTCCAAAAAGGAGCAGGGCTCACCCGGGCTGCAAAGGTGGTGACTCCTTAGCACCATGGTGGAGACCTGGCCCCTTGGAAGCCAGGTGGGAATGTCCCCCACTCCCAAAGTGACAGGGTCAGTCCTCACTGGAGGCTGGTTTCAGGCAGCGGCTGGAAGCTCCAGCATGGAGCACTGGTAGGCAGTGGAAAGCTCACGGTGCACACAGGCCTGCCACCTGCTTGTGCTGATGGCTTAGTTTGCACCTGGGACACTACCAGGCTCAGGGAGGGTCTGAGGGATCCAGAGACTGCTGCCAAAGACGGAATGGGTCTTTCTTTTCAGGGATGGGGAGGACATCTTAGGGCTAGCGAGCCAGAATGTACCAGGCTGGCACACCTGACATCCCCCTCCCTGAATCAGGACACTGAAGCTTGTTGATCTCATGCACGATCCCGGCAAATCCCAGCCCACTCACCTCAGCCTCCAGGCTGGGCGTCCAGCCACAGCTCATGGGATCGGAAGGCAGGAACAGACGTGCACGGGCCATCTCGTGCTAGAGTTACCTCTATGACACTCACACCCCTACATACACACATACATTCCTACCTACAAACACCCCTGCACACACCTACTACTAGAACTACTACTATGTACCAGATGCGGCTCTAAGCACCAGAGATGGAGTAATGCACAAAGCAGATCTCTGCTCCCATGGAGCCTGTGCTCTTGTGGGGGAGGAAAGACAGCCACATGAATAGCGGATCATGTAGTATGTTGGACGGGGATAAATGCTGCAGAGGAAACTAAAGTCCAGAAAGGGGATAAGCAAGCAGGGAGTGGGGGGTGCGGAGTGGCCAGGGGAAGTCCTCACCGAGCAGAGCTTGCTGGAGGGAGGGAGTGCGCCCCGCGGCTATCTGGGGGAAGAACATTCCAGGCAAAGGCCCTGATGGGGTGTGTATTTCTAGTGGGCTCAAGAGGAAGGGGTTCATTTTTTTTTTTTTAAGATTTTATTTATTTATTTGACCAGGGAGCGGGGGAGAGCGCACAATCAGGAGAGAGGCAGGCAGAGGGAGAAGCAGGCTCCCCACTGAGCAGGGAGCCCGATGCAGGACTCGATCCCAGGACCCTGGGATCATGACCTGAGCTGAAGGCTGACGCTTAACCGACTGAGCTACCCGGGCGTCCTGAGGAGGGGGTTCTTGTGGCTGGAGCAGAGCACAGGGTGGGAAGCGGGGAGGGGAGTGGTGACAGATGAGTTGGGGGTGCAGATCCTTAGGCCCTGTGACCGCTTACAGACTTTGGCTTTGACTCTGAGCAAGACAGGAGCTACTGGAGGATCCCAAGCTGAGGAGAGGCCTGACCTGATCTGACTTAGCATTTGCCAGGGTCCCTGTGGAGGCCGGTTCTGCGGCTCCTGCGGTCACCAGCCAGCCGCAGACTGGTTCGGGCCGGGGGTAGCAGGAAGAGGCAGGAAGGGCTCGACTGGGTTCTGCTGGTAGAAGCAGCAGGATTTGCTGATGGACTGGACACACGAGCTGGCTGCTCATGGGAAAGAAGTGTCCTCGTTAATGGCTACAGTTACCTTTTAAGCCTGTGCATGATTTGGTTTTTTGTTTTTAAGATTTTTTTATTTATTCATTTGAGACAGACAGATACAGAGAGAGGGCATGAGCAGGGGGAGAGGCAGAGGGAGAGGGAGAAGCAGACTCCCCGCCGAGCAGGGAGCCCGATGTGGGACTCGATCCCAGGACCCAGAGATCATGACCTGAGCCGAAGGCAGGCGCTCAACCATCTGAGCCACCCAGGCGCCCCGAGTGTGCATGATTTGTTAATCAGTCCCCCAAGCATGGACAGCTAGGTTGTTTCCAAGTTTTGCTATTTACAAAAAAAGCCTTGTAATTAAGAGCCATTGTATTTCCTTTCCTACCAACCATTTACATGTTTTGCCTGTTTTTTTGTGGGTTTTTTCTTTTTCTTTTCTTTTCTTTTTTTTTTTTTTTTTTTTGCCTTTTGGTCATTTTCCTATAGATATGAAAGAATCCTTCCAATATTAGGGAAATTCACCCTTTCTCTATAATTTGAGTTGCAAATTTTTTGTTTGACTGTTTTCGCTGACATTATGACTTGACTTACGGTGTTTGCTTTTTTTATTGTTGTTAAAGCCAGTCAGGGTGTTCGTTCTTATATGCACTCTAATTTTTATAAAGTCAAGATTGTTGTTCTTCCCTTTTATTGCTTCTGAGTTTTGTGGCATTCTTAGAAAAGACTTTCCTGACTCTAAGATTGAAAAAAAAAAAGTTGCCATGATTTTTTTCTAACGTTCTTGTGGTTTTATTGGTTATATTTAGTTCTTTGGTGCACCTGTGGCTCAGGAAATCTCTGGAAAAATTTCAAGTGGCCACAGAGTCGCCATGAAAGGCACAGGTGGATTAGACAACCATGGGGGCTGTGAGTCCTACTGATCCTGTCCTGATTCTCTCTGCAGTCGTGGAGTGGATGCCCACCCGGGGCCGGACCATGGCGGGGGTCTTGCTGGGGTACTCCTTCACCCTGGGTCAGCTCATCCTGGCCGGAGTGGCATACCTGATCCGCCCCTGGCGGTGGTTGCAGTTTGCTATCTCTGTTCCTTTCCTCATCTTCTTCCTCTATTCTTGGTACGTCCCGACAGAGAGGGGGGTGGGGGGTGCACCCGTGTGACTGAGCCCCACCTGTGACAGTCTGGGGCTATGCAGTGACTGGCACTTGCTGGACGTGGTGGGGACTCGAAAGAGGGTCGATGCTTGCGGGGACCATGGGCTCACGGGTACTGCCCATGGCTGTTGGGAAGCTCCCATAAAATCCCTCACATTAGTGTAGGGCTCCAGAACGTTCGAGTGGTTTTGCCTCATCAGTTCCTTTGCAACTCACAACAGGAGGGGAACTGAGGCACAGCCCAGGGAGGGCCCATGTTATTCAAGCCACACAGCAGCGTCAGAACCAGATTCAAAACTGGATCTGTGAACGTTTCTAAGTGCCCTTTAGCAGTTCGCTGCCTGCTGTGCTTTGGGAAAGGGAAGCTGGCATGTCCCCCGGTCTTCCCGAGTCTGCAGGCAGCAGGAAAGGGAAGGAAAGTGTACTTGGGTTTGGAGAATGGAAGGAGCTCTACTCACCCCTGCCATCCTTCATCCTCCTTTCGGTCCCAGGTGGCTGCCAGAGTCATCCCGGTGGCTCCTCCTCCATGGCAAGTCGCACCTAGCTGTGGAGAACCTGCGGAAGGTGGCCGTTATGAATGGGAGAACGGAGGAAGGGGAGAGGCTGACCACAGAGGTAGGCGGCATGGGTGGGAGAAAGGGGAGGGACCGTTTTTAGTCTGGCTGGTGGCCTCAAGATGTGCTGGGACTCAGTAGCTTGCCAGGAGTCACCCACCACCCAGGGGAGGAGGCTGGGAATAAATAGAGAGGGAAGAGTTCCGGTGAGGCGAAAAGGTGAATGGCTGTGTGATCTGAGAGCGATAACTTAACGGCTTTGTTCATCAGTCCACCCATCTATGCCATGGGGAAATAACCCCATCCACATTGACACCTCGCCGAAATTTAAATAAAATAAGAAAATAAAGTGAAAATATTAAAGTAGAAGTCATAAAATGAAATTATCAAAGAACCAATAATAAAAGTACCCTTAACGATAAATACCAGCATAAGATAATTACCATTTGTAAGATAGTTACCATTCATTATAAATAAGTATGGTTTCTCGAGCCCCGTGTTGGCACTCTGCTAAGGGCTTTATGTACATAATCTCATTTAATGTGTTACTTTTGGGGGCGCCTGGGTGGCTCAGTCGTTAAGCATCTGCCTTCGGCTCAGGTCATGATCCCAGGGTCCTGGGATCGAGCCCGGCATCGGGCTCCCTGCTCCGCCAGAGGCCTGCTTCTCCCTCTCCCACTCCCACTGCTTGTGTTCCCTCTCTGGCTGTGTTTCTCTCTGTCAAATGAATAAATAAAATCTTAAAAAAAAATCCTTAAAAAAAAATGGTACTTTTGTGGTTGAGGAAACTGAAGTTTGAATGGGCCAGGTCATTTGCCTAAGAACACACAGTGGGAAGTAGCAGAACCACTCAGAACCCCTGCCCTTAACCACTGCCCAAGCCTATCTCAGAGTCTCTACCAGGGGTGAGGCGTGAGGGTCCCTCGAGAACCACAGGTGTCAATTTCAGCCTAATCAGCAGGGAGCTCAGGAGCCTTGGGACTCACATTGGAGCCTCTGCTTCATCCCGAAGCTCTGGAAACAATCTGTTGAGAGCCATGAGTCCCAGCATGCAAAGACTAGAACCAGCCACCTTGCTGGGGACCTCAACTTTGACCTTCCTCTCCACAGATAAAGGGACTCCTCGCAGGAAAATAGGGTCCCAGATCCTTCCCTTCTGCTGATCAAACTTCCCTTGTCCAGGTGGTGAGCGCCTACATCCAGAGTGAGATTGCAAATGTGCACACCTCCAACTCCATCTTGGACCTCTTCCGAACCCCGGCTATCCGAAAGGTCACGTGCTGTCTCATGGTGGTCTGGTAGGTGATATGCTTGCGCCCAAGTCTTTGACCTGAGGCAGGGACGCACCTTTTATCCCCACTTCCAAACTCTGTTCTCAAATGCATTGAGCAGGTGAGCCTTGTGAATTCAATTTTGTTCCCTACTCTTTGTCTAGGGTCCTCTGGCCCTCTGCTTGGCGCTGAGATGTGGTCATAGTTGAGACATCTGTGCCGACCTAGGGACCCCACATCTGGACAGTGGGTCTCACCTTGGTGGGGGGGGCGCCCATTGGAATCACCCACGCAGCTTTTCCAAGATGTACCTTGTCCCATCCTGATAGGCCCTTGGGGCTCTCCAGGAGATTCTGGGAAGTGTCCCACTCTGGAGAAACACTTGTGGGTCAGAAAGGGACAGACAAGGAAACGATAATGTCTATGAGGTATGACAAGTGTCCCTATAGCAGTTCTCCTGATTGGGGCTGCCGAGGACTTCATGCAGGAGACGGCATCCACGTGGATTTTACAAAAATGGTTGTGGCGTTTGCCGGGGGACCAGGAAGGGATTCATAGCAGCTCACATAGATAAACATGAAGTGTAAAATGGCTAAAACCACAAGGGCAATCCATTCCCATTAGCACAGACTGGCAGCGGGCAAATCCTAAGGTAAGGAACTGATTTAGAAAGGGGGTAGGGGGCCATTTTAATTGCGCTTGACAGGATGTCCTAGATATGTAAATAGTAAGGGTTGGTATTTGTGAAGTAGGGAACACAGGCAATGAGTGATCTGTTCTCTGGAGGAGACCCAGCCCTTTTGTTTCGTGGTTATTGGCCAGGCTGTGGTGGAAGACCAGACTACCTGGGTGACCTCGAGCAAGTCAGCCAGCCTCCTGGTGCCCCAATTTCCGGCTTATATATCTACCCCTAAGGTCCTTTTGAGAACTAAATGTTTAGACATGTAACCCCCCACCTGGCCAGGGTAAGTGCTTGGGTAGAGTCTGTTCTCTGATTTAAGTTCAGAGCTGTGTTCCCTGAGCCCTGGAAATGTGGGATTGTCCACCACCCTGGACCTTTAGAGGGCTTCTGCCCTGGGCAGCCAGAGAGCTCCTCAGAACCCAAGTCAGGGAGGTGATGCTCTACCCCTGCTGGCCCACCCCTACTTCGCTGTCCTCTTCCCACTGGGAAGAAACATCATGAATCAAAAATTCCAGGGTTGAGGGCGCCTGGGTGGCTCAGTTGGTTAAGCGACTGCCTTCGGCTCAGGTCATGATCCTGGAGTCCCTGGATCGAGTCCCGCATCGGGCTCCCTGCTCGGCAGGGAGCCTGCTTCTCCCTCTGACCCTCCCCCATCTCATGTGCTCTCTCTCTCTCTCTCTCATTCTCTCTGTCTCAAATAAATAAATAAAATCTTTAAAAAAAAAAAAAAAAAATTCCAGGGTTGAAAGTCCCCTCTTGGATCCTTCTGGAAAAAATAAGCTCAAGCCCATTTCTGTTCAAAGGAAGTAATTCAGGCAGCTAGTGACTGGGTCACCCAGATGGAGTTTCTGCCGGCAGGTGGGGAGATCTGGGAGGAAGAGGAAGGGTGAGGAACTGGTGGACTTTCACAAGCTTCTGTTGTAAATGCCTTCCGTGAACTTGGATTTCTTTTTCTCTACTGGTTTGTTATTTTTTTTTTCCCTAAATTACAAAAGCACTGCATACTCATTGGGAAAAAAAAAAAAAATGTTTTTCCAAACAACCCAGAAACATATAGGCAGGATATTGTATTGGTTGCGAGGCAGGACTCAACTGTAGTTTAATTTAAAAAAACAAGACAAGGGGCGCCTGCGTGGCTCAGTCCTTAAGCGTCTGCCTTCGGCTCAGGTCATGATCCCAGCGTCCTGGGATTGAGCCCCACGTTGGGCTCTCTGCTCGGCAGGAAACCTGCTTCTCCCTCTCACACTCCCCCTGCTTGTGTTCCCTCTCTCGCTGTCTCTCTCTCTTTCTGTCAAATAGATAAATAAAATCTTTAAAAATAAATAAAAAATTAAAAATAAAAAAAAAACAAGACGAAATAAAAGGCAGGACTCTGGAACCCGACTGCTTGGATTTGAATCCCAGCTCTGCCACTTATCTGCCACAGCTCTGTCTCCATGGTCTTGGGTGAGTTACTTAACCTCTGTGTGCCTCAGTTTCCCCATCTGTAACATTGGTATAATAGTACCTACCACATAGGGCGGTTGTGAAGATTAGAAGCATTCATGTATGTGAAGCCGATAGTAAACTCTTGGTAAACTCAAGATGCGTACCTGTTATCACTGGATGAGAGGAAAGCGAACGCTCCTTCTCCCACTCTGCTCCCCCCCACCCCCCAGCAGCAAGCCCTGCCAAGCATGAGTCTGTATCCTTCCAGACCTTTGTACACACAAGACACACACATGTATTCTTACAAAAATGGGTTAATACCATACGTATCTGCTACTTGCTTCTAATAACTTACCCATATCTGTAAATATCTTTACAGTGTTACATGAATCCAGACCTGTCTAGGGTCAATAAGAATTACTGTATCACCTTTCTAGAAGTGTCTTCTCTTTTTCTCCATCTCCCCTGACTCACATAGCTGGGGGTAGGTGGGAGGGATGGTAGGCGTTTCTCAGTAAGTGCTAAGGGGGCAGAGGCTGGGGTCTTACTTGGAGAGAGCCCCCTGCCAAATTCCATTTTTCCACTTCCCCTCCCCAAGATGTTTCAGAGCCTATGTCAGCATATGGTCTCGCAGGGAAACAAAACCAGTCCAACCTGCTGGGGTTCATGAGGGCCAGTCCCATGCTTTTATTGTTACGTGGGTAAATGACACATAAAAGAAAGTTCAACATCATACTTCTTCCTTCTGAAGGCTGAGTAATTACCTGCAACCACCACATGCTCTTTATCCATCCATCCATCCATCGGTCGCAGCTTGGGGTTGCTTCCATCTTTCTGCTCTTGTGAATAACGCTGCTATGAACACGGATGTACAAATATCTCTTTGAGACACTGCCTCAGAGACATTTTAAATTTCTCTGGAGACCCCACCCGCCCCGGTGTGGGAACTCCAGACCTTTGCCGTCAGATTGACCGTAAACCCCCCTTGGCAGAAGCAGACATCTGTAGGTGTAGATTTCTCAGTAAACATTGAGAGACGCTGTGAGGGTCCAATGGGGTCTTTGCCTGGTTGGAAGCCTCTCGTTTTCTCCTTCTAGCTCTTAGTTGTGAAGCTCAGACCAGCCACTGAAGGTGGAGGTGGAGGGGCTGGAGCAGTGCAGATAGGGGAAAACAGGAAAACACTCACACTCCAGAGCCCACGGACTTGACTCAGGGAGCAGGTGGTTAAGCAAGGACATGGAGGGAGGAGCCTGGGCTCTAAGACTCAAGTCAGAGACTTGGATTTGGTGAAGGGGAAAGGGGGGTGGGTTAAATTCAGGGGATTTAACGCCCTGACAATGGCGTCCTGTGTCATTCATCCTGTGTACTGTTCCCTGGGTCCAGAACAGTGAACCCTGGGCCATAGCAGGACCATTCTACTGCCTCTTCCAGGTTCTCCAACTCCATGGCTTACTACGGGCTGGCCATGGACCTGCAGAAGTTTGGACTCAGTGTATACCTGGTGCAGGTCCTGTTCGGAGTCATAGACATCCCGGCCATGCTGGTGGCCACCACCACCATGATATACGTGGGCCGCCGGGCCACCGTGGCCTCCTTCCTCATCCTGGCTGGGCTCATGGTGATCGTGAACATGTTTGTGCCGGAAGGTGAGCCATGTGCTTCTGCCATGACCGCCCAGGAGCCTCTGGGGTCTGGGGTCTGGTGGGCAATGACTACAGCAAGGGAATAGGCTGAGGGATGTTCTTCTGGATCTGGAGAGGAAGTGACTGTCCATTAGCAGAGTTTTTACTACACACTCAGCGCCATGGTGGAGAATTGGCAAAGACGTGAGCCTTTGCCCCCAAAGCACTTACCATCTTGTCAGGGAGATCAGGTGGATGACCTTTGAAATTCCCAATGCCCAGGGGCTCCAGGCCAATGCCAGCAGTGTCAAGGAATGGGACCCAACTGTAGGTATCTAAAGAACAGTCCAGTGATTCCAGCAAGAAGCCGGGGTTGAGTTTCAGAGTCCTGGAGCTTGTGTGAAGCCGAGGGCACATGGCCTTGGGCAGCTTGTCTGATTTCTTGGTGCTTTATCGCCTTCCTGTAAAATGGATAGATTATTTCTATTGGTATTTTGACATATTTTCTTCCAGTCTTTTTTCCTTTTTGTAGATTTTGTATTTGACATAATTGAGATAATATTATATATGTACATATATATAAAAATGGGATTATATATGTATATATGTGTTATCTTATTTATACATATAAGATATATCCTATTTCACTATATGTTATAACATAAATATGCTTTTTCATGTTATTTATTTATTTTTATTGTTATTATTTTTAAAGATTTTATTCATTCACTTGAGTGAGAGAGAATGGGAATGCATAGCAGGGGAGGGGCAGAGAGGGAGGGAGAAAGAGACTCCCTGCTGAGTGGGGTCGACCCCAGGACCCTGCGATCATGACCTGAGCTGAAGTTAGACGCTCAACCAACTGAGCTACCCAGGATCCCCTATTTATTATTATTTTTTAAGTAGGCTCCAGGCCTAGCATGGAGTCCAACATGGGACTTGAATTCATGACCCTGAGATCAAGACTTGAGTTGGGACCAAGAGTTGGATGCTTAATGGCCTGTGCCACCAGGCACCCCAATATGCTTGTTCATGTTCATACAAATGTTCCATGACCCTAATTTTGTATTACTATGTAATAATTCATCCAGATTGGTGTCTCACAACTCTTGCTGCACGTTGGAATCTCCTAGGGACCTTTAAAGAAATACCCAAACTTGAGGCTATCCCCAAGAGGCTTTAATATAACGGAGAGGGGGTAGAGCCCAGATGTGGGTGTTTTATAAATCTCCCCTCCTGGATCCAGTGTGCAGTCAGAGGACGTACCATAATTTCCTTGACCATTGCTTCGATGTTGGGCATGTGCATTGGGGTTTTACTATTCATAACCAGTAGCAATGATGGTAACAGCAAACACGGAGTGAGCACTGAGCCCTTTGCACTCATGGCGTCACGGAACCTTATGAGCACCCTGCAAAGCAGGTGCTGGTGTTTTCCTCATTTTACAGTTGAGGACAGGGAGGCTCAGAGAGGTTAAGTGACAGTGACCGAGTGGGGATTTGCACCCAGGCCTGACTCCAAAGTTTGTCCTGCCTCGGGAACGGGAAAAGGAGGCAGAAGTGAGAGAAGTGCAGTGCGGGGTGTTCTGGGGCCTAAGTGGGAACATGAGGTCGTGGGAATCCCAAGCCCCTCCACCCAGTGCTCTGCCTACCCCCTCCCTTTTTGGGCTCTGAGCCTCAGCCTCTTCCTCTTCCCCAGATCCCATCCCTTCCTGAGCACCTCTGCTCCCACCACACCCCTCTGCCTCCCTGGTCCCCCCTGGGGCTCTGAGGTCCCCCTAACCCCCAGCTCTGCCTACCCCTCTGCAGATATGCAGACCCTGCGCACGGCCCAGGCAGCACTAGGCAAAGGCTGCTTGGCCAGCTCCTTCATCTGTGTGTACCTGTTCACCGGAGAGCTGTACCCCACAGAGATCAGGTGGGTGCATGGGGGGACGCAGAGCAGCACCTGCCCCAACCTGGGAGGCCCTGGACCTCCAGGATGACACCTGCTGAGCTTGCTGAAGCAGGACCCCTTCTCCTTTCTGTCTGCCCCCTGACACCCAGGGCCTGGCACTCCCAGTCCTCTAGGCAGCCTGGGCCATGGCCACTGACCAGTCCGCACTTTTTAGGCAGATGGGGATGGGCTTTGCCTCGGTCAATGCCCGCTTTGGGGGTCTGGTTGCGCCCCTGGTCACCACACTCGGGGAGTTCAGCGCCATCCTGCCCCCCATGGGCTTTGGGGCCACTTCGATCCTGGCTGGGCTGGCTGTCTGCTTCCTGGCTGAGACCCGCAACGCGCCCCTGGTGGAGACCATCGAGGCCATGGAGAGGAGGTAAGGAGCCTCTGGGCATGGTGGGGGGGTATGGGGGTGGATGGCCAAACAGGCTGCAGGTGAAATAACTCAGGGTCTTCCCACTGCTCTTCCAATGTCATGGCTGGTGGGTGGGAGCCGTGTTGGGAAGACCAGCCTTGCCTACCCACCTTTGTCTAAGAGGCTTGGCTTTCATCAAGGACAGACCCAACAATGAATGGTGAAATAGAACGAAGAATAAACTGGAGACCAGGCAAAACAGGAACATGAGCTGAGGTCAAGCCTGGCAGAGAAGTGGGGATAACGGCTTGTGGGGAAGAGAGGTGCCTTATTCTGAAGCAAAGACAGGCCCGTGTGGCTGCCATGGTGGCCTTCAAATTTGGCCCAGAGCTTCCTGGCAACAGAAAGGGAGACCCTGTTACTGACTTTCGTCATATTGTCCAAGAGAAAAGGGGCTACCAGTTCTCTGGGGAAAGTGAAACTTTCCTCAACAATTAGCACTAGAAGAAATTTCTCTCATGGATCTCCTTAGGGAGGTCACTGAGTAAGGTGATGTCCTTGATGATGTTTCTAAAAGTGTCAGGTGGACTTGTTGCATTTCTCAGCAACAGTGGGGCCACTGAAGACCCTTGGTTGTGGGGAATGGGGCCGGGGAAGGGAACAGGGCCCAAGTCTGTAGCTTTCTCTGAGTCCAGCTTGATTCCACAGCTGGAACCATCTCTCCAGAGACCTGTGAGGTGGACTGTGTTTGAAATCCTTAAAATAATCCCCCATGAGCATCCTACATCTAACCTGAGCCATGGACTAAGGCTGGACTCACATAGATCAAGGACAGGACACTTGCCTTTGGCAAGTCCTATCAATTCTGCCTCCAAAATATATTTAGAGTCTGTCCCTCTCTGTCACCCCTGTGACCATCCCCCTCCGTGTCTGGACAGCTCTAAAAGCCTCGTATCTTCCCCTGTCCCTTCCACTTTATTCTTTATACAGCAACTAGTGTGAAAGGCTTGCCATGTAAGGAATCACATCACTCCTCCTTGTAACCCTTCCCTGGCACCCTTTTATGTTGAAGATAAAATATGAAATCTCACAAGCTCCCAGGATCTGGCCCCTGCCAGCACCAAGGCTGCTCTTTCTGTCTGGAATGTTCCTCTCTTTGCTCTCTGCCTGTTTAATTCCCATTCATGCCACAGGTATAGGTCTAGACACCCCAGATGCTGGGTTAGTATTTGTCAATAACCCAATCCAGAGCCTGTTTGCAGGTGCTCTGAGATGTTGCCTGAGGGACCCAAGTACATGAAGAGACAACTGGAGGAGTGGCCCCCCAATATTACTGTAATGGTTCTGGCCTGGGCATTTTTATTTATTTATTCATTTAAATATTTTATTTATTTTTTTGACAGAGAGAGAGACAGCGAGAGTAAGAACACAAGCAGGGGGGGTGGGAGAGGGAGAAGCAGGCTTCCTGCTGAGCAGGGAGCTCGATGTGGGGCTCGATCCCTGGTCCCTGGGATCATGACCTGAGCCGAAGGCAGACACTTAATGACTGAGCCACCCAGGCGCCCCTGGCCTGGGCATTTTTAAAGTCACATTTTGCTTACCCTAGCTATAGAAAAACCCAGTAATGCCAAATGAAATTCGAGTTTTGGGTAACAGAGCTTCGTTTGATCCTGGCAGGAACATTTATTATAAAGCTACTGTATGTTGTTACAGATGTGAGCCAATTACATGATGGAGGCCATTTACTAAAAATAATTTAATTTAATTTAATTTAATTTAATTTAATTTATTGAGAAAGAGAGAGAGAGAGAGTGCATGGGGAGAGGGAGAGAGAGAATCTCAAGCAGACTCCACACCCAGCATGGAGCCAGACACGGGGCTCGATCCCACAACTTTGAGATCATGACCTGAGCCAAAATCAAAAGTCCAATGCTTAACCGACTGAGCCACCCAGGCGCCCCTAAAATTAATTTTATTTTTTAAATTGTTGAGGGGCACCTGGGTGGCTCAGTCGGTTAAGTGTCTGCCTTCGGCCCAGGTTCGTGATCCCAGGGTCCTGGGATCAAGTCCCACATCAGGCTCCCTACTCAGCGGGGAACCTGCTTCTCCCTCTGCCTGCTGCTCCCCCTGCTGTGCTCTCTTCTCTGTCAAATAAATAAATAAAATCTTTAAAATAAAATAAAATAGTTGGGAACAAGCCATTCTTTCCCACAACAATTTGCTGATTGGATCTGACCTAGCTGGTCCTGTCAGGAGTCCATTCATCCCAGGGAGTGTGGAAGAGCTTGCACACCCTGGGAAACCAACCAATATCCAAAATGCAGGGAGCTCTCTGAAGCTGCACAATGTTGCAGAGTAGTCCCAGATTTTGCATTGCTTTTATCGTTTATTTTTTAAATTATGTATGTGTGAGGGCGTCTGCCTCCGCGTCTGTGTATTGGGTGTGGTCTGGGGCAATCTTAAACTTCAAAATCTGAACCCTGGGAGAGAAAGTTGTTGAGACATCTCTGCCAAATATTCTAACGTGTAATTCTCTCCAACAAGGATGTTCTGTTACACAACCTCGGTAGAACCATCACAGTTAGAAAGCTAATATTGATATATGATTTCCATTTAATCCTCTGGCCTCATTCAAGTTCTGCCAGTCTTTCCCACCCCCACCCCCGCCCCACCACCAACATCCCATAAAGCAAGAGGATCCGGTTCAGAATCACAAGTGGCATTTAGATGTTGCATTTCGTTCAGGCTGGACTAGATCCTCGGGTGTTCTCAGACTCTCTTGACTCCAACAGTTACAAGGTTTTATAACAGCAAGGACAGGGATGAGTCCACAGAGCACACTTATATAAGGCTTTCAGGAGATGAAGGATGCAATACAGTTAGGAGGAAGAAAATGCAGGCAATCATCAGGAAGGCCCAGGGCACCCAGGTGCCCTGCCCGGGGGTCCTCTCTGCCCTCTCTTTGGTCTCTCTCACAGGCTGTCAGCATGAAAGGGAGATACCTCAATCTCGGGGAAGCCTAGGCACACGTCTGCCAAGGGGTTTTTTTTTTTGGTATCCCGTTGGTCACAGCTAAAATCGGTTTGTAGAGCCAGGTAAACCAATTGCAGACCATAAATCCATAATTTTCAACAAACAATATTAGACAAGCTGGGAGAGGCTGTCCCCAGAGGGAGAGTCACACTTTGACAGCCCATGAAAAATTACTGGCTAGTCCATTTCATCCTTGCTGTGGTTGATGGGCAGTGTCTTGGCTCCAGATGTCTTTGAAGATGAACGCGGAGCTGCCACGGACTAGCTGTGAGCTAACAATGACCTTGACTGTTTGAAGATGGAGACCAGTTATTCTGTAGATTTCTCCCTGGTTTGGGGTTTTCTGATGCTACAGGTTGTAGCTCATGCATCTCTGGCAATGTTATCACAAATGTGAGGCCTGATTCTGCTCGTTGTATCCCAGCAGCTGGTGCACGGTTTTGGTTTGTCCTGTGATTGGTGATGTTCCCCTTGATCCCTTAATTAAGGAGGTACCTGCCAGGCCCTCTGCACTGTAAAGTTAATTCTTTTCCCCTTTGTAATTAACAAGCCTTTTGTGGTGAAGTACTTTAAACTATGTAAGTATTCCATTCCTGATCAAACTTTCAATTTATTATGTATGTATTTGTATCATTATAGATTTATAAATCCTTATATTTTTTTAAAGATTATTTATTTTTATTTATTTATTCATTCGAGACACAGAGATACAGAGAGAGAGAGAGAACATGAGCAGGGGGAGAAGCAGAGGGAGGGGGAGAAGCAGGCCCCCCGCTGAGCAGGGAGCCCGATGCGGGGCTCGATCCCAGGACCCTGGGATCATGACCTGAGCCAAAGGCAGACGCTTAACCATCTGAGCCACCCAGGCGCCCCAATCCTTATTTTTCAATGTATTATCCCCTGTTTATTTTGATGCTCAATTTGTCCTAAATTTGGGCAGTATGAACCTTTTGACTTCTGTGTTCTTTCAAAATTCTTTAAGCATGTCCTTGTTTCCTGGATAGCCTAGGAAATGAGTTTCCCCATAACTGTCTTGGCAGCAACCATTTCTCTGAGTGTCTTAGCTCATTTTAGTAGAGAATGGTATTTAGAAGCCAAGATCCTTGGCGCGCCTGGGTGGCTCGGTCGATTAAGCATCTGCCTCTTGATTTTGGCTCAGGTCATGGTCTCAGGGTTGTGAGATTGGCCCCCCACTGGGCTCAGCAGAGAGTCTGCTTGAGATTCTCTCTCTCCCTCTACCCCCACCTCTCTCTCTCTCTAAAATAAATAAATAAATCTTAAAAAAAAAAAAGCCAAGATCCAGGTGTGAGGGGCTCATTATTATGGGGTTTTTCTGCTCTCAAGCCTCTCAGCGAACAGAGGTAGGGAATATATGAATATACATATAGGTACAGAGACCCGTACATCTTTTTTTCTGTATCTGTAGATCATACTGAAAACCATGAGTCACACCATTACCTCCAACACCACCCACCACCAGGTTTATATCAGTTTGCTCCCTTTTCATATTTAACTCCCTTCTCTGACAATGAGAAATCTGCCTTCCCTCAGCCTTAACATATTTGCCTATTTGATCCATCCCCCAGCATGTAACTCATTCCTCTCCTTCACAGACCCCTCCACACCCCACCTAGGCTCCAAAACCCCATGCCGGGACAGCCCTCCATGTCGACACCTACCTTGCTCTGCCCCACGTAATGGCTTTAAGATCGAATTGTTCAGGAAGAGAAGGGAAGAAAAGTTTTCCATATATTTTTGATGACACAGGTTGTCATTCTCATAAACAGATAAAGGACAATCCTGCTGACCTCCCCACTCCTCCAACCTCACACTCCTCTAGATTCCCCCTTGAGATTATAGCAAGTATAACCATGCCAAAAGTAGACTAGCCACACTCAAAGCCAGTTTACATCTCAAATAAACTTTTGCATAAGAAATTTAAACCTGTGACCTATTGAGGAAATGGTCATGATGCTTTTTTAGCAAATAGAATGGGCTAACATCTTGGGAAACAAAACCTGCTCTTGGGGAGGCACCAGGAGGAGCTTGTCCAGATGGAGCCCGCCATGAGTGAGCTGCTAAACGTAGTGGACAGTGGTCAGGGAGCTGTGGCAGAGTTCTGGAGGCCAAGGATTTTACCTGGTGTTTAATTTAGCCTTTTTGAAATCTAATCTGTGTATTAAATCTAACCTATGTATTATTATTCATTGAGTTCCTACGATGGGTCAGACACAGGGCTAAGTGTGGGGTGCAGAGGGAACAAGACAGATGTGATCTCTGCCCTCCTGGAGGTTACAGAGGAACAGAGGCACAGAGAGAACAAAGACACAGAAATAAATGTGCAATTAAGAGAGACTAACTGAGTGACTGAGGATGCCTCTAGACTTAAAGAAGGAGAAGGAATTAGCCAGGCTGAGAAGGGGACAAGTGTGTCCCTGGAAAAGAGAACAGCTTATGCAAGGCCCCCTGAAGTCCCAGGGAGCTGGGAGGAGCTGATGGCCAGGTGTGAACCTGAAAGATGAGCCTAGAGAGAGGCAGGGGCAGCCCTCGAGACCACTCTGAGAACTTAGGCTTTTAAGTTAATAGAGAAACCACTGCAGGACTTGGAAGAAGGGATTGATGTGGTCTGATTTTTAAAGACCCTTTCTGTCTCCTTTGCATTAGTAAATCTCAGCCTAAATGGAGCCTTGGGCCTGGGAATTTAGAGCAGTTGCTTTAGAAGTTTCTCAGCCGTTTTTCATTATCACCCCTCCCACCCACACTGTGGGGACCTTTCTAGATATACATTTTTTTCCCTAATCACACCTCCACTCTGCCAGTAACAATTGTATCTGTTCACGTACTGTGGCCCTTTGGATGGCCACAAACCATTGTAATATCTCAGATTTTTCATCTCCCCAACTCCAAGAACCAGTTTTAGCCCCCTGAGGGCCATATTACCCCCGTGAAGAATGAGTATTCTTCAGCAATGATTACCTGTTCCAACAGCCATAGCATCTCCTGCAGTTAAGATTTTTAGAGGCCCTGAGGGGCTTATAATCAGATACACATTTAATATGCTCCTGCATGATTCTCGAGTGTTCTGGTCCATGGGCTTCTTCAATAACCTGTCTGGGGTTCTTCTTGACAATTCCCTTCCAACCAAATATGAGACAGAAAAGACTCAACTTGTTTTGGTTTGGTAGGCAGTGGTGATGTTGGGGAACAGGAGGCAAGAAACGGCCTCTCTCATGAGTCAGTCAAGTGGAGTTTTCGGTATCTGAACAATAAGAATTCAAGAACTGCTCAGCCCATTTCATTTTTCTCCATTTCTAATCTCATCATATAATTATGAGTGCTAGTCCCAGGCCTTGGGTGTCAAGGATTAAGATGAGAAGAAAATGGCTCTTTCCAAGGTTCACGTTACCCATCTCCAAGATGGCTACAAACCAAGAGGGATTAGGGGTAACACACCTACCACCGGTTCCTAGGTTACATAAAGATAAAAGGGAACTTCCTCATATTTATTTCACAGGCTGACGAAAATCCAGTTGTTAGTAAGTTATTTGTATGTAAATTGCTCCCATCCTTCATTAATCACAAGACCAGATAATGTTTCTGCAGAATGGTCTGTATGCCTGGCGGGGGGCCAGGTCAGCCGCCATGACCCAGTTGGGCTTATGCCCCAGTTTGTTGGAGCAACATAGCAAAAGAAGAGTTGACTAACCCTGCTCAAAAAATCCTTTCCTGTAAGAATATAACATTCACAGAGGAAATGCTGATAGAAAATAAACAGAGGAAAGGTATTCACGTCAGTCACAATCAAAGAAATGTAAGTTAAAACAGAAAAGAGGTCATTGTTAAATATCCAATAAGGAAAACAGTTAAAACATAGTCGTAGTCAATGACGAAGTATGGACAGGAAGGAGGAAACTCCTGCAACTTTCTGGAAGTTTCTTTGGCATTACTGATCATGAGATAGAAAAATTTTCATATTCTTCTAAGTAGCAACGACATTTCCATATCTGCCCTAAGCAAATAAACTGAAATGTGGACAAAGTTTATTTACAAGGATATTCATCACCATGCTTAATATGCCTGGAAAAAAACGTAAACTCTCCAAATCTTCAACAATTTGAATAAATTATGATTACTGTGCAATAGTAAAAAGTTATGTTGATGAAGACTTTTAAGGGCATGGGTAATGTTTATACTATACTGTTAAATAGTATATTAAAATTAATTATGATATTTCCTAATTATGTCAAGAAATGGAGACTCGAGGGGCGCCTGGCCAGCTCGGTCGGTGGAGCATGCAACTCTTGATCTTGAGGTCATGAGTTCAAGCCTCACATTGGGTGTGGAGATTACTTAAATAAATAAATAAAAATAAACTAAAAAAAAGAAATACAGACTTGAAAGAGAGAAAGAAATATGTTAAGATGGTGACAGTGGTTGCCTCATAGTTAGGAGTGACATTTAATTTTTTTCCTGGCTACTTCGCATTTTAAAACTTATTTCCAGGGATGCCTGGCTGGCTCAGTCAGAAGAACATGTGACTCGATCTTGGGGTCCTGAGTTCGAGCCCCTTACTGGATAGAGATTAGTTAAATAAATAAAACTTAAAAAAATTTTTAATATAAAAATTATCTCCAAATTGTCTATATTGAGCAGGCTTTCTTTGGTAACAAAGGAGGAGAGGCACAAAGGAAAGCAATTATAAGAATTCAATTACGTAATTTCCCAGACACAGGGGAGACCCTCTCAAGGCCCAGAAGCTAGGGAAGTGTCTGGGAAGATGCTGGTGCTCCTAAAAGCCTGCCAAGATGGCGGAAGGACCCAGATGAGAGGCAGCAGGGCCTGGACAAAGTTGCGAGGTTCCAACCGGTGACCTTCCATGGAGTTCTTCCCACTTGTAGTGGGGGCTTAGAGAGGTGAGGGTTGGGGGATGGGGTTCAGCCTTTCAGCAAGAGGTCTGGCGCTCCACCAAGGCCAAAGCCCAAGCCATTGGTCAGCTGGGACCTCCTGTCGCCCTCTCATCCATGGTGAACCCCAGTTCATGGCTGACCCCAGGACGTTTTTAATGCTTATTGTATTATATTTCAGACATTAAAAAAAGAAGACCATGGATTTCAGGTCACCCAACATGCTGCCTCTGGTCATCTTTGCTCATATGATGAATTTTAAAAATGGTGTTGAGCAAGCCTAACCATTGTAGCAGTTGAATCTGGAGGATGTCTGCCTCTGGGTTTTTAGGAATCATCTTTGGAAGGGATGGGGAATCCATGGACGGGAGCTGGGGAGGAACAGGCAGGCGGGACAGGCTCCTGTCCCTTAGCCCCCACCCCTCAGGCACACAACAGGTAAAGCCAATAAGCTGAATGGACCCAAAGGACAGAGTCAGAAAGACTATACAAGGCTTCAAGTGCAGAAAAAAGAGACATGGAGGACAGTGGAGCGAGAAGAAAGAAATGTTTCTTTGTGATTATGTGAGGAAATAATCACACACAAAAATGACTTAAACCGTTGGACTAAAAGGTTAGAAATAAGAGTTACAAGGTAAGGATGAAAACTCTGATAAAACATTTGGAACATTGGAAAACATTCTCAAACCGGAGCCAGTGAAAAGTAGACCAGAGAAATGGACAAGAGGTGTAAATGATGACAACGAGAAAAAAATGAAAACTAACATAATTACGTAGAACAAACCATTCTTGGTCTGCACAATTCCAGGATAAAATAAAAGAGACCAGAACACAAATTATTTCAAAGATAGAGGGATACAAGCGAAAAAGGCAAAACTGCACCTGTTCAAAGGACAGAAAGCCCCACGGGGCAGCCCCCACGCTGTTTGGGAAGCTATTTCAGATGACTTCCCTGCCATCCCCCAGCCCCTGACTCTCCTCCCTGCTCCAGCCTGGCTGATTCTCTACCTGGGGCAGAGCGAGAAGGGCCCTGGCAGTGCCTAGTCCCCTGGGGTCTCTGCAGGTGCCCCTGGTCCGCAGGGGAGCCAGGCCCAGCCCCAGCAAGTTCAGTGAACCTGGTGCCCCATTCACCAGCTGGGTGACCTTGGGTGCGTGTCTGGCCTCAGGTCCTCATTGGAAAACTTTTTGACCTTGCAGTCTTTCCCTGGGGTGCCCTCACGAGAACTAGAGGAAGGGCCACTGTGGCTTCTACCACCCTTGGGGGCTTTGGGCTAGTAGAGACATGTGTTGAATGCTGTGCACACACCACCTGCTTCTCACCATGTCCTTTCTGCCTTTCCGTCTTATTTTTCCATTTGCCTTTTCATTTCAACAGAGTCAAAGGAGGTCTTTCCAAGAAGGATGCAGAAGAGAAGAGGGAAGAAATTTCTCTCCAGCAGCTGGGAGCTTCTCCCCTCAAAGAAACCATCTAAGCTGCCACAAGCCTGGTGCTTGCTGGCAGCCCCTCATCTGGTCTCCAGACACCCCTGGGGCTTTTCCTGACACTGATGGGGGTGAGGTTGGCCAAGGGCCGTGGTGGCTCTGGGGGTCCAGGCCAAAGAGCTGCTCACAAGCCAGGGCTGTGGTTGCTGGAAGGAAACTGGCCACCAGCAGCCAATTGGCATCACAAACATGGAGAAAGTCAAGAGGAACCAGGGACCCTCCATGTCCAGGGACCAAAGGAGGAACTGTTTTCCTTTCCCATCCCCAAATCTGTCCCCTTAAAACCTCTGTTCATTCTTGTTCTACCTCCAAACATTGTGTCTTTGCAAGGTTAAAGTGGCTGACATTTGTGCCCCTTGGTTGTCCCTGGGACAGCCCCACCCAGCTTGTCCTTGAGAACTCATTCTGCTCCACACCTTCGGCATTTACTCTGTCTTGCCGTATATACAATTAAAGCTCTCTTCCCCTGGTTGTGTATGACTTACCTTCTCAACTAGCAAATGCGGCATTTGCACATGGCACGTGCTTAGTGAGTAGTTGGTGAATATGTGATGAGCCAGACTCAGGCACTGGATAGAGACCTCTACCCCTCACCGGCATTCCTGGCAATACCACCTTGCAGAAACAGGATGTGGCGTGGTTCTCCAAACGTCTCACAGAGAGACGAATTCCTGGTATCCCTCTGACCTCAGATCCATTTCCAGTCCAGATGTTGGACAGGTGCCTGCACCCCTGGCCTTGCCCTTCAGTGTAATTCAGATTGGATCCATGAGGGATTCAAATCCTGGCTCTCTGAGTAGTCTTGAGCACATTTCCCTGTCTGATCCCTTCCTCCTGGAATTGCCAGAGAATCCATGAGATCAGGGCTCCACCCCTAAAGCTCAAGAAAAAAGCGCAATCTGGGGAAAAAGTAAAAATATCACAGTTTGGGCAGGAACCACTGCAACATGTCCTTTCGCCAACGTCATCTTTCAGCAGCTTACCGCTTGGAACAGAGCTTGAATGCGAATCCTCCAAAAAGCTGTCCCAAGGCATGAGCCTTGATGCACTAAATCCTCAGTCCCTCCCATCGATTTAACCGCTCATGAGCGCGATCCTTTGTGTGTTTCCTTTCTTGTTTGAGTTGTTCTCAACCCACAGCCCTCAGCAGATCAGTAAATTTGAAAGGCGTCCTTTAAGATTCACCTTGGGAGTCACCTCCTCCAGGCAGCAGCATTCCCTGACCTTCCCTGCCTGCCTCTGGGCTCTCGTGAGTCCCTCCTCACATTCTCCCTGCTGTGCTGTGATGGGTTCATTACATGCTGATCTATCATAGTGGCTCCTTGAAGACAGGTAGGTCATCTTTGTGTGTATCTACCACGGTCCACCTCACAGTAGGTATTCAGTTCATGTTGCTGGAGTGGATGAAATAGTCATGAGGATTAAAACAACAACAACAACAAAAAAAACGTGACCTATCACTGCTGAACTCTGAGGGAGGAGGCAGAAAAACAAAACGGAAGACCTGGGTAGAAAAACAAGATTTTGTACATGTTTTATTAAAAAAACAGAATTTGGGGGCACCTAGGTGGCTCAGTCGGTTAAGTGTCTGCCTTGGGCTCGGGTTGGGATCCCAGGGTCCTGGGCTCGAGTCCCGCATTGGGCTCGCTGCTCCACGGGGAGCCTGCTTCTCCCTCTCCCATTGTCTCTCCCCCTGCTCGTGCTCTCTCTCTCTCTCTCTGACAAATAAAGAAAATCCTTAAAAAAAATAAACTTTTGAGAGAATACAACATGCCAGGGAGATTACTGAGGTTATTATAAACAATGTCTGGACCACGCTTCGGAGCCATGGTCCCCAGGATCCAAAACAATCGAAATCAAATGAGTCAAAGACCCCTTTGAAGGAGTCACCTTTTTAAGCCAAGCCACTCGCTCAATGTAATTATGTAATTGTACGTAATTATGTACAATTGAGTTTATGTAATTGGGTTTCAGCTTCCCCAGAAGTGTTAATCCAGGTGTAGCAGGTGGTGGTGGCCACAGCACAGCTTGCTCAACTAAAAGATAGTAAAGGGTTATCCTGTTATCAGGAACAACTTGGGCCAGAGAATCTAAGGATTTTTTGTTGGGCAGCTATTGTTTTTTTAGCAGCAAATTCTGCGGTATTTTCAAGAGTTAAGAAGACGTTCCTGATTATAGCCTCATTTACATTTACTCCCCAACTGGGGAAGTAGGGCCCTGCCAAGGGAAGCGTAAATGATTCATAAAGGCCTCCTGGTAATTCCTGCTTGATTCTGGACTGGAAAGGTAACATCCATGAGGCCAGTAAATATTGAAAGGGCTATAGACCACACGGAGTTTTATTCTGATTACCTCTGCCTTGTGTCCCTTTCTTTGCATACAGCCTCAGCACAGAGTCCCCCAAGTTTGGCCTGTTAACCAGCAACAGCAAAATGGACCAGAGGGTGTCTGGCATCATGGATAGGTCAGAGTTTTTGATGACAAATCCAGCAGTCTGAAAGATTATCCCCTTAGTAATGGCCTGGGAGATAGAGATGATGGTATTATCTTTCCAGGCCAATGCCAGAGGAAATGAAAGAAAAGAAGAAAGGATTTCATGTTTAGTTAAAGTTTGAAATTTTGACTCAGCATCTTGAGTAGAAGCACTCAACATCAATGTCAGCTGCTTCTCCTCCTGGTCAATTTGATTTGGAGGTCTCCCGGTCTGCACAGGACCCTACGGACCTGGGACAGTCCCTTTGAAAGAGTTCAAGGGCAGTTCTTGTTCTTAGCGATTCCAAATCAGAAGGGTGGGAGAAAATTAGAAACAGTTTGGGGAGTCATGGTCAGATATTTGAGGAAACCAGAAGAATTCAGGATTGAGGCCAGTTTACAGGTATGTCCCCAAACCTCAAAGACAATGAACAGGATCAGAATCTAATATTTATAAAAAGGTGCAAACATAATTTTTCTATCTATGGTCATCGCCCCCTTTTTTTTACCAAAGATAATCACAGTAAAACTAATTTATTTGCATTAAACTTGGCCTGATTATTTACATAAGTGTAGCAAGAATAGTGATTGACCATATAAGCTCTTTTTCAGATGGATTTGCTGGAACTTTTTGTAAGGAATCTCAGATTGAACTCTTAAAAGTCTGAAGTCAGGAAGCCAAGCCAAGGTTAAAGCAGTTCCTTAAAATCGTCTGGTCATATCTGAGCCTTGCATATCTCTCTCAAATATGGCATTCCAGGGGCGCCTGGGTGCCTCAGTTGGTTAAGCAACTGCCTTCGGCTCAGGTCATGATCCCGGAGTCCTGGGATCGAGTCCCACATCGGGCTCCCGGCTCAGCGGGGAGCCTGCTTCTCCCTCTGACCCTATCCCCTCTCATGCTGTTTCTCTCTCTCTCTCTCTCTCAAATAAATAAATAAATAAAATCTTTAAAAAAAAAAAAATATGGCGTTCCAATCAAAGCTTTCGTAATGTAGCCCGTATCTCCAACTGTGTCCTGTTACAAGGAGAATAGATTCTTATGGAACTTCTGCACATAACTGATTACATTGCCATAAAAAGAAAATTCAAGAGTTTCTGTCGGGATCAGGTAGGTAGAGAAAACTAATGTTTCATCTTTGTTTACAAAGGTATGCCTCACCAAGTCGCTATAAGCCATAGTAAGAGAAAAGAGAACAAAGTTTTCTTAAATCTGGAAAAACAAAATGTTAAGGAAGCAGCCATGTTTCAAACAAAAAGTCATAAAAATTATAATCATCCTCGTCAGTTCATTGGGTCCCATGTTATTAATTCTTGCTCTGCTTGAATCCAGTTTTTCCATTAGTTCTGGAAATTCTTACTCAGTTGAGTTTTATGACCTTAAAGTTATTTTATTTTTTTAATTAACATATAATGTATTATTTGTTTCAGGGGTACAGGTCTGTGATTCATCAGTCTTACACAATTCACAGCACTCACCATAGCACATACCCTCCCCAGTGTCCATCACCCAGCCACCCCATCCCTCCCACCCCCCACCACTCCAGTGACCCTCAGTTTGTTTCTTGAGATTAAGAGTCTCCTATGGTTTGTCTCCCTCTCCGGTTTCATCTTGTTTCATTTTTCCCTCCCTTCCCCTCTGATCCTCTGTCTTGTTTCTCAAATTCCTCATATCAGTGAGATCATATGATAATTGTCTTTCTCTGATTGATTTATTTCACTTAGCATAATACCCTCTAGTTCCATCCACATCATTGCAAATGGCAAGATTTCATTTTTTGAAGGCTGCATAATATTCCATTGTATATATATACCACATCTTCTTTATGCATTCATCTGTTGATGGACATCTAGGCTCTTTCCATAGTTTGGCTATTGTGGACACTGTTGCTATAAACATTGGGGTGCACGTGCCCCTTTGGATCACTACATTTGTATCTTTAGGGGTAAATACCCAGTAGTGCAATTGTTGGGTCGTAGGGTAGCTCTATTTTCAACTTTTTGAGGAACCTCCATACTGTTTTCCAGAGTGGCTGTACCAGCTTGCATTCCCAACAGTGTAGGTGGGTTCCCCTTTCTCCGTATCCTCACCAACATCTGTCATTTCCTGACTTGTTAATTTTAGCCATTCTGACTGGTGTGAGGTGGTATCTCATTGAGGTTTTGATTTGGATTTCCCTGATGCCGAGCGATGTTGAGCACTTTTTCCTGTGTCTGTTGCCCATTTGGATGTCTTCTTTGCAGAAATGTCTGTTCATGTCTTCTGCCCATTTCTTGATTGGATTATTTGTTCTTTGGGTGTTGAGTTTGATAAGTTCTTTATAGATTTTGGATACTACCCCTTTATCTGATATGTCATTTGCAAATATCTTCTCCCATTCTGTCGGTTGTCTTTTGGTTTTGTTGACTGTTTCCTTTGCTGTGCAAAAGCTTTTTATCTTGATGAAGTCCCATTAGTTCATTTTTGCCCTTGCTTCCCTTGCCTTTGATGATGGTTCTAGGAAGACATTGCTGCGGCTGAGGTCGAAGAGGTTGCTGCCTGTGTTCTCCTCTAGGATTTTGATGGATTCCTGTCTCACATTTAGGTCTTTCATTCATTTTGAGTCTATTTTTGTGTGTGGTATAAGGAAATGGTCCAGTTTCATTCTTCTGCATGTGGCTGTTCAATTTTCCCAACACCATTTGGTGAAGAGACTGTCTTTTTTCCATTGGACATTCTTTCCTGCTTTGTCGAGGATTAGTTGACCATAGAGTTGAGGGTCCATTTCTGGGCTCTCTGTTCTGTTCCATTGATCTATGTGTCTGTTTTTGTGCCAGTACCATACTGTCTTGATGATGACAGCTTAATGACAAAGATTTTTAAATGCCCATTGTTAAAGATCTGATGAGAGTTCATTATCATGGAATTGACAAGAAAGTATGGTTATTTCTGTGACACTCAATATTTTATTTTATTTTATTTTATTTTTAAAGATTTATTTATTTGAGGGGCATCTGGGTGGCTCAGTCAGTTAAGCGGCTGCCTTCAGCTCAGGTCATGATCCCAGAGTCCTGGGATTGAACCCCGCATTGGGCTCCTTGCTCAGCAGAGAGCCTGCTTCTCCCTCTCCTTCTGCCTGCCGCTCCTCCTGCTTGTGCTCTCTTTTGCACTCTCTCTCTCTATGTCAAATAAATAATAAAATCTTTAAAAAAAAATTTATTTATTTGGTGGGGGGAGAGTGCTAGTGGGGGGAGGGGCAGAGGGAGAGGGAGAGAGAGAATCTCAAGCAGACTCCCCGCCAAGCAGGGAGCCCAGCATGGGGCTCGATCTCATGACCCTGAGATCGTGACCTGAGCCAAAATCAATAGTTGGCTGCTTAACCGACTGAGCCACCCAGGGGCCCCTTAGTATAGCTTCTTACTTGACAATGCTTCCTATGTAATTTAACACGTCAAATTAGCCTGATTAGTTTCACATCTCCTTTTTATAAAAAGAGAGAACAAACCTTTTGAGACGTTCTAAGGACTTCTGAAAAATCCCCAAGTTAGTTGAGATCAAACAGATTTCACTGGGGCGCCTGGACCCTGATCTCAGCTCAGGTTTTGATCTCAGCGTTGTGAGTGCAAGCCCCATGTTGAGCTCCAGGCTGGGCGTGGAGCCTACTTTAAAAAAAAAAAAGAAAGAAAAAAAGACTTCGTTTAAGAATTTGATTTTGGGGAAGTTTGTCAGAAATATCAAAGGTTTTGGGGCGCCTGGGTGGCTCAGTTGGTTAGGTGTCCAACTCCTGATTTAGATTCAGGTCAGGATCTCAGGGTCCTGGGATCAAGCCCTGCATCGGGCTCCGTGCTCAGCAGGGAGTCTGTTTCTCTCTTTGCCCCTCCCCCTGCTCATGCTCTCTCTCTCAAATAAATAAATAAAACCTTAAAAAAAAAAATCAAAGGTAAAGAAAACCTGGTGGGCCTGGCTGGCTCAGTCAGAAGAGCATGTGACTCTTGATCTTGGGGTTGTGAGTTCAAGCCCCACACTGGGTGTAGAAATTACTTAAATAAATAAACTTTAAAAAAAAAATAAAGAAAACCCAAGAAAATGTGTCCTTTCAGCAGATGAAAGAAAAAATTAAGGTTTAGTTTCACATAAGTATGCTATTGATGTTAAAGCTTTTTTTAACCTTTAAATTCATTTAGCCTGACCAGACTAAAATTCCTTTTCCAAGATTCCTTTCCACAAAACTTATTCAACTTTGTTTCTTACATTCATATTTGTCCTGTGTTTTTCCTCTTTAGACAACCAGCCTCAGATTGGGACAAAATTATTTTCTTTTCCCTCAACACAAAAACATGCCTCCATTTCTCATACCTTCTCTTACCGAAAACACACCTTTTACTTTCTTTGTATGTGGAATATTTTTATTATTTCTACTAGCTTACATATTAGAATTTTTAACCTCTAAAAGAAAAAGAAGCAAACCAAAGAAAAAGAAGCAAACGATTGTGAAATATTGCTCTAGCATTCTATAAATTGGCCACTTAATGAATACATTTAGATTCTAGACTAAGTCAGTGGTGCCTGGGTAGTTCAATCAACTGAGTGTCCGACTCTTGGTTTTGGCTCCAGTCATGATCTCAGGGTGGTGGGATCGAGCCAGGCTCCATAATCAGTGTGGAGTCGGCTGGAGATTCTCTCTCTTTCTCTCCCTCTGCCCCTCCCCCCAGCTCGTGCACTTGCGCATGCTCTCTCCCTCTAAAAATAAATAAAATCTTAAAAAAAAAAAATTCTAGACAGTCAGCCATTGTCTCAAGGTATTTTTCCTGCTGACAAGTTTTGTAAGCAATAATATGAAATTGCCAGGCCTTTAGTAAGCTTAGGTGGAATAAAAATACTATATTCAATGCTGATAACTCTAAAGACATGCCTGCCTTAATTAAATCAACAAACTTAAACTAGCTTTAATACCAAATATTTCCCCATATCCAATGACCCTGAAATTCATCAGGATTAAGTTTCTTTTTTTTTTTTTAATATTGATTTATTTCTTTGAGAGAGAGAGAGCCCGTGCGCATCTGGCAGGGGGGGGCAGAGGGAGAGAGAGAATCTCAAGTGGACTCCCCTCTGAGCTTGGAGCCTAACACAGGTCTGGATCCCACGACCCTGAGATCACAACCAAGAGTTGGTTGAGCCTAGAGCCAAAACCAAGAGTCGGATGCCCCACCAACCGCACCACCCAGGCACCCCATCTGGATTAAGTTTCTATTATATTTCGGGGAATTTAATTTCTTTTTTTTTTTTTTAAAGATTTTATTTATTTATTTGATAGAGACACAGCGAGAGAGGGAACACAATCAGGGGGAGTGGGAGAGAGAGAAGCAGGCTTCCCGCTGAGCGGGGAGCCCGATGTGGGGCTCGATCCCAGGACCCTGGGACCATGACCTGAGCCGAAGGCAGACGCTTAACAACTGAGCCACCCAGGCGCCCCTGGGAATTTAATTTCTAGAAGCACTTAATTTTCTTTAAGCCAGTTAAGGGGAGCTCTTTAACAAATTAATTTTGGCAATACGATCTAGAGGTAGAAAACGCCACAAATCTACAATACACACACACACACACATATAGACACACGTGAACATATGACAAACACTGAAAGGCCTCAAAGCTTCCACTCTCAGATTTCCACCACAAGACAGGCATTTGTAGAGAAGACACTTAAAGTTGTTATTGTTTTCTATTTGCTTAAATTTCGAATAACCTTTCCTTCTTCTGTTTTTCTTCTGGTAAGAATTACTTCACTGAAGTTGATATTTTCCTTTATTTTTAAATTTTTAATTTTATTTATTTTTAAGTAAGCTCTACACCCAGCATGGAGCTTGAACTCACGACCCCAAGATCAAGAGTCACACGCTCCACCGACTGAGCCAGCCAGGTGCCCCTGACATTGGTATTTTAAAGAGATGACCTAGAAAAAAGTTCCTGGGGAAGACCAGGTAGCACACTTACATCTCAGAGGCACAAAGACAAGCCTTTGGAGATAAATGGGGGAGGTTTAGGGATTGGTAAAAAAGAGTGGCAGGCTTTGAATAGTTTCTGGAGCTGCACCTGTGGTCCTGTAAAGACTCAAGTTGTAGAACAAGGACAGCTGTTCTTAATTCCTCGGGGACTTGGATTGCCACCTAAAAGATATCAAAAGACTGACACATCCATCTATGTTGCAAAGTTTTTCTGTTCCTTTGGGTACATTTAGCACAGGGGTGAAGGCCAAAAAAAAAAAAAAGTTCTTATTAGGCTCTGAATATCAGCCACCAACCTGGCCAACTTCTAACCACAGAGCTACATAAAAATTCTTTTAAATATTTTGTCAGTTTCAGCTAGGACGAACAGCAAATATTTCTGGCGGTAGTAGACAAGCCCGTGGGCCCAAGAGGCATCCTCAGGGAGGGTGCAAAAGATATTATCTTCACAAGATCCAGAGTCACTCACAGAGATCAATAACCATTGGCTTGGATTTGGAAAGGAAAGGACAACGTGGCTCTGGTTCTCAGATTGGCCTTTGATCTAGGAGGGCCAGATACCTGGAGGAGCATCTGTAGACTTGAGTGGTCTTATTTCAAAAGGCACCTGCTTAACAGTCTCTCCCTAAGGGAAAGGCAATTCAGACAGGATTGAAGAGTGCTCAAAGGAGGACTGAGGGGAGCAGTAGGCTTACTTCAGCCTTATAGTCTTTTGTCCTAGGTACCTTTTATATCTTTAATTTTTCATTAGCCTTTTACCATAAATCTTAGCCTTTAAAAAAAAAAAATCTTAGACTTTTGGGGGTTTTTGCATGCCAACTAAAATAGGTATACCGTTCTACTTGTTTAATTTGAAAACCCTTACTTTCAAGTGCACTTTTTTTTTTTTTAAAGATTTTATTTATTTGACAGAGAGAGACACAGCGAGAGAGGGAACACAAGCAGGGGGAGTGGGAGAGGGAGAAGCAGGCTTCCCGCAGAGCGGGGAGCCCGATGCGGGGCTCGATCCCAGGACCCTGGGATCATGACCTGAGCTGAAGGCAGACGCTTAACGACTGAGCCACCCAGGCGCCCCTCAAGTGCACTTTTTAAATGAACAAGCTTACCTACCGGAACGTTCCCCGTAATGACCATCGTAATTTCCGGTTGTTTTATTTATTTATTTATTTATTTATTTATTTATTTATTTAAAAATTTTTTTTTTTAAAGATTTTATTTATTTATTTGAGAGAGAGCAAGAGCACAAGAGCAGGGGGAGGGAGAAGCCAATTCCCCCCATGAGCAGGGAGCTCGATGCAGGGCTCGATCCCGGGACTCCAGGATCATGACAGGAGCAGAAGGCAGGTGTTTAACCAACTGAGCCACCCAGGTGCCCCTAAAATTTTTTTAATTTAAATTAAATTTAGCTTACCTATAGTGTAGTATTAGTTTCAGGGGTAAAATTTAGTGATTCATCAGTTGCGTATAACACCCAGTGCTCACCACGTCAAGTGTCCTCCTTAATGCCCATCCCCCAATTACCCCATTCCCCCCCACCAACCCCTCCTTCCAGCAACCCTCAGTTTGTTTTCTACCGTTAAGAGTCTCTTACAGTTTGCCTCCCTCTCTGTTTTTTTTTTTTTTAAAGATTTTATTTATTTATTTGAGAGAGAATGAGAGACAGAGAGCATGAGAGGGAGGAGGGTCAGAGGGAGAAGCAGACTCCCTGCCGAGCAGGGAGCCCGATGCGGGACTTGATCCCGGAACTCCAGGATCATGACCTGAGCCGAAGGCAGTTGCTTAACCAACTGAGCCACCCAGGCGCCCTGCCTCCCTCTCTGTTTTTATCTTATTTTATTTTTCCTTCCCTTCTCCTATGTTCATCTGTTTTTTCTTAAATTCCACATACGAGTGAAATTATACAGTATTTGTCTTTCTCCGACTGACTTACTTTGCTTAGCATAACACCCTCTAGTTCCATCCACGTCATTGCAAATGGCAAGATCTCATTCTTTTTGATGGCTTGGTAATAATATCCCATTGTATATATATATCCCATAACTGCTTTATCCATGCACCTGTTGCTGGACATCTGGGCTCTTTCCATAGTTTGGCCATTGTGGCCATTGCTGTGATGGTACGATTTTGCCATGTTTGTAGCTGTCTGCAATTTCAGAGACCACAGTTCTTAAATATAAAACCACCAGCTGTGCCAGGAAGCGGTATGTTCCACTCTTTGGAATTCAAAGATCTTATTTTATTATTATTTATTTATTTTTCAGCTAAGGCTTTGGGTATCTTGGAGCCAAACAATACCCAAAAAGGGCGTGCCACTGTGCATCGGGAACTGTATGATGTTTCACAGTGTACCTTGGTGCCCGGAAATTTTCTTGAGGTTGGTAGGTGACCTCATGTCAATCTAACCTCTTCCGTGACCGGCTTTATCCTAACATGGAGTCTTTGGGTTAAGCAGCAAGTGTTCTAGAAGTTTTTAAATGCTTTAAATGAAAATAAATAAGTAAATAAATGCTTTAAATGCCCACCAATTTCGGTGGGCTTTTTTGACTTCGGGAGTTCTCATGAGCAACTAGCCTTTATCTATATAAGACAAGACAAAGAAACATGTGCACCTTAATAGATCAGCAGTAACCGAGACATGTTACTATGTCCTGGCCCAACAAATGGCCTATGCACAGCTCCAACAATTCCCTTGGAACCTGGGACTGGGGAAAGAATTGAAGCAGCAGACCCCAACAGTTGGGGACGGGGACTGCCCCTAATAGTTCCCACGTGGTTCTTCAGAAAGAATTAAGGGTTGGGGGTTTTCCCCTCAAAAATCTGGGAATTGCAGTCTAAAAGGCCAGAGGCTTGGCTCTGGGCAGAACCACCTGGCAGCTCAGTTGGGCTCCCGACAGACTCGTCTGCCAGCTCAGGCTGACCTGTCCTGTATCAGAAGGCCAATTAGACCAGGAGCTCAGGACCAAGAGGAACTTACCCGTGGCTTCAGAAACAGCAAGAAGAGAGCTCAAAAAAGAGGTTGTAGGGTACCACACCTATGTTTCTCGTTGGCCCCAAATGCTGTCAGAAGTTTGGCTTTGGGGCTGCCGGGATGGCTCAGTTGGTAGCATCCTGTGTTCGAGCCCCATGTTGCGTATGGAGCCCACTTAAAAAAAAAAAAGAGTTTGGCTTTGGATCCTGTCACTACTGCCAAGTTAAACTTGACGATCTAATTGGCTTTATTCAATGATTCATGACTTGGGCAGCATCCCACCTAGCAAATAGAAAGGAGCTCCAAGGGGCGCCTGGGTGGCTCAGTCGTTAAGCATCTGCCTTTGGCTCAGGTCATGATCCCAGGGTCCTGGGATCGAGCCCCGCATCAGGCTCCCTGCTCGGCGGGAAGCCTGCTTCTCCCTCTCCCACTCCCCTTGCTTGTGTTCCCTCTCTCGCTGTGTCTCTCTTTGTCAAATTAAAAAAAAAAAAAAAAAAAGAAAGGAGCTCCAAGGAGCTGTACAAAATGGAAAGCTTTTTAAGGCAAAAGGCAAAAAGCTTTTTTTAGGCAGCAACATGGAAGTCACAGATGAAAGAAGGGATTATTACAATCACCTTCCTTTGGGGGGAAGGACAGGGGTCTATCTAGCAGATGACCTCTCTGGTGCGGATCAGGAACTGCTACACTAATTGGTATAAAATTCCAGTCATAGGAGAGGCTAAAACGGCAATTCGGTTAGGTAATAAGTCTTGGTTTGCTGATGTGGGGCTTAGCACAAGTGACTCTATTTGGGGAAAGTTCTTTCTTTAACAGTTTTAAAAACAAATCTGTTATAAACACCTGTAATTTGTATTTTTGAAAAAAATTTAAAATCGCAATTCTCAATCCTGGAATCACTTGTGTGCTTTTAAAAAATACCAGTGCTAGGTCGGGCCCACTCCCAGGGATGCTGATGTCATTATTTGGGGTTGAGAACGACTGGTCTAGAAATAGTTTTCCTAACCAGCAAGAAAATGTACAGAACTTAACCCAGTTGCTAGGGTTAATTATGGCCACACTCTGAACACCTAGTTGGTGGAGTAGTTACCATGAATTGGGCAAGACAAAGGTAATACATATGTTTAAGTGAACAAACCCGATTTCCTCTAACAAACACCCTGACAAGGAAGTTTCCCATGAGAAGTAAGAATAATCATGAGGACAGATCACAGTCCATGGGATACAACCAAAAACCAAAAATACTGGCCAGAAACTAAGTGAAGACAAATTCTTGATGTTCTCGATGATGATACAAGAGTGAACTGTTTAAACAGGATTCCATTTGCCTTCGGTCCCCTATGATCACCTTTACTGTAACTGGCAAATAGCTTCCAGACTTCTCTGCATTTACCTCCGAAGGCACTGACCAGCCAGGGCACTAGGTTTTCAAGAGCCTTGGACGACAGTCTTCTGGGCATCTCTAAGTTGTGGCTGCAGAGGGATGGCTTGCAAGGTGCCCAGGATCCGAGCATCAAGGATTGCCTGGGCAGGGCAAGATCAGGAAAGGTCAGGTGAGGGCAGATCAGCTAAGGTAAGGGCTGGTGGGGTCCTGGCCACTGCTGCTGACAACCGTACCTGGAAGAGGAACTCGGCTCCCTGGGCAGAGCTGTGGGCTGTGGTGCTCGCCCCAGAAAGCAGCCCCCACAATGCACCTGGTTACATTTTCACTGACCCAGGGGGAGACAGCCTGATGCCTGGCAGCGGGAGGACTGGAAGATGTCACCAGGTCCATAACCCCGTCTCCATGACTCACATGCAACCTGAGCAGGATCAACATGCTGATCTGGCCTGGGCTGCCAGGGAGCAGGTGCCACCAAAAGATGGACTTTAAAAGAGACCCTGGAAAAGACAACGGGTTGTCCGGGGTCCTGCGCCCAGTGCAGCACACCCTGCCAGTCTGAGGTCTAAATTCAGTGGTCCCCCGCAAAGAGTTCCCTAGATTTAATTGAGTGCTTGATTATGAAGTTAGAGAGGGGTGAGGAGGCCCAGACCGGCTCTAAGAGGCCAAACCACATAATGAACCTGTCACCCTCTACTTTTCCCTTCGCATGCCCAGCCCTGGGCACCCGGGCTACTAGCATTTGCAAGGAGCACAAAAAGGGGGTGGGGATGGGGGACTCTCACCTGGTGTTTCTTTTGCAGCCACTATGCTCCCTGGTTTGGGCAATCAATAGTGTTGATATTGATGCTAGCGATCGTGAACAAGAGGTGGAGACTCCTAAGGTGACCGGGCATGGCCCACAAGGCGGGCGGTGGGAGATGATTTAGGATGGTACAAGGGACATAAGGAGGAAACCACTGAGCACCCTGGGGACAAGCCTGTGCAAATGGTGCGGGTAAGACATGGAGAAGACTGGAAAAGGGCGAAGTGATTGTTGAGGGACCAGGCATGGAGGTGGCAGGGCTGTGGGAGGACGGGAACACTTTACCCCTGGGAGGTCAGAGCACAGAAAGGGACACTAATCTCTTTCTCTCGGCTCTTGTTCATGGGGCATCTGGCCAGTTTAACCCAGCCATTTGCTGCCACCCTCAATTCGACCACTGACTGATAAAGAGTCTTTTGTGGGGAGCCGGGGGAGGGGCAGAGGGAGAGGGAGTGAGAAACTTAAGCAGGCTCCACGCCCAGCATGGAGCCCGATGCAGGGCTCGATCTCACGACCCTGAGATCATGACCTGAGCCGAAATCAAGATCGGATGCTCAACCAACTGAGCCACCCAGGCGTCCCTAATGAAGAGTCTTAATCAGACACCTGCCCACAACTACTGAATCCAAGAGGGAGCAGCCTCCACTGAAGAGGACCGAACAAGATGAACTTTCTGGACATGGCTCGGTCCCTTTGGTTCCCTCTTGTTATTGTTGGATGGGTTTTTATGTTTCTCAGAGACTGGTTGCTCTAAACTCTCCAGCACAGTGGCAATGGGCAATCACATTGCCCTGCACTTCCTGCGGGCTGGTCAAGGTGAGGTGTGTGGCCGCCAGCCTCTCTTGCTGCGTTATTTATTCAACGACCTGTTTGCTGTCTTGGCTGGGGGCTGGGCTGTGTAGGCCTGGACAGCCCACAGAGGGGCAGCTGTGCCTACTCTAGTCTGAGGGTTTCTTTTTTTTTTTTTTTTTCTTCAAGATTTTATTTATTTATTTGAGACAGAATGAGAGAGAGAGCACATGAGAGGGGGGAGGGTCAGAGGGAGAAGCAGGCTCCCTGCCGAGCAGGGAGCCCGATGCGGGACTTGATCCAGGGACTCCAGGATCATGACCTGAGCCAAAGGCAGTCGCTTAACCAACTGAGCCACCCAGGCGTCCTAGTCTGAGGGTTTCTAAGACGAGGAAAGTGGAGTTGGTCCATGGTAGCCCACAGAATGGGAGAAAATATTTGCAGTTCATATATCTGAGGAGGGATGGATATCCAGAATATAGAGAGGACACCTAAAACTCCCCAACAAAGACAACACGATTCAAAAATAGGCAAAGGACTTGAATAGACATTTTCCAAAGACAGACAAATGGCCAATAAATAAGCACATGAAAAGATGCTCAACATCACTGATCATTAGGGAAATGCATATGGAAACTACAAGGAGACACCACCGGACACGCATTCGATGGCTACTATCAACAAAACAAAATAACAGGTGTGGGCGAGGATGTGGAGAAATCGCAACATTTTCACACCGTTTTTGGGAACGTAAAATGGCGTGACCACCGTGGAAAGCGGTATGGCAGTTCTTCCAAACATTAAAAATGGAATTACATAATGATCCAACAATTCCACTTCTGGGTGTATACCCCAAAGAACTAAAAGCAGGACATCCAAGAGATATTTGTACATCCACGGTTATTGGCAACACTATTCACAAGAGCTAAAATGTGGAAGCAAACCACATGTCCATTGATGGATGAATGGATAAACGTGGTATAGACAGACAATGGAATATTATTCAGCCTTAAAAGGAAGGAAATCCTGAACACACTACAGCATGGATGAACCACAAGGACATTATGCTAAGTGAAATAAGCCAGTCACAAAAAACCAAATCTGCATTACTCCATTTATATGAGGTGCTTAGAGTGGTCAAAATCATAGAGACGGGAAGTAGAAGGGTGGTTGCCAGGGGCTTGGGAGTGGGGGATGGGGAGTTAGTGTTTCATGGGGACAGAGTTTCAGTTAGACAAGATGAAGAGTTATAGAGGTAGACGGTAGTGATGTTTGCACAACATTGTGAGTGTATTTAATACCACTGAACTGTGCATTTAAACATGGTTAAGATGGCAAATTTTATGTGTATTTATCATAATTTTTAAATCACAATTTTGAAAACTGAAAAAATACTTGGTTGAAGCCCCTGTCAGTACAATTAATTTTGGTGTCTGATGGGGTGGCCTCAGCTGCAAGGAAAAGGTTGGGGGTGGATTTTGGGGGAATGCGTTGGCCATGGCACCTTGGTGACGCGGAACATGTCCACACAGGCCACCAGGCAGAGGCTTGAACCACAGCTTGTCTGATTCTGGGCAAGAAGCTGTGGTCCTCCAGGACACCGGAGGGTGGGAGGACTGTGGGAGCCACCATGAGGCCATCTGCCCCTCACCCACCTATGTACCCAGAAGCATCATGAGACTTTCTTGTCACCTCCGTGTTCTGATGTGGTCTGAGGCCTCTGACCGCCTCCCTCAGGAGAGAGCTGCAGGATATAAAAGCACTCAGCTGCGGTCTGGAGCAGGCTTCTCAGCTGCGGGGCACCCCACAACTCACCTTGCAGTCCCCTGACCCCTTTGGTTTCAAGGTCGTCCTTCTTAGTACATAGGACAAGAGCCTCAGGGAGCTGACACCTTTGGCTTATTCGCCTTCTCACTGTCTTTGTAAGTAATAAACCTTAAATCTGAAGGTAGCTCGTTGTGTCTTTACCAGCCAAATTAGTCAGGCCTTGACCTTGGCCTGGCGCTGTCTTGTGTGGGAGTGTGACCCTGGCCTATGGTTTCCCCTCTCATCTTAACCAAGGCTGACTCAGAGAATTTATCACTTTTTTTTAAAGATTTTATTTATTTATTCATTCGACAGAGAGAGAGAGCACAAGCAAGGGGAGTGGCAGGCAGGAGAGAGAGAATCAGGCTCCCCACTGAGCAGGGAGCCCGATGGGGCCTCAATCCCAGGACCCAGAGATCATGACCTGAGCCGAAGGCAGACGCTTAACCGAGTGAGCCTCCTGGGCGCCCGAGAATGTATCACTTTTTGTTGCCACACGCACAGTTGTAAAGATGCTCATGAGCCTGGGAAGGATAACCAGTCTGCAGGTCTTTGGTAAATATTGACAACGGACTTATGCAATTAAGACACAGGGAACTTGTCTGGAAGGCTTCCATTTAAATGGTCACAAGAAGTTTATTCCTTAAAGAAATGTTCTTATGTAGAAACACCTTATTTCCTCACGGAGAGCAAATAAAATGTGATGATACTATGGCTCTGGACAAATGCCCAGAAACTCTTTCCCAAGAACCCACTAGAAGGAGGCAAGAGAGTCTATAAAACAGCCCGCGCGTAAGTGTATGGATACGCTTCTGTCAACAGCTATAGTGGAAAGAGCACCATGGGGTTCTCCGAGTTGCTCCACACCATCGGTGGTATGGGGAACTTCCAAATCCTTCAAACTGTTCTCATGATGTTCCCTGCCATCCTGATCGCCTGTCACAGCTTCCTGCAGAACTTCACTGCCACAACCCCAAAGCATCACTGCCGGCCAGCCAACTGGACCAACGGGTCCCATGTCCCGGGTGGTGTCGGGGATGGGGACTTGCTGCAAGTCTTCATCCCACTGGACAAGGACCAGAAGCCTGAGCCGTGCCTGAGGTTCTCTGAGCCCCACTGGCAGATCTTAAACCACAATGGCACCTCGTCTTTGAGCTTGGACACCGAGGCCTGCCTGGATGGATGGGTGTATGACCAGGCTGTTGCCTCCTCAATCGTTTCTGAGGTGAGGTAAAGCTACGGCTGAACGCTGGGTCTTCAGATGATTTTTTTTGTTTGTTTTATTTTAACGGAGACGTAACTTATTCCATTAAATGCTCAAAATTTAAATGTGCAGCTGGATAAATTTTACATATGTAAACACCAGGTCAAAATACAGGTTATTTCTAAGGACCCCAGAAGGTTCCCTTGTAATCTTCTGCATCACTACTACCCCCCGCCCACTGCCAGTATAACCACCAATCAGACCTCTGTCACCATCACTTGGTACCGCTTATGCTTGAATTTCATATGAATGGAATCATAGAGTATGTGTTCTTTAGTGTGTTGGGATTTTTTTCATTCAATATAGATTTTTAAGAGTCATCCATGTTGATATATGCTTTGGGAGTTGGTTCTTTCTCAGTTCCTCAGAGCATTCCGTTGCACGAATATGCCACAGAGTATATGTCCATTCTTTTTTTTTTTAAGTAATTTTTAAAAAATATTTTATTTATTTGAGAGAGAGAGAGAGAGCACAAGCAGGGGGGAAGGGTAGAGGGAGAGGGAGAAGGAGACTCCCCACTGAGCAGGGAGCCCGATGCAGGGCTCGATCCCAGGACCCTGGGATCATGACCTGAGCTGAAGACAGATGCTTAACTGACTGAGCCACCCAGGTGCCCCTGTTTTCTTGTTTTCCCCCAAATTTCTCAGACCGCTGAATGAAATGAGAACAAAAAGCAGGAAAAAATGAAGCATTTCAAGTAAACTGGGTCTAGATTCGTGTTGGTCATCTTTCTTTTAGGGTAGAGGTTTCCTAAGACTCAGGACCATGTGTTTTATAAAACATCTGGGATAATGTGCTTGACATTGATATAGAGGTTCGTGCCATTTAAAATAAAAGGGCCAGTGCTGAGGATGGCAGCGTTATGTGCTTAAGGGCAAGCTGTGGGACCGTGTTAGCGTGTAAGAGGTGACGAGGCAGCTCTTAATATTCTATGGAAGCCACATGGTGAGGATGCATGAGCCACCTGCTGACACTTCTGTCTCTTTTTCTCCAGTGGGACCTGGTGTGCGAGCACAAGTCACTGAAGTCCATTGCCCAGTCCATATACATGACGGGACAGCTGGTTGGAGCTACTGCCTTTGGCATCTTCTCTGACAGGTGAGGGGAGGAGGCCCGAGGAAGTCTCCAGAAGCTTCCTACGAGGCTAGAGTTCATGCTATCCCCACACTGTCTTCAAAGGCTCAGGACCCCACTTGAGAAGACCCCCCCCCATGTCCTTCTCCCTGCCAGACAGCCAGGGCCGCACCCGAGACCTCAAAAGGAGGGGCCAGGGTAGAGCGCTCGCCCCTCCCTGCCCAGGTCCTGGACACCCCACTTTTCTAGGAAACAGTCCCTGGTCATGCATCCGATGTGGCTGAGATGATGATGCCTCCCTTTTTTGTTCCGCAATGAACTGCAATCATGAATCTCGAATTACTTTCTGCTTGGGGATGAATTTTGAGTCACGTGGCAGAACGCCTTCATCATGTGAATGGCGATGAAGCTGGGTCCGTGGTCTCATTTCTGCCAACCATGATTTCCCCGCAGGGTTGCCCCCACAGGTCGCTTCCCCAGGGAGAAGGAGCCCCTGTGATGGTCATTATTGCTGTGAACGGCTAATTCTACCGAGCGCTCTCCCACATCCTCCCCATAGCCCTGAGTAGCTGCTCCCATTTCACAGATGAAATGAGGCTTAGCACCACTGGTCCTACGGAAAACTGATTCCAGCATGGACATTTAGTCCCTGTTCTTGGAAGTGACGATGATGTTCCCGTGAGGAAGAAGCTCTGTGCTCGATGCCACATCTAGACAGATAGTCCTAGTTAAAGCTAAACAAGCCAAGGCACATTTCTGAGAAAGCCAACCCTGGGTACAGTGTCTTCTAGTCTTTTACCTCTCTTGGTTTTTGCCAGCCTGTAGGATGCATCCGTCCGGTGCAGCAGAAAGAGGATTTCAAGTGGACATCAGCAGAGCTGGGCTCTGCCCCTCTATGAAACCTTAGAAAATTCACTTAGCTCTTGGGATCATTTCTGTACAATTGAGGGGCTCTCCCAGTCACCCAGTGGCCCCAGTTGCCCCTGTCTCCCCTGGCTGGGCTCCAGGAACACTCAGCCTCTGGCCCCTGTGCTGGGACGCCCAGCCTTGAGCTCTGGGCAGGAGGGACTGGTGACGCAAAGGCCTTGCTCATCGGAAAGGAGGCCATCTGGAGGGCCCCAGACTCTGTCCTCACCCCCACCCAACCCAGAGGTGAAAGGAGGGAACTAAGTCATCTCCATGGGGCCGGCAGGGAGCTCTTGCTTTAAATGCCAGTCCCCCAGTAACAAGGGGCCTGCAGCCTGGCCAAATAGTATCTTGTATTCAGATAGCTGAGAGCCACGGGGCATCCGAGGTAGAGCTCCAGTCTACCTCCAGGCACCCACCTCTGGAAAGAGCCCTGGTAGGGGGTGGAATGACCTCCAGAGTGTGTAAACGCCACCTCTTCTCCACTGTTTGCCTGATCCCTTTTGAGACATCTCCTTGACTCCCCCTCCCTTCCCCCCTACCTCCCCCACTCTCCCCTCCTCTCCAGTATACCAGCAAACCCTGTTGGCTCTGTCATCAACATAGACCAGGACCCACCTCCTCCTCTCGCCACCCGCTAGGCTACCACTCATTCATCTTGCACCTGGCTGGCTGAAACAGCCTTTGAGGGAGCCTCCCTGCTTCTTCCTATCCTTGACCTTTGCCTTCTGTTACTCTCAAATCGATGGGAAGAGTGATCTTGTTAGATACAGAACAGATCCTGGCCCTCCTCTGCTCAACCTTCCACCAGCTCTCCAGTTCTTAGCCAGTGAAGCCTAATGGGCACATGGCCTGCTGGCCCTGCCTGGGCTGGCCCCAGATCCACTGCCGTGAACCCAGCCCCACCCCCCCTTCTTCCTCCTGCCCTTGCACTGGCTGTTGCCCCCACCAGGGGCATTATGCCCAGGACACCTCTTCAGGTCACTTCTCACAGCCTCGAAGTACAGTGATGTGGATTTCTCACCGGCTGTGGGTGTGGGGCAAGTCATTTCAGCTTGAGCCTCTGTCTTCTCATCTGTAAAATGGGGATAATGACGCTATTGACCTGAGATGACTTGGGAGGAGCCCCAGCACACCTCAGTGCTATGTCTGTGGTGCTTCGTTGTGTCACTGGCCCAGAGGACCTTCTCTGGCCACCTTATTTACAACTGCAGCCCCTCTGACATTCCATGTCCCCCTGCTCTGCTCCGGTTTGTTCTGTGGCCTCTGACGGTCTATGTATTTTACCCACTTATCTTACTTATTGTCTGATTTCTCCCTGACCACAGCTCTCGCACAGTGCCCCAGGCCAGGGCTGTGGGTACGGGTAGGGGAGTCCCGTGGGGAGGGGCAAGTGAGCTCCTGGTGGAGTCCTCGGCCCTTGGCACCTGCCTAGCACACAGGGGTCTAAGAGAAGGTAGAAGAGAATGAGAGTGGGGTCAAGGGTCGTTTGGAACATTCGAGCCATTGCTCACACTCCCTCCCCCATGGGGCAGGGACCAGAAGCCACACTCAGATGCCAGTTACAGCCCCATCCGGAGACAGCTGTACTTTAACAAGGAACAGAGCCAAGAGGCAAAGAATTGACCGTCCTCCCATAGGGGAATTCTAGGCCTTGGCAACTCGTGTGGGGAGGGGCCGGAGCAAGGAGGGAGTCCCTTCCCAAGGCCTTTTTCTTCGATTGGGAGGGTGTCAAGAGGAGGTCAGGGATACCTTCCCAGGACCCTCAATCACATTGTGAAGGCGGCTTCCCAAGCCCTTGTCTAAGGATGCAGTGAAGTGGGGGGCTGACAGGTGGAGGGGAGCAGACTGGAGCGAAAGCAGAGGCAGAGTGGCCTCTAGTCGCCTTTGCAGCCGGACCCCGGGCTCAGCCTGGCCTCCCTGTCTATCCCGGTTGCAGCTGTGGGCGCAAGACGGCGCTGCAGAGCGGGACCCTGCTGATGATCATCATGGGCACCGGCGCCGCTTTCGCGCCCAGCTTCCCCGCCTACTGCGTGCTCCGCTTCCTCAGTGGGGTGGCAATGACCGGCATCATTATCACCAGCCTCTGCCTCGGTGAGTATCCCTGCGGAGCCCTGGCTCCCCCACTAGCCGCTGTGCGACCTGGGGGGGGGCACTTCAGGTAACCTGTCCGGGCCTCAGTTTCCCCATCTGTAATACGGGGTGATAAAGATAGTACCTTCCTCATCTCATACATATTTATAGAATGATACCTGGCACCCACGAAGACCTCAAGAAATGTTAACTATTTTTAAGGTGGTGGCTTAAGCACCCCAGGCTCAGATTCCAGTGACATAGTCCTTGCCTGTGAAGGGGAAATCATCACAGATGCCCCTGCATAGGGGTGTTACGAAGATCAAATGAGATGGCAGAAGTTGCTTGGGACAGTGTGTCCTGGGTGGCACTGAGCAGGGTCAGAGCCCACCCATCAACTGGGTTCGTCAGGGGAAAGTTCCGCAGGGGCATCGCCTGGGGTCCCTGTCACTGGCCGACCCAGGCCCTGTGGAGCTCATTACCAGCAATGCCGAACTTGTCATCCCCAGCCATGGAGTGGACCCCGACGCAGAGGCGGATGCTGGTCAATATCTACACCATGTATATGATCTCGCTGGGCCAGGCGGTCCTCACGGGCCTGGCCTACCTCATCCACCAGTGGCGCTGGCTACAGGGCACCGTTTCTGTCGCCTACGTGATTATTCTTCTCTACTCCTGGTACGTCGTCTCCCAGACGTACTGTGCGGAGTTGCCTTGTCTGGTCTGTCTTCCTGGGAAGTGTTTGCTGACCTCAGAGCTTACTTTGGCTTGGGTCTGCTGAGATCTGACCTCCTTAAGGAGAGAAGAGAGGACCCTTGGTATACGACGAGGTGTCTTCATTTGATTTTTTTCTCCATATCGTCCTTGGTGAGTAGTCCTGCACCATTTGGGGTTCTAAGTGGCTGCACACTTGACCCCATACCAAATTCAGTCCTGCACACAAGGCCCCTCAGAAGCCCCAGGCTCCCATGAAATACCTCATGGGGTCAGACTTGAAGATTTCTGGCCACTCCACTCAGCCAATGAGATGAGATTTACCATACAAATCCAGAGCCACAATGAAAGTAAGAACTCTCATAAAAATGACAGTGAAGATCCATACTAGTGCCATGAGAGATTTTGAGAGTGCAGCATGAAATGAGAAATGCGGGGGGCGCCTGGGTGGCTCAGTTGGTTAAGCGACTGCCTTCGGCTCAGGTCATGATCCTGGAGTCCCGGGATCGAGTCCCGCATCGGGCTCCCTGCTCGGCAGGGAGTCTGCTTCTCCCTCTGACCCTCCTCCCTCTCATGCTCTCTGTCTCTCATTCTCTCTCTCGCAAATAAATAAAATCTTAAAAAAAAAAAAAAAAAATGAGAAATGCGGGTAACAGAAGATGTGTACAACTTGGAGATCGTTTTGCAAAAACAAACATGTGCCTATGTCTGTATCTTGCGATCTGACAAAAAGGAAAATGGGGGAAACAACCACCAGCCCATTCACAGTTGCTCTCCTTATTCCTCCCATTTTGCTTTTTTGGATTTTCCCTTGGATCTCCCTGTTTTCAGGTGGGCCAGCCCTTGACATATGGTGACTGGGACAGCGAGCCCAGTGCCTGTGTGGGTACTGTGGGTGGAGATCCCTTGGCACCTCCAGCTGATCGGGGTCAGGGGTGGGCAGGAGGCTCTGCCTTGTCTGATCATGCCTCCAGATCATTCCCTCCCTCACCCCATTCCCTCTCACTCCTAGGGGCCTGCCAGAATCCGCTTGCTGGCTCATTACTCACAACAAACCTGACAAGGCTGTGAAAAATCTGCAGGCTGTGGCAAGATTAAATGGCAAAAAGGAGCAGGGAAGGAAACTCACTCCAGAGGTACGCACAAAGGGAACCCACACGCTACCTGAACCCTTCCTCCTGACCTGGTGGTAATTCTCAGTGAGGGCTTAAGTTGGCTGCCAAGGGTGAACAAAGAGGTAAGTTTCTACATCCAGAAGTAGTAGCTGCCACCATCAGATAGCCAGAGGACCTGTGGGAGAAGTGTCCTGTCACACCCTTTCTCAGAAGCTACCACAGGGTACATTCCACCAAAACGAGAATGTCAACCAGGGTATCCAGGAAATAGAAGATCCAAAATAGGAGAAAGGTAAAGAAGAAGGGAAAGAGTTGTACAGAAACCTAGAGAACAATCAGTTTATACTGAAGCAAAAGAATAGCCATATACTGGAGGCCTTTCATGAAGAAAAAAAAATGATGCTGAGAGATTGCTTGTTATACTTTATTTTTTTTTTAAAGGTCATTTTTTAAAAAGATTTTATTTATTTATTTGACAATGAGAGAGAGCACAAGCAGGGGGAGTGGCAGGCGGAGGGAGAGGGAGAAGCAGGCTTCCCGCTGAGCAGGAAGCCCAATGTGGGACTCGATCCCAGGACCCCGGGATCATGACCTGAGCTGAAGACAGTTGCTTAACCAACTGAGCCACCCAAGCGCCCATGTTATACTTTATCTTATTAACAGGAGTTTTATGGTTCTATCAAAGAATTTGGGGATAAATTAGTGCCAAGTACTTAAGAAATCAAGAATATAAGCAAGCAAATACACAAAAGAGGCAATTATTAACTCCAGGAAAATAAAAAACTCATGTCATGGAAAGAAATATAATCAGAGTACACTACATGGTTCAACTCTGAATGAGACTTACATTGGGAGAATTACAGAAGGGAAAGTATAGGTCAGAGGTGGTAGAGTAAGAGGGTTAAATCCTCATTCTTTCTTAGTATAAATCGATCTAAAGTTGGAAAATCAAGCCATAGCATTGTAACATTTTATCTGGAAATAGGAGATAAATATGAGAAGAAACACCTAGAAGAGTAGAAGGCAGTTGCTTCTGGAGAGTAGGAATTGGGAGTGGTACTAGAGAAAGGAGAGGCAGGGACCTTTCTAACTATGAACATGAAGAAACAAAATAACAATGGCTAAGATCCCAGACTCGGGGCCATTCACCTGGGTGACTCCCAGCTCTCTACTTACAGCTCTGTGATCTTAGGCAAGTTATTTAACCTTCTGAGCTTCAGTTTCCTCATCTGTAAAAAGGATAATAGAATCTCCTTTACATTAAATAAGTTAGTTCACATCAAGTACTTAGACCCCCATCTGGCAAATAACAAGTGCTCAATAAATGAGGGTCATTGTTGACCATCAAGAGAAACTAGTTAAAAGAAAAGGAGAAGTTGCTCCAAAAGAGAATACACACCCAAAATTTGAAGTCCTCTATTTCTTTTTGGAGGTGTGTGTGAAGTAATTGGCCAATGTGGGAGGAATCAAGTAACTCTATGGCATCAGAAAGTGGAAGGACTAAGGGCCAGAGCCCTTTCTTCTGGCATCCCCACTCTGGTCTTTTCCTGCTAGGTTGTAAGGATCCACATGCAGGAGGACACAGCTGCTGTGAAGGAGTCCCCATTCTTCCTAGATCTCTTCCGCACTCCGGGACTCTGCAGGGTGACTTGCTGTATCGCCCTGGGATGGTGAGTGGGGCCCCAGAGAGTGACCCCCCGGTCATTCACCTGACACCTGTTCCTGAGTTGTCATTCCCTGGTGCCCCACTGGCTTGAGACAGAGATGCAGGCAACAGATCATGGCTAAGCAATCTGAGAAGATGGGAAAAGCTGGCAAAGTCTGGAACCTGAGAGGATTTAGTTTTAGAATAGGATCACATCGCATCCATGGCCAAAAGGTTGGAAAGACTCCTTCCATTGGAAAGAAAGGCAAACCATGGGCCACCTCTAGGGTATGAAATAAATTACTGGCACTTTCTCTCTTCCAGGTTTTCCGCAGGCTTTTCCTTCTATGGGCTGGGTTTAGATGTGCAGAAATTTGGGTTCAACATCTACTGGACACAAGTGCTGTTTACAGTGGTGGATATCCCCACGAAGCTGCTGACAGGCCTGAGTATGGCCTACTTGGGCCGCCGAATCACCACCGTCTCCCTGCTGCTGGTGGCCGGTTGCATGATCCTTAGCACTGCATTTCTTCCTCAAGGTGAGGTTTTCTTCTGGGTCTCGTGAAAATTCTCTTCTGATATGATGGACAACATGGTCCAGTTCAATGATTCAGAGCAGACTAGAGAACCAGATGAACTTGTTTTCAAGTGGTCTCCTGTGATCATGGACAAGTTGACCCACTTACCCTCTGCTGACCCTCACAGTTACTTAGGAAGAATAATTAAGAGGCCGTTATTGGGGGTTGACAGCATGCCAAGCACTGTGCTAGCACTTCGCATGTATCAACTCATCCGACCGTCATGAGGACTCCATGAAGTGCTTTTATAACTGAAGCATAAATAAATAAAGCACAGAGAGGTGAAGTGACTTGTCCAAGGTCACACAGCTAATAGGTGTTAACATTGGAGAAAACAACATGATGGCTTCATGGGTGTTTTTGTCATATCAATCTCTATAGTTTTCCATATGTTTGAAATAATTTTTTTTTAAAGATTTTATTTATTTGACAGAGAGACACAGCGAGAGAGGGAACACAATCAGGGGGAGTGGGAGAGGGAGAAGCAGGCTTCCCGCTGAGCAGGGAGCCTGATGCGGGGCTCGATCCCAGGACCCTGGGACCATGACCTGAGCCGAAGGCTGGCGCTTAACGACTGAGCCACCCAGGTGCCCCTGAAATAATTTTTTAAAAAATAATAAAAGATCATGTGTAAAAGTTCTTATCCCAGTGCCCGGCTCATGGTAAACATTGAATAAATTTTAGTTATCATCATATAGGTAAGTTTATAAAGGTATAAATTCAGCCTTCTGAGATCTAATAGCAAGGGATACTAATTTGAGATGGTTGTAGGAATCACAGAAATCTAGAATCCTGCAAGTGGGAGGTGTGTTGAAGACTGCCTCATCTATCATTTCACTGATGAGAACACTGTGTCCATGGGACAGTCACTTCCCCGACTCCCCAAGACAGGGCTAATCTCAGCATCCCTCACTCCCCAACTCCCCCTTCCTCATCTGAAAATATCAACTTTGGTTGTTAGTTATTTCACAGCTATTTCTTGAGCACCTGCCTACCCTGGGCTCAGAGCAGACCCAGGCTCATGGAGCCTAGAGGCCTTCAGGGAGACAGACGGTAACCAATCACTTCGTGTCAATTGCTGTTGGGATCAGTGCCTCAGAGGAGATGTCCAGGGAGTCAGGAAATATACAGTGGGCTTGATCCAGTGAACAGGGTTTGCCAAAGTAGCATTTGAGTTGAGATCTGAAGAAGAATGAGAAATAAGTAGGTGAAGGGGCGCCTGGGTGGCTCAGTCGTTAAGCGTCTGCCTTCAGCTCAGGTCATGATCCCAGGGTCCTGGGATCGAGCCCCGCATCGGGCTCCCTGCTCCGCGGGAAGCCTGCTTCTCCCTCTCCCACTCCCCCTGCTTGTGTTCCCTCTCTCGCTGTGTCTCTCTCTGTCAAATAAATAAATAAAATCTTTAAAAAAAAAAAAAGAAAGAAGTAGGTGAACAGTGGGGAGGGGAGCACGACGAGGAGCGAGAACAGCGAGTGCAAAGGCCCTGAGGCAGAGAGGTGCTTGACACATTGAGATGTCAGAACAGGTGATTGCATTGACATTTAATTAATTCCCTTTTGTCTACACCCCACCCACCACCTTCTCTCAGACATGAATACCTTTCAGATGATCCTCTGTTTACTTGGAAAAGGGAGCCTGGCTGGCTGTTTTAGTTGTCTCTACCTATACACCATGGAGCTCTTCCCAACAGAAGTCAGGTAAGAAGATGGATCAGAGTCTCTGGGACCAAGAGGGCAGCCTCTGTCCCTCAGGGCTGGGCCACTAAGGAAACCAGCTTCCATATGGAAATGGTTTTGTGGTGTCACATCTCAAAGGAGCAGGTTTGTGTCACTATTTTATCGTGATTTTGGTTATCATAGGACATTGCTCTTGGATAGTGACTGGAGCTTGACAGGCACTCCATAAATGGTCTCATTTCTATAGCTTCAGGAAAGTGTAAATATCTTAGATAGCGGTAGGAAATCGATGAGTTGAGGACGTCGAGTACTGGAACAGTGCCTAGCACAAAACACGTGCTCAGTAAGTATTAGCTGTCAGTTTTTCCATCATTGTTATGGTCCCCAATAAGTATCCTGCGGGACCACATCTGAGATGAATGTTCGCTTCCCCATGATGTGCCCCCACATGACTCATACCAAGATCGGGCCCTTTGCCACACAGCCTTCTTATCTCTCGTGCACTGGCCCTGAGGCTCAGCTCCTGGTTCATTCATTCATTCACCAAATCCTATTAGACTTGTTGCAGGTGCTTGAATTAGGGCAGTGCACATGCAGGGTCCCAAACCCTTCCTATGGTCTCTCTCACCACAGGCAGATAGGGATGAGTGCCGGAATCTTCAGCACACGCCTGGGCTCCCTCTTGTCCCCCCTGGTCTACATCCTAGGCAATCATAGCCCACTGCTACAGCCTGTGATATTTGGCCTGGTCCCTATCCTGGCGGCTGCAGCAGGCTCCTTCCTGATGGAGACGAATAACCAGCCATTGCTGAACACCATCCAGGAGACAGAGAAGAGGTAGGAGCCTTCCTGCTCCATCTCTCCAGCATTTCAGAAAGTCCTTGTAGACTGTAGGGACGGACCAGTGGGAATGGGTCTGCTGGGGTTCTTGCTGCCCTGGCAGGGGTGGGGCACCCCCTGGGCCCATTTCAGGACTCTGGGGCAGCTCCTGCTGCCCCTGCCCCTCCATCTGTATATGTAATAACAGCTTCGGGTGTATTAAACTCGGTGGTGACTGTCCAGGAGCCTGATGAAGCATTTGGAGGTAAATCATGCAGGAGGCCATATACAATGCTGCCAAATTCTCCTTTTATTAAATATATCATCACTTTGTATGTGGAGGGGACCTGTTGAATGGCTAAAGTCCCTCCTCTCACCTAACCTATGGCTGCAAAACCACATGGTGGTGACCAAGGAGGTCAGTCTGTTCCTCCAGATGAAGTTCAGCCATGCTTTCTATTTTAGAATGAAGGTGGTCATTCTACCCACTGAATCTACCCACTGAACACTTCTTTGCAAGTGGGTTCCTTGTCTGTGGCTTGGCTGATCTGGGCTGGGCTTGAGTGTGCCTGCAGGTTGGGGGGGCTCTGCTCCAGATGGGCTGGTCTGGTCTGGGGGCAACTCCCTGGGGGCAGCTCTGCCTCTCCATTTCATCCTCCTTCTGGGACCAGCAGGCCCCTCCTTGTCAGGGCAGTGACAGAGACCCAAGAGCCCTTCCATCCACGAAGCTCTCACTTTTCCACTCAGAGCTTATTCTATGCTTCTCCCTGCCCAGAATAAAGATGGCTCATGACAAGCAAAGAAACGTCAGTGAAAATACCACCAAGAATGGACTGGTCGCACTTCTTCCAGAAAAGACAAAAGTAGAATGCACAGTGTGATTTCTTTGGACCCACACCTATATTCTGAATGGCCCTTGCTCTCTTCACAACTTTCTCACATTTTGAAATGTGAAGGATCTTGCCAAGGAAATGCTGTGGCACCTCACTTGACCGTCTACTGGAAAAAGCAACGATAGTGCTGTGATCTGGAAATATTATAAGGCAGATGAGTCATTCGACTTATAGACCAACTGAGAAAAGACATGTATTGGATAATCAGGGACATCTGAATAGGAAGAATGAGCTTTAAATAAATATTAAGGGATCTGTTGATTTTGTGAAGTTGGCAGTGGCATTAGGTTATATAAGCCAATGTCCCTTCTTAAAAAAGAAAAAAGATGTTAAGTTGAAGTATTTAGGAATGAAATGAAACATTGGGAATTTGCTTTAAAATACTAGAAAAGTGCACAGAGTGAGTGCCAGGCTTGAAGCAGGGGGTTCGTTGTACCTCCTACCTTTGGATGTGTTTGGAAATTTTTATGATAGAAGTATTTTTCAAGCCCAGCAGATTTTTTCTACAGTTAATGTAAAATGATGACTTGATGGCTAAAAACATCTCCCAGGCTGCCTCCCCAAGGGTTTTGTCTCCTCTGTGGTGGCTCTTGTCAGACCATGTAGCCCTTAGTAGCCACAGGTCAAGGCCACGTCCTGCACTGCCTGTGGACAACCCAACCAGCACTGACGTGCAGCCCAGGGCCAGCTGCAGCCACCTGCCCAGATCACAGGCTGGATGCCTGAGACTACAAAAGGCCAAAAACCGAGCAGAGCTTCCAATGGCAAGTGGTGGATAGGTGTGTCCAAGATATGGATCCGAGTGCAATTGACATAGCACCCCTCGCTAGTTACTGATATTGCTCCTACATTTGGTAATGGCCATTTTGATATATAAGGACATATGCTTGAGACCATGACCAGAAAGCCCCCACAGGGCTACTGTATGGAGAAGAGCCCGAATTTCTGAAAAGTCACAGAGTCCCTTTGTTATCACTGAGGTTCTCTGTTCAGCATGGACATGTAAATGTATATATTTTTTTCTACACCTAAATTTCTCTAACATAGAAGACATATCGAATTATTGCTGTGTTCATGTTTTGTTACTAGCATCTGATCTAACGATGTTAAAATAGAATACAATAAATTTCGTTGTTTCTCAATTGCTAATTCATGTTTTGTTATTTGTTTGTTTATTGTTTGCTTATTTATCAGCTTTAGGTATTAGCAATTAACCAATATCCGATTCTTGTTTGAATTATGATTATGAATTATAATTATATTATGGTTTGTTTTTAGAAATAAAAATCCCTTTTTTGAAAACAGATCATTGAACATAATTGAATTAAAGTAGTACATCAAAGTGCAATATAAACCATGACTGCTTCAGAAAATCTAAGTTTAAAAAGATTTTGGGAGGAGCAAGATGGCAGAGGAGTAGGAGCCCTAAATTTCGTCTGGTCCCAGGAATTCAGCTGGATAGGGATCAAACCATTCTGAATACCTACGAACTCAACAGGAGGTCGAAGAAAAGAATAGCAGCAACTATCTGAACAGAAAAGCGACCATTTTCTGGAAGGTAGGATGTGCGGAGAAGTGAATCCGAGGCGATATTTGGGAAGATAGACCGTGGGGGAGGAAACCTCCCATCATCTGGCTACTGGCAAGTGATAGAGCAGAGGAGCACAAAATCGGAACTTGCAGCAGTTGGCTCCTCTGAGGGACATCGCTCCAGTGGCTAAGCGGGGGGTGGAACCCTCGTGGGACAGTGTGGTCTCAGGACCCTCGGGGTCACAGAAAGACCGGGGGTGTCTGAGGGCGGCAGAGCTCCCAGGTATGGGAGTGGGGAAGCCGGCTGCAGAGACGGAGCCGAGGCACGGGCTCTCAGCTCGGGGTTGTCATAAACCGTGATCCACGGCACAGTCGGGCCACTGCTGCTCCAGCAGGGACCCAACAAGCGGCAGATCCGGGGACACTCACCTTCTTCCCCCGAGAGGAGCAGCGCAGGAGCGCACGGCAGGGATCTGCTGGGTTTGGAGACTCCACCCGGGGTCGGGTGCCAGATAGAAAGGCGCGGTCACAGGCCGGGTGAGCGCGGAGTGCGGCCGGAGACCGGGGAGACGGGAGTGACTGACTGCTTTTCTCTGGGGGCTCACTGAGGAGCGGGGCCCCGAGTTCTCAGCTCCTCCAGGGTGGAGATTGGGAGGCTGCCATTCTCACTCTCATCCTCCAAAGCCGAACAGAAAGCTTACAGGGAACAAAAGCTCCCGAGAGCAAATCCGAGCGGATTACTCAGCCCGGACCAGCAAGGGCGGGGCAATTCTGCCTCCGGCAAAGACATTTGGGAACCACGGCAACAGGCCCCTCCCCCAGGAGATCAGCGAGAACAGCCAGACAAGACCAAGTTTAGGGATCAATGAGAACCGCAGAACTCCAGTGCTAGGGGAATACTGCACATAGAATTCATGGCTTTTTTCCCATGATCCTTTAGTCTTTCAAAGTTAATTTTTTTAATTTTCTTTTTTTTCTTTTTCTATTTTCTTTGAATTTTTCTTTTGCCCTTTTTCAACCAACATCTTATCAATCCCTTTTTTAAAATCTTTTTTTTTTTCATTTTTAGAGTCATATTCTATCCCTTCATTGTAGTTAACCTAATTTTTTGTATATATATAAGTTGTTCTCTCTTTAAAATTTTGGGATACAGTTTCTTCTAACAGACCAAAATATACCCTAAATCTCTAGTGTATGGCTTTGTTCTAGTCTTCTGCCTGATCACATTCTCTCCCTTTCTTTTTTTTTTTAATTTCTCTTCTTTCTTTTTTCAACCAACTTCTTATCTTATCAACTCCTTTTATAAAATCTTTTATAATTTTCATCTTTACAGTCATATTCCATCCCTTCATCGTATTTACTCTTATTTTTGTACATATATAAGTTTTTCTTTCTTTAAAATTTTGGGAGGCAGTTTCTTCTAACAGACCAAAATACACCCAAAATCTAGTGTGTGGCACTGATCTATTTGCCAGCCTGATCATTTTGATCATATTCTTTTTTCTTTCTTTCTTTCTTTCCCTCTCTTTTCCCCCCAGTTTTGGGTCTCTTCTGATTTGTTTACTGTATATTTTTCTGGGGTCGTTGTTACCCTGTTAGCATTTTGTTCTCTCATTCATCTCTTCTCCTCTGGACAAAATGACAAGACAGAAAAAGTCACCTCAAAAAAAAGAACAAGAGTTCCTCCAGTTCAAAATGGCAGCGGCGGCAGCAGCGGCGGCCGCGATGGCTCCTCCGGGCTGCCCCGGTTTGTGCCCCAACTTCGCTGTAGTCTGCTCCTTCTTGGAGCGCTACGGGCCACTGCTCAACCTGCTCAACCTTCCTGAGCTGGAGCGGGAGCTGCAGGCGCCGCCGCTGGACGTCGGCAGTGGAGAAGTACCAAAAGAATTGGTGGAGCTCCATTTGAAGTTGATGAGGAAGATTGGCAAATCTGTTACAGCAGACAGATGGGAAAAATATTTAATCAAGGTCTCCAGATGTGACAGGACCCAGCCTGATAACAAGAAGAAACACAGGAAGCAGGAGGTGAGCCCAGTGGTGACATCCATGGTCCCCAGCTGCTCCCGTGGTGGTTTGGAATCCATCTGGGCCCACAGCACCAGGAGCTGCCGGGTTAGGCCTGTCAGGCCTCTCAGCAGCAGGGGGTCAGCACAGACATGACTTCAGACAGTGGCCAGCAGGAGCCCAAGTCAGGAAGTCAGAATGGCAACAGATGAAGATATTAAGACCCAAAGAGAAATACTTATTCTTAGCAATGTATTCAAGTTAGTAATAGAAAACCAGAACTTGGGTAGATTTGGTGTTAAATTTGTAGTATAGTTGACCCTTAAAATATGGGTTTGTACACCTGTCCACTTACATGCAGAATTTTTAAAATAAATACAATATGGTACTGTAAAAAAAAAAAAAAAGAACAAGAGGCAATACCGACTGCCAGGGACCTAATCAATATGGACATTAGTAAGATGTCGGAACTAGAGTTCAGAATGACAATTATAAAGATACTAGCTGGGCTTGAAAAAAACATGGAAGATACTAGAGAAACCCTTTCTGGAGAAATAAAAGAACTAAAATCTAACCAAGTCGAAATCAAAAAGGCTATTAATGAGGTGCAATCAAAAATGGAGGCTCTCACTGCTAAGATAAATGAGGCAGAAGAGAGAATTAATGATATAGAAGACCAAATGATGGAGAATAAAGAAGCTGAGAAAAAGAGAGATAAACAACTACTGGATCACGAGGGCAGAATTCAAGAGATAAGTGATACCATAAGAAGAAACAATAGTAGAATAATTAGGATCCCAGAAGAAGAAAGAGAGAGAGGGACAGAAGGTATATTGGAGCAAATTATAGCAGAGAACTTCCCTAATTTGGGGAAGGAAACAGGCATCAAAATCCAGGAGGCACAGAGACCCCCCCCTCAAAATCAATAAAAATAGGTCAACACCCCGACATCTAATACTAAAACTTACAAGTCTCAGAGACAAAGAGAAAATCCTGAGAGCAGCTTGGGACAAGAGGTCTGTAACCTACAATGGTAGAAACATTAGATTGGCAGCAGACTGTCTTATCCACAGAGACGTGGCAGGCCAGAAAGGACTGGCATGATATATTCAGAGCACTAAATGAGAAAAATATGCAGCCAAGAATGCTATATCCACCTAGGCTGTCATTGAAAATAGAAGTAGAGATAAAAAGCTTCCAGACAAACAAAAACTAAAAGAATTTCAAACACCAAACCAGCCCTACAAGAAATATTGAAAGGGGTCCTCTAAGCAAAGAAAGAGCCTAAAAGTAACATAGACCAGAAAAGAATAGAGACAATATACAGTAACAGTCACCTTACAGGAAATACAATGGCACTGAATTAATATCTTTCAATAGTTACCCTGAATGTAAATGGGCTAAATGCCCCAATCAAAAGACACAGAGTATCAGATTGGATAAAAAAAACAAGACCCATCGATATGTTGTCCGCAAGAGACTCATTTTAGACCCAAAGACACCTCCAGATTGAAAGTGAGTGTGTGGAAAACAATTTACCATGCTAATGGACACCAAAAGAAAGCTGGGGTGGCAATCCTTATATCAGACAAATTAGATTTTAAACCAAAGACTATAATAAGAGATGAGGAATGACACTATATCATACTTAAAGGGTCTATGCAACAAGAAGATCTAACAATTGTAAATATCTATGCCCCTAACATGGGAGCAGCCAATTATATAAGCCAATTACCAACAAAATCAAAGAAACACATTGACAACAATACAGTAATAGTAGGGGACTTTAACACCCCCCTCACTGAAATGGACAGATCATCTAAGCAGAAGATCAACAAGGAAATAAAGGCTTTATTTTTTTTTTAAAGATTTTATTTATTTGACAGAGAGAGAGAGACAGCCAGAGAGAGAACACAAGCAGGGGGAGCAGGAGAGGGAGAAGCAGGCTTCCTGAAGAGCAGGGAGCCAGACGTGGGGCTATCCCAGGACCACAGGATCATGACCTGAGCCAAAGGCAGATGCTTACCCATCTGAGCCACCCAGACACCCCAGAAATAAAGGCTTTAAATGACACACTGGACCAAATGGACTTCACAGATATATTCAGAACATTCCATCCCAAAGCAACAGAATACACATTCTTCTCTAGTGCCCATGGAACATTCTCCAGAATAGATCACATCCTAGGTCACAAATCAGGTCTCAACTGGTACCAAAAGATTGGGATCATTCCCTGCATATTTTTGGACCACAATGCTTTGAAACTAGAACTCAATCACAAGAGGAAAGTTGGAAGGTTCCTCAAAAAGTTGAAAATAGAGCTACCATACGATCCAGCAATTGCACTACTGGGTATTTACCCCAAAGATACAAATGTAAGGATCCGAAGGGGTACGTGCACCCCGATGTTTATAGCAGCAATGTCCACAATAGCCAAATTGTGGAAAGAGCCAAGATGTCCATCGACAGATGAATGAATAAAGAAGATGTGGTATATATATACAATGGAATATTATGCAGCCATCAAAAGGAATGAGATCTTGCCATTTGCAACGATGTGGATGGAACTGGAGGGTGTTATGCTGAGTGAAATAAGTCAATCAGAGAAAGACAAGTATCATATGACCTCATTGATATGGGGAATTCTTAATCTCAGGAAACAAACTGAGGGTTGCTGGAGTGGGGGGTGGGGTGGGAGGGATGGGGTGGCTGGGTGATAGACACTGGGGAGGGTATGTGCTATGGTGAGCGCTGTGAATTGTGCAAGACTGTTGAATCACAGATCTGTACCTCTGAAACAAATAATGCAATATATGTTAAGAAAAAAAAAAAAAGAAGATAGCAGGAGGGAAAGAATGAAGGGGGGGAAATCGGAGGGGGAGACGAACCATGAGAGACAATGGACTCTGAAAAACAAACTGAGGGTTCTAGAGGGGAGGGGGGTGGGAGGATGGGTTAGCCTGGTGATGGGTATTGAGGAGGGCACGTTCTGCATGGAGCACTGGGTGTTATGCACAAACAATGAATCATGCAACACTATATCTAAAACTAATGATGTAATGTATGGGGATTAACATAACAATAAAAAATAAAAAAAAAACCTCATCTTATCTCAACTTGAACTTCATTACCTGTCCAATTGAGCGCTGCACCTTGGTGAACAAAGGTTCAACATCTGCAAATCAATCAATGTGATACAATACATTAATAAGAGAAAGAACAAGAACCATATTATCCTCTCAATAGATGCAGAAAAAGCATTTGACAAAGTACAGCATCCTTTCTTGATTAAAACTCTTCAGAGTGTAGGGATAAAGGGTACATAACTCAATATCATAAAAGCCATCTATGAATAACCCACAGCGAATATCATTCTCAATGGGGAAAAACTGAGAGCTTTTCCCCTAAGGTCAGGAACACGGCAGGGATGTCCACTATTGCCACTGCTCTTCAACATAGTACTAGAAGTCCTAGCCACAGCAATCAGACAACAAAAAGAAATAAAATGCATCCAAATCAGCAAAGAAGAAGTCAAACTCTCACTCTTGGCAGATGATATGATATATACAATGGAATATTATGCAGCCATCAAAAAAAAAAAACAACGAAATCTTGCCATTTGCAATGAGGTGGATGGAACTAGAGGGTATTATGCTAAACAAAATAAGTCAATCAGAGAAAGACAAATATCATATGATCTCACTGATATGAGGAATTCTTAATCTCAGGAAACAAACTGAGGGTTGCTGGAGTGGTGGGGGGTGGGAGGGATGGGGTGGCTGGGTGATAGACATTGGGGAGGGTATGTGCTATGGTGAGTGCTGTGAATTGTGTAAGACTGTTGAATCACAGATCTGTACCTCTGAAACAAATAATACATTATATGTTTAAAAAAAAAAACGATAGTAGGAAGGGAAAAATGAAGGGGGGGAGATCAGAGGGGGAGGCAAACCATAAGAGACTATGGACTCTGAAAAACAAACTGAAGGTTCTAGAGGGGAGGGGGTGGGGGGATGGGTTAGCCTAGTGTTGGGTATTAAGGAAGGCACGTACTGCATGGAGCACTGGGCGTTATATGCAAACAATGAATCATGGAACACTACATCAAAAACTAATGATGTAACGTATGGTGACTAACATAACATAATAAAATAAAATTAAAAAAAAAAAGATTTTGATCAGGGGCACCTGGCTGCCTCAGTCAGTGGAGCCAGCTGTGCTTTTTTTTTTTTAGGATTTATTTATTTATTTGAGAGAGAGCATGAGAAAGCGTGCGTATGTGTGCGTGACACACACACACACACTCACAGTGGGGAGGGGTAGAGGGAGAGGGAGAGAGAGAATCTCAAGCAGATTCCCTGCTGAGCATGAGCCCAGTGCAGGGCTCGATCTCATGACCCTGAGATCATGACTGAGCCAAAGTCAAGAGCTGGACACCCAACCAACTGAGCCATCCAGGTGCCCCATGAGTGACTCTTGTTCTCAGGGTTGTCAACACTGCAGCTGAACAGCTGGCCCAGGGCGGAGAATAGAACAGAAAAGGTGGCTCCAGTATCAAAAAGGAAATTGACTGGTTTTCCTTGTATTTCCAAAATTACCTGAGGCTCTGGGTTCCCTATGGTGAGCTGTTTTCAAGGAGCCACCAGGGGAACCCCAGGCCCAATCAGTCCCAATCAGGGG